>NC_067407.1:69528022-70153022 GCF_009764475.1 Pristis pectinata
AGAATTCAATCATATTTGTCACAGGAACACCCGGGTCTTGCTGCACCACTCCCTTTCCCAATCTATTGCTATTCAGATAATCTGTCGTCCTGTTACTGCCAGAGTGGATAACCTCACCCTTATCCACGGCATACTGCATCAGCCAGGTATCTGGCCACTTCCTCAACCCGTCGAAATCAACCTGCAGCTTCTCTGCATCCTCCCCAAGGCTCATCCTCCCACCCAGCTTTGTGTGGTCTACAAACTTGAGATATTACATTCAATTCCTTCACTGAATAACTGGGGTCCCAGCACTGATCCCTTTTGTACCTCACCAGTTATCCACTATCACTTGGAAAAAGATCCATTTATTCTTACTTTGTTCCTTGTATGCCAACCCATTATCTACCCACAACAGTACACTGCCTCCAAACCCACGTGTTTTCTTGTGAATCTTTTACGTAGTCCCTTATTGAAAGCTTTCTGGAAGTCCAAATATATCACACCGACTGGTTCTCCCTTATCTGTTCTGCTAGTTACATCATCAAAAAATCCCAGTAGATTTGTCAAGCAAAATTTCCTTTCCACAAGTCCACACTGACTCTGTCCAATCCTGTCTCTTCTCCATCTTTGATAATGGACTCTACCAGTGTCAGGTTAACCAGTTTACAATTCCTCAACTTCCTTTCATTTTTAATATTGGGGTTACATTAGCTGTGCTCCAATCCATTGGAACTGTTCCAAAGTCTAAAGACTGACGACAAATACATCCACTATTTCTAGGGACATTTTCTGAGGTACTCTGGGATGCTGATCTTCAGGTCTTTAATCCCTTTGATTTCCCCAACACCATTTCCCCTCCTTCTCACTACACCCTGTACTTCCCAATGTTCCTGAAAAGTTATTTAAATCCTCTGTGAAGAAAGTACCAAATTATGAATGAAACTGGTCTGCCATTTCTTTGATCGTTATAAATCCCCCCATTTCTGACTGTAAAGGGCCAACACGTCTTCTCTAATCTTTTCCTCCTCACTCACTTGAGCTGCACGTTGTGCCATACCGAGGAGGTTCCATCGCCCAGAGGAGTGGTTAACCCGAGGCACACACTGGCTGTTGGGAGTACAATCCACCAACCTGCTCCAGTAGTTCACTACAAAGACCCACAACTCCCCTGCAATACTCCACCGGCAGGGCTTCCTCCCAGTTTCCTGGCAAACATTACTGACACTAGCAAAAAAAAATTATTACTATAGCATCGTTCAAACATGCCCAGTAAGAGCTTTGCTGCCATTGTTGTAACGTGGTAAAAGATAGAAGCCAATCTGTGTAGACCAAGATCCTACAAGCAGGAATGAAAGATGATCAGAGATCTGTGGGAGGTGCCGATGGTTAATTGATAACATTGAGCGTTGAAAAAAAATCTCCTGCTTTGCTTAGAGGTGACTGATAATATTTTTGCATTCACCCAAAAGCCTCCTAACTACTCTGGAGTGTCACTATTGACTACCTCCCACATCTGTAGGGATTCAGAACCATAATCATTTTCACTCAGGGTAAGAGAGTTCAGAATAAGCCAAACATGACATCCTGAAAATAAACTGCTCACTTTAGGTTGAGGGAAGGTGTGTTGTGTAAGTTTCCATTTGTCAGTGTAATGGGGTGGATAGAGAAGCCTTTTGCAAGGCAAAGTAATTCAGTTTAAACCAAGACTGGCATTCCAAGAATTTAAATGCACAAATTGAACCTTGCCACAAAGTTAAACAATAATCAGCACAATAAAGCAACACCTTTGAACTGAGAATGTCATAGAAAGCTTCCTCACCCTGACATGATCCCCATTTCAGGACTGCACTCTGCTGCATTTATAACTGACATCACATACCAGACTCTGAATGTCTTTGGCTCTAATATGAAGCTCGATAGTTTTGTGCTTTTGAAGCTTATAAAGTCATAAATACCTTGCATGTTTAGTTTACTCAAAAGGAAAAACAAACTGGAAAACTCATCCAACTACCCCTTGCTGATATTGATGCAGTATACACCTTTCCACGTTTAAATCTTTAGTTTTAAAGAAAACATTCCCAATTCTACAGCGCTTTTGTATGTCCCAGACCAGGTCATAGTGAATGTGCACAAATCTCACTTTCCTGAAATTTCCTCCTACAGCATGAAACCCAAAACTGAACAAAATATTCAAATTCTGACCCAACTAAATTCCTATACATCTCAATTTTTAACCTGTACGTATATTTATAAATAAGATTAGGAAAGTAAAAAAAAACTGCAGACGCTGGAAGTCTGAAATAAAAGTAGAAAATGCTGGAGATACTCAGCAGGTCAGGTAGCAACTGTGGAAAGAAAACCAGAGTTGACAGTTCAGGATAAAAGCTGTCAGAATAAATTTAGGAGCTCTGTGATGTCAGCAACAACAAAACACTATACATTAGCACATTTGGAATTGAACTAATGTGTGGCCATTTTAAATACAGATTAATTCAACTTGTTGCACATTTTTAGTGTTTTTGTAGCATCATTTCACATTTGATATACATTCAACCAACTTTATTTTTTTAAAAAACTAAAGTTACCAAGGTGGATCAATTAAAACCAGTGACTTGCAGGTGACTGAAAAAAACTCTCATACTCAGGCACACAAGATGCGAGTGTTAATGACAGGTTAATCATTATCTTTTGAAAATTCTGTCCCACTAACAAGTCAAAGGTCTAGGTCTTGGCAAAGGGGCCACGTGCTGCGAGTAAAAAGATTACTAACTCCTTCTCTCCTTCCCCGCTCAATGTGGACAGGTGACATGGTCTAAGGCGAGATTCTTCCTTGGCTAACCAGTTAAAGTTCGTCCAGTACCATCACTACCTCACTGTCAAACTAAACACACATGTTGTTATAGCTTGACCAGAATTGACAAAACCACAGGGTTGGCAATCAATAAGAAGTAAAAACACTTCCATTGTAAAATAAGTATTGATAACCAACAGTTCCGCAATGACAATTATGTGACCTTAGTGTGGGTGCAGGGAGGTATCTATCGATGCTCTTGCGGCCGTGGGTGTTTACAGGAGCTCGGGGACACGGTAGTGCCTATGTCCTGGGCTGGTGAACGAATACATATACGTGGCCGCCACGTTCCTGCACAGATACAATGCCGTGGGTTTTATGAAAAGTTCCCCGCAGGAGCCAGTGTCCTCAGTGTTTCCATGGTAACCACTCCACAACTTCGGAGCAACTTCACTCTGTACAAGTGGAGTCTTTGTCCCGGGGAGAGCAGAGCTGAGTGGAGGGGAGGGAGGGCGTGGTCACACCCAGCGCCGGGCCGCAGAAACAGCGGGCAGCCCAACTCCCGCAGCGCAGCGGCGTCCCGCAATCACCGCACCGGGCTGGTCCCGCACCGCAATCTTCGCACCACTCTGCATTGCAATCCCGAGCACCGCAAACCCCGGGGCAGCCCCGAAAACCAACACCGCAATTCGCTCAACGCAACCCCGTCCCACACAAGTCCACAGCGCAGACGTTCCCCGGCCGCCCCGACACCTGTCCCTCCGGCACTGTGCGGAGGACGTCTGCCGGGGCAGCTCCCGCTCACCCACTGATGAACACTCACAGGTTTCGGCATCTCGACCACTGGGAGAGAGGCCGCACAGCGCTGGAGAGACGAAACACAGAATGAAGCAGCTACCCGTGGGCTCGGTCCCGTCACCTGTCAGCACAAGGGCGGCGTCAGCCTCGCACCGGGACAGGGGCGGGGCCCGGCCCACGGAACATCGGGGGGAGGAGGAGGGGGAGGAGCGGGGGGGGGGGAGGAGGAGCGGGAGGAGCGGGGGGGGGGGGAGGGGCGGGGGGGGGGGGAGGAGCGGGGGGGGGGAGGAGCGGGGGGGGGGGGAGGAGCGGGGGGGGGGAGGACGAGGGGGAGGAGCGGGGGGGGAGGAGGAGGGGGAGGAGCGAGGAGGGGGAGGAGCGGGGGGGGGAGGAGGGGGAGGAGCGGGGGGGGGGAGGAGGGGGAGGAGCGGGGGAGCGGGAGGAGGAGGAGGAGGAGGAGGAGGAGGAGGGGGAGGGGGGAGGGGGAGGAGGAGGAGGGGGGGGAGGAGGGGGGGGAGGAGGAGGGGGGGGAGGAGGAGGGGGGGGGAGGAGGGGGGGAGGGGGGGGGAGGAGGGGGGGAGGGGGGGGAGGAGGAGGAGCGGGGGGGGAGGAGGAGGAGGGGGGGGAGCGGGAGGAGGGGGGGGGAGCGGGAGGAGGAGGGGGGGAGCGGGAGGAGGAGGGGGGGAGCGGGAGGAGGAGGGGGGGAGCGGGAGGGGGAGGGGTGGGGAGGGGGAGGGGGGGGGGGGTGGGGGGGGTGGGGAGGGGGAGGGGGAGGGGGGTGGGGGGGTGGGGAGGGGGAGGGGGGTGGGGGGGGGGGGGGAGGGGGAGGGGGAGGGGGGGGGGGGGGTGGGGAGGGGGAGGGGGGTGGGGGGGGTGGGGAGGGGGAGGGGTGAGGAGGGGGAGGGGGGTGGGGGGGGTGGGGAGGAGGAGGGGGAGGGGGAGGGGGGTGGGGGGGGTGGGGAGGGGGAGGGGTGAGGAGGGGGAGGGGAGGGGGAGGGGTGAGGAGGGGGAGGGGGAGGGGAGGGGGAGAGGGGGAGGGGAGGGAGAGGGGGAGGGGAGGGGGAGGGGGAGAGGGGGGAGGAGGGGGAAGAGTGGGAGGGGAGGGGGAGGGGGAGAGGGGGGAGGAGGGGGAAGAGTGGGAGGGGAGGGGGGAAGAGTGAGGAGGGGAGGGGGGAGAGGGGGAGGGGGAGGAGGGGGAAGAGTGGGAGGGGAGGGGGGAAGAGTGAGGAGGGGAGGGGAGGGGGGAAGAGTGAGGGGGGGAGGGGAGGGGGAAGAGTGAGGGGGGGAAGGGAGGGGGAAGAGGGGAGGGGGAAGGGAGGGAAGAGGGAGGGGGAAAAGTGAGGAGGGGAGGGGGAAGAGTGAGGGGGAGGGGAGGGGGGGAAGAGTGAGGGGGAGGGGAGGGGGAAGAGTGAGGGGGAGGGGAGGGGGAAGAGTGAGGGGGAGGGGAGGGGGAAGAGGGGAGGGGGAGGAGGGGAGGGGGAAGAGTGAGGGGGAGGGGAGGGGGAAGAGGGGAGGGGGAGGAGGGGAGGGGGAAGAGGGGAGGGAAGAGGGAGGGGGAAAAGTGAGGAGGGGAGGGGGAAGAGTGAGGGGGAGGGGAGGGGAGAGGGGAAGAGTGAGGGGGAGGGGGAGGGTAAAGAGGGAGGGAGGGGGAGGGTAAAGAGAGGGAGGGAGGGGGGTAAAGGGAGGGAGAGGAGGGGGAGAAGGAGGAGGGAGGGGAGAGGGAGGGAGGGGGGAGGGGAGAGGAGGGAGGTGGAGGGGAGGGGGAGGAGGGGAGGAGGGAAGAGTGGGGGGAGGGGAGGGGGAAGAGTGGGGGGGAGGGGAGGGGGAAGAGTGAGGGTTGAGGGGAGGGGGAGGGGGGAGGGGGGGATGTGTGAGGGGGGAGGGGGGATGTGTGAGGGGGAGGGGGGAAGAGTGAGGGGGGAGGGGTTTGGGGGAAGAGTGAGGGGGGAGGGGTTGGGGGGAAGAGTGAGGGGGGAGGGGTTGGGGGGAAGAGTGAGGGGGAGGGGGGAGGGTAAAGAGGGGGGAGGGTAAAGAGAGGGAGGGAGGGGGAGGGTAAAGAGGGAGGGAGGGTAAAGGGAGGGAGGGGAGGGGGAGAGGGAGGAGGGGGGGGAGAGGGAGGGAGGGGAGGGGGGTGGGGAGAGGAGGGATGTGGAGGGGAGGGGGGGAGGGGAGAGGGAGGAGGAGGGTGGGTGGGGGGAGGAGGGGGGAGAGGGTGGAGGGTGGGGGAGGAGGTGGGGAGAGGGAGGTGGAGGGGAGAGGGGGAGGGGAGAGGGAGGGGCGGAGGGGGGAGGGAGGGGATAGGGGGAGGGGAGGAGGGGCGGGAGCGAGGGGAGGAGGGGCGGGAGCGAGGGGAGGGGGGAGGGGATGTGGAGGAGGGGAGGAGGAGGGGGAGAGGCGAGAGGAGAGGGGGAGCTGGAGGATGAGGGGCGAGGAGAGGGGGAGCTGGAGGATGGGGGCGAGGAGAGGGGCGAGCTGGAGGGGGAGGAGAGGGAGGAGGGGAGGGCAACCTGAGGGGAGTGGAGGAGAGGGGTGGATTGAAGGGGGTGGGGAGGGAAGGAGAGGGATGGAGATGGGTGGATTGGAAAGGGTGGGGAGGGGAGGAAGGGGAATTGGAGGGGGTCTGGAAGGGAGGAGTCAGGGGATTGGAGGGGGTGGGGAAGGGAGGAGTATTGGGATTGGGGGGTGGGGAGGGGAGGAGGAGGGATTGGAGGGGGTCTGGAGGGGAGGAGAGGGGGAGGGGAGGAGGGGCGGAGAGGGGCAATTGGGAGGAGGGGGGATTGGGGGAGGAGAGGGGGGATTGGAGGGGGTTGGGAGGGGAGGAGAGGGCGGTGCTGGAGGAGGTGGGGAGGAGAGGAGTGGGGAGCTGGAGGAGGTGGGGAGCAGAGGGGAGGAGAGGGGGAGCTGTAGGTGGTGGGGAGGGGCGAGCTGGAGGAGGAGGAGGGAAGGAGGTGGGGAGGGGAGGAGAGGGGGAGTGGGAGGAAATGAGGAGGGGAGGGGAAGCTGGAAGGGGTGGGGAGGGAAGGAGAGGAGAGGGGGATTGGAGGGGGTGGGGAGGGGAGGAGAGGCGGGTGGGCAGGAGAGGGTGGAGATGGAGGGGTTGGGTGGGGAGGGGAGGAGAGGGGGAGCTGGAGGAGAGGGAAGAGGTGGGGGGAGCTGGAGGAGGAGGGGAGGAAGGAGAGGGGGAGCGGGAGGAGGGGAGGAGGGGAGGGGAAGCTGGAGGGGTTGGGGAGGGGAGGAGAGGGGGTGGGCAGGACGTGGAGGGGTTGGGGAGGTGGAGGGGGAGGAGAGGGAGGGAAGGGGGAGTTGGGGAAAGGGAGATGGGAGGTAGGGAGGGGGGAAGAGGGGAGAGGGAGGGAGTGGGGTAGGGGGGAGGTGGGGGGAGTGGTTGGAGGGCAAGGTTGGAGGTGAGGGGGCAGTGGGGAGGAAGGTGGGGATGGGGAGGGGCTAGGGTAGGGGGGAGGTGGGGGGGGTTGAGGAGGGGAGGTGGGGAGTGGATGAGGGAGGGGAGGAGCTGAAGGAGGAGAGGGTGGGAGGGTGGAGGAGAGGGAGGTAGGGGAGGGGGGAGGGGATGGAGGGTGGAGGGAGGTGGGGGAGGAGAGGGAAGTGTCGGGGAGGTGGGGGGAGACGGAGGGGAGGAGAGGAGGAGAGGGGGAGCTGGAGGGGTGGGGAGGAGAGGGGGAGCTGGAGGGGTGGGGAGGGGAGGAGAGGAGGAGAGGGGGAGCTGGAGGGGTGGGGAGGGGAGGAGAGGAGGTGTGAAGTGGAGGAGGTGGGAAGCTGGAGGAAGTTGGGGGGAGGAGAGGAGAAGGGGGAGTTGGAGGAGGGGGAAGCTGGAGGGGGAGGAGGTGGACGGGAAGAGAGGGGGAGCGGGAGGGTGGGGGAGGGGTTGAGGAGGGGAGGTGGGGAGTGGATGAGGGAGGGGAGGAGAGGGGGGAGATGGAGGTGGTGGGGAAGAGAGCGAGAGATGGGGTGGGGACAAGAGGGGGATCTGGAGGGGGTGTGGAGTAGAGGGGGAGCTGGTGGGGAGGAGAGGGGGGTGGGGAGGAGGGGGAGCTGTAGGGGGAAGGGAAGCTGGAGGACAGGGAGGGGAGGAGGGTGGAGGTGGGGAGCGGAGGGGAGGAGGTGGGGAGGGGGGATTGGAGGGGGTGGGGAGGGGAGGAGAGAGTGGAGATGGAGGGGTTGAAGAGGAGAGGAGGAGCAGGAGGAGGTGGGGAGGGAAGGGGGAGCTGGAAGAGGAGAGGGGGGAGCTGTAGGAGGTGGGGAGGGGGAGCTGGAGGAGGGGAGGGGAGGAGAGGGGGCTTGGAGGGGGTGGGGAGGGGAGGAGAGGGGGAGCGGGAGGAGGTGAGGGGAGGGGAAGTTGGAGGGGGCGGGGAGGGAGGGGGGAGCTGGAGGGGGTGGGGAGGAGAGGGGGTGGTGAAGGAGGGGGGAGCGGGCGGGGGTGGGGGGAGCAGAGGGGATAACGGGGGAGTGGAGGGAGTCAGCAGAGGGCAGAGAGAGGGGGAGGGGGTTGAGCAATGGGGGGAGCACTGTTGGGGGAGGAGTGAGGGTGGGGGTAAGGGGCATTGGGGGAGGAGCAGGGGGCGGAAGGGGCCAGGGGGAGGAGCAAGGGGAAGGGGCGCTGGGGGTGGGGAAGGAGCAGGAGGCTGGGGGGGTAGGTGGGTGGGGGAGGGTGGATTGGGCAGGGACGGAGGGAGGAGGAGGAGGGGGGAAGAGATGGGAGAGGAGGAGGAGGAGGAGGGGGAAGGGACGGGGGAGGAGTGGAAAGGGGATGAGGAGGGGAGGGTTTTGGTTTATTATTGTCACTTGTACCGAGGTACAGTGAAAAGCTTGTCTTACAAACCGATCGTACAGGTCAATTCATTACACAGTGCAGTTACATTGAGTTAGTACAGAGTGCATTGATGTAGTACAGGTAAAAACAGTAACAGTACAGAGTAAAGTGTCACAGCTACAGAGAAAGTGCAGTGCAATAAGGTGCAAGGTCACAACAAGGTAGATCATGAGGTCAGAGTCCATCTCGTTGTATAAGGGAACCTTTCAATAGTCTTGTCACAGTGGGGTAAACGCTGTCCTTAAGCCTGGTGGTCCGTGCCCTCAGGCTCCTGTATCTTCTACCCAATGGAAGAGGAGAGAAGAGAGAATGTTCCGGGTGGGAAGGGACAGGAAGGAGGGGTAGAAATGGGAGGGAGGAAGAGGGGGAAGGGATGAGGATGGGAGGAGGGGAGGGACAGAGGAGGGGGAGGGATGTGTTGGGGAGGTGGGGGAAGGGGGATGAAGGGGGGAAGGGGAAAGGAAAGGGAGGATGGGGACAGGACGGGGTGGGAGGAGGAGGGGGAAGGAACGGAGGATGGGTAAGAGACGGGACGAGGAGGAAGGGGAAGGGATGGGGGTGTAGGAGGAGGGAGAAGGGATGGGAGTAGGATGAGGAGGGGGTTAGGGATAGGGGACGAGGGGTGGTAGAGATGGGGGAGGGGGGTAGGGATGGGGGGAGGAGTTGGGGAGGAAGGAAAGGGAGTGGGGGTAGGGATGGGAGGGAGGGGGAGAGGAATGGGATGGAATTGAGGCGGGGGTTCTGAGAAAACCGGAGGGTGGAAGGGAGAGGAGGGTGGAGGGGAGGGGAAGGAGCAAGGGAGGGGAGTGGGGAGGAAGGGAAGGGATTGCAGGGGCCCTGGCAGAGATTTCTGTATCTTCCTTAACCACAGGTGAAGTTCCAGAAGGCTGAAGGTTTGCTAATGTGCCTTTATTACAAGTTTATTGCTAGGAAACAACAGGCCGGTGAACCTAAAATCAGTGGCGAGAAATTTACTGAAGGGAATTCTGAGAGACAGGATCAACCAGCATTTGGAAAAGAATTGACTGATTCGGGATAGTGCAGGGGAAATAGTGTCTCAGGAATTTGATTGAGTTTTTTGAGGAGGTGACTAGGTGGATTGAAGAGGGCAGTAGACATTGTCTGCATGGACTTTAGCAAGGCCTTTGATAAGGTCCTTTCTGGTAGGCTGGTCAGGAAGGTGAAATCACATGGGATCCAGGGTGAACTGGCCAATTGGATACAAAATTGGCTTGGTGGAAGGAGTCACGGTAGCGTAGCAGTTAGTGTAACGCTATTACAGCGCCAACGACCCGGGTTCAATTCCTGCCGCTGTCTGTAAGGAGTTGGTACGCTCCCACGTGTGCGTTTCCTCCGGGTGTCCCAGTTTCCTCCCACATTCCAAAGACGTATGGGTTAGGAAGTTGTGGGCATGCTATGTTGGCGCCGGAAATGTGGCGACACTTGCGGGCTGCCCCCAGAACACTCTACGCAAAAGATGCATTTCACTGTGTGTTTCAATGTACATGTGACTGATAAAGATATTTTATCGTTTCTTAAAGACAAATGGAGAGTGGAGAGCTGTTTTTCAGATTGGAGGCCTGTGACCGGTGGTGATCCACAGGGATCGGTGCTGGGTCTGTATAACGTGGGTAGTAAGTTTGCGGATGACACCAAAATTGGTGTATTGGACAGTAAAGAAGGTTATCCAAGATTGCAACAGGATCTAGATCAACTGGGGAAGTGGGCCAAGGAATGGCAGATGGAATTTAACCTAGACAAGTGCGTGGTGTTGCATTTAGATCAATTAAACCAGGGTAGGACTTGCACATTGAACGGTAGGGCACTGGAGAGAGTTGTAGAACAGAGAGACCCAGGGGTATCATTCCCTGAAAGTGGTGACACAGGTAGACAGGGTGGTGAAGAAGGCATTTGACATGGTTGCCTTCATCAGTCAGAGCACTGAGTACAGGAGCCGGGATGTTATGTTGCAGCTGTACAAATCGTTGGTGAGACCATGCTGGGAATATTGCGTGCAGTTCTCCCTCTCCAACTGTTCCCAGAAGGACAACACAGGAACCTCCTGCCCTCTGGGGAGCAGCGGAGCCAGGGAACCAGGAGTGGGACTGGGCAGTGTGGCCACCTCCCCCTCCTCCCCCTCCCCTTTATGCCCCCCGTCTCCCTCTTCCTCCTCCCCCTCCCACTGCCCATTACGCTTGGTTGCCTGTTCCTTGCCATTCCCAGGCCATGGTCCCTGCCTGTGTTCCTCAGGCAGCCTGGCCTGGGCTGCCCTCCCTCCCTCCCTCCCTCCCTCCCTTTCCCTGTCCACTGTCCCGCAGGGAAATCCGAGCCAGCTCTCAGTTTGCTGCACCTTTCAGGACTCCTGGCATGGAGCTCTGGACATTCCTCCTCGGCCATGGTGAGTGTGGTAGGGAAAGGAAACCAACCCGTGCACCCACTGAGCATCACCAGGACCTTCCAACACCGCAGGGGCACCTGATGTCATCAGGTGGGCCCACTCCGGCCCCCCTGTTCATGCCATGTGCACCCCAAGCTGGTGTGGGAGCTGAGTCCCGCACAGTGTGTGCAGGGACAGAACCATCTGATGCGCAGTGTCCAGCCATGCAGGTCCGAGTGCCACTGCACGGCACAGCTCAGAAATTCTGCCCCAAAGATTCATCAAGCTATTACAAACAAAAGGCACTTGAATCACACTGAAATATTCAAATAGCAAGGTAATATTTAAAGGCAGGAACTGTTGGAAGGGAAGAAAATCTGATTGACCAGCTGAGGCCAAAGCTGTGGTGAGGTGGGGTGAAGGTTGAATGACAGTGGCTGGTACTTCCTGGTATGGGCAGGTGAGGGGTCATTACCCAAAGCACCAATCTGCCACCTCCCCACATTCCCTCCTCTTGCCTCTGAACTGGCCTGTTTGGCGCCGACTGGCAAGGCATGTTTGAGGCCCAAGGACTGAACCATGCTTAGGTGGTAGATGAGATGTTATTCCTTCCATTCATTTTCAGAGGCCAAAGACTGAGGCTAAGGCTACTGGGGAGAGTTTAAACTAGAATTGTAGGGGGGTGGGATCCGTACTGGAGAGACTGGGGAAGAGGTGTTTGGCTCTCAAATGGAGGAGGCTAGGAGTAAGTACCAGAGGCAGGTGATAGAGAAGGGATGTGTTCAGACAGGCTTGAGATGTGTCTATTTTAACGCAAGGAGTGTTGTGAACAAGGCGGATGAGCTAAGAGCTTGGATCGATACTTGGAGCTATGATGTGGTGGCCGTTACAGAGACTTGGGTGGCTCCGGGGCTGGAATGGTTGATTCAAGTGCTGGGTTTTAGATGTTTCAGGAAGGACAGGGAGGGAGACAAGAGAGGTGGGGGAGTGGCACTGTTGATCAGAGATAGTGTCACGGCTGCGGAAAAGGTGGACATTGTGGAGGGATTGTCTACGGAGCCTCTGTGGGTGGAGGTTAGGAACAGGAATGGGTCGATGACTTTGCTGGGTGTTTTTTATAGGCCGCCCAATAGTGACAGGGTTATTGAGGAGCAGATAGGGAAGCAGATCCTAGAAAGGTGTGAGAATAACAGAGTTGTTGTGATGGGGGATTTTAATTTCCCAAACATCGATTGGCATCACCAGACATTGAGGGGTTTAGGTGGGGTGGAGTTTGTTAGGTGTGTTCAGGAAGGGTTGTAGATAGACCTACAAGAGGAGAGGCTGTCCTTGATTTGATATTGGGAAATGAACCTGGTCAGGTGTCAGATCTCTCAGTGGGTGAACATTTTGGTGATAGTGATCACAATTCTATCTCCTTTATGTAAGCACTGGAGAGGGATAGGAACAGACAGACTAGAAAGGTGTTTACTTGGAGTAAAGGGAATTATGAGGCTCTCAGGCAGGAAATTGGAAGATTAAATTGGGAACAGATGTTCTCTGGGAAAAGTACGGAAGATATGTGGCAAATATTCAGGGGGTATTTGTGTGGAGCTCTGCATAGACATGTTCCGATGAGACAGGGGAGTCATGATAGGAGACGGGAGTCACGAGAGGATACAGGTACCATGGTGTACGAAGGCTATAGTAAATCTAGTCAAAAGGAAAAGAAAAGCATACAAAAGGTACAGAGAGCTAGGTAATGTTAGAGATCTGGAGGAGTACAAGACTAAAAGGAAGGAATTTAAGAAAGAGATTAGGAGAGTCAGAAGGGGACATGAGAAGGCCTTGGCGGGCAGGATTAAGGAAAACTTCAAGGCATTCTACAAGTATGTGAAGAGTAAGAGGATGAGATGCGAAAGGATAGGGCCTATCAAGTGCAGCAGTGGGAAAGCGTGTATGGATCCGGAAGAAATAGCGGAGGTACTTAATGAATACTTTACGTCAGTATTCACCACGGAAAAAGATCTGGGGGATTTTAGTGGGGACTTGCAGTAGCCTGAAAAGCTTGAGCATGTAGCTATTAGAAAAGAGGTGGTGCTGAAACTTTTGGAAAGCATCAAGTTAGATAAATCGCCAGGACTGGATGAGATGTATCCCAGATTGCTGTGGGAGACAAGGGAGGAAATTGCGGAGCCTCTGATGATGATTTTTGCGTCATCGATGGAGACAGGAGAGGTTCCAGAAGATTGGAGGGTTGCGGATTTTGTTCCCTTATTCAAGAAAGGGAGTAGGGATAGCCCAGGAAATTATAGGCCAGTGAGTCTTACCTCAGTGGTTGGTAAGCTGATGGAGAAGATCCTGAGAGGCAGGATTTATGAACATTTGGAGAGGTATAATATGATTAGGAATAGTCAGCATGGCTTTGTCAAGGGCAGGTCCTGTCTTACGAGCCTGATTGAATTTTTTGAGGATGTGACTAAGCACATCGATGAAGGGAGAGTAGTAGATGTAGTATATATGGATTTCAGCAAGGTGTTTGATAAGGTACCCCATGCGAGGCTTATGGAGAAGGTGAGGAGACATGGGATCCAAGGGGACATTGCAGTGTGGATCCAGAACTGGCTGGTCCACAGAAGGCAAAGAGTGGTTGTTGAAGGGTTGTATTCTGAGTGGAGGTCGGTGACCAGTGGTGTACCTCAGGGATCTGTACTGGGACCCTTACTCTTTGTGATTTTTATAAACGACCTGGATGAGGAAGTGGAGGGGTGGGTTAGTAAGTTTGCAGATGACACAAAGGTTGGGGGTGTTGTGGATAGTTTGGAGGGCTGTCAGAGGTTACAGAGGGACATAGTTAGGATGCAGAGTTGGGCTGAGAAGTGGCAGATGGAGTTCAACCCAGATAAGTGTGAAGTGGTTCATTTTGGTAGGTCAAATATGATGGTAGGACTCTTGGCAGTGTGGAGGATCAGAGGGATCTTGGGGTCCGAGTCCATAGGACACTCAAAGCAGCTGTGCAGGTTGACTCTGTGGTCAAGAAGGCATATGGTGTATTGTCCTTCATCAATCAGGGAATTGAATTTAGGAGCCAAGAGGTATTGTCGCAGCTATATAGGTCCCTGGTCAGACCCCACTTGGAGTATTGTGCTCAGTTCTGGTCGCCTCACTACAGGAAAGATGTGGAAGCCATAGAGAGGGTACAGAGGAGATTTACAAGGATGCTGCCTGGAATGCGGAGCATGCCTTATGAAAGCAGGTTGAGGGAATTCGGCCTTTTCTCCTTGGAGAGACGGAGGATGGGGGGGACCTGATAGAGGTATATAAGATGATGAGAGGTATTGATCGGGTAGATAATCAGAGGCTTTTCCCCAGGGCTGAATTGGTGGCCACAAGAGGACATAGGTTTAAGGTGCTGGGGAGAAGATATAGAGGAGATGTCAGGGGTAAGTTTTTTACTCAGAGAGTGGTGAGTGCGTGGAATGGGCTGCCGGCAACGGTGGTGGAGGCAGATACGATAGGGTCTTTCAAGAGACTGTTAGATAGGTACATGGAGCTGAGTAAAATAGAGGGCTATGGGTAAGCCTAGTAATTTCTAGGGTAGGGATATGTTTGGCACAGCTTTGTGGGCCGAAGGGCCTGAATTGTGCTGTAGTTTTTCTATGTTTCTATGAGAAGGATTGAGATAGAATATTCAAGTGACAGACAACTGTACATTCAGGGTAACCCTAGCACACTGGTGTTTCCAAGCCAGTCTTTGATCTGTCTTTGGTTACTTCAATGTAGAGGAATCCACATTGCTGGCAACAAATGCAGTGAAGTAAACTGGAGGAAGTGCAAGTGAGTTGTGTGGACCCCGTGCAGTGGAAAGGGAAGAGGTAAAATGGCAGGTATTGCATCTCCTGCAGTTGCATGGAAAGGTGTCATGTGAAGGGCCGTCTTTGTTGCTGGAGAGTGAAGAATGGACCAGGGAGTCACAAAGGGAATAGGAAACTGGGAGGGGAGGGAAGGTAAGTATGGCAGTGGCATCATGTTGAAGGTGGCAGAAATTCTGGAGGCTGACTGGTGTGTGTGGGAAGGAAAGGATGAGGGGAAACCTTTCCTTGTTTTGTTGGGGGGAGGCAGGAACTGGAACAAGCATGGTTGTGAGCTCTGAACTATGTTGGAGGGAAGGACACAGTTAAGGACAGGAAGGCTTCTCAGAAGTACTGGCATGGAGAGTCTTATCATCAAGATGGATATTGCAGAGAAACGGAGAGAATGGAATGTCCTTATAGGGAGCAGGGTGGGGGATGGTTATTAAAGATTGCTCATAGAAGTGGGAGTCTGTGGGCTTGTGATGGGTATTGGTTGCCAGCCTGTCCCGAGACAGAGTTATTGGGGAAGAGTCAGATGTGAAAGTGAGAAAAGGGCAGAAATTGGCAGCAAGAGTAATGAAACCTTTGAGCTCTGTACCAGCTCAGGACGTAGCACCAATAAAATCATTAAAGTACTGGGGAAAGAGTGGACAGAGGGGCTGTCAGTAGGACTGAAACAAGGACTGTTCCTTGTATCCCCTCAGAGACGGGCATAGTTTGGGGATTGGGGAGCTCCCATAGAAACACCTGTCACTTGGAAAAAAAGTGGAGTTGAAGGAGAAGTTCTTCAATGTGAGGCTGAGTTCAGCCAGGGAAATGAGTGCGACGGTGGAGAGGACGAATTGGGTCTCTGTTCAGTGAAGAAGTGGAGGGCCCTCTGATCATCCTGGTGTGAGAGGTGTAGAGGGATTGGATGGCCATGGTGATGGTAAGTCATCTGGGGCCAGAAAACTGGATTTCCACACACATACAAACAAAGTTAGAAATGGTAAAGTTGTTGCCAATATTCCTTGGGAGTACTAAAATTAAGACACAAGAGACTGCAGATGCTGGAATCCAGAGCAACAATCTGCTGAAGGAACTCAGCGGGTCCTCATGCAGGGTTTCAACCTGAAATGCAACCCGATTGCAACAATATCACATTCCCACATGCTGATCAATGCTCTATTCAGGCAGATGAACTTCACACTGAATTAAAGTAGATGCAATTTAATCTTCCAACCCTCCATGGCCAGATCATGCCCATATCTGCTCTGTGTACTGGACTGACTTTGTTTTCCTTCTATACTGGACTGACTGCTCCCAGATGTACATCTATTCTGTGTCCCATTTCCCTGCCAGATTAGTTTAAACCCTTGCCAACAGCACTGGCAAAGCTTCCTTCAAGGAGACTGGTCCCACTCTTAATCAGGAGCAACCTGTCCAACTTGTGCAGGCTGCCAGAAATGGTCCCAGTGACCCAGAAATCTGAAGCCCTCCCTCCCACACCATCCCATACCACTCATTCCCCTCACCTATCCTCCTGCTCCTATACTCAGCAGCATGTGCACCGAAAGTAATCCAAAGATTATAGCCTTAAAGGTCCTGCTTTTTAATCTGCTGCCTATCTCCCTAAATTCCTGTTGCAGGATCTCATCCCTCTTTTTACCTATGTCATTAGTACCACAACCTCCCCATTCAGAAGGTCTTGCAGCTACTTGGGACATTGCTGACCCTGGCACCAGGGAGGCAACACACCATCCTGGAGTCATGCTTTTGGCTGCAGAAGGTCTGTCTATTCTCTGCACCATCAGACTTGCCCCCACTATTACCCTTGTACTCTTGCTCCTCCCCCATGAGATGCCCACAGTGCCGTGATCTTGTCTCTGGCTGCACTCCTCAGAAGTACTTCTACCCCCACCAATTTTCCACTCTGAGGTTTCCCTGACTAACTGCCTGCCTCTCTTCCTCAGCCCGGTGGTCGCTCATTCCTTCTCTGACCACGGGGTGACCACCTCTGGAAACATGCTATCTACCTAACTCTCACCTCAGTGCCTGCAGCTGGTGCTCGGCCTCCAACATCAGGCACTCAGGCTGGTCAGATGGTGGCACCTTCTCTGGATGGGGTTGTCCAGACCACAAGGAACACCTCAGAATTCCCAATGCCACAAGCTGCACAATACATGGAACTGAGCCCACCTGCTGTACTTTTAATTTAGGAGGGGTTCCTTAAAATGTACTCCAACCTCTGTTCCTGCACTGTATTTGAACGACAAGAACGTGAAAGAATCTAATGATTGGCATCAATGTCACACTGTGCAACCAAAGGCCAGTTCCCACAGACCCTCCTCACTGAAGCCCCTCACTCAGTGAAGCCCACACTCCTAATGCCTGGTCTGCAGTGAGAATGTCAGCGGTAAAAACTCTCTTTGACCACAAAACATGGGTCTTCACCTCAAAGACAAGCCCGTTCATGAGCATCCTCTCTCTTAACCTTTATTCATTTTATAAACTCTGAGTTAGTTTCTGTTGTGTGCACAGATTGTGTCTGAATTGCACATTTTGAAGTGTATGTTTTCCCAAAGTTTTTAGTCACTGCGTTTCCAAATACAGAACCTGCTGTAAACTAGAACAACGAGGTGGTAATTCAACTCCAATTTTTGAAAAAGTAATGTGTTTTAAAATATAATTCCTGGTATCCTTAACAGCAAAATTGCAAATCCACAGTAAAACATGGGATTTCGGTGATACCGAACTGGTAGATTTCTGGACTATTGGATATTTTTCCAGTTAATACGCCAACACACTATTAATTCACTTTTGTTAGATGTTGCACAGTAGTACAATTAATTTTTCAGTTAACAGGTGAGTTTAAAGAGGGCATGGGAACTAGGGCCCCAGTGAGTTAACAGGGAATATGAACAAAGATCCCGGTGAGTTAACAAGGAACGTGGAGAAAGATCCTGGTACGTTAACAAGGAATGCGGGAATGGGGTGCGGTGAGTCTAAAGAGAAGGTGGGATATAGCACCCGGTGCCAGACACTGAATCATTGGGCTCTCCAAACAATCAGATAGCAGGATATTGGTGGTTTACTGTACTTTACTGAAGTTTGAATGATGCATCTGAAAATAGATTTATCACAAAAAAAATTGAAATCACAGTTTCATTCCACCTCCTTTAAATTAAATTGCTGAAAATGACTTTTGAGAAATATAGAGCTTTTTTCCAAATTATGTTGTAGTGCAATATTTGGTTTATTTGTAAGGTGAAAAATCATCTAAACCTTTCAATTAAATGTATCCAGTAATTTTTGAACCTCCCTGAAAGGTCTGTAATTGGTGACAATTATTGATGACTCTCTTCATGGTAATTATTGTAATGCATCCTGCACACAGTCAATTTTATGCTTGGGACCGGCTTCATGTTTCAAAAACTAGTGTTAAAGAATGTGGAAACTCAAGTTGCACTGAATGCAATCTGAGTTTAAATTCAGTGACCTTGTGCACCCTGCACTGTTACTGGAAGCACTGCAACAGAAAGTCATTGCAACTGAGCAGAGGCCCCAGGCTGCTGCCATGAGAATTACCTGGTTCCTGCACACACACCAAATGCTGGCCAGTTTTAGTTGGCAAGTCAGCCCTTGTGCAATGCTGATTTGATGCATGTTCTGCCAGGTCTTGTGTAACTGTACCTGTAGCAATGTGTGAACTTACATAGAGGCAACTAGGTCTTCCCCCACACCATGTAAAGTGTCCTGGAATTAGTCTTGGTGTTTTGTTCATCGACAGGAAGGTGAGTGTTCTACTGAGCTGGGCTGCAGAATTGTTTCAAAGATATTCTCGAGATGAAAGATGTTGCTTGCATCCAAGAAATGGAGTGGTGGTGTGGAGTTCCCACCCTGAGAATTGACAGGATTGTCCGAGGACAGGGATTGGTGCCAGAACCACTTCACCTCAACATCTGGCTGAGCTCAGAAACCAGCACGACAGTTTTAAAATCCACCATTGATACTAAACTGGAGGTCACACCTAACGCTGAGAAAGTCAACAACAAGTGCGAGAATTCAGTAATAAACCTGCAGGATGTGGAGAGAGAGAAAGATGCATGATAAAGGATCAGTAATGATTGTTTTGACTGTCAGAGCAGAGTTGAAGGGCTGAAGGGCCTGGTTCTGTCCCTATTATCTATGTTTCTATAAACAGGACAGAGACACTGGAAAGGTGACAATGAAATGGCAGAGTTAACTGATTCAGAGATTTATAAAGACTTGCACCAAACCTATGCAAGGCAGATGGAAAAAAGCAAAATAATTCAAATGTTGAATGTTCTTGAATGAATTTATAGTTTCCTGCAATAATATGTGCCAGAACCAAAGGGCAGGTCATACTCAACTAAAAGGAATAAGCCAGACTAAATAAATAATTTAGTACAGTATACATATCTAACATTAATCAATATATGACAATAAAATGTTAGGTTTGAAAAGGAGGAACTTAACACAGCTAGTAAAATTCTTGCAATATTTTTAGTGGGTAAACTACAGATGGACAATGGAGGTATTCAAAAACAATCAACAGCAGAGCCATTCAGGATTTGTAACCTGGGTATAGTTTTTGAATAAAACACCCACGGTTAACAGAGACAACCCAAGTTAAAGGAACATTCCTGAAAACAGCATTGGGGAAATGACCAGAAATTAATGTGAAACAAAATTCATGCAGCAATCAGTGTTAAAATCAACTCGTGTCTGGCTCCAGTGATTAAACTCTTTGATGAGTAACAGTTGGTGAAGAACATAGTCACTTACACGGCATTTGATAAACTGCTTCAATATAGATTAATTTGTGAGAAGTGTTAATAGGGAAATGATGACCAGGGTATGTAAGGGCAGGAGGTAGAAAGTCCTGGTGAATGGAACCGCTCTGACTGTGGGTAAATGCAGGAGTCAGTATTAGGACCATCGATTTTCTCGTCATATAGAATTGATATGGGGAATACTGCTTTGAAGTTTACAAGTAGTATCAACCTAAACAAGACAGAGGATATGAGGCTGATTTCACAGCATTGCAGCCATTTTCAAATGCCACATTGCAGACCAACAGGCAATGATGGTGTAAAGTCAGCATTGTACCTGCATTGCCACAGTCGCACCATTTCCAATGTGAAGCACTTCTCATTCGTTGTTGTGTTTGAGCACTGTGAAGCCATGTACTGCACCAACAACAAGGGCTATTGAACTGATTGGCACGATCAATTTACATCTATGCTTCTGGGCTTTTATTGCTTTCCAAAATCAGCTTTTGTGATCTAATCTCGCCTGTTTTCCACCCTATCCCTCTGCCTTCCTCTCCTTCTTAAAACTTGTTCATCTCTTACTTATTGCCAGTTCTGATGAAAGGTCAGAGACCTGAAGATCCAACTCTCTCTCCACAGGTGCTGCCTGACATTGAGTATTTCCAGCATTTTCTAGTTCAAACATACAATCAAGGACCAGAGGCCCCTCAGCCTCCCAAGCCTGCTCTGTCATCTACTCCCGGTGACATTATCATGAATTGTTCTATCTTTGCCTTCAAAGGCTCTACTTCCTTTGAGGGAAAAAGTTCTAAAGATTCACCACCCTCTAAGAGAAAACATTTTGCTTCAGCTCTGTCTTAAATTAAAAACCATCTTTAAACAATGACCCCTGGTTCTAGACTCTCCTACAAGCATCCTCTCCACATCTTCCTTGTCAAATCCCACTTCATTCTACTGAACTCCATTGGATACAAGCGGAGCCTGTCCAACCTTTCCTCCTGTCTATCTCCCCTCTATTCCTTCAGTCCAGATGAAGGGTTTCGACTTGAAACGTCAACCATCCATTTCCCTCTACAGATGCCGCCTGATCCGTTGAGTTCCTCCAGCAGTCTGTTTGTTGCTCCAGATCCCAGCATCTGCAGCCTCCTGTGTCTCCACCTTTCCTCTTCAAGTATTAGTCTGGAGGGCATTCTCTGAACTGTTTCCAGTGAGGAGAGACCAGTACTGTACATAGTATCACAATGCCTTTATATAACTGAAACATAACCTCGCTACTTGTATATTCAGTTCCCTGAGATTTCCTAATTCTTATTTAAAGGGACCATTAATTATTCAGAGGTTAAATGCTGTTTTTTTTTCAGCTGTTACTGAGAGTGTATTCTGAGTGTTTCTCCATTCTTATTGGAAGTGCTGAAGGACTTTTGTTTGTGCATTAGAGCTTGTCCAACAAGACTCACTTTGAGACACAAGGAGCCAGCGAGAGCTTCCTCTGTGCATTGAGTATGCAGGCAGACCGAGACGAGCAGCTGGGAGGAGAGGGTGGAGGAGGATGAGAAAGGTGATGAGGAGGAGGAGTCAGTATTGCTTATTCAGGAGGTCCCATTGCAGAATGGCCTTCAGTGAGCAGACGCTTGGGGAACTGAGCGCATGTGTTACCAGACCTCGTGTAGTGGCCGTCTGAACCCAACAGTCCTCAGACAGCGGGCAGCTGCTGCCAGTCCTGTTGGTAGACTACAAAAGGTGGCCACCACACTGGGGGGAAAATGGGTTCCATGTGAACAGGAAAATAATAATTCGTAGCAGGAGTAGGCCTCTCAACCCCTTGAGCCTGCTCCACCATCCAATAAATCATGACTGGTCCTCCCTCATCCACATTGCCAGCACATCCCATAACCTCTGAAAGGATTTCCAGTTTTCTCTGGTCTATTGCTCTCAGCTTTGAAGGTAGTGAGTGACTGAGCCTCCACATCCCCAATACTGAGAATTCCAAGGATTTGCCACAGTTCCAAGGATCTGTGCAAACCTTCTCCTCACCTCTAACCTGAGTAGTCACCATTGTCCTGACTGTGCTCCTGTTCCTAGACTTGCCAGTCAGAGGTAACAGAGTCTCATCGCCCACACTATTAATGTGTCTAATTGAGATCACTTTTTTAAACTCCAGTGAGGACAGACCAATCCTTCTCAAACTCTCCTCACAGGACACCGTGGGCTGTACTGTCCCTGTTCCTGTACTGTACTGTTCTGGGACACCTTCCTCGTCCCCTTGTGCTGACTCTGTGATGTGGACATCCTCCACACAGTGCTCCCTATGAGGTCTCTTCAAGGCTCCAACCTGTGTTTTCTGGCACTCTCTGCTCCCACTGCCCCCCCCCCCCCCCCCCCCCAACCCCAGGAGTTGGGAAGGAGTGCATGTGGTGGACTCGGTGTGGTCTACTAGCAATATGATGCTGCCCACCATAACCCACACTGGGGCCAGGGACATGTGGGGTCTGCCTTCCTGTACTCCTGTGGTGCCATGGCTGTAACCCCAACCACGGCTTTGACACATAGTCATGAACTATGATGTTCCAAATGTTGTCGGGTCAGAGATGACGACACGGTAAGATCACACGACAGATAATTCCACATAAAATAGCTCAAATAGGTCCATTTATAAGATAGCAAAAAAAAAACAAACTGCTGGAGGAACTCATTGCACCGGGATGTATACCCGGAATGCTACCTGACCCACTGAGTGCCTCCAGTAGTTTGGGTTTTAGTTCCAGATTTCAACACCTGCAGTCTCCTGTGTCTCCATTGACTCCATCTGTGGTTTGGGGAAAACCCAGAAATAAAGCAAAGTTCATTCTTGACATGTAACACAACAAAGGCAACCTATTATAGAGAATCATTCAATCTGCAGTCTACTCATTTAGAGTATCATTATGTCCCTCATTAAAACATAATAATTTTTAAGGCAAGAAGAAAACAAATTGACTTAATATTACATAAACTATTTGGCAACATTTAACTCTCCCGTTGAAAGTTCAGGTGTAGTTCATGAACATATGAGGCTGATAGAAGTGATGGCTAAGGACTGGAATCAGTAGGGTTCGTCCCATGTCTTATTGTAACACGTTGCTAGCTGGGCAGTTGATTGGACAAACATAGGAGTGCTTCTTTTCTCTCACATGTATTGACGTGCCCGTGAGCTTTATTATTTTAAATATATAGCGAGGAGAAATAGATTATTCATTGCTCAGAGCCTGGACAGTTTACACTGTGGATGGGCAGACAAGATTTCATTTACCATGTCATAAATCACAATTCCTCTCACAGACTGCTTTGCTAAAATGCCCCTAACCACTGCATTCATACCAGTTATATTCACATTGCACATGCGCTTCCATAAGCAGGCTATCATGTTTCATCGAGAATAATCCTTGCCAGGTGGTTGGAGATATAGCCCTTATCAACACGGACACAAGCCTGTTTGCTGTCTGTTTGTAGTAATAACCACCCTGCTTCAGTAGGTACCACAACTGGTCCCATTTTGTGGGAGGGCAGGCTGGGGTATCAGACACCGAGGCACCACACCAGGCCGTCTGAGCAAGGTTCTGTTCACAAGGTGTTGGAGAATGGACAGGCTCTGATAAGGTCATATGGAAATCAAACTAGTAACATACATTCCCGATATTAATTGGAATTAACTATGAAACGTAAGCAATCGAATCTAAATGACTGTAAGTGTTGCAGCTTGTATCTCAAACTTTCATTGGTAATGTGAGTGTTCTCAAGGTACATACAAAACCGTCACATCAATGGAAGAATAACCCAAAAACAACATACAGGTGACATGTATTCCTGGGGGACTAATGAATGAAGAGATGAGTTGCATTTGTGATCATAGATAGATGCAGCACAGAAACAGCCCTTCAGCCCATCGAGTCCATGCCAACCATCAACAACCCACTTACACTAATCCTACACTAATCCCATTTTATTCTCACATTCCCATCACAGACACCCCTCCCCGCGCACACCCCCCCCCCCAGATTTTATCACCCACCTGCATTTGGGGTGAGTTACAGTGGCTAGTTAACTACTAACCCAGGTTACTAATCTGGGGGGAGGGAAGAGGAAAAATTGCCAGTATATTAGCAGTACAGGGGGAGGAGGTGGGTGGGATAGAGATTGGTAAGTGATACATAGAATCAGACGGGCAGATGGAATCAGGTGGGGAGAGGGGATGGGAAAGGTGAACAAAGGGAGGTGGACAGGGGTGTGTGTGGGTTGAGAGCACTGGGGGTGTGGAATACCTGAAATTGGAAAATTCAATGTTCATACCATTGGGTTGGAGGCTACCCGAGTGGAATATGAGATGTTCTTCTTACAATTTGCATGTGGCCTCACTGTAGCAACGGAGAAGGCCAAGGACAAGCACGTCGGTGTGGGAGTGGGAATGAGATTTAAAATGACGTGCAACCAGAAGCTCGAGATAACTGTCAGGTACAGAGTGCAGATGTTCGGTAAGTCGGTCGCCTAGTTTACGGAGTGTAGAGGAGGCCATGTTGTGAGCACTGAATGCAGTAGATCAGGTCAGAAGAGGTGCAGATGAAGCTCTGACTCACTCTTATGGAAACGTGGTTTCCCCTCTGCCATAGCTGATGGAGCCTCACACGCATTTCCTCCACTTCCTGCATGTCTGCTCTCAGCTTCTCAGACAGAACGGCAATAGCGTTCATACCACTGATGTGTTGGTGGCAGAGGGTGGTGGGCTGAAGAGTGGAGGGCCAAGGGAATTCTAACTGCTCTGTAATCCCTCCTTGCCCCCCTTCCTCCTTTTCTAACAGTTGGGTTACATTTACCACTCTCTAACCTGTAGAAACTGCTCCCAGTACTGTCCCATCTCTCCCAGAATTTTGAAGATGTCCACCAACCCATTGCTCACTTCTAGGGCCACTTCCTTTAGTACTCTGTGCTGTAGATTACCAGGTTCTGGGGAATTATTGGCCTTTAGCCTCATTAATTTTTCTAGCACTATTTCTTTCCTAATACCGATTCAGTTCCTCCCTCTCTCCAAACCTTTGGTTCCCTGACATGTCTGGGAGGTTATTTTTGTCTCCCAATCCATCACAGTCAACCTGGGATCCTCAGCCATGTATAACTGAGGGCAGTGCAGCTGATGTAGTGTACATGGACTTCAGTAAGGCCTTTGACCACATGGATGGCTGGTCCAAAAGGTTAGAGCCCATGGAATCCAGGGCAAGTTGGGTCAAGAGTCAGCTTGGAAATAAGAGACAGAATGCGGTGATGGAAAAGTATTTTGATGATTGGAAGCTAGTGACCAGTGGTGTACCACAGGGATAGGTAATGAGACCCTTGCTGTTTGTCATATACACTAATGACATTGATGTGAATGCAGGAGGTCTGATTAGTAAATTTGCAGATGACACTCAAGTTGTTGGTTTGTTGATAAAGAGGAGGGTAGTCCTAGGTTATAGAATTATATTGAGCAGCTGATAAGAGCAATGACAGACAGAATTTAATCACTTTGGGAAGATAAATAAGGGTAGGGCATATGTCATGAATGGTAGGGCCCTAGAGAGTATTGATGAACAGAGGGACTTTGGTGTATGTCCATTGATCCCTAAAAGTCACAGCACAGGTAGATAAGACAGTGAAGAAGGGATAGGGATGCTGGCCTTCATTAGCTGGGACACAGAGTTTAAGACCAAGGAGGACCTGGTCTAACTTTATAAAGCATTGATTACGCCAAGCTGGAGTACTGTGTATAGTTCTGGTCACCATACTAAAGGAAGGATGTGATTGCACTGGATAGGGTGCAGAGGAGGTTCACCAAGATGTGTCCTTGGAGCAGAGGAGGCTCAGACGGGACCTGATAGAGCTGGACAAAGTTATGAGAAGCATAGATAGGGTAGTTAGTAAGAAACTTTTTCCCATGTCAGAGGTGTTTAAGACCAGATTGATAAGGCTTAAGGTGAGGAGTAAGAGTGTTAGAGGGAATCTGAGGAAGAGCATTTTCACTCAGAGGTGATAGAGGCGGAGACTCTCACAACATCTAAAAAGCACTGGATGAATGAGTCTGCGTGGGTTTCCTCCGGGTGCTCCGGTTTCCTCCCACATTCCAAAGACGTACGGGTTAGGAAGTTGTGGGCATGCTATGTTGGCATCAGAAGCATGGCAACACTTGCAGGCTGCCCCCAGAACACTCTACACAAATGATGCATTTCACTGTGTGTTTTGATGTACGTGTGACTAATAAAGATATCTTCCTATCTTCTATGGTAGGAAAGCTATGGACTGAGTGCCAGTAAATGGGATGAGTGTACAGTGGCATGCAAAAGTTTGGGCACCCCTGGTCAAAATTTCTGTTACTGTGAATAGCTAAGCAAGAGAAAGATGACCTGATTTCCAAAAGGCATAAAGTTAAAGATGACACATTTCTCTAATATTTTAAGCAAGATTACTTTTTTATTTCCATCATGCTTTGGGCTTGTGTTGCAGCCAGTGGCACGGGGAACATTTCACCGGTAGAGGGAAGAATGAATTCAATTAAATACCAGCAAATTCTGGAAGCAAACATCACACCGTCTGTAAAAAAGCTGAAGATGAAAAGAGGATGGCTTCTACAACAGGATAACAATCCTAAACACACCTCAAAATCCACAATGGACTACCTCAAGAGGCAAAAGCTGAAGGTTTTGCCATGGCCCTCACAGTCCCCTGACCTAAACGTCATCGAAAATCTGTGGATAGACCTCAAAAGAGCAGTGACTGCAAGACGGCCCAAGAATCTCACAGAACTAAAAGCCTTTTGCAAGGAAGAATGGGCGAAAATTCCCCAAACAAGAATTGAAAGACTCTTAGCTGGCTACAGAAAGTGTTTACAAGCTGTGATACTTGCCAAAGGGGGTGTTACTAGGTACTGACCATGCAGGGTGCCCAAACTTTTGCTTCGGGCCCTTTTCCTTTTTTGCTATTTTGAAACTGTAAAAGATGGAAATAAAAAAGCAATCTTGCTTAAAATATTAAAGAAATGTGTCATCTTTAACTTTATGCCTTTTGGAAATCAGGTCATCTTTCACTCGCTTAACTATTCACAATAACAGAAATTTTCTTTCTTCTTCAATCTTTTTATTAATTTCAAATTAATATACCATACAATAGTAATTATGCACATGATATAAAGAGATCGAGAAATTTTGACCAGGGGTGCCCAAACTTTTGCATGTAATGTAACTGTATGTAATTGGGTATTTGATGGTTGGTGTATATACAGTGGGCCGAAGGGCCTGTTTCTGTGCTATAGACTCCATGAAAAAGTCCGTCAGCATCCATCCTGCCAACCCTCAAATAATTTTACACATCTGAATCTTCTTACCTCCAGTAAATGCAGGCTAATTCTGAATATCTCTTAAAAGGGCAACCCTCATTTCCCAAGAACAAGCCTTGTGAATCCTCACTGCACCTTCTCCAAGGCAAGTACATTTCTCTTAGGTAAGGAGAGAAATATGACCCACAACAGCCCAGGTATGATCTTACCAAAAGCCTCTACAACTATTGCAAGACTTGCTTATTCTTATACTCCAACTACTTATCACTGCAGGCTAAACATCCAAGGATATCCAAACTTCTCTGAACACTGACATTTCCAGCTTATAGACCAGCTGTCCAATCACTTCCCCTGTTCACACAGCTCTGTGGTTGCATTGTATCCACCTGCTTTGTGTAGTCACCAAGTGTGCCACTGGTCTGAATTGTGTTATAGCCACTGGTTACAAAGGAAACCCTGGTGCCCAGCCACTCACTGGTTGGCCACAGATCAGTCACTGAATGACATGTGGAATGTGCACAGTGCTTGTTGGGGAGGTGCTGCCAGTGGGGGCAGGTTAGTGCAGTACCTTTTTCTTCCCAATCTCCTCATTCACTGCAGAGAATGAGTCAACAATGAGATGTGTACACATAGGTCTGGTTCATGTGCCTGTTGTAAATCAACAGACAAGGTTGTTGCGACCTTGGTTCTGGACTGAAGTGATCTCAGCTGAACGGTCTCCCAGTCATCCTGTATCTTAGTTCCACTGCAGTGCGGAGATTGCTGGAGGGGAGATGCAGTACTGCAAGTGAGGGTTATAGTGATGACATTCTTTGCCTGACCCCTCACTGGCTCTGGGCCTGAGGTGGATCTGTTGGTCAGGATCACCCCTCACAGGCACCTGCAGAAGGTGGAGAACGACAGGTAGGCGCTGATACAGCCAACTCTGCTGAGGATTCCTTTTAATCCAAGCCGGCTGATGGTGTGAGGTGGGAACAGGCCATATTCCAGTTGTGAGGTTGATGCTGCTCTGAACATTTTTCCCAGATTTGTCACACGGTCACTGTACTGCCTAGAGGATGCAATATTTACACACACACTGAAGAACAATGAAAAATATTTAAACCAACAATTAAATACAATTAAAACCTTTACATTCCACATCCCAGTTGATGTTTACTCTTAGTCACTACAATGGGTTCTCTGTACCTGTCCCATGTTCACCTGGTTCTGTACTTGTCCCTGTGTTTGCCTGGTCCTTTATTTGCCCATGTGTTCATCTGGTCCTGTACCTGCCCTGTGTTAACCAGGTGCTGTATGTGTTAACCTGGTGCGTTTTGTGTAAACCTGTGCCTCAGCCAATAAAAGGAAGCCTCCCATGTACCTTTTCCCCCATCTTGTTGATGTGTCCTTTCAAGATCTGTGGACATGTATTCCAAGGTCCCTCTGTTCCTCCATATCACTTACCATCCTCCCATTCACCGTATATTCCCTTGTCTTGTGGCACCTCCCTAAATTCATTTCTCCACTTCTTTGGATTAAATCCCAAACTCCAATTGCTATTTTTCTGCCCACAGTCACAATACAGGCAAATGGGGTTAGTGTAGCAGGGCAAAAAGGTCAGCATGGATATCGTGGGCTGAAGGGCTTCTGTCTGTGCTGTACAACTCTGTGAATCTATAACTCTAACTGACCAGACCATTGATAACATCTTTGGTCTAAACATTCCTCCTCACTGTCAGTTTTTGCATCACCTGCAAACTTCTTTATCAAGCTCCTGCATTTACTTATAAATTGGAATTGGTTTATTATTGTCACATGTACCGAGATACAGTGAAAAATTTGTCTTGCATACCATTCATACAGATCAATTCATTACACAGTGCATTGAGATAGTACAAGGTGAATGCAGAATAAAGTGTCTGTGCAGGTAGACAATAAGGTGCAAGGTCACAACGAGGTAGATTGTGAGGTCAGGAGTCCACCTTATCGTACCAGAGAACCATTCAATAGTCTTATAACAGCGGGATAGAAGTTGTCCTAGAGCCTGGTGGTATGTGCTTTCAGGCTTTTGTATCTTCTGCCCACTGGGAGAGGGAAGAAGAGAGAATGTCCAGGGTGGGGTGTTTGATTATGCTACCTGCTTCACCAAGGCAGTGAGAAGTATAGACAGAGTCCATGGAGGGGAGGCTGGTTTCTGTGATGGGCTGAGCTATGTCCACATCTCTGCAGTTCCTTGCGGTTGCAGGCAGAGCAGTTGCCATACCAAGCTGTGATGCATCCAGATAGGATGCTTTCTGTGGTGCATTGATAAAAATTGGTGAATGTCAAAGGGGAAATGCCAAATTTCTCTAGCTTTCTAGGAAGTAGAGGTGCTGGTGAGCTTTCTTGGCCATGGTGTCTACGTGGTTGGACCAGGACAGGCTATTGGTGATGTTCACTCCCAGGAACTTGAAGCTCTCAACCCTCTTGACCTCAGCACTGTTGATGTAGACAGGTGCATGTACACCACCCCCCTTCCTGAAGTCAATGACCAGCTCTTTTGTTCTGCTGATGTTGAGGGAAAGGTTGTTGTCATGACACCATATCACTAAGCTCTCTACCTCCTTCCTGTACTCTGACTCATCGTTATTTGAAATACGGCCCACTATGGTTGTGTCATCTGCAAACATAGATGGAGTTTAGAGCAGAATCTGGCCACACAGTCTACCGGGAGTAGAGTAGGGGGCTGAGGACGCAGCCTTTTGGGCATCAGTGTGGAGAATAATCGTGCCAGAGGTGTTGCTGCCTATCCTTACTAATTGTGATCTGTTGATCAGGAAGTCAAGGAACCAGTTGCAAAGGGAGGTTTTGGATTCCAAGGTCTCGGAATTTGATGATGAGTTTGCTTGGAACTATAGTATTGAAGGCGGAGCTGTAGTCAATAAACAATAGTCTAACATGGGTGTCTTTACTGTCCAAATACTCCAGGGATGAGTATCAAGAGACCACATACTGAGGTCTACTCTACTCCCCTACTCTACTCCCATGAGCCTTCCACCCACTCACACACCATCAACCATTGACCTCTGCTTCCTGCCATTCAGCCAGTTTTGAATCCAATTGTCTACCCTCCCTTGGATCGCATGGGTTTTTACTTTTTGACCAGCCTGCCACATGGGACCATATCAAATGCCAAAACTCCACACCCTCATTGTCCCTTCTTGTTGCGTCCTCAAGGAATACAGTCAAGATGGTCAAACCTAACAACTGCGTACCCAACATTTGGTGACTGTCCTTGATTAATCAGTCCCTGCATCGCCCTCAGTTCACCAGCACAGCCTTTGGCCATCAGAGGAAAAGAGCATTTGTTGCCTGCATTGGAGGACTGCATTGGATAAGCTGGACTTGTTTTCAGTGGAGCGGTGGAGGCTGAGGGGGTCCTGATAGAAGCATATAAGATTATGAGGGGCATAGATAGGGTAGGTAGTCAAAATCTTTTTCCCACTGTAGATGTATCAAAACCAAAAGGGCACAGGTTTAAGGTGGGAGGTTAGGGATTTAAAGGGAACATTGAACATAGAACAGTATGACACAGGAACAGGCCTTTTGACCCACCATATCTGAGCCAACCATGATGCCAAACTAAATTGCTCACACATCTCTCCATCCCCTGCTATTGTATTTGTTTCCACCACCTCCCCTGGCAGGAGGTAAACTAGTCATTAAATGCCTAACTAAACTAATCCCTTCTGCCTACACAATGCCCATATCCCTCCACTCTCTGCACATTCCAGAACCTCCTAAACACCTCTATTGTATTTGTCTCTACTACCACCCCTGGCAGCACATTCCAGGCACTGACCACTCTCTGTGTAAAAAAAAACTTGCCCTGCACATCTCCTTTGAACTTACCCCATCTCACCCAAAATGCATTCCCTCTCGTATTAGACATTTCAACCCTGGGTAAAAAATACCAGCTGTCTACCCTGTCTATGTCCCTCATAATCTAATAAACCTCAATCAGGTCTCCCCTCAGCCTCCACCACTCCAGAGAAAGCAATCCAAATTTGTCCAACCTCTCCTCATAGCACATGCCCTCTAATCCAGGCAGCATCCTGGTAAACCTCTTCTGCACCCTCTCCAAAGCCCCCACATCCTTCCTGTAATGGAGCGACCAGAACTACACAATACTCCAAATGTGGCCTAACCAAAGATTTATACAGCTGCAATATGACTTGCCAAATTTTATACTCAATGCCCCAACAGATGAAGGCAAGTATGACATACACCTTGTTTACCACCGCACCCACTTGTGTTGCCACTTTTATGGGGCTGTGGACTTGCAACCCAAGATCCCTCTGTACATCAGTGCTCCCATTTACTGCTTCCTCTTACATTTGATCTCCCAAAACGCAACACCTCATGCTTGTCCAGATTAAACTCCATGTGTTGTTTCTCTGTCCAGATTTCCAACAGATCTTGCTGAATCCTTCGACAACTTTCCTCACTTTCCCTAACTCTGCCAATTTTTGTGTCATCTGCAAACTTACTAACCAGCTCACCTACATTTTCATCCAGATCATTTACATATATCACAAACAACTGATGTCCCAGCATTGATCCTTGCAGAACATCACTGGTCACAGACCTCCAGTCAGAATAACACCCTTCCACCACTTACCCTCTGTCTTCCACGATCAAGCAAATTTTGAATCCAATTTAACATGTGTGCCTTGATCTTTATGATCAGCCTATCACAAGGGAGCTTGTTGAACCTGAGGGGTAAGCTTTTTTTTTATGCAGAGAGCAGTTGATATCTGGAACTCGCTGCCAGAGGAGGTGGTGGAGTCAGACACAATCACTATGTTTAAGAAACATTTAGACAGACACTTAAACCATAGAAGGATATGGACAATGCGGACAAATGGGACTAGTGTAGAAGGGCAACAGGGCTGGCATGAACATGATGGGCTGAATGGCCTGTTTCGTGCTGTATGACTCTTTGACCTCAAACTTGACACACAGCTCAAGCTTAGCAGCCCTGACCTCTGCTCTCCTGATTCTTTGGGAGACCTGGACTACCCGCAGTGGGCACCTCAAATCACATGGGCTCAGCACTTCCAGGCCTCATTGCCCAGTGCACAGCCCAGTCTCAGTGCTGGGCTTCTGAAGGTCTCTATAATGCTCAGCAAGACTCCTGCAGCTCACCATCCTGCTGACTGTACAAGCAGTTCACGCAGATTAGACAAGAGGCCATTTAGCCGCTTGCAAGTTTTCAGGTGTTGGATCACACAAACCAGACTGTGTGCAGTAAACTCCTTACTATCTGCTCCATCGGAGGGAGAAGGTTGTGGGCCGGCGCTGTGACTGATTGCAGCCAGTGCCCCAAGGGTGTGCAGAGCCGGCACGACGGGACAGTTTCCTCCCTGCAATGTGCAGCAGCCGGGCCGTGGACAGGAGAGCCATCAGGAAGGGGCTGGGACAGCAGACAGACAAGACAGCCCGATGCTGCCTGAAGCCAGGTGAGTCGTTCACAAATTCTGTGGCCATGGCAACAGGTGATGTGTCGGTGAGTCAGAGCCGATCCCCGGCCGACACCTGGGCAGAGCCCGCTCTCTCCCCGCCCAGCCAATGGGACCGGCGCTTTATAAATAGCCTGCTATAAAAGGCAGGGCAGTCTCAGCAGCGTCTACTGACGTTGGGGGTAGGGGAGGAATGCAGAGCTGCTGCTGCCTGACACAGCGTGGAGGAAATGTTTGTTGATGCTGTCATCAGGCAGGAGGCTGTAGCTGAGCAAACTACCTGACGTCCCCTGCAGGACGTGGGCGCCCATCCTCGCCCCTCACTGTCCCGGGGAGGGTGGCGGGGAGCCGCTGCACCCAGTGGTGCCCTTGACCTGTAGTACTCCTGGGGCAGGGGGTGCTTGGTGTGTTGGTGGGTGGTTTGTGAGGTGACTCCTGTTCGTGCTGAGCTTCTGTGCACTCCTGATGCATGGATTGGGAGTTCTGGTGACATCCACTTTCAGATTTACAGGCCAGTGATTTCCTGTTCTCAAGCAGGCTTTGAGAACAGCCCTGAATCTTTTTTCTGTCCACCTAGTACTCCTTTGCTGGGAGAGAACTTGGAATAAAGTGTTTTGTGAGTGTGGTGTTGAGCATGTGGGTGATGTAGTCTGTCCATCAAGAATGGAGCAAGGGTAATCAGGACTTTGTCAGGTGGGGAAGGATGCTGATCTTATTTCACTGTGGATTTGGATTACTTTGTGGAGACAACATTGGTACCTTCCCTGTGCTCTGAGGTGCCTGCTGTAGGTACCCAAGTCTCAGAAGTGTACAGAAGAGCAGGGACCACTGCTGCCTGGTAGACTATCAGTCTTGTACTGAACTTGAGGTCTCAATCATCAAACCTCCTTTTCCTCTGATGGCCAAAGGCTGTGCTTCCACATTGAAGGTCACGGTGAATGTCATCACTGATGTCTGCCTTCACCAAAAGGTGGCTCCTGGGATGTAGATAGTGGTCCCTTTTCCCAGGATCTCATTGCCAAAGGTTGTGCGGAGTGGTGTAGGTTATTTATTGTAAGATCCAGTTTCTGTATGCTTCAGTGAAGTGTGATGATGTTGTGGAGATGATCATGTGGGCAGGCACGGTAGTGTAAGTGGTTAGCGTAACACTATTACAGTGCCAGTGATCTGGGTTCAATTCTGGCTGCTGCCTGTGTATGGCAGCTTGAGGACTGTATGATAAGATGGACTCTTAACCTCACAATCTACCTCATTGGTATTGGTTTATTATTGTCACTTGTACCGAGGTACAGTGAAAAACTTGTCTTACAAACCAATCTTACAGGTCAATTCATTACACAGTGCAGTTACATCAAGTTAGTACAGAGTGCATTGATGTAGTACAGGTAAAAAAAAAACAATAACAGTACAGACTAAAGTGTCACAGCTACAGAGAAAGTGCAGCGCAATAAGGTGTGAGGTCACAACAAGACAGATTGTGAGGTCATGAGGTCAGAGTCCATCTCATAGTATAAGGGAACTGTTCAATAGTCTTATCACCGTGAGGTAGAAGCTGTCCTTAAGTCTGGTGGTCCGTGTCCTCAGGCTCCTGTATCTTCTACCCAATGGAAGAGGGGAGAAGAGACAAGGTCCTGGGTGGGTGGGGTCTTTGATTATGCTGGCTGCTTCACCAAGACAATGAGAGGTAAAGACAGAGTCCAAGGAGGGGAGACTGGTGTCCATGATGCGCTGGGCTGTGTCCACAACTCTCTGCAGCTTCTTGTGATCTTGGGCAGAGCGGTTGCCATACCAAGCCGTGATGCATCCTGATAGGATGCTTTCAATGGTGCATCGGTAAAAGTTGGTGAGAGTCAAAGGGGACAAACCAAATTTCTTTAGCCTCCTGAGGAAGTAGAGGCGCTGGTGAGCTTTCTTAGCCATGGCATCCACATGGTTTGTCCAGGACAGGTTGTTGGTGATGTTCACTCCCAGGAACTTGAAGCTGTCAACCCTCTCGACCTCAGCACCATTGATGTAGACAGCCCTCTTTCCTGAAGTCAATGACCAGCTCTTTAGTTTTGTTGACATTGAGGGAAAGGTTGTTTTCATGACACCATTCCACTAAGCTCTCTATCTCCTTCCTGTACTCCGACTCATCACTGTTGGAGATACAGCCTACAATGGTGGTATCATCTGCAAACTTGTAGATGGAGTTAGAGCAGAATCTGGCCACACAGTCATGAGTGTATAGGGAGTAGAGTAGAGGGCTGAGGACGCAGCCTTGAGGTGCACCAGTGTTGAGAATAATCGTGTCGGAGGTATTGCTGCCTATCCTCACTGATTGCAGTCTGTTTGTTAGAAAGTCAAGGATCCAGTTACAGAGGGAGGTGTTGAGTCCTAGGTCTCGGAGTTTGGTGACAAGCTTGCTTGGGATTATTGTATTGAAGGCAGAGCTGTAGTCAATAAACAATAGTCTAACGTAAGTGTCCTTACTGTCCAGAGCTGAGTGAAGGGCCAAGGAGATGGCATCCGCTGTAGACCTGTTTCAGCGTAGGTGAATTGCAATGGGTCCAGGTTGTCTGGTAGGATGGAGTTGATGCGAGCCATTACCAACCTCTCAAAGCACTTCATGATGGTGGATGTCAGAGCCACTGGTCAGTAGTCATTGAGGCATGTTACCTTGCTTTTCTTTGGTACCGGGCTGATAGTGGTCTTCTTAAAACAGGAGGGAACTTGAGATTGAAGCAGGGAGAAGTTGAATATGTCTGCAAATACTTCTGCCAGCTGATCAGCACAAGATCTGAGCACGCGGCCTGGGACACCATCATGGCCTTGCACCTTATTGTCTACCTGCACTGCATTTTCTATGTAAATGTAACACTTTATTGTGCATTCTGTTATTGTTTTTCCTTTGTACTACCTCAATGTACTGAAGTGATGATCTGTATGGATGGCATGCAAAACAAAGTCTTTCACAGTACATGTGACAATAATGAAACAATTTACTGAGGCTGGAAATGGCACCACCCTACTCTACTGAACCTACAGGTTGATCTTTAAAGGACTGCCTTTTACGGCAGTTGGCATCAAACTTTTTGAACACTTTAACTGTTTGAATCTCCTACATTCACATCTCCTTGAATGAACAGTAGCAGACCCTAAAATTGAAACCAAAGTTATGAAGCACTGGTAGAGATTAGAAGACTATCTCAGCAATTCAGTGTGGGAAATCTTGCGGACTTCAGACTATAGGGGAGAAAAATAAAACCTAAGGCAGCCTGCTGCAGCTTTGTGCTTGAGGTTGATACAGGAACTCAATAACCAGTCACTGGAAATGATGCAATGGTGGCCCGGGCCTGGGTGCTTTTATAAGTCCTCACAGGCAGAGAAGTGCCCTGGGTCAACAGCTGCAAGCTCCATAAGGCATGACATCTGTATCTCACAGTGCCAGCGGTGGTCGGCACTGTCACTTCCAGGTGCCGCCCTGGAGGAGAGGACAATGTCAGTCTGCCAGCACCCTGGCAGAGTTCTGCGCTCGGTGGGCCCCTCAGGGGATTGCGTGTGTCGTGGGTAGTACGAACGCAATTCTTATTTGAAGTGTCGCGTGAGCGGGTGTAGTGTTGCGTGTGTGTTTTGTTAGTATTAGTTTGCTATATCTACTGTAGTTATGTCATTGCTTAGTTTCTTCTTTTCTGTATTAGATGTAGTGTATTGACACTGGTTGTCCTTTAGTAGTGCTTTTAGCGAATAAACGTTTATATAAAAAAAAGGACAATGTCAGCTGGCAGTGTGCAGGTCACGGTAATCAGTGTGCATGTCTGCTCCAGCTGCATTCACCCTCCTACAGCCACGCACGGCGCGTTGCAGCCTCGCCACCAGCACGGTCCAGAGGCACCAGATTAGTCGCTGCGTTATTTCTTCCAGTTGTTTCCACAACTGCACATCTTTTAGGGGCTCTTCTGTACATTATGTTTCAACGGTCTACTGCCTAGTGTTGAAGCTCCCTTTTTGGTGACGTGTTGCATTGAGGCATGAGTGGCATTGTAGGACTTCCTCTTGGCTTTGAGCGTAGCTGTTGCATGAGTGGAGGGCAATATCAGCAGCTAGAATGGGCAGGGAGACGAGGGCTCCTGCCACAAGGTCCTACCCAAAGATGTATGAGAGGGAGCACATGGAACAGTACAGCACAGGAACAGGCCATTCAGCCCATGATGTCTGTGCTATGATGCCAATTTAAACTAATTCTATCTGCCTGCACGTGGTCTTTATCCCTCCATACCCTGCCTGTTCATGTGTCTGTCTAAATGCCTCCTAAACTTTGCTATTGTATTTGCTTCCACCACCTCCCCTGGCAGTGCATTCCAGGCACCTACTGCTCTCCATGTAAAAGAAAACTTTTCACATCTCTTTAAACTTTCCACCTTTCACCTTAAAGCTATGCCCTCTAGTATTTCAGATTTCCACCCTGGGAAAAAGATTCTATTTATGCCTCTCATAATTTTATAAACTATCAGGTCTCCCCTCAGCCTCTGACACTCCAGAGAAAACAACCCAAGTCTGTCCAGCCTCTTCTTATAGTTCCTACCCTCTAATCCAGACAGCATCCTGGTGAACTTCTTGACATCCCGGCAGACTTCTTTAGATATGGTGGAGTGCTGTGACTCCCTGTAGACCCCTCAGCACACTGCCCTGGCAGCATTCTGAGGCTCACTGCACCCCTGGGTGGATCTGCCCACACTGCAGCGGAAGGTGAGACAGTGGCTGGTTTCTCGGGAAGTATGGTCACCCACTTTCACACTGCCATACTGTGGTCTTTAATATCAACGTGTTCCTTTTCTGCGGCATCCACAGAAATTTCCTCCTGTGCAACACCACCAGAGGTGCAGCAGCCACTACCACCTTCACTTCACCTCAACACCGTAAGACATAGGAGGAGAATTAGGCCATTCGGCCCCTTGAGTCTGCTCTGTCATTTGATCATGGCTGATTTGTTTTTCCCTCTCAACCCCGTTCTCCTGCCTTCTCCCCGTAACCTTTGACAGCCTTACAAATCAAGAACCTATCAACCTCCGCTTTAAATGTACCCAATGACACGGCCTCCACAGCTGTCTGTGGCAATGAATTCCACAGATTCACCACCCTCTGGCTAAAAAAGTTCCTCCTCTAAAGGGAAGTCCTTCTATTCTGAGGCTGTGCCCTCTGGTCCTAGACTCTCCCACTACTGGGAACATTCTCTCCACATCCACTCTACCCAGGCCTTTCAATATTCCGTAGGTTTCAATGAGATCCCCCCTCATCCTTCTAAACTCCAGCGAGCACAGGCCCAGAGGCATCAAATGCTCCTCATATGTTAACCCTTTCATTCCCAGGATCATTCTCGTAAACCTCCTCTGGACCCTCTCCAATACCAGCACATCCTTCCTTAGATATGGGGCCCAAAACCGCTCACAATACTCCAAATGTGGACTGACCAATGCCTTCTTAAGCCTCAGCATTACATCTTTGCTTTTATATTTTTGTCCTCTCGAAATGAATGCTAACATTGCATTTGCCTTCCTTACTACTGACTCAACCTCTGATCGGGAGCAAGAGGCAAGTGAACGGAAGCAGCCAAGGAGTTCCCAACAGATAAGTTCTTTTTCTTCTAACGGTTCGGGGATAGCGGGGAGTAACTGCGCAGGCGCGTGACGTCAGTCGGTAGCGCACGAACAGTTTAAAAAGAAGACTGTCGTAAGCAGCAGGCAGTGGAGTGAGTGGGAGCAGAGTGTTTTGGGCTTTGGCTCAAGGGGTTTCGGCGTAAAGGGGCGAGGTGGGAGAGTAGCTGGTAGGTAAAGGTAAGGTCTACCTGTTACCTGTTATAAATTTTTAAGTAGGAAAAAACTAGGTAGGGAAAGAATTAGTTCAGATGGAGGACATGGTGGTGTGCTGCAGCTGCTTGATGTGGGAGCTCGTGGACCTTGCTGTGGTGCATGATGACCACGTCTGCAGTAAGTGCTTGAGGCTGGAGGAACTTCGGCTCAGAATTGATGAGCTGGAGTCGCAGCTTCAAACACTGTGCAGCATCAGGGAGGGAGAGAGTTATGTAGATACTGTACATCGGGAGACAGTCACCCCCCCTTAGAGCAGATACTTCTGGGGTCCAGGAAGTAGAGAGAAGGGTGACTGTCAGGGGAGAGAAAAGGAAAAAGAAAACAAACAGGCAGATAGTGGAGAGGACCCCGGAGGCTGTTCCCCTCAATAGCAGGTTTTCCACTTTGGAAGCTGTTGAGGGGGATGACCTGCAGGGGCCTAGCAGCAGTAGCCAGGTCTCTGGCACTGGGACCGGTCCTGCTGCTCAGAAGGGAAGGGAGGAGAAGAGGAAGGCAGTAGTGATAGGGGACTGGATAGTCAGGGAAACAGATAGGAGGTTCGGTAGCAGTGAGCATGAATCCCGGATGGTATGTTGCCTCCCAGGTGCCAGGGTCCAGGATGTCTCTGATCAGGTCCACAGAATTCTTCAGCGGGAGGGAGAACAGCCAGAAGTCGTGGTTCATGTTGGCACCAATGATATAGGTAGGAAGAGGGATGAGGTCCTAAAAAGTGAGTTTAGGGAGCTAGGCAGAAGGCTGAAGAACAGGACCTCAAGGGTAGCAATCTCAGGATTGCTGCCAGTGCCATGCACTAGTGAAGGTAGGAATAGGAGGAGATGGCAAATAAATGCGTGACTGAGAAGTTGGTGCAGGAGGGAAGGTTTTAGATTTTTGGATCATTGGGATCTCTTCTGGGGAAGGTGGGAGCTGTACAGAGAGGACGGGTTACACCCGAACCCGAGGGGGGCCAATATCCTTGCAGCCAGGTTTGCTCGGGTGGTTCAGGAGGGTTTAAACTAGTTTGCGAGGGGGATGGGAACCGGAGGAGTAGGTCAGAGGAAGAAGGGAATGGGGAAAAGTCAGATCTAACATGTAGAGAGGCTTTGAGGAAGGAGAAGCAGAGTACAGACTATAAAAGTAGAAAGGTGGATGGGCTAAAGTTCATTTACTTAAATGCAAGAAGTATCAGGAATAAGGGTGATGAACTGAGAGCTTGGATAAGTACATGGGACTACAATATTGTGGCTATTACAGAGACATGGTTGACACCAGGGCAGGAATGGATATTGAATATTCCTGGTTTCCAGTGTTTCAAAAGTGATAGGGAGGTGGGGAGAAGATAGGGATAGGGAGGGGTGGCGATACTGATCGGGGATACTATTACAGCTGCAGAAAGGGTGGATAATGTAGAAGGATCCTTTCTGGAGTCAATATGGGTGGAAGTTAGGAACAAGAAAGGAGCAGTTACTCTACTGGGAGTATTCTATATGTTCCCCAGTAGCAGCAGGGATGCTGAGGAGCAGATTGGGAGGCAGATTTTGAAAAGATGCAAAAATAACAGGGTTATTATCATGGGAGACTTCAACTTCCCAAATATTTATTGGCACCTGCTTAGTGCCAAAGGTTTAGATGGGGTGGAGTTTATTAAGTGTGTCCAGGACGGATTCCTGTCACAGTATGTTGACAGGCCAACATACTGTTTTTTTTTAAGATGGCGGCGTGACCGATATTTGCGGCGGCGTCTCCTAGTGATTATGCAGTGCTTTTGTCCTTGAGTGAAGTGAGAGGAGTGAAATGACCGTCAGTTTCTTTTGGACGTCCGTAACAAAGTCTTTTGTTACAAGGAACACTAGCTGAGTGTGCTGAGCGAGCTTGGACTGCTACGTCGAGTAGGCCTAAGGGAGTCCGCAGTCGTGCCTGGAGTAGCACCGGTGAGGAAACATCGTAAGCGGTGTGACAGGATGCGGAAGCGGGGCAAGCGCGGAGGAGTGCACACTAGGCTAATCGCTAATCCACACAAGCCGGCAGTTCCTACAATCATGCTGGCAAATGTTTATTCACTAGACAGCAAAATGGACTATATTAGACTTTGGAGAGCTTCCAAACGCAGCGTGAGGGATTGTTGTGTCTTCATTTTTACAGAGACTTGGCTTAATCAAAACATTACGGACGCCGTGATTCAACTGGAGGGGTTAATACTCCGTAGAGTAGCTTTGCTATCTGGTAAGCTCAGGGGAGGCGACCTGGCTGTTTACATCAATAAATTGTGGTGCCAAGATGCCGAGGTGGTTTCTACACTCTGCTCACCACATGTAGAGCTCTTGACTGTGAAATGCCGACCTTTCTACTTGCCACGGGAGTTAACGGTGATTATTATAGTGGCAGTTTATGTACCACCGAGTGCTAATGTGAAGGAGGCTCTGAATGAGCTCTACAACAATATCAGCGTGCAGCAGATGGCTCACCCTGATGCTTTCTTTATAGCAGCTGGAGATTTCACCAGGCAAGCCTTAAGTCTGCTTTGCCAAAATTTTATCAGCATGTGAACTTTGCAACTTAGGGGCAATAACACATTAGACCTGGTGTATTCAAACACCAAAAACTCATATAGAGTAGCCCCCCTCTTCCCCATACTGGTAACTCTGACCACCTAGCTGTTTTGCTCACACCTGCATATAGACCTAGGGTGAAACAAGACAAGCCAGTGGTCAGAGAAGTTAAAATATGGCCACAGGAAGCAATTTCAGCATTGCAAGACTGTTTTGAAAATAAACAGTGGGATATCTTTAAAGGGGCAGCAACATATGACAATGTCATTGACTTGCAGGAATACACAGAGACCATCATTGGCTACATCAATAAATGCATAGATGACGTGACTGTGGTCAAAACCATCAAGATGCGTGCCAATCAGAAACTTTGGTTGACTGGGGAAGTTTGTTCACTGCTGAGAGCCCGTAATGCTGCATTTGAATCTGGGGACATTGCTGCATTCAGATTGGCAAGGAAAAACTTGTCCCGGGGGATCAGGGAGGCGAAGAGGCTGTATGGACAGAAACTTAACAGCCACTTCACGAACAACAAAGACATTTGTGGCAGGGATTTCAAACAATCACCGACTACAAGCCCCGCACGGCTCCCCGCCCCCCCCCCCCCCCCCCCCCCCCCCCGGCGGATATGTCAAAATGATCCCTCTTTACCAGATAAACTTAATGTCTTTTATGCACGTTTTGAGGCAAACAACACCATTCAGGTACAGATGCTTCCACCATCAAGAGACCAGGTACTTCAGCTGTCTACAGCGGGAGTGAAAAAGGCCTTCGCCAGCGTCAATCCATGTAAAGCTGTGGGGCCGGACAACATTCCTGGACGTGTTTTAAAGGATTGTGCAGAGCAGCTGAAGGATGTCTTTGCAGACATCTTTAATATCTCGCTCAGCCAGGCAGTAGTGCCCACTTGCCTCAAAAGTGCCATCATTATTCCTGTCAAACCCAGCCTGCCTGAATGACCCTGTGGCCCTTACACCAGTAATAATGAAATGCTTTGAGGTCATGCAGCATATTAAGACCTGTTTTCCTGCAAACTTAGATCCCCTACAGTTTGCATATAGAGTCAATCGATCCATAGAGGATGCAATCTCCACTTTGCTCCACCTCACATTGTCACATCTGGAGGGGAAGAATATATATGCCAGGATCCTCTTCATCGACTTCAGCTCAGCACTTAACACGATCATTCCACAACAGCTGGTGGAAAAGCTGAGGCTGTTAGAGGTGGATACTGACATTTGCAATTGGGTTCTCAATTTCCTGACGCAGCGGCAGCAGATAGTTAGAGTTGGCAGTCATACATCAGGAACCATCTCAGTGAGCACAGGCTCACCTCAAGGCTGCGTCCTGAGCCCTTTACTGTTTAGCCTGCTCACACACGATTGCATTGCTAGATTCAGCACCAACTACATCATTAAGTTCACTGATGACACAACAGTGGTGGGTCTCGTCAGTGACAATGATGAGTCTGCATATAGGATGGAGGTGGAGCAGCTAACAGTGTGCTGTAGATTCCACAATCTCACCCTCAATGTGGACAAAACAAAGGAGATAGTGATTGATTTCAGGAGGGCTGGCAAGCATGATCATACAGCGCTGACTATTAATGGTGCTGCTGTGGAGAGGGTCAGCAACATTAAGTTCCTGGGGGTTCACTTAGCAGATGATTTGACCTCCACTATTAACACTGTGGCCATCGTTAAAAAAGCCCAGCAGCGGCTTTACCCCCTCCGGAGACTCAGAAAGGCAGGCCTCCCTATTCCATACCTCATCACTTTTTACAGGGGCACCATTGAAAGCATCCTGACCTACTGCCTCACCTCCTGGTTTGGTAGCTGCAAGGCTTACGAACAACAGCAGCTCAATAGGATGGTGAAGACAGCTAGCAGGATCATTGGTGCCCCTCTCCCCTTTTTGATGGAGATCTATCAGCAACGCTGCGTTCGCAGAGCTATGACCATCATTAAGGACTTTCATCACCCTTCTCACGACCTGTTTTCCCTCCTGCCATTGGGGAAGAGGTATAGGAGCATCTGCTCTAGATCTAGTAGGACACTGAACAGCTTTCTCCCCCCACAAGCAGTCAGGATCATAAATGGACTGTGTCCCCTTCCACTTCCACTGACAAGCTCTCCCTCCACACACACGTACATACTCATCAATACAGGAACAGTTCGATAGTTACCTGATACGTTGAACTTCATCTCGAACTGAATAAGCACTTATTAATACATAAACGCACTTTAACAGATATGAATATGTGGTGTTGATATGTATTTAGTTTTGTTGTAGAGATGTTTTTATAGACTATTTTAGAGATTTATCACTGTTCATTTTGTTGCACTGATACGAGCTGGTGAGAAAGAGTATTTCATTTTGTTTGTGTATTGAAATACTCAGAGAAATGACAATAAAGCAAATCTTGAATTTTGAGGGGATGCCATATTAGATCTAGTTTTAGGTAATGAACCAGGTCAGGTGACAGATCTATCGGTGGGTGAGCATTTGGGGGACAGCGACCACTGCTCCATAACCTTTAGAATTGTCATGGACAAGGATAGGAGCAGAGAGGACGGGAAGATATTTAATTGGGGAAAGGCAAATTATGAGGCTATACGGCAAGAACTTGAGAGTGTAAATTGGGATGACATTTCTGAAGGGAAATATACTATAGAGATGAGGTCAATGTTCAGGGATCTCTTGCAGGATGTTAGGGATAAATTTGTCCCGGTGAGGCAGAGAAGGAATGGCAGGGTGAAGGAACTATGGGTGACAAAAGAGGTGAAACTACTAGTTAGGAAGAAGAAGGCAGCATACCTAAGGTGTAAGCAGCAAGGATCAGATAGGGCTCATGAGGAATATAGAGTAGCAAGGAAGGAAATTAAGAAGGGGCTGAAGAGAGCAAGAAGGGGACATGAAGAGGCCTTGGCGAGAAGGGTTAAGGAGAATCCCAAGGCTTTTTTTCTCGTACGTGAAGAGCAGAAGGATGGCTAGAGTAAAGGTAGGTCCGATTAAAGACAAAGGTGGGAAGATGTGCCTGGAAGCTGTGGAAGTGGGTGAGGTTCTCAATGAATACTTCTCTTCAGTATTCACCAAGGACAGGGGTCTTGATGATGCTGAGGACAGTGTTGGTAAGGGTAATGTTCTAGAGCATGTAGATATCAAGAGAGAGGATGTGTTGGAGCTGTTAGAAAATATTAGGACAGATAAGTCCCCGGGTCCTGATGGAATATTCCCCAGGCTGCTGCGTGGTGAGGGAAGAGATTGCTGAACCGTTGGCTAGGATCTTTGAGTCCTTGTTGTCCACGGGAATGGTACCCGAGTACTGGAGGGTGGCAAATGTTGTCCCCTTATTCAAAAAAGGCAGTAGGGATAGTCTAGGGAATTACGACCAGTGAGCCTTACATCTGTGGTGGGTAAGCTGTTAGAAAAGATTCTAAGAGATAGGACCTATGAGCATTTAGAGAAACATGGACTAATTAGGGACAGCCATCATGGCTTTGTGAAGGGAAGATCTTGCCTCACAAGCTTGATAGGGTTCTTTGAGGAGGTGACTAGGAAGATTGATGAGGGTAGTGCAGTGGATGTGGTCTACAAGGCGTTTGACAAGGTTCCGCATGGTAGGCTTCTTCAGAAGGTCAGAGGGCAAGGGATCCAGGGAAGCTTGGCCGTGTGGATTCAGAATTGGCTTGCCTGTAGAAAGCAGAGGGTTATGGTGGAGGGAGTGCATTCGGATTGGAGGGCTGTGACTAGTGGTGTCCCGCGGGGATCGGTTCTGGGACCTCTAATTTTTGTGATATTTATTAACGACTTCGATGAGGGGTTGGAAGGGTGGGTTAGCAAGTTTGCAGACGACACAAAGATCAGTGGTGTTGTGGATAGTGTGGAGGGCTGTCGAAGCTTACAGAGGGATATTGATAGGATACAGAGCTGGGCTGAGAAGTGGCAGATGGAGTTCAATCTGGAGAAGTCTGATGTGGTACAGTTTGGAAGGACTAACTCCAAGGTGGAGTACAAGGTTAATGGTAGGATTTTGGGTAGTGTGGAGGAGCAGAGGGATCTGGAGGTTCATACCCACAGATCACTGAAAGTTGCCTCACAGGTGGAAAGGGTAGTTAAGAAAGTTTATGGGATGTTAGCATTCATAACTCATGGGATCGAGTTTAAGAGCCGCGAAGTAATGATGCAGCTTTACAAAACTCTGGTTAGGCCACACTTAGAGTACTGTGTCCCGTTCTGGTCGCCTCATTATAGGAAGGATGTGGAAGCGTTGGAAAGGGTGCACAGGAGATTTACCAGGATGCTGCCTGGATTAGAGAGTATGGATTATGAGGAGAGACTAAAGGAGCTAGGGCTTTACTCATTGGAGAGAAGGAGGATGAGAGGAGACATGATAGAGGTATACAAAATATTAAGAGGAATAGATAGAGTGGACAGGGCACCAATGCTCAATACAAGAGGGCATGGCTTTAAGTTCAAGGGAGATGTCAGAGGGAGGTTTTTCACCCAGAGAGTGGTTGGTGCATGGAATGCACTGCCTGGGGTGGTGGTGGAGGCTGATATGTTGGTCAAGTTCAAGAGATTGTTAGATAAGCATATGGAGGAATTTAAGATAGAGGGATATGTGGGAGGAAGGGGTTAGATAGTCTTAGGTGTGGTTAGAAGGGCGGCACAGCATGGTGGGCCAAAGGGCCTATATTGTGCTGTATTGTTCTATGGTTCTATGGTTTTAACCTTTAGGGAATCCTGCACTAGGACTCGCAAGTCCCTTTGCAGTTCCGATTTCTGAATCTGCTCCCCGTTTAGAACTCAGCCAATACTCCACCAAGAAATTGGTGCATTTCCCCTTTAAAACTAAGTGCACACCAACTTCACATACAAATCATGCACTAAAGCTATTTTGTGATTGCTTTGGTGCGACATGGCACACTTCTATGGGATGGGCACCTCTGGGCAGGTTCACTCCAGCAGAGCAGACCTTGTTCATTTACACATCAATGAATGCGATGCCTACCTCTGCCTTACTGACAGACTGGAGCAATTATATGTAACCTACAACCTTTGTTTACTGAAATAAGGAACAAAACCCCAGCAACCTGCTCCCTCCCAATGAGACATGAACTGAGGATCCTGACGGAGCACTATACATTTGCCAGTTTTTATACTCTACATAATTAGTGCACATTACTTATTGCAGTTGTGCATGTAGTGGGATCCCTGCAGAGTGGAGCCATGCCTCACAATTTGTGCCAATGATCATGCCTGGTGGGGCTGTGGCCACATGCACTGAAGATGTATATCCCCGTCCCTCCCTCCCTCCCATGGCAGCCTTTCATGCATCAACAGAAATGCAACACAGTCATTTAAACTGCAGTGAGATTACCAACTTCACTGTCCTGAAAACAACTCTAGTTTAAAATTCTTGGTTACAATTCTTGTAATAGGTTTTTTTCCAGGGTAGGGAAGTCCAAAACCAGGGGGCATAGATTTAGGGTGAGAGAAAAGATTTAAAAGGGACCTGAGGGGCAACTTTTTCACACAGAGGGTGGTGAGTATATGGAACGAGCTGCCAGAGGAAGTGGTTGAGTATCATTTAAGAAGCACTTGGATAGGTACATGGAGGGGCGGGTCTTAGAGGGATACGGGCTGAACACAGGAAATTGGGACTAGCTGGGTGGGCACTGTGGTTGGCATGGACTCATTGGACCAAAGGGCCTTGTATTTGTGCTGTATTATTCTATGGCTCTATGACTTAGGTTTTATTAACCTGTTTCCCATGGAACTGCACTATCTGTGGATCTGACAAATTGTGTTCCTTGTCATCAGATCTGTAACCTGAGGCACACCCATGCCTGGACTGCTCTGTCTCTGGAGCTCTGGGTCATGGTCACACTCAGCTTGTTATTCTTTCAAAGGATGTGGGCTTCACAGGCTGAGTCTGCATTTAATTGCCCACCTCTCGTTGCCTTGTGAAGGTGGTGATGAGCTGCCTTCTTGAACTGCTGCAGTCCTTGAGGTGTGGGTCTAGCCACAAGGTTGTCAGGGAGGGACTTCCAGGATTTTGACCCTGCTGGCCTCAGAGGCACTGCCAGCTGCTGCTTTCTGCCACCTGTGTTGCTCACCAGTGCTCGTGGGAGGTCACCCAGTTGACAACTCAACAACAGGAGACTTCACCTATTTTTCCTTCAGCCCACACATGCAGAAAGTGGGCTTGGGGTTTGTCTGCATCACAGGTTGCCCCAGGTGTAGCTACTGAGAGACCACAACTCCGTTCCTTATACAGACCTCCCTGGCAACACCCATCAGGAACATCTCACCATAGCCCTGGATGGTCTCCAAAGCCCCATTATGTCCAGGTCCCTCTGACCACTTGGGAGCACTCTCCCAGATACCATCCCTGTCATTTGAACATCCATTCATTCAGTAACGACTCCCCGTATTGGATGGAAGGGTGCTACTCGCATTGTGATGTGTCCTTTTAGGCTGCAGAGATGGCACCTGCTGGGCTAAATGCTGACGGTTGTGAGAGCTTGCAACACATCAATGGTGAAGGCAGTGCTGAAACTGATAATCCTAGCCTCAGTGAGGCCTTACATAGGGAAAGCAGGCAGTGCCCTTCTGTAATCATAGAGTAACAAAGACACATTGCACGGAAAAAGGCCCTTCAACCTCCTAAATCCACGTCATCCATCAAGTACCGAGCACGCACTTGCACTAATCCTGCACTAATCCTACACTAATCCTATTTTATTCTCCCCACATTCCCAACAATTCCCAGATTCTACCCCTCACCTACACACTATGGGCAATTTAACCACCTTAACTGCACTTCTTTGGGATGTAGCAGGAAACCGGAGCACAGGAGGAAACCCACGTGGTCACAGTGAGAGCATGCAAGTGCACCACAGACTGTGCCGCAAGTCAGGATTGACCCGGGTGTCTGGAGCTGTGAGGCAGCAGCTCTACCAGCTGTGCCACTTTGCTGTCCTGCATCCTCCTAACTCTTATAAAGACTTGACCCGCATTGTTTTAGTGTCATTACAAGCTGGTAGTGGAATTTCTAGCCCTTTATCTGTTGTTGTGTCCCATCCCAGAGCAAACCCTGGCTCCTTAGGCCAGTCCACATTGCTACAGCGATGGCTGTTCGAACAGTGAATGGGATGGTCCTTTGGGAAACACATGGTTCAGTTTGAAGAAAATGTTGCTTCGTTCATCCCTGGTTTCAACTTCCTTTCTCATTTTTTTTGTGTCGCTGGGCAAGTAACAAGCTCATTCCTCTGTAAGTTGGAATGACTAGTCTTGAATCACTAGGTTCTGGCACCACATATCTTTCTTGAGTTGCCCGACAAATAACGTAATCAGGTACTTGTTAAAAACAGGAATAAAAAAAAGAATTAAAGAACTTCAACGGGGGTTAAAACAAAATTATCTCTAATCATTTTGTAGATACAATGTGCTTTATTAAATGCATCCACTTCTCTTAGGGCTGGCTACTATTGGATAATAGCATGGATTTAGGTAGGAATTAATTGGTTGTTATGTCAGTACCAAGCAGAGTTTTGTTGTTTCCTCAGGGATTGACACGATACGAGTTGGTGCTTGCCATTCCCCAACCACTGCAGGATGTTGCCAACTGTAGACCACATATTATCTCCAGTTGTTGAGAGAGAGAAATATAGGTTCAGAGTTAGAGTCCCAGAGTTGTACGGCACAGGACAGGCCCTTCAGCCCACAACCATGCCCACCTTTTTGCCCACCTACTCTAATACTATTTGCCCACATTAGAATCTAATTTTTTTTAAACACATTTTTATTTTGTAAATAAATATATGTTCTGTAAGTGTAAATTTAACAAGTAGAAAGACAAACCCATTCTATACCTTGCCTATTCAAGTGCCTGTCTAAATGTGATTGTATCTGATTCCATCACCTCCTCTGGCAGTGAGTTCAAGATATCAACCATTCTTCTCAAATCTCCTTTAAAATTCCTTCCGCTCACCTTAAACCTGTGCCCTCTTGTTTTTGATACCCCTACTATGGGGAAAAGGTTCTGACTATCTACAGAAATGCAGTAAGAACTCATCCAGTTAAGCAGTATCTGCGGGAAGAGAAAGCAGTCAATATTTCACATCAGTGACCCTTCCTCAGGGAACAATGGATTCAGGGAACTATCCCAAGGTCTCTGTTCATCAACATTCCTCAGTGGCCCTGCCATTTACTGTACATGCGTTACCCCTATCTGACTTCCATCACCTCACACGTTCTCAGTCATAGAGTCTACAGCACAGAAACAGGCCCTTTGGCCCACCATGTCCATGCTGACCATCAGTTACCCATCTCTACTAATCCCATTCTCTGAGTGTTAAGTTTAAGTTTGTTGTATCCTTTTGCTTACACTGTGGAGCTGGAGATATTGCCACCTTGGTATTTCGGAGTGGGAGATTTAAAACCCAGGACTGCCAACAGGTGATGAAGGGAGGCCCAGAGGTACTCATAAGCTGACCTGAAGCATCCCATGAGCACCAGTGATGTTCTGTACCTCAGGACCACTGAGTAACGGAAGGGACAGGTTAATGGTGATCTACTTTGTCACAGTATATCTATCTCAGCAATTTCCATGTAATTGACTTACTGAAACAGCCTCACTGCCTCTGTATTGTTGCAATTTGAGAACCTACACAGTGTTGTCATGTAGGCTCTGTTTACAAACACTGGGAACATCTTGCAAGAGAGAGAGAGAGAGAGATCAAGGTGTTGATGACTGAACTGATGTGGCATTACATTCATCACTAACCTTACTAATTCAACAGAAAGGGGTGAGGCTAACAATGCAGTAACAATGCCAGCCTGCTTTCATCTTTTGCTTGCTTAAGTAACCCTTAACACTGCTCTAGGTGACAAAATAATAACCTCACCCCTTTCTGTTAAATTAGTACGGTTAGTGACAAATGAAATACCACATCAGATCAGCCATCAACTCAGAATAGGTTCAAGGCTAAATCACCCACTCCTTGGGTAAGTGTAACATAAGGGTGTTCTATTTTGGCAGCCAGATTACCAGGACTATGACCTTTAGGTTCCGACCTTGTTAGCCAAAGTGCCAGTCAGGTGTTCAGAAGCAACAAGGAACAGGGATTCCATCTTGAGTAAAGTCATATGACCCCTTCCTGGAATGCATCTCCAAGGTTTAAAATCAATCTCATTAAGCGGCACCTGAATTGAACCAGGTAAATCAATACAAAACAAAGAATACCTTTCTGCCCTTGTAGGAGACCATGGTTTGGCTTCTAGAGCTTTGATTTCCTCACAAGGTAGGGGAGTAATGAGTCTCATTGAAATGGTTGCAGGAAATGGCTCTGGTTTTACAAACATACAAATTAGCTCCACATTCCACCTCCCTGGCTAACGTACAATCAGATGAATTGGGTTATGAGAAAATAGTGAACAAGTCTTCTGTCCACTGGAGTTTAGAAGTGGAAGAGGGAACTTGACTGAAACACAAGATCTGAGGGTTCTTCGTAGGATGGAAGCAGAGTCTTTAAATATTTTTAAGGCAGTAGTAGTACTTGATAAAAGATGAGTGAAAGGTTACGGGGCGTAGGCAGGAGTGTGGAGTTAAGGTTACAATCAGAGGAGCCATGAATCTTATTGAAAGGCAGAGCAGGCTTGAGTGGATACATGGGTTGCTTTTGCTTCTAATCTGTATGTAACGAGTGCATGTAACCTCTCACCCATTGCTCATTAAGTATCCATCTACCCCTGCATTATAAACATTCAAAGACTCTGCTTAAGAGAGTTCCAAAGACTTTGGAATGGGCAATCTCTTATTGTTAAACAGTGATCCCTACTTTTAGATTCTCCCATAAGAGGAAACATTCCTCTCCACATCGTCCCTGTCAAGACCCCTCAGGATCTTTGCTTCAATCCAAATGTGTCTCCCTCTTCTAAGCTCCAGCAGGTAGAAACCTCGCCTGCCCAACCTTTCCTCATAAGACCCATTCCAGGCATCTCTCTAGTAAACCTCCTCCAAACAGCTTTCAATGCATTGACATCTGTTCTTAAATGAGGAGACCAATACCATATACACTCTCTAGAAATGGTTTCACCATTATCCTAGATAACTGAAGCATAACCTCACTTCCTTGGAATTCATTTCCCCTAACCACACAAAAAATGTTCCATTAGAGTTTCTTAGTCACTCAGAGTAGCTTGTATGAATCATGTACAAGGACACTCAGATCCCTTTGGATCTCACACCCCTGCAGTCTCTTATACTTTGTTTTATTTTTCCTGTCCAGGTGGATAATTCTATGTTACCCTGTGTCCTCTACTTACATCACCTTCCGAAGTTACCTTCCTACCTGTCTTTGTGTCATCAGTATATTTAGCAACCACACCTTCCTTGCCTTCATCCAAGTCATTTTGCACCTCACTGTAGCTCTTTTCTGTTCTGCACTAGAGACTCAGCCTAAATGCGAACTGTTGTGCCAATTGACTGTGCTGCCCGAAAGTGTATTGGAAGGAAGTACTTGGAGGGGAGGAATTCACAAAGTTCCAGGCAAAGATCAGGGAGGTGGGATTTGTTGGATAGTTATACTCATAGCTATCCTGATAGCTGTCCTTTGCCACACCATTCCACAATTAAAGCATCAACCCTTTGGAGTGGTGCTTAAACAGAACATTATGGCTTAGTCAGGAGTGCACCAACTGAATGAGGTTGTTTCTTAACTGAGAGGAAGTTTGAATATGAAAGGGATATTATCTTTACTATGCATAATAGAAATGTGTATTACACTTTAAAATATAGCTGTTATGGACAGAACAGAGGGAGCATTTTAGATTAATAATTTTTCTTTCTCCACGAACACTGCCTGACTTGTTGTATCCTTTCAGCATTTCCTGTCTTACCAGCTTCTGCAGTATTTTATAAGATAATATTTCTTTATTAGTCAAATGTACATTGAAACACACAGTGAAATGCATCTTTGTGTAGAATGTTCTGGGGGCAGCCCACAAGTGTCGCCACGCTTCTGATGCCAACATAGCATGCCCCCAGCTTCCTAACCCGTACGTCTTTGGAATGTGGGAGGAAACCGGAGCACCCAGAGGAAACCCATGCAGACACGGGGAGCACGTACAAACTCCTTACAGACAGCGGCCGGAATTGAACCTGGGTTGACTGCATTGTAACAGCGTCACGCTAACCGCTGCACTACCGTGCCTGCCCTATGTTATCTATTTTATATAACATAGATCGGTCAGGCGATAGAGCCATCACAGGGATGGTGGGCAGTAGCACTGCAATCCGCTGGGTTGGTACGTTCAGTGGCTGGGCTGATCCCTCCTCCCACCAACCTTGCCTCTGCTGAGTAAATCAGTGGCTCAGATCCCCACCTCCAAAGCCAGCCTCTCACACACACACTTGCCAGAGTGGTGATGGTCCTTTGAACAAGAAAGAACCTGGAGAAGAATAGTAAGAAAAGGTGCAGAGGAATGCCCCAGGTCCTGAGTGCAGTCACTAGCTCCCCTTCTGTCAAGAGATCCAGATGTCTCTCTGCCATTTGCTGCCACCTGTGTTTATGTACAAATGTTTCTGTCACCAGAGCCTAAGGCAACCACTAATCTTTCCTCTGGCTTCTTCATCAGAGCCACTGAAATCTCCCCTGTAAATAATAACACACGGTTTCTGTGTGCTTTGAGACAACAGCAGCACCTGGAGTGAAATCCTCAGGTGATAGTCTCCCAGAAAAACTGTCAACAGGGAAGAAATATTAACAGTACTATTTAAAACAATCCATGAAGGAGGCTATAAATAGATCAGAATAATTTTTAAACTAGTATAACTCCCATGGGGCAAGTAGGCTCAATAAATGATAGTTGTCAGTAAACCATGATTTGTTAATTATATCTATTTCTTTTCCTAGCCTCCCTGTCTGTAACCACGTTAATTTACCCAACTACGGACAGAAGGTAATTATTTAAGCCACTTGGCCTCTGCCAGGCTGGAACTGCAATGGTTCTGCCCAGTCAAGAACTCTGTCTGCACCTGGTTATAAGACTACATGGTGGCCTCTTCCAGATCAATGTCCTATACAGATATCTACTGGGCCACTATGATCACTGACCATTGGCCAACACTTTTCTCTCGAATGGACCAGATATATAAATACTGTGGCTATAAGACCGGGTCATGGACTGAGTATCCCATGGCAAATAACTCACTTCCTGACACTCAATGGCCTTTCTGCTGTATACAAGGCACCAGTCAGGACTGTCATGGAATACTTTCCACTTGTCTGCATGAGGGCAGCTACAACAACACACAAGAAAATCAACACCATCCAGGACAAAGTAGCCTGCTTGATTTGTGCCCCAGTTAGCACCCTAAACATTCATTCCCTTCACCTATACTTCTTGTTGCCTCGGTAAGGCAGCCAACATAATCAAAGACCCCACCCACCCCAGATATTCTCTCTTCTCCCTTCTCCCATCAGACAGAAGATACAAAAGCCTGAAAGCACGTACCACCAAGCTCAAGGACAGCTTCTATCCTGCTGTTATAAGACTATTGAACGGTTCCCTAGTATGATAAGATGGACTCTTGACCTCACAATCTACCTCGTCATGACCTTGCGCCTTATTGTCTGCCTGCACTGCCCTTTCTCTGTAGCTGTTACACTCTATTCTGCACTCTGTATTGTTTTATCTTGTGCACTGTGCACAGATCAATGCACTGTGTAATGGATTGATGTGTATGAACCATATGCAAGACACATTTTCACTCTACCTCGGTACAAGTGACAATAATAAACCAATTCCAGTATGTGTTTCCCACATTCAAAACAATTTGAAATTGCTGCTTTATTAATGAGTACATAGTGGTCTTAATGGCTTCAGAAGCTGGATTTTTCATTGGGAAGAGTGGTGGCAGATTGACTGGCAGTGATAAATTGTTGCATGGCCCATTTGTAAGGAGGAACCAGTTACTCAGGTTAAGTATGTATGTTTTGACATATAGAATAAGGGCAGAGGGTAGTGTCTTCAGGGCAACATTTACCTTCTCACATCGAGCTGTCAACTCAAGCAGCTTTTCAACTTCCAGCCCAGGCATTCACTCAGACTGCTGTCGGTTCATCTTTCAAAGGCACCAGTCAGGTCTTTCCTTGGGTATGTGATCGCCTTCTGACCGCAGGTGGATAGAATTCATGTGGAAGTGCACAGCTGACAACTGGAAAACTTTTCCAGCTACCAAGCCAGAACAGCTACTGTACAAAATTACAGAAGGAGAACAAATATAGGATGAATAAGAGAAAGGTGTGCTGCTCTGTGATTTAAGGACTGAAATAATGTATCATCCATTATACAGCAGAGCTGAGGAGCAAATAAGCTACAGCTTCATTAGAAAAGCAGATTTTATTTAACGTTTGCTCACTACATGCTTATGCAATTTAATAATCTTTCAATCACGTTTATTATCTGAATCCTCAACTCACTCACTTATAGATGCAGTGTATTCTAGTTTAAATTGTGTGCCCTATTTCACACAAATCCAGGAACAACTGGAACTTGAGGAGTTCATTATTTGAAATATTATTCAAGATAGAATGGATACCAAAGCACCTCCTTTCCAGGCTTGATCCTGGATACTTTGTCCTATTGTGTTTTTGTTTTGCTGCCGAAAGAAAATTAGTAATGAAAGTTGCTATAAAGTCAACATTATATTTGCAATGTTAACTTTGAACAAAGATAAACAAGAGCAGAATCGTGAGTTTGTTTGGGATAGCAGGATTTATATTTCTTACCTTTCTGATGGGCATCATTTACACTAATGGGATCTTTCATTTGAGTTGACTATCAGTTTAAACTTTTACCCATTTTTCACATTTATCTGCTATATTAATATGCAATGTAGACCTCATGAAATCAACTATTACCAGATGACATATTGCAGACTAACATGGAAATGGGTTTGGGTCTAGAGCAGATAGCAGAAAGAGCACTGCATTGACTTTCAGATTACACATAGTGGAAATGAAGTGAGCAACACCCCTGCAGCGGCCAGCACCGCCTGTGTGTCAGAGTATCAATTGCTAGTTTGCTCACCTCTACTTATTTGGTTCCTCAGACTTCAATAGAACTGAACGCACGGGTGGCAAACACAACTGGCATATATTTGGTGATAGCAACCAAAGACAAATTTCTCTCCCTTGACCTTACAGTTACTGAGGAAACGGGACAAAAGGGAGCTATATGTTGAAATAGGTTGTAACTGAATACGAAATGGGAAATCACCCTTTGTACTAATTACTAAGCATGCCATCGAGCACTGAGTGCATTGTGCTCTGCTCTCAAACTTCAGTAATCACTGTCGTTCACCTTGCATCTTTTCTTTTATTCTCTTCTAATGCTTATAACTTTAATTTTACACTCTTGTTCAACCATAAAATAATTTACACAGCTACTTTCCTTCTTTCAGCTCTCATTTTTGGAGATGGTAAAATTTTTAATCTATTTTAAGTGATTAGCCAAACAATGAGTACATGGAGCCATTTCAGCCAGTTAATGAAAGGCACAGTCACACCATAAATCCAGGTCCAACCCACCGGCTCATGGTGGTGTTATCAGTCCCTTCTGTATTTCGGCCGTTTCAAAACCAAGAAGGGCCGCAAGCTCAATGGCCTACTGATAAATCCCAGAACAGCAACAATGTTCATGAAATAACAGTGAATTGAAATATTCATGGCAGGCACGGTAGTGTAGCAGTTAGCGTAACACTATTACAGCGCCAGCGACCCGGGTTCAATTCCGGCTGCTGTCTGTAAGGAGTTTGTATGTTCTCCCCATGTCCGAGTGGGTTTCCTCCGGGTGCTCCGGTTTCCTCCCACATTGCAAAGACGTACGGGTTAGGAAGTTGTGGGCATGCTATCTTGGCGCCCGAAGCGTGGTGACACTTGCGGGCTGGCCCTAGAACACTCTATGCGAAAGATGCATTTCACTGTGTGTTTCAATGTACATGTGATTAATGAAGAGATCTTATCTTATTTAACTATAACTTTCTGCTTGAAACATCACAGAGAATGCTGCAACTAACTCCAAGTCATAGAGTCATAGAGAGATACAGCAAAGAGACAGGCCCTGGAAGGAAATCAGAGCACCCGTGAGAAACCCATGCAGTCACAGGGAGAATGTGCAAACTCCACACAGGCAGCATCGGAGGTCAGGATCTTGCCTGCCCATCATTGAAGTCAGCAATAATTTATAGAATATCAGTTTTCAATTCAAGGTCTGTTTGCTCAGCCAATCAAGAGGCGTAGTAATGCAGTTTGATGGCAGTTCATGTTGTTTACACACTTCTCGTGCACTTGGCTCTAGTGAATGATATAATTTGCCAGAAGTTCAGATAGGATCTTAGGGAATTAATCTAATCACTGAGCATTAATTGAGCAGGGTTTAATCCTGCATTTGCTGCCCAGAATGTAAACTGGAATTGTGTGCTACAATTTGAGTGAACATTTTTAATAAATGTGCAGTACATAATCAGATATTAAGAAGGATTTTCATGAACTTAAAATAGCAATACCAGTTGAAGTTTATTTCCCATTTGTTAATCTTGGAAGGTAGAATTTTATATAAAGCAGTGGATAAGGTTGTTTTTGGCAAACACACTGGCAGGCAGGTGAAATATGAGAATTAACCAAAGGAATTGCTTCACTTGGCTGCCGTGTCTGGAAGAATCTGCCACAAAATAATTGCATTAAAACATTTTACATTTGTCCTTACCTCAACAGCAGAAGACAAACCTTGCTTGCCTCTCCCCTTCCCTGTAGTAGCAAAGGTATTATAATCTCTTGAGTTTAGATCAGTGGAGTTGTGTAGCCGATTCATCTATAAAACAGGTATATGAGCACACAGGCCAGGCCTGTTATACTGCTTTAAAGATCTTACTTAGAGAGGGGCTTGTGGTTGCTGAGGCAATATAAGGATCAGTGTTCTTTCAGTGCACAGAAAAAAATCAAAGACCAACCTTCACAAAAAGTCTCAGAAAAATTTCTGCTTTGGGTGCAGCAGTGATTTAAGATCAAATTCTGCCCTTTTTGAGATTTCTTTTCCTCCCATGTTTCCATAAGTATCTAGCTGTGTCAATAACTACTCAAGTTAACCCTGTGCAATTTAAATCATATAAGCAGAAAATTAATTAATAACAATGAAAATCCTTTTAATGCGCTTCCTCTAAGTAACTCCATTAAATTACTAACACTGTTAAAAATACACAACCATTTAATTACTACTTTTACTGAAATGGAAACAGAAACTGAATCTCAGGCAGTTTACGGAAAGGGAAATGGAGTTAACCTTTCGTCAGAATCAGGTAAAGAGAAAACAAGTTAGTTTTAAGTTGCAGAAAGGGTGGGAAGGGATTGACAAAGGTACTTCTCTGATGGAACCAGGCCTGATTTGCTGTGTTGAAAAGCTATTAAGGAAGCCCTCTGATTTTCTCTGCAGATTTTTGATTTACTACTTACATTGGGCAACTCATCAGATTTTTGCCAAATTCCTGAAAGATTACATTCAAAATTTGAAATTAAAGGCACCTCATGCCCAGGCAGATCTGGAACATACTACTGACCACCTCCGTTACATCCATTACAACATTTTCCTATCTACCGATATTAGGCAGACCGATCTGTAGTTCCCTGTTTTCTTTTTCTCTCCTTTTTTAAGTAGTGGAATTATATTTGTCACCCTCCAAAATGCAGGGACAGTTCTGCCACCTATATAGAGTTTTGGAAGATCACAACTGATGCATCCACCACCTCATTTAATACTCTGGGATACAGATTATCAAGCTTGGGGACTTGTCAGCCTTCGGTCCAGCTCTATATTAGTACTGACTTCCTTTTACTCCTCCTTTACTCTCGCATTTCTGGGAAGTTACGTGTCCACTTCCATGAAGATGGAATCGAAGTATTTAATTGTTCTGCCATTTCTTTGTTCCCCATCATAAATTTCCCCCTTTCTGACTTCAATAATTTTTTTCTTTTTACAGGCAGAAGCTTTTACAATGTTCCCTGCAAGTTTACGCTCATGTTTTTTTTCTCTTTTAATCCAGTTTCTGGTCCTATTTTGCTGAATTCTAAATTGCTTCCACTTCTCAGGCCTGCTACTTTTTATGCTAAATTTATTTGTCTTTCCTGTGGATCTAATACATCCTAAAATTTTTTTGTTTGTGTTGCTCTTCCTTTTTATTTTTTTGCTCCAGGAACTGATGCAGCTCCTACATTCATTCCTTCAAAATCAACAATGGTCTGTCCACAGTCACGAATGAAGCTCCTCAATCTATCACAGCCAGCTCTTTCCTTGTAACACACAACTGTTCAGTCAGGTAAAGACCACACGCTAAATGCGTGCTGTCTGCTCACTGTCTGCTCAGTCAGCAGGCGGTGCTAACCATGTTGTTGGTTCCATTATCATCTCATCATTAGGCCCAAATTCTGGAGTGGCTGTGATTAGCTCAAACCAACTAATACTGAATAAAGCCAACCAGCTGCTCTTAAAGGGAGGTGTCTTGTGGTGGGGAATACTGATGAAAGTCACTTCAGAGTTCTTTGTAACTTACGTGAACTTATAGGATGAAATAGCAGAGTGAGTACTCAGATTTTCAGGCTTAGCACTGGAGACCTTGGTAGACAAGGTGGAAATGAGGAAAGAGATCCACTTCCTACAAGAGCCCAGGATGCATTCCAGATGTATGTTAAAGCCATACTGCAAAGGTGCAGCTGTCAAGGTCAAGGCAAGGAACATAGCCCCAAAGACAGTGATGCGGTGCTGCAAACTGTTCGTCACCTCAGTAGTGCATCTACAATTTTCTTAATTCACCCTGGGATGTGGGGATTTAATGGCCATACTTAATTGCCCTTGAAGAGAAAGTTCTGATCAGTTGTCTTGAAATGCTGCCGTCCTGCAGTTGAAGGTAGCACCTGCAGCAACGTTGAATAGAGGGTTCCAGGAATTTGACCAGCAGGTCAAATGAGGCAATGACAACATATTTCAAAGTCAAAATGGTGTGCAATCTGGAGGGGAACTTGTGGTTGATGGCAATTGTTTGCTTGGTGCCCTTATACCCCTTAGTGATAGGGGTTGCAAGTTTCGGAGGTGCTGTTTGAGTAGCCCAGGCTACTACCTGCATGGTACAGCAATAATGGAGGGACTCAATATTTAGAGTGGAGCATGGCATGCCAATCAAGCAGACTGCCTTGTCATGAATTGTGTCAGCTTTTTTGAGTTTTGTTAAAGTTACACTTCTCCAGATGAGTGCAGAATATTCCATCACTCTCCTGATCAGTGTCCTGTGTTTGACAGAAAAGCACATGTGAGACAGCAGATGAGTCAATGGCCACAGGATCATCAGTCTCTGCTGGTCAGTGTGTCTGTGGATAGTCCAGATGTTTCTGGTTAATGATGACCCCTGGATGTTGATGGTGAAGGATTCAGCAATGGCACTGCTGCTGAATACTGGGGAGGGATTGAACTCTCTCGTTAATGATAGGCACTGCCTGGCATGGACATCACTGATCCACTGTGGCTGTAGCAATGCTGTTCCAGTATGTTGACAAGACTGAATGTATGTGACAATATGGAAAATTGTCCATTTATGTCTTGGTCTGTAAGAATACTCCATACAACTGTGATGACCTGTTCTGATTTAAGGTTTTTGTTTTATTCATTTTTCAGGATGTGGGTGTCACTGGTAAGGCAAGTATTTATTGTCCATCCCTAATTGCCCTTAAGAAGATGGTGGTGAGCCACCTACTTGAACCATTGCAGTCCTTCTAATGAAGGTGCTGCCACAGTACTGTTGGGGAGGGTGTTCCAGGATTTAAATTTAGCAATGAAGGAATAGTGATGGTGTGTGTTGTATTTCACATTTCTTCACAACATAGGAGAACATTCAGCCCATCTATACCAGTCCCATCTATCCCATCCTCCCACGTTACACTGCAGCCAATTCCCTCACTTCCCATTAACTCTCCCTGGAGGGAATCTGCAGAGATGAAGTTTCCCTGCACCTGTTGCTGTTGTCCTTCTTGGCAGCAAAGATCATGAGCTTAGGAGGTGCTGTTAGAGTCACCCAGTGGAGGAATTACAGCACAGTTTGAAGATGGTACACACTGCAGTCACTGTGTTCTGACGCTAAAGGGAATGAATGTGGAAGGGTACAATAAATCAGTGTTTTACCTTAGTAGGTATTGATCTTCCGAAAGTTGTCAGAGCTGCAGTCATCCAGGCAAAAACGTATTCCTGACTTTTGCCTTGTACATGGTAGAAAGTCCATATGGTGTCAGGAGGTGAGTTACTTGTCTCAGGATACCCAGCCTCTGACCTAGTTTTGTAGTTGGTTCGGTTGAATTTCTGGGTCTCAGCAATGGTACTGCCATTGAAATGTCAGGATAGGTAATTGGACTCTCCAGTTGTTGAAGATGCCTGGCACTTTTGAGGTGCAAATATAATTCTTCATTGCATACCTATATGTTGCCTGTGTCCTGCTGCATGCAGGTATGGGCTGCTTCATTTGCTGGGGAGTTGTGAATGGAATTGCTCATTGTGCAATCATCAGCAAATCCCCATATCTGACTTCACAATGGAAGGAGTCATTGATGAAGCAGCTGAAGATGGTTGGGCTTAGGACACTACCCTGAGGAACTCCTATAGTGATGTCCAGGGGCTGGGGTGATTGACCTTCAACAGACATAACCATCTTTCTTTCTGTGAGAAATGACTCTAACCATTAGTGTTTTCCCCTTGATACCCACTGACTTCAGTCTTACCATTGGCTTTTTGATGCTGCACTTGCTCAAATGCTGCCTCTCTGTCAGGGGCAGTTGATCTCCCCTTACCTCTGGAATTTTAGCACATTGGTTCATAAGTGGACCCAGGCTGTGATGGGGTGTGGAGCTGAGTGGTACCAGAAAACCTAAACTTGGCATTTGTGAACAGGTTATTGGTGAGTAACGCTGCTTGATAGTACTGTCGACAACCTCTTCCTTCACTTTGAGAGTACACTGACTGGGTGGTAATTTGCCAGATTGGATTTGTCCTAGGTTTTATAAACTGGACAGATCCGAGGAATTTTCCACATGGTTGGTTAGATCAGTGGTTTTCAACCTTTTTCATGCTGCGGCTCCCTAGAACATGTCCTTGTTAGATGGCGGACCCCCAAAGCCCACAAAATCAAACAATCGATAATTCATGCATACAAAACTTAAATTACTGCATATAGGCCCTAATGAAATAGTGACGATTTCAAACACCGATAATTACCAGCGGTGTCTTTCAGTGTTCAGTTCAATGTGAAGGTTGTGCCTGTTTTGCACTGCAGAGTTTGTCCAAATGTGGTGGTATGTGCGACAAACATACGCATATGTCATCCTCGATATTCAGTCTTGATCTGTATTTGGTTTTCATGGCAGTGACTGCAGAAAATGCTATTTTGCACAAGTAAGTGGTTGCAAATGGTAACAGAACATTGACGGCTTTGCCGGACAGCAATGGATACTCCTGGGAACGTGCTATCCAGAACGACAACAGTGACATTCAGTTGAACTGCAAGCGCAAACTCCTGTCAGATGACAGTTCAGTCAATTCTTCTTCTTCATGTCCAGTTAAATCAGTAAGCATGCACTCAAACAGATTTTGAACCCAATCAATCATGCTCGTGTCATCATCGCCGAAATACTCATGGAAATAATGTGACAGCTGTTGAATATGGTTCAAAACGGTGCTCGCAATGGCCTCTGCCTTAGTCTCGTTCACTGTCAGAAAGTCAGCCAGCAACGGAAACATATCATAGACGCCTTACTCGCATCTTCCCTTCCAGATACGGAGTTTTTCCTGTAAGGCATTGATTATGTCACGCGTTTTCAGAACATTTGAGCCAAGTCCTTGCAATGATAGATTTAAGCTGTTCAAAATGTTGAAAATATCTGCAAGGTAAGCTAATCTGGCAACCCACATCTCATCTGTCAAGAACTGTGCCAATGATCCATTATGCTCATTTAGAAAAATGAGCAGTTCATCTCGCAACTCATATACACGCTGCACAACGCGGCCTCGTGACAGCCATCTGACTTCTGTATCTAGCAACAAGTGCTTATGCTCGGCTTCCATTTCATGGCATATGTTTTCAAACAAACAATGATTGAGCAGCCTGGCTTTGATAAAGTTAACGATTTTAATGCACGTGAAAAACACATCTGCAAGATTTTCATCCATATCCTTTGCAGCCAAAGCCTCACGGTGAATCATGCAGTGGGTTGCTGCTACATGTGAAGCTACTTCTTTCACTCGTGTGACTAGACCCGACTTCCATCCCATCATTGCGGCAGCACCATCCGTGCATACTCCAATACACTGTGTCCACACCAATGCCGATCGTACAAAAAATGTGTCAAGCACACGGAAAAGTTCTTCACCGGTTGTACGCCCTGGGAGCACCTTGCAAAACAAAAAGTCTTCCAAGGCCTTTCCTCCCCAGCAATATCGAACATAAACCAACAACTGCGCAGCACTGGCAACATCAGTACTTTCATCGAGCTGAATCGCAAATCTGACTTGCTGAAGACGTGCTATCAGCTGGCTCTGTATATCCGCCATATCGCCAATTCTTCTGCTTACTGTGTTATCAGACAGTGGAATGGCTTTCAGTTTTTGACTGGATTCTTCTCCCAGTACAACTTCGCACATATCTACTGCTGCAGGCAGTATAAGCTCTTCTCCAATTGTGTGAGGCTTTCTGGAACATGCTATTCATAATGCTACCAAATATGATGCGCGAAGAGCCTTCTCAGTTACAGTGGCGCAGGCTGTCATTTTGCCTTTCTGCTTGAGGTACAGCTCCTTTTGCCGCTCAAAATATTCCTTCAGCTTACTGGCAATATCTGGATGCACTGTTGTTAAATGGAGCTTCAATTTTGCTGGTTTGATTGCATCGTTGGACAGTGTTTGCAAACACACAACACAGAGAGGTTGGTCCGCATTTGTCCCCACTGCGATGAAGCCATATGAAATGTATTCTGGATCGTACTTGCGTTGTTTTCTCTTTCGGTCACCCTTATCCCCTTCTTCATCAGAATCTTCCGGTTTCTGGTCAGCTTTTCTCTTCAGAAATCTCTCCACACTCAGCAATATACACTGAACAGTTTAACTACTATTACTGATAAACAAAATTATCAAAACTAATCTAAAATTTACACGCTTGCACACTTTTCGTTTAACAGTGACTTCACTGTGGCGTAAATGTACGGTAAGTAAGCAATGTTATTAAGGCACACCAACAACGTCACTAAGTCTCGCTAACACTACAGTGCACAACAGAATAGTAGTGAGTAGTGAACACTACTGACTACTCTGACTACACAAATCGGATATTAAGCGGCAGCTTACCAGAAGGAAACACCGTCTAAGTCTCTAAGATTGTCGCCTATAACAGATAGAATAGATATGGCTATTTTCTGAATAGTGGAAAACTGGAGCAAGCAAGTAAGCTACATCTTTGTAACAGGTCGCTTTTCCATTTTTTTCTTGGCTTGCTTGCGGACCACTTGGCAACCCGGGGATCCGCGGACCACAGGTTGAAAACCTCTGGGTTAGATGCTGGTGTTGTAACTGTACTGGAGGAGTTTGGCTAGAGGCACAGCTAGTTCTGGAGTGCAGGTCTTCAGTACTACAGACAAGATGTTGTGTCATCCCATAGCCTTTCCTGTATCCAGAAGCTCTGGGCTGTTTCCTGATATTGAATTAGCCGAAGACTGGTTTCTATTATGGTGGGCATCCCAGAAGGAAGCTGAGATGGATCACTCACTCGGCGCCTCTGGCTGAACATGACCGTCAATGCTCCAGCCTTTTCTTTAGCATTCACATGCTGGGCTCTGAGGATGGAAATGTTCTGGGAGTCACCTCCTCCTGTTTAATCAGTAGGATTGTAGAGTTTCATGGTCATGATTTTGGAGTCTGCACATATGTGGTTCTGTGTTGCAGTTCCACAAACCTGGTACCTCATTCCTAAGTGTACCTGGTGCTGCTCCTAGACTGTCCTTCTGCACCCCTCATTGCATGATGTACTGTCCCACGAGGTTACAGGTCGAGATGGTGGACATGTCTGCTGCTGATGGTTCACAACACCTCATGGATGCTTAGTTTTGAGCTGACATTTTAGGGATGGACAATAAATGCTGGCTTTGTCACTGTCTATCCCACTTAGCTTGATTGCAGTGCCACACAACATGAGGGAGGGTGTCCCCACAAGGACTGTACAGTGGTCACTTCTAATAGTGCCTTTGTGGACAGATACATCTGTCACAGATAGACTGGTGAGGATGAGGTCAAGTAGGTTCATCCTTGTGTTGGTTCACTTGATACCTGTTGCAGACCCCGTCTGGCAGCTGTGTCCTTCAGGACTTGATAAGCTCGGTCCATGGTGGTGCTCCCAAGTCACTCCTGGTGTTGGACATTGTTGGACACCCAAGGTCACCCTGTGATCTTGCTACTTTCAGTGATACTTTCAAGCATTCTTTAAATATGGAGGAACACTGAGTCATCAGCTGAGGGAGGATGGTTGGTGCTAGTCAGGAGGTGGTTTCCTATCTCTGACCTAATGCCATGAGTCGTCACGTGGTCTGGAGACAATGCTGAGGACTCCAAGAACTGCTCCCTCCTGCCTGTCTAAAATGTGCTGCACCCTCTAGGTGGGACGGGACATACTCTGCTCCTTCTCTGGTGTAATCACATCTTTCCTGTAATGTGGTGACCAGAACTGTGCTTAGTACTTGGGCTGCATCCAAAAAGTTCCAATGGAAGGTCATTGACTTGAAATGATAACTCCATTCCTCTATCCACAAATGCTGCCTGAACTTCTGAGTATTTCCAGCACTCTCTGTTTTTATTTTAGATTTCCCGAATCAGCAATTCTTTTGATTCTGACTTCATGGTCTAATTCCGGAAGCGTGGCGACACTTGTGGGCTGCCCCCCGAACACTCTACGCAAAAGATGCATTTCACTGTGTGTTTTGATGTACATGTGACTAATAAAGATATCTTATCTTATCTGAATTATCTTGTACATATTTGTAGCAAAACTTCCCTGTTCTTATATTCAATACCTCAGTTAATAAAAGAAAGCATCCCATTTACAATGTTATTGACCACTTCTGCCATCCTTAGAGATCTGAGGATGTACTCTAGTGTCCCTCTGCTCCTCTACAACATTACCATACCGTGACTACACCATTGTCATAACAACATGTATTAAGGCCACAAAGAATAAGCGATTGGTTAATGTTTCCATGTTTCTTTAAGCAGTTAGATGTTTAGTAAATGATTCTGAATGCTGATGTTGATATTTATTTTGAAATTGTGGTTAATAATACTGTGATAATCAGCAAGGGAAGGAACTCCATTGGAATGGGGAACTGGGACTCAGGTCGTTAAAGTGCAGCACCATCAGCTTTTCTGTGACTGTGTGGTCTGAGAAGGTTCCCTCCTTCTCATGTTCAAAGTTGTTGGCAAGGATGAAGCTTGCAGACCATCACCAATTTGTGATGAAACAATTCTGTGCTCAGTATGGGATCCCCAGTGGGATTCAAGTGCAGTCAATGGTTAAGTGTTCCAGCAAGAAGCCCGCAATCCTGTTGAATCCTTGTGGTGCATGTGCCCGGGCAGAAGATGATGAATTCTGTTCCTGGAATACAGAACGTCTGTAACTTTACCAATGCAATGGATTATGTTGCTGATGTCCTGTGCTCCAGGCTGGAAAGAAGCAGAAGCATAAAAATGGCCACCACAACCTCAACGGCTAATGTTGCCTGAACATGCATCTTATCTCTGTCAGTTCCCAAGGCACTGTTCCTTTCTGAAATCCATGTCGGGAAATCACTCCTTGAACAGTTTAACTGGAGACCTTTCTCCACACCTCTCCTACTATCACTGTCATTTTTGGAATAAAACTACACTCCTAGCAAGATCATCATCAAACCACTCGTGTGGAAACAACAGGACTATGCTGAAGTTTGAAGTTGTGACATACTGTCCTTCTGCAAAACCATTCTTTGTAGACTAAAATGTTACCCATAATGTTCTCAAAAAAGCACTTTACAAATCAATCACCAATAAATCAGCAAGCAATCGATGATTCCCTTTGTCACCGAGGGTGGAGATCCTAACATCACAAACTGGCTACTCCATATATATTTCCAGTGTGGAAGGGTCAGAAGGATAGCACTTCCCCAAATATGGCAAAAAGTACACTGCAAATACATGTGTGCACCATAGTTGGAATGATTTCAGCACCTGGAGCTCCGAACCTTGACAGATGAATTTTTGCAGCAAAACATTTTAACATATAAAATTGTTGAAAACTGACGTCAGAGAACAGTTCCTTATTGAAGCTCCAGTCAATTCTCTGAGAAAGAATTCTGCTCTTATTTTCTTAAGTTTTCCTAAACTAAAACGCTTTTCAGTTAGTAGAGGAGAAAACTGAATGAAGGGATATGAAACAAATACCAAAGTGCTACTCTTCTATTTTCATCACAGTTTTATAGTTTATTAATCAAAAAGAACTGTTTAGCAAACAGAGAATCTCAAATTTCTGCCATTCCTTCATTACCAAATATGTGTCTTGTCTCATTACTCCTTTGCTGTTCTCTGAGTTTCCATCTGTCTGAACAACTGGTTTCTGGTTTTTGCCACATCGCGAAGAAGTACTGTAAAGCAAGGGGCAAACACACACACTTGTAGTTAGTAGTTCACTTTTCTCGAGAAAGGATTGACTCTATCATGATTGCTTCAGGATAGGTCCCTTCTTAAGTGCTGGAGATGGGCGACACCAGCCAGCACACATCTGAAGAGTTGATTGTGGCAAGGTCTATTTGTTTCTATTGACTATTTTTTATTGATCAAAGTGGGTACGAGAAAAGATCACCAGGCAACATAAAAGGGAACATAAAAACCTTTCATAAATAGATACATAATTAAAGTGATGTGGAGCCAATTAGGGCTGTGGAGACTGACATAAAAGAGTGAAGTTAATGTCAGTTGGGTTAGGGCATAGAGAAGTTGAATAAAAGCAAGTGGCAGCAAAGTGATAAAACATTTGACGTTACCAACTTATCTTTTGCAAAGAGAATGCACCGTACATGCTGAGCAGAACAGACAGCAGAATCTATTTATAATCTTTAATCCTCTGTGGATACTGGACTGATGCTGGAGGAGTCAGGGAACTACATATGTAGGACAAGGGGGGCACAGAGAAACCAGGTAACCAAGGCCAGTTGGTCTAATGTCAGTGGTGGAAAATCTATTAAAGACCATTGTAAATTACATCATTAATTCTCACTTGGAGAAACAATGAGGTAACAGCCACAAATAGGTTTGTTAAAGACAGACACTATCTAACTTTTCTGATGAAGCAATAGAGAGTTGGTGAAGGCATTGCTATAGATTTGTACAGGCTTTTCCCAAAAAGAGCATTTGATAAAGTAGCACACAACAGAAGTACACATACAGTAAAAGAGAAACATGTGGCACTGAAAGAACTGTTGTAACTTGTGTAATTAGTTGAAGGATAGAGAGCAGGGAGTAGCCGGAAACTGTTTGTTCCTGCTGAAGAGAAGGTGCACTGATCACATTCAAACAGTTGGATATTAGCCTCAGCACTCTCCACCAGCTGGGGAATGAACAGATTCTCTCTCCATGACTATCCAGAGGATATCAGGAAAGGGAAGCTTGCTGGAGGTGAGAAAGATGGAGGAAAGTGTTGGGGTGATGACACAGTCTTGCTTCACAACAGACTACACTGTGACTGGATCTGTTGTGAACCCACTGGCTAGGATCTTGGCTTCCATGCAAATGGAAGATGGGAACACAGCTCACTTGAGCGGGGTGCTAGACTGCCCCTCACCACTGTCAAAGGCTTTAGTGGGCTTGACAAAACCGCTGCTACTCCCTGCTTTTTTGGAGCTGTCACACTGTGGCTCTAATGGATGGAATCCACACAAAAATTTGAGGAGCAACTCTTTGGCCGCTGGGGAGGAGGCAGCTGAGGAGGACCCTGGTGATGGTTTTCCATGTGGCAGACAGCCAGGAGACCCCCTGTAGTTACAGCAGTCAGATTTGTATCCCTTCTTGAAGATGATCACGATTACCACATCTCAGAGGTCCATGGGACATCCTCAGGTGAGGGCAATGAGGTTGTGAATTTGTGGCAAACAAAGTCAGTGCACTCAAATGTTTTGCCTTAATCATCCACTCTGAGTGAATGCCCAGGTACAACAGAACTGCAGCGCTTGCAGGGGAGCAGAGACAGATCACAACTGGCTGTGGGAGTGGCCACAACATAGCTGGGACTGGGATCTTGGGAGTCAGAGTGTGGTTAGCAGTGGGAAGAGGATGGGTTTGGAGACTGAGTACTGGGGTCAGAATGTGGTCAGCACCGGGATCAGTGGTAGCAAAGTGGTTGGGGTTAGGAATGTGGCTGGGACTGGGATCTGGGTCAGGGAGTGGAGTCGGAACACAGCCAGGAGTGGGAGGTCAGCGCATGGTTTCAGAGCATGGTTGGGAGCAGGCGAGTGTGGTCAGAGTGTAGCTGGGAGTGGAAGCAAGGATTGGCGCGTGGTTGGGAGCACAGCGAGAGTGTCAGAGTGTGTCCAGAGTCAGGGCATGATATGGTAGTACTGGTGTGGGGCTGGGGAATGGGGTTGGGGAGCATGATGTGCCCAGGGATAGAGAAGGGTGTAAGGGCAGTAGGGAAGGGATCTGTGGGCTTGGAGAGTAGATCCATGATTGGATGGTGGTGTAGATATGGAGGTAGATATTCAAAGAGGAACGATTCAGGGATAGGGATGGCTGGGGTTGAGAAGGGTCAAGGGAGGATGGCTGAAGTGTATGGAGGGAAGGAAGAAACAGGCAATGTGAAAAGGCACCTATACCTCAGCCCACACGTGTGTGCACGAGTCTCTTGACAGAGAATTCCAAAGATTCACTACCCTCTGAGTGAAGACATTTCTTCTTCTTTCAATCCTGAACAGACAGCCCATTGAGACTGTGACCCCTGGTTCTAGGCACCCCTGCCAAAGGAAACATCATTCCTATACCCACCCTGAAAAACCACACAAGAGTTTTGTATGTTTCAATGAGATCATATCTCATTTCTCTAAACCTAATAGAATACAAGTCCAGTCTGGTTAATTTCTCCTCATAAGGCTAACTAGCCAATCCAGGAATCAATCTGGTAAACTTTCACTGCACTCCCTCCCTCACAAGTATATCCTTCCCTTGGTAGACAAACAAGACCTATACATAATTGCAGTGTCACAAGGGCTGAATGTAATGGAATCAAGACACCTCAACACTTGAATTCCAATCCTCTTCCAACAAATCACTTGCCTTCCTGATCACCTGCTGTACTTCCTGGTTATCTGTGTTAACTTTCAGTGATCCATGTACAAGGTCACCCGGTGCCTGTGAACACCAACACCTTTCAATCTCTCACCATTTAAAAAGTACTCCAGCTTTCTATTTTTTCTACTAATGTGGACGATTTCACATTTTTTCCACATTATATTCCATCAGCCATGTGCTTCCATATTGATTTAACCTATGCATAGCCCCTGAAACCTTTCTGCATTCTCCTCACAACCAACACTGCCACCTAGCTTTCTATCTTCAGCAAACCCATATATGTTACACTTGGCTCCTTCTTCCAGATCACTGATTAAGTTTAAGAAAAGTCAGGGATACAACACCGATCCCTTCAGCACCTCATTAATCACAACCTGCCCACTGTGTTCATTCCTGCCCTCTGTTTTCTATCTGTTAACCACTACACAATCCATGCCAGTTTATTCCTCTGAAACCATGAGCTCTAATTTTATTAAATAAAGTAGCACCTTATCAAAGGCCTTCTGAAAGTCCAAATCCAAATTCTATATTCAAGAATAGCAGAGGGACAAGCCAGATAACCACAGGCCAGTCAGTGTTACATTAGTGGAAGGGAAACTATTGCAAAAAATTCAGAAGTAGCGGATTAATCTTCACTTGGAAAGGCAGGGATTGATTGGGGATAATCAGCGTTGCTTTATTCCTGGGAAATCCTGACTCACAAATTTGATTGAAATTTTTGAGTTAACCAAGCATATTAGAATGATAGAGCAATACAGCACAGATACAGGCCCTTCGGCCCAACAAGTCCATGCTGACCATGGTGCCCACCCAGCTAGTCCCAATTTCCTGCATTTGGCCCATATCCCTCTAAGCCCCACCCCTCCATGGACCTACCCAAGTGCTTCTTAAATGACACGGTTGTACCTGCCTCAACCATTTCCTCTGGCAGCTCGTTCCATATACTCACCACCCTCTGTGTGAAAAAGTTGCCCCTCAGGTCCCTTTTAAATTTTTCCCCTCTAAACCCTGAATCTATGCCCCCTAGTTTTGTCTTTCCATAACAGAGTGACCAAAACTGTTCACAGTACTCAAGTCTGACTTGTACTATGAACGGTAGGGCATTAGGGAGTGTAATGGAACATGGTTTGACTTTCCAAAATGCATCACCTCACACTTATCTGTATTGAAATCCATTTGCCACTCCTCAGCCCACTTCTCTAACTGATCAAGATCCCCCTGTAATCTATGATAACCTTCACTATCAACACCTCCCAATTTTGTGTCATCTGCAAACTTACTGATCAAGCCTTATGCATTCACATCTAAATCATTTATATTAAAAATGAATAACAAGAGTCCCAACACCAACCCCTGTGGCACACTATTAGTCACCAGCCTCCATTTTGAGGCTTCAACCACCACCATCTGCTTCCTATCTCTGAGGCAATTTTGAATCCACCTAACTAGCTCTCCCCGGATTCCATGGGACACAACCTTCCAGTCCAGCCTACCATACAGGACAACAACCCCATTTGCTTACCTCTTCAAAAAACTCTAAAAGACTCCTCCTAACCAGACTCTGTCTATCCAAATGCTGGTAAATCCTGTCCCCCAGAATTCTCTCCAGTAACCTCCCTGCTACTGACGTCAAGGTGAGCGGCCTGTAGTTCCCTGGCTTGTCCTTGCTACCCTTCTTAAACAATGGAACAACATTAGCCACCTTCCAGTCTTTGGGAACTTCACCAGTGGCTAATGATGAAGCAAATATCTCTGCATGGGCCTCTGCAATTTCTTCTCCAGCCTCCCACAAAGTCCTAGGATGCACTCAATCAGTCCCTAGGGATTTATCCATCTTAAGGCTGCAAGTACCTCTTTCCTGGTAATATGAAATTCCTCCAAAACATCTCCACCAGTTTCCCTTCTCTCTCGAGCAACCATGATTTTCTCCTCAGTAAACACCGAGGATAAATATTCGTTAAAAATCCCACCCATCTCCTGCACCTCGAGACATAGACCGTCTTGCTGATCTCTAAGCAGTAATACACAAAAAGTGCTGGAGGAACTCAGCAGGTCAGGTGGCATCTATGGAGGGAAATAAACAGTCAACATTTCGGGCCAAGACCCTTCATCAAGACTGGACAGGAAGAGGGCAAAGCCTACCTGGAAGAAGTTTTCCTCTAACTGTTTATTTCCCTCCATAGATGCTGCCTGACCTGCTGAGTTCCTCCAGCACTTTGTGTGTGTTGTTCCAGATTCCAGCATCTACAGAATTTCTTGTGTCTCTGATCGATGGAGTTCAATCCGGAGAAGTGTGAGGTGGTACACTTCGGAAGGACAAACTCCAAGGCGGAGTACAAAGTTAATGGCAGGATTCTGGGTAGTGTGGAGGAGCAGAAGGATCTGGGGATTCACTGAAAGTTGCCTCACAGGTGGATAGGGTAGTTAATAAAGCTTATGGGATGTTAGCATTCATAAGTCGCGGGATCAAGTTTAAGGTAATGATGCAGCTCTACAAAACTCTGGTTAGACCACACTTAGAGTACTGTGTCCAGTTCTGGTCACCTCATTATAGGAAGGATATGGCAGCTTCAGAGAGGATGCAGAGGAGATTTACCAGGATGCTGCCTGGTTTAGAGAGTATGCATTATGAGGAGAGACTAAGGGCGCTGGGGCTTTACTCTTTGGAGGGAAGGAGGATGAGAGGAGACATGATAGAGGTGTACAAAATATTAAGAGGAACAGATAGAGAGCCAGTGCCTCTTTCCCAGGGCACAAGTGCTCAATACAAGAGGGCATGGCTTTAAAGAAATGGGTGGGAAGTTCAAGGGAGATATCAGAGGGAGGTTTTTTACCCAGAGAGTGGTTGGGGCATGGAATGCGCTGCCTGGGGTGGTGGTGGAGGCAGGTATATTGGTCAATTTCAAGCGATTGCTAGATAAGCATATGGAGGAATTTAAAATAGAGGGATATGTGGGAGGAAGGGGTTAGATAGTCTTAGGCAAGGTTTAAAGGTCAGCACAACATTGTGGGCCAAAGGGCCTGTATTGTGCTGTACTGTTCTATGATTCTATGATCTCTAAGGGGACCTACGCTCTCCCTAGCCACTCTTTTACTCTTTATTTAGCTATAGAACTTCTTGGGATTTTCGTTAACCTTACCTGCCAGATCCATTTTATACCCTCCCTTTGCCCTCCTGATTTCCCTCTTAAGAGTATTGACAATGATCTTATTGATAAGGAGAGCAGGTAGATGTTGTCTACATGGACAACATCTATATGGTCCTGTACGGTAGGCTGATCCAGAAGATTGGAGCCCATGGGATCCAGAGCAGGCCAGCAAAGGGGATCCAAAATTGGCTTGGTAAAAGGAGGCGGAGGATGGTGGTGGAGGGCTGCTTTCTGATTGGCCGTCTATGACCAGTGGTGTACCACAGGGATCGGTGCTGGGACCTTTGATGTTTGTGATATTACATTAACGACTTGGATATGTTGGAGTTATGATTAGTAAGTTTGAAAATGATATGAAAATTGGTGGGGTTGTAGGTAGCAAAGAAGGTTGTCTAAGGTTACAACATGATATAGGTCAGCTGGAAAATTGGGCAGAGCAATGGCAAATGGAATTTAATCCTGACAAATGCGAGGTGATGCATTTTGGGAAGGCAAACAAGGGTAGGACATTAGCAACAAATGGTAGGATCCTGAGGAGCGTTGATGAACAGAAGGAAAGTTGCAGCGCAGGTGATAAGGTGGTGAAGAAAGCATATGGATATCTTGCCTTCAGTGGTCATGACACAGAGTATAAGAGCTGGGATGAAATGTTATAACTTTATAAAAACTTGGAGTATTGTGTGCAGTTCTGTTCATCACATACAAGAAGGATGAAATTGCATTGAGGAGAGTTCAGAGGAGATTCACCAGGACGTTACCTGGATTGGACCGATAAAGTGAGATTGGATAGGCTGGGTTTATTTTCCCTGGAGCAGATGAGGGGTGACCCGATAGAGGTATATCAAATTGCAAGCCAATAGGTAATATAGTATATAGTAATAATCTTTTTCCTAAGGTGTAACTGTCTAAGAGGGAGGTTTAAGGTGTGAGATAGGAGGCTCAGAGGGGATCTGAGGGGGAGTTTTTTTTGCAGAGGGCGGTTGATGTCTGGAACGCTGCACGAAGACCATGCTTATTTTTGTTCTGTATATGCAAAATACTGTGTGCATTCAGATAAAGAGCCTTCAGTTTTGGCTTTGTCACATTTTCCCTGCTCTAACTCTAAATGGAGGGGTAATGCAACAATTATGGACTTTTACATCATTATGTAAAACTGTTTCTATGTGACAGCCTTTGGATTTTATTACTCATTTTGCTATTCTGCACTATTGATTTGCATTTATTTATTAACTATCTATTTATTAAATATATTATTATTAGATCTATTTACCTATTTATTTATCTATTTATTAAATTTCCAATCACTAGAACCCACCAAATAAACCCTCACTACTTAGGTTAAATCCTTCGTTATTCAGTTTGATAAGGCATTGGTCCCCTCATAATTTAAGTGAAGCCTAAACCAATCGAACAGCTCCCCCTTTTGCCTAGTGGTGTCAGTGCCCCATGGATAGAAATCTATGTCTCCCACACCAACCCCTGAGCCATTTTTGATCACGTTTACCCTATGCCAACTTGCACACAGTACTATAATTAAACAGAATTGTTATAGACCAGGTACTTACTGTCCAACATTGTCCTTCCCAAAATTTTCTTCTCGATCGATTTCTTTACCTCTCCCATCAGCCACGGCAGGAATACATTCTCCACATCTAATGAAATGAACAGCTATGTGAAACTCCATCACTCTGTTTTCTTATCTTAGAATATACAGAAGCAAACCTTGGAAATTAAGGAAATACTTTATTTTTAAAAAAATTATTAAAACACACAAATCCCAACAAAGCAGGATGGTTATGCTGGTCACTTTCCAGCCAAGTAAAAATCTGGATGACCTTTCTCTCAAAGCTTCAGCCCTACAATGCCATGAGATGCAAGAAGTGAAAGAATTGAAAGAGGTAAAACTTTTTGTGCCATTTCTTATCTTAGGGCATTAAATGTTCTACTTCCATCCTTTTCTCCCACGTATGAAGGATATCATAACTCACAAACAGATGGCTATGAATGCAAATCAAAAATTTCATTGAGACACAATGTTGGAATCTGGAGCAACACACAAAAAGCTGGAGGAACTCAGCAATTCAGGCAGCAGCTATGGAGGGAAATGGACAGTCAATGTTTTGGATCTAAACCCTTCATCTGGACCGTCCAGCTGAAGGGTCTCAACCCAAAATGTTGATTATCCATTTCCCTCCATAGATGCTACGTGACCCACTGAGTTACTCAAAAATTTCATTGTCAATATACCTAAACGATTGGGTAGAAGAGTGGTACATTAAGGATTATTTTCAGGTTTAGGAATGCAGGTAAGCCCACAAGAGGTATTTCCTTTTTCATTTTATATATTGGGAGAAATGTTGGACATGAGTGGACTTGAACATATGCATTCAAAACTACTCTTTCAAAAACTTAAGGTCCTGATTACACCAGTGCAGTGCAAGGAAAAATATAAGACGTCCGTGAAAGTGGCAGCATTACCAATCATTTATAATCTAATTTAGCTCACAGTGTGAGCAAAATTGATGGTCTTGTGCCCATTTTCCAGTGATTTGCTTTTAATGTTGTTGTTCCAGTGACTGCAACAATCATTTTGATCATTCAGTGGCACAAGATTGTGCCTGCTAGCATCAAACAACTCTTCATTTCTACAAATGGGACTGGACTCCTGAACAGAAGAGATTAAAACTTACACAATGTTAAGGGGCTTGATGAATTACAGTCCTATTCATTATTTGTAACTGAGATTTCAAATTCAAATGAAAATGGAAGGTTAACCCAGTGGGTTTAACCACAGAACCTCTTCTTTCAAAATTCAAGAAAACTACAAATGCTGGAAATCTGAAGCAAAAACAGAAAATGCTAGAAAAACTCAGCAGGTCAAATGGCATCAGCAGAAAGAGAAACAGCTAACATTTGGGGTCTGCAACCATTTGTCAGAACCTCTGACCTCCTGCTTTGTTGACTACAGTAAAACTCTGATAATCTGTTCCCCAACTGTTCAGAAATTCCATGGCTCAACATCTGGCTCAGCAGCTAATATCAACCTTGCTGCCACCCTCTCCCACACTCCCACCAGGTACATCGGGGTCCCAGTTCCCACACTCCCACCCGATACACTGGGGTCCCAGTTCCCACACTCCTACTCAGTCATCAGGGTCGCAGTTCCCACACTCCCACCCGATACACCAGGGCCCTGGTCCCCACACTCCCACCCAATTCATCAGGGTTCCAGTTCCCACACTCCTACCCAATACACTGGGGTCCCAGTTCCCACACTCCTGCACAACTCACTGGGGCCCCAGTTCCCACACTCATCGGGGTCGCAGCTCCCACACTCCCGCCCAATACACCAGGACCCCAGATCCCACACCCACCCGATACACCGGGGCTCCAGTTCCAATGTCCTCTTTAAACTGACCAGGGTCCCATTTCCTGTGCTCCCTTTAAACTTACTTGGGAAATTTATTACAATACCAGGTAACAAAAATGTTGGGATATTAATAGGAATGACGTCAACTAGTCCAGAAAATCTGCTAGTCCGTCATCAAGTTCCTGAGCATGCCAGATTATCAGTTTTACTGTACTTTGTGAGTAAATGCACCAAGTGTTATGACACAAAGCCACAACCAGGTTGATCCTTGGTTCACAAAACATTAGCCCATATCACAGAAGCATTATAATTAGCCTGCAAACATGGAAATTAAAGCAAAAGAAAAAAATTAACCAATTCCTCAGCAAATAACCCAACATCTAAATTCAGAAGTGAACAATGGTGGGGTATTTAATGTCCTGTTAAGAAAATTAATCTCAATGTGATGGTCACATTATGGAAGTGAACCTCTTAGAGTGGAAATTCAACAATTCAACAAGGTGGTGGTGTAGTGGTGCTGGTGGGGTTATCTATACCTTCCAGGAAGACTCTGGAAGAATTAGCAATTCTAGCAGAGAAGGAGAGGAGGGCTCTTTATGATCCAGGCAAATATGGTGATGAACCATAGAACCATAGAACACTACAGCACAGAAAACAGGCCATTTGGCCCTTCTAATCTGTGCTGAAACGGTATTCTGCTAGTCCCATTTACTTGCACCCAGTCCATAAACCTCCAGATCTCTTCCGTCCATGTATATATCCAATTTATTCTTAAAACTCAAGAGTGAGCCCGCATTTACTACATCAGATGGCAGCCCGTTCCATACTACCACCACTCTTTGAGTGAAGAAGTTCCCCCTAATGTTCCCCCTAAACTTTTCCCCTTTCACCCTAAAGCTATGTCCTCTCATACTTATCTCTCTTAATCTAAGTGGAAAGGGCTTACTCACATTAACTCTGTCTATACCTCTCAAAATTTTGTAAACCTCTATCAAATCTCCCCTCATTCTTCTGCGCTCCAAGGAATAAAGTCCTAACCTGTTCAATCTTTCCCTGTAACTCAACTCCTGAAGACCCAGCAACATTCTAGTAAATCTCCTCTGCACTCTTTCAATCTTACAAATATCTTTCCTATAGTAGGGTGACCAGAACTGCACACAATACTCCAAACTTGGACTCACCAATGTCTTATACAACCTCACCATAACATTCCAACTCCTATACTCAATATTATGAATGCCAGGATGCCAAAAGCCTTCTTTACAACCCTGTCTACCTGTGACGCCACTTTCAGGGAATTATGTATCTGAGCTCCCAGATCCCTTTGTTCCTCCGCACTCTTCAGTGCCCTACCATTTACTGTGTATGTCCTACCTTGATTTGTTCTTCCAAAATGCAACACCTGATACTTGTCTGCATTAAATTCCATCTGCCATTTTCTGGCCCATTCTTCCAGTTGGGTCAGATCCCTCTGCAAGCTTTGAAAGCCTTCCTCGCTGTCCACTACGTCTCCAATCTTAGTATCATCAGCAAACTTGCTGATCCAATTTACCACATTATCATCTAGATCATTGATATAGACAACAAACAACAATGGCCCCAGCACAGATCCCTGAGGCACACCACTAGTCACAGGCCTCCAGTCTGAGAAACAATCATCCACTACCACTCTCTGTCTTCTCCTACACAGCCAACTTCGAATCCAGTTTATAACCTCTCCATGGATACCTAGTGTCTGAACCTTCTGAACTAACCTCCCATGTGGGACCTTGTGAAAGTCCTTACTAAAGTCCATGTAGACAACATCCACAGCCTTTCCTTCATCTACTTTCTTGGTAACCTCCTCGAAAAACTCTACAAGATTCGTTAAACACGATCTACCACGCACAAAGCCATGCTGACTATCCTTAATCAGCCCTTGGCTGTCCAAATACTTGTATATCCGATCTCTCAGAACACCTTCCAATAATTTACCCACTACTGATGTCAGGCTCATTGACTTGTAATTACCTGGCTTACTTTTAGATCCTTTTTTAAACAACGGAACAACAGGGGCTACCCTCCAGTCCTCCGGCACCACACCCATGGCTAAGGACATTTTAAATATATCTGCCAGGGCCCCTGCAATTTCTACACTAGTCTCTCTCAATGTCCGAGGAAATATCTTATCAGGCCCGGAGGATTTATCTACCTTTATTCGCTGTAAAGCAGCAAGCACCTCCTCCTCTTTAATCTCTATATGTTCCATAACACTACTGCTTGTTTCCCTTCCTTCCATATACACTATGCCAGTTTCCTGAGTAAATACTGATGCAAAAAAACTGTTTAAGATATCCCCCATCTCCTGAGGCTCCACACATAGACGACCACTCTGATCTTCTAGGGGACCAATTTTGTCCCTTACTATCCATTTACTCTTAATCTACTTGGAGAAACCCTTTGGGTTTACCTTCACATTATCTGCCAAAGCAACCTTCGTCTTCTTTTTGCCTTCCTGATTTCCCTTTTTAGTATTTTCTTACTTTTTCTATACTCTTCAAGTACCTCATTTGTTCCTAGTTGCCTATACCTGCAATACACCTCTCTCTTTTTCTTAACCAGATCGCCAATATCCCTTGAAAACCAAGGTTCCCTATGCTTGTTAACTTTGCCTTTAATCCTGGCAGGAACATGCAAACTCTGCACTCTCAAAATTTCACCTTTGAAGGCCCTCCACTTACTGAGCACATCCTTGCCAGAAAACAACTTATCCCAATCCACTCTTCCTAGATCCTTTCTCACTTCCACAAAATTGGTCTTTCTACAATTTAGAACCTCAACTCGAGGACCAGACCTGTCCTTATCCATAATTAACTTGAAACTAATGACATTATGGTCACTGGACCCAAAATGCTCCCCTGCACATACTTCTGTCACCTGACCTGTCTGGTTCCCTAATAGGAGATCAAGTATTGCATTCTCTCTCGTTGATACCTCTATATATTGATTTAGAAAACTTTCCTGAACACATTTGACAAATTCCAAGCCATTCAGCCCTTTCACAGTGTGGGAGTCCCAGTCAATATGTGGAAAGTTAAAATCCCCTACTATTACAACTTTCTATTTCTTACATCGGTCTGCTATCTCACTACAGATTTGTTCCTCCAACTCTCTGACTATTGGGCGGTCTATAATACAACCCTATTAGTGTGGCCACACCTTTCCTGTTCCTCAGCTCCACCCATATGGCCTCTGTAGACGAGCCCTCCGGGCTGTCCTGTCTACGCACAGCTGTGATATTTTCCCTGACTAGTAATGCCACTCCTCCCCCTTTCATCCCTCCCCCTCTATCACATCTGAAACAACAGAACAAATGAAGTGTTAATTTGGTTGCCTATTGCTGACATTCAAGTTTGTACTCCATACACCTAAAGAGCAGAGCTGAGGATCTTTTTATATGAAAGGTTTTAATGGGAACAAGCAAATGCTGAAACATCAAGGATTATACAGGTGGGAATCTGAAAGTCCCATTGTAAAGTGACTTGGGCTTGAACGTTTAATCTAAGTGTTGGACACAGTAGGAAGCTCCTTTGGAAGGAGAAAGTGAAATGCCGGTGAACAAGGAATGATCAATGGGATACCATGGACTAGCAACACAGAAAAAAAAATCACTAACCATTAAAGGAAGAAAGTGGTGAAGATACCTCAGGGAGAATCTTGGCTTGATATTTGGGTGGGTAGTAGAGAATACAGAGTATACAGGAGAGGCAAGAGTAGTGGGACAAGCCAAGATGCTCAAAGGGAAAACAAATGCACTGACTAAATCTATTTATTGCAAAAATCTGTGTAATTGTAAAATATATCAAGGACAAACCTCTCTCCACAGGGTCATAGAAGTAGCCATTATCCCGAAGAGTACTGAAGACTGTGGGAATTAGATCAGCCAAATAATTTTGGGCAAATGCACGTGCTGCAATCTTCTCTGAAGTTTCTTTCTCTTTCTTTAACACTTCTTGCTGCTGTAACATGCGGCGTTTCTGTAAAATACCATAATAGGATCCAGTATGACAGTGGAAACTCTAATACTGGATGTGAACATTTGTCAGGGGTATCTGAAATTTTACAAACATTTTGTGAACTTCAGTGGCATAACATTGAGAACAAGGTGATATCACAATGCCGGGGCATAAATTTTACATCATAATTCCCATAATTCCCAAGTTACCTTTGACCCCAAGGTGATTACTTTAGAAGAAGATTGTTAGTGTCATCTGCTGTCCAAAATGCCATACATTATTGTCAGAGATGCTCCATCTCTCCACAACCCTTACCCACCTCCTATTCCATTCTGAACAGGACCGACATCCTTGCAGGGAGATTTGCTAGTGCTCTTGGGGAAGGTTTAAACTGAGTCAGCAAAGGAAAGGGGCTCAGAGGAGTTGTTCAGAAGGGGAGACACAGTGACCTAGAGGAGAAAGTGTTGATGTTCAGTAGGCAGAGTAGGAGGGTAAATGCACACAAGGGGAATACAAAACTAAATCGCTTCTATTTTAATGCAAGGAGTCTAACTAGTAAGGTAGATGAACTCAAAGCTGTAATTAGCATATGGGATAATGACATTGTTGCCATCACTGAGACATGGTTGAAAGACAGGCAGGACTAGCACCTCAGTATCCTGAGGTACAGAATTTTCAGGCAAGGTGGACAGAGTGTAAAAGGGGAGGTGGCATTGCACTGTTGGGCAAGGAATGTATTATTTCAACATTGAGGGAGCATACACTGGAAGGCTGCTCAAATATGGCTATATGGATAGTGAATAGAAACAAAAAGGGTGCTGTCACTTTGCTGGGGATATATCACAGGTATAACAGTCAACAGAAGATAGAGAACAGATATGTACACAAAACAGCAAAGAAATGTTATAAAAGTAGGGTTATAGTATGAGGGGATTTCAATTTCCTGAATATTAACTGGGATTGCTTAGTGTAACAGAGTGGACAGGGAACATCTACCTAAAGGTAAGTCTACATCCGTACAGTGGGAATCATTCAAAGGAGAAATAGTGAGAGTTCAGGGCCATTATGTTTCTGTCAGGGTGAAAGCCAAGGGTGACAGTACAGGGAACCCTGGATGTCAATGGATATTGAGGGTTGGATAAAGGGAAAAGAGGAAGCATGTCTTAGGTATAGCGAACTTATAGGGGGGAAGGCCGTCAAGAGTAGGGAGGCGCTTAACAAGGAAATTAGGAAGGCAAAGAGGGGTCACAAAATAGCACTGGTGTACAAAATTAAGGTAAATCCATCTGTGCTTTGAGTATATTATGGGCAAAAGAATAACCAGGGAAAGAGTAGGGCCCATTCAAGACAACAGGGACAATCTGTGTGCGGAACCAGAAGGTATAGGTGAGGTCCGAAATGAATACTTTTCATCAATATTTCACTAAGAAAATGGACTTTTTAAGTTGGAGGATTCAGTGAAGGAGAAGGTGAAATTCTAGTGCAAGTAGGAATATAAAGAAGCCAGAAAAGAACTCAAGGAAATTAGGAGAGCCAGGCAGGGTCATGAAAAGTCCTTGGCAAGTAGGAGATTAAAGAGAATCCCAAGGCATTCTATACATACGTCAAGAGCAAGAGGACAACCAGGGAGCGGGTAAGACCACTCAAGGATAAAGGAGGTGGAGGATGTGGGCGAGGTCCTAAATGAGTAGCTTGGAGAAGGATATGGAGGATAGTGAGATCAGTGTGGAGCTTGATAATATGCTAGGGCATCTTGAGATAAAGAAAAAGATGGTATTGTGTCTCTTGAAGAACACTAAGGTGGATAAGTCCCCAGTGCCTGATGGGATATGCCCCAGGTTATTGAAAGGCAAGACATGAGATTGCTGGGGCCTTGACCTAGATCTTTGTGTCCTCTCTAGCTACTGGTGAGGTCCCGAAGCACTGGCGAGTAGCAAATGTTGTTCCTTTGTTCAAGACGGGAAATAGGGATAATCTTGGAAATTACAGGCCGGTAAGTCTCACGTCAGTGGTAGGGAAGCAATTGGATAGGATTCTTAGGGATAGAATTTATGAGCATTTGGAAAACCATGGCCTAATTAGGGACAGTCCATATGGCTTTGTGCGGAGAAGGTCATGTCTTACTAACTTGAGTTTTTTGAAGAAGTGACCATAGTTATCGATGAGGGTAGAGCTGTGGATATTGTCTACATGGATTACAGTAAGGCATTTGACAAGATCCCTCATGGTAGGCTCATCCAGAAGATTAAGATGCATGGGATCCACAGTGATTTGGCCTTTTAAATTCAGAATTGGCTTGCCCATAGAAGACAGAGGGTAGTTGTCGATGGGACTTATTCTGGCTGGAGGTCCGTGATTAGTGACTAGATCCGTACTGGGACCTCTGCTGTCTGTGATATATGTAAGTAACCGGGATTAAAACATGGATGGGTCGGTTAGTAAATTTGCTGATGACACAAAGATTGGTGGCATTGTAGATAGTGTAGAAGATTGCCAAAGGATACAACGGAATATAGATTAATTGCAGATATGGCAGAGAAATGGCAGGTAGAGTTTAATCCAGCCAAGTGTGAGATGTTGCACTTTGGGAGATCAAACATAAAGGGAAAGAATGCAGTTAATGGCAGGATCCTTAACAGCGTTGATGTAGAAAGGGATCTTGTGTGGCACAAGTCAGCAGTGTAGCAAAGAAGATGTATGACATGCTTGACTTTATTTGTAGGGGCCTTGAGTTCAAGAGTCAGGAAGTTATGTTGCAGCTTCCTGACTGGTTAGGCCCCATCTGGAGTATTGCATTCAATTCTAGTCACCCCATTATAGGAAGGATGTGGAGGCTATGGAGAGGGTTCAGAGGTTTACCAGGATTGCTGCCTGGATTAGAGGGCACGTGCTATAAGGAGAGGTTGAACAAACTAGCGTTGTTTTCTCTGGAGCAATGGAAGCTGTGAGGGGAGACCTAGTAGAAGTTTATAAAATTATGAGAGTCATAGATAAGGAGCTGGTATCTTTATCCCAGGGTCGAAATGTCTAATACTAGAGGGTGTGCATTTAAGGTGTGGGGCGGGGGATGTGGTCGAATTCAAAGGAGATGTGCAGAGTAAGTTTTTTTTTTACACAGAGTGGTGGGTGCCTGGAATGTGCTGCCAGGGGTGGTGGTGACGTAGATACGATAGAAGCGTTTAAGAGGGTCTTAGATAGGTACACGACTATGCCGAGAATAGAGAGATATGGACCATATGCAGACAGAAGGGATTAGGTGTCATTAGCTTAATTAGTTTGGCACAACATCGTGGGCTGAAGGGCCTGTTCCTGTGCTGTACTATGTTCTATGCCAGCCTCCATAAATAAAGAGAAGGTATTCAACGCCTCAGTGGATAAATCCGCAGGGCTGGATGAGATTTATGGGAGGCAAGGGAAGAGACTGCTGCAGTTCTGGGAGAGATCTATAAATCTTAACTGGCCACAAGTGAAGTACCAGATGACTGGAGGACAGCAAATATGGTCCCTCTTTTCAAAAAAAGCAGGAGGGAGAAGCCTGGTAATTACAGAACTGTGAACCTAACATCAATAGTGGGGAAGTTATTGGAAAAAATTCTGAGAGACAGGATTTATGATCACTTGGAAAGGCAGAAATAGCCAACATGGTTTTGTCAAGGACAAATCTCGACTGATTTGGATGTCAATGTAGGAGGCATGATTGCAGATGACACAAAGATTGGTGGAGTTATTGTCAGTGTGGAGGGTAGTCTTAGGCTACAGGGTGATATCAATGTGTTGGTGAGATGAGCTGAGAAATGGCAGATGGAGTTTAAACCTGATAAATGTGAGGTGAAGCATTTTGGGAGCATAATGAGGTTGGGACATATACGGTGAATGGCAGGGAGTAGGAACAGAGTGTGTACAAGTCCAAAGACCCTTGAAGGTGGCAGCACAGGTTGATAATGTGGTTAAGGCAGCATATGGAATACTGGCCTTTATTAGTCAGGGCATTGAACACAAGAGCTGGGAGGTAATGCTCCAACTTTATAAAAACTTGGTCAGACTGCCGCTGGAGTACTATGTGCAGTTCTGGTCACCACACTACAGGAAGGATGTGATAGCACTGGAGAGGGTGCAGAGAAGATTCACCAGGATGTTGCCTGGGATGAAGCTTTTCAATTAAGAGGTGAGACTGGTGAGGCCGGGTCTGTTCTCCCTGGAGTGGAGGGGGGTTAAGAGGGGACAGGATTGAGGTAAGTAAGATAATGGGAGGTATAGGTAGGGTATCTATTTCACCCAGAGGTGAAACAACAATGAAAATATATGCATTTTACACAACAGTCTTCACCTGGAGTGAGCCATACCTTTTCCTCCCTGTAACGTCTCTCCCTTTCTTCCATGCGTTGTACCTCTGCAAGCTCTGCATTGCGAATCTCCTCAAAGTCACGTTGGAGAGCATGCAGATTCGCCAACTCTTCCTCTTCCAAAACCTCCAGAAGAGCTTGTTCAATGGTTTTCCCCACCAGCACTTCCAACATTGGTTTCACTTCAATGTCAAAGTCAAAGAGCTGCAAAAAGAGTTCAATCAGTAGCAGTTGTGACAACGTAATTGGTGCCACTTTCTGCATCCGTGCAAAGCTCGTCAATTATATCAACTTCACAACCAACTTCCATCCTGCCCTCAAATTCACATGGTACATCTCTGACACCTCTCTCCCTTTTCTTGATCTCTCTGTCTCCATCTTAGGAGACAGATTATCCACCGACATCTACGACAAACCAACAGCTACTTCAACTACACTTTCTCCCACTCTGTCATTTATAAGGATGCTATTCCTTTTTCTCAGTTCCTCTGTCTCGCATGATGAGGCTTTCTACTTCAGGACATCCGAGATGTCTCTTTTCAGAAAACAGGGTTTCACCCCCACTGCTATTGATGGAGAGCTCACCCGCATCTCCTCTATTTCCCACAATTCTGCCTTCACCAGATTCCCCACGCCCTCAGGTCCTCACCTACGCATACGCATCCAACATATTCTTTGCAACTTCCGCCATCTACAATGGGATCCCATTGTAAATGGGATTTTTCTTTCTCCTTCTGATCCAACCAACCCCCATCACCCTACCTCCTTTTCCTCCCCCACCCTCTCCATCTGCCCATCACCACACACTCCTCCCACTGGTTCTCCTCCCCACCTCCTTCCCTTTAGTTCATGCTCCACTTTCCTCTCCTATCTTCAGCCCTTTGTCACTTGCACTTATCACCTCCCAGCTTCTGACATCATTCCCACTCTCCCCCCTCCTTCATCTGCTTATCACCTGGATCCACCTATCACCTGCCAGCTCTTGCTCCACCCTTTCCCTCCACCTTTTTATATTGGCTATCTCCCCTCTTTCTTTCTGTCCTGGTGAAGGGTCTCGATCCGAAACGTCAACTGTCCATTTCCCTCCATAGATGCTGCCTAACCTGCTGAGTTTCTCCTGCGCTTTGTGTGTGACAACATAAAGCATCAAAACTGAATGTAATACTCTAAATACTTAACCGTGATATGTACTGTATGCGTGAACCCCTGCAATATCAAAGTGTGACCCAATATATCTTATGGAATTCAACAAGATTTGAAAACGGGCCGCCCTTCCAATCATGTGATCCAGTGTGCTCCCTGACCCCAGCTGGAGGTTGTGTTTCCCCCGGCAGTTTTAACTGAGCCTTTGAAGATGTTGCCTGCCCTCTATCCACCTTTCACATTTCCCTGATTCATCGAGAGAAGCTGTGGTGGAGGGAAAAGGAACCAGAAAGGAAGTATGGTTCCCAAGCTCCTGCATGAACACTAACAAGCAGGCTTGGGCTGAGAGGATTGGCAGCATCAGCGCCATCCACGATTTGGTTTATTGAAGACGAGGTTTACAGATATTATACGAGCAATAACTTGAGTACACCTCTTCATATCTAAACTCTTAACTGTTAACATATTTTTCATCCCTTTCCCACTACTCCTAGCCACCACTAACTGGCCATCTGAATGTAATTACATGCTATAAGGTAGAATTCCAGGATTCAATGATGAAGAATCTACTTCTGACAGTTGCTCAGGATAGAGGATGACTTGCCCCACTCCAGTTGAGGTGATTGATGAGGCCAGGGTGAGTCCCACAGATTCTGCCAGAGGTGCTTGGCAGGACCAGTGGATGATAATTTGGATGTGCTTCTTAAACCACATGCCCTTCACTACTGTGTGCTCCCAGTTCAAGGACTCAGGGTACCATCCAGAATGCTCCTTCTCCACATTTCCATGGAAGCTTTGAGAACTTCACTGAATTTCTTCCTCTGTCCACCTGGTTATCTCTTATCGTGAAAGTTCTGATTAGAATGTCTATTTTGGGCAAGTGGAGGAACAGCACTTCATTTTCTGTCTGGTCCCACCAGACTCAGTATCAAATTCTCCAGCTTCCAGTAATTTATTTTCTCGGCCATTTCTGATGCAAGTCAACAGTCTGTGATATTAGCTCAGTTTTTCTCCCTTTCCATTAGCACAGCCTGACCTACTGTCTGCAACACATCATACTTCTTTGTCACCCAACCCCACAGCAACTCTTACCTCAGGCTCTCACAGATATTCCCTTTAACCTATCCATCCCTCCCTGCCCCCACCACCCCACATCTTCCCTGCAATTTAAAACTAACTTTATTCTCTCTTCTCCAGTTCAGATGATGGGTCTTTGGCCTGAAAAGTAATCTCTGTTCCTCTTGCCACGGCTACTGCCTGACATGCTGAATACCTCCAGTATTTCCTGTTTTTGGACCTGTTTTGGGAAATGTGATGTCAGACATACCAGCAATGCCACCAGCCCAATAGAAGTGACTGAGTATAATTTGGCCCCAAATCTGGGGACATTACCCTGATAGAGGACACTGACATTGGTTTGCTTATCCTTCTAGTGGATTTGAAAGATTTTATGGAGACAGTATTCTCATGTTTCCTTGCAACATAAGTGGCTATTCAGCCTATTAAGTCTATGTTGACTCTCAGAGGAACCCCATTAAACACATTCTCCCCCTTATTTTCCAATAGTCTATTCTCTCTCACAAGTTTATCAACTCCCCTGGTTCTTCTGCCACCAACCTACACAGTAGGGGCAATTTACAGAGGCAAGTTAACCTCCTAATTAACAAATCTTCAGGTTGTGGGAAGAAACCAAAGCACCCAGATGAAACCTATGCGATTGCAAGGAAAATGTGCAAACTTCCCATTTATGGCACCCAAGATATTGGTATTGATTTATTATTGTCACTTGTACCGAAGTACAGTGAAAACTTGTCTTGCATACCGATCATACAGGTCAATTCATTACACAGTGTAGATACATTGAGTTAGTACAGAGTGCACTGAGGTAGTACAGGTAAAAACAATAACAGTACAAAGTGTCACAGCTACAGAGAAAGTGCAGTGCAATAAGGTGCAAGGTCACAACAAGGTAGATCGTGAGGTCAGAGTCCATCTCATCGTATAAGGGAACCGTTCAATAGTCTTATCACAGTGGGGTAGAAGCTGTCCTTAAGCCTGGTGGTACGTGCCCTCAGGCTTCTGTATCTTCTACCTGATGGAAGAGGAGAGAAGTGAGAATGACCTGGGTGGGCGGGGTCTTTGATTATGCTAGCTGCTTCGCCAAAGCAGTGAGAGGTAAAGACAGAGTCCAAGGAGGGGAGGCTGGTTTCCGTGACGTGCTGGGCTGTGTTCACAACTCTCTGCAGTTTCTTGCGGTCCTGGGCAGAGCAGTTGCTTTACCAAGCTGTGATATATCCAGATAGGATGCTTTCTACGGTGCATCGATAAAAATTGGTGAGTGTCAAAGGGGACATACTGAATTTCTTTAGCCTCCTGTGGAAGTAGAGGTGCTCAGGTTTTAATCCAAGTCACTGGAACTGTGAGCCAGAAGCACTAACTGCTGCACGGCCGTGATGCTGTGTTGATGGTATCTTCAGTCTTTCAGGTGCCTCCTGTAGATTATCCAAGCAGGGAGGAGGGCAGGAATATTTGCTGTCAAGTAAACCATGAGCTTTGTGTTGGTTTGAGTTCTTGATCTTCAAACACAATTTTCCTCAGATAGCCTACAGCTGTACTGGTGAATTGAAGGCAATGGTGAGTTTCATCATTGATGTCTGCCTTATTGGATGGTGGCGTTATAGCAGAGGCATGATATTTTTTGCAGACACTCAGCGCATGACCTACCCTCTCATAAACTACAGCGAACGAGTCAACAATGACTTGAAGCTTGGCCTCCCAACACAAACATACACAAGGATGGTCTGTGTATCTTGACTAGAGGTTTGGCTGACCTTGATTCCTGAGTGGAGGCAATGTAGGCTGAACAGTTTCCCATTGGTCCTAAGGTTAGCTCCACTTCAGCGAGAAGCTTATTAGAGGTGAAGTACAGCATTGCAATGAGAAAGATGGAATAAAGTGATGAGATGATGACACAGCCTTGCCTGAGATTTTGTATCAATCTGTATTGAGATTGGTTCTGCTGTGGACCCATTGGGTAGGATCATGGCTTGCATGCCAACATGAGGCAAACACAAGATGGAGGTGAATTTTTGCAGGTACCCAAATTTGAAGAGGTCCTCCACAGTGTTTAAGGATTTAGGGAAGGTGAAAAAGACCACATATAGCAGTTGGCGCTAGAACCTGCGGAAGGAGGAAGTACCACTGCCAGAGCCAATCCAGCTCTGACAAAGGGTGGCCGACCTTTAACGCTGACTCCGTTTTTCTTTCCAGAAATGAGACCTGACCTGCTGAGTATTTCCAGCATGTTCCGCTATTATTTGAAACTTCTCTCATGGCATCTTCTGTTTTGATATCAGATATGCAGCATCTGCAGTTATTTTTTTCCCAAATGACAACATTTGATGACCTACTCTGGTAACCCACAAGACTGTGTGGTTGTGCATTCACAGGATACAAATGTTAACTTTCACTCTGCTGTTAGGATTCAGAAGGAAATGCTGGCTAGATCCAGCTGTTCTGGGATAAGTGGGAAAGCATTGGCTGGAATCAACTGTTCTGGGGGCAAAGTACAGAATCACTGGTGGGATCCTCATTCCATTGAAAACTGGGAACAGCTGGCCTGATCCGCCTGTTCCAGTGTAAAACCAGAAAATGCTGGAAATGCACAGGAGGTCAGGCAGCATTTGTTTAGGTGAAACAGAGTCAATGTTGCAGGTTAATCAGAACTGGGAAAAGTGAAGAAACAAACACGTTTCACATTGCAGAGAATAGTCGAGACCAGGTGAATCCAGATGATGCAAATGATTTTGGTGCCATCTAAGAGAGGGTGGTGAAGGCCTGTTGGTCATAGCTGATTTTTCTGGTGGAGGTGCAAACAGAGAGAGATGATAGCAATACATTGCTGGATAAAGACGAAAGTAGATCTAATATAAATGTTCTTGCTGAGTAAAGTGGGGTTAACTGTGTGATCTTATTCCAGTAAACAATGATGTTCATCTTTCATGATGACTCTGAACTTGAATGTTCATGTTTGTCTTTGTGAGTCCACAGGTGGAAAGTATGGAGCTTCAAAGACCACCATCAAGTTTTGAGTGTATGCTTTGATTTCCAGTTGGCTTGTATTGCTAATACTACAGAGTCTGATGTTCTGATTAATGATTTTTCCTTTAAAAAAGGAAACTACAGCTCTTTGCAAGTCCAAGCCGACAAATTTTAAAAAGGCAAATCAGAAAAATACTAATGGAATTGGGCAATCAGAGCTTGCAAAGCTGCTTGTGGTCTTCAGGTTAAGTTATTTACCAGTTAGCATATGATGCCCCACAGTGCTGTCTATTTGTAGTTTTTACTGCTGTCAGAAACAATCACAGCAGATAAAGGAGCATTTTGTGTGGTGGAGCACTTACACAAGGTCTGAGAAACTAGAGGCCCACTGTGGATAAAACAAAGATATTAGAACATATAAGATGACACAAGGTTTCCTCTGGGTGCTCCGGTTTCCTCCCACATTGCAAAGATGTACGGGTAGGTTAATTTGGGCTTAAAAAACGGGCAGCGTGGACTCATTGGGCCGGAAGGGCCTGTTACCATGCTGTAAATAAAAAAAAATTGACAATTTGAAGCTCAAGCAGATGGGAAAGAACTCATTAGTTGTTATTTTTATACTTTATTTTTGGACTGAAGGTGAGGCAAGATGTAACTTTGCATTCACAGAAACTGATTTTCTCAAAGCAGATTATTTATGAACATAACATATTAGGGTGGCATTCTTAAAAAATGTTGTCACTTACATTCCAATGTACATTCATGTCTGAATCTCATCTGTTCAACAATTTTAACCTTTCATGGTCTCTACCTTCACCCTTGGATACCAATTTACTTTATAAAAGACAAAGCCTCTTTATAAACACTAACTGGTACAGTACACTAACTAACCAACACTAAACCACACATGTAAACACACACTCCACATACTATGTGTAATGTACCTCTCCATCTTCGATCTGTGTGGCCACATCCTTGCCTGATTTCCCAGGGATAAAAAGGGGTGTTGGAGGTTTATCCAAAAATGCATCTGTTTGAGTATCAACATCGACTTCCTCTATTCGATCGCTGAGTTCTTCCAGGTACAATTCTGATCAGTACAGATATGAAAATTAACTTGGAACCTTTTATACATGTTAATATTGATGCAAACTTAGTATTCATACCAGGAGCTGTTTTGGATCTGTCTCGTCACTCCCATTTTTTTCTATTTCCTCATGTGGATGTTATCTAATTATCCATTAATGATTTTGGTTATAGCAGGCATCAGAAATGAACCTATCCATGACTTTGACCAATATTAACACATACACACCTCCAGGAGCTACTGGACAGTTTGCACGTACTAACATCCAGGACAACTTCCTCTTTTTTTTAAAATCTAGACTACTGATTTCAGTTGTACTGTTGATGTTGCAACACTGAATCACAAGCAGGGGACTGAAGCCCAGATCTGTTTACATGTTCACTAGAACCAGATTAAAACAGCAGTAAAATAATGTCTGAGCAAGAATCAAAGGGGAGTTGCTGGGCATGTGAGAGAAAATAAGTTGCAAAGGCATAAGTAAATAACGAGAGGGGGAATAGGACCGTCAGGATTGTACTGGAAGTAACCTGTGGATAGAAAATTTATTTCAAGAACCACTTAGAGTGTTCAATAATTTTAAGTTAGCTGGGCTGTTTTTATGTACGGAACCCAGCACAAGAATGGAAGGCCCAAGTGAGGTGGAGGGAGAAGAAAGAACTCCTAATTATGCTTCAACAACTCCTGCTCACAAACATATCAGTCAATGCATGACAAGGTTTGTTATAATGCACTCTTGAATATAAGAAATACGAACATAAGCAACAGGAGCAGGAGTGGGCCATCTGACCCTCCGAGCCTGCTCCACCATTCATCAAGGTTATGGCTGATCTTCCACTTCAGCACCATTTTCTAGCCCTACCCCCATATCCCCTGATTCCCTTAATATCTGGAGATCTATCAGTCTGTTTTGAATGAACTCAGTGACTGAGCCTCCACATTCCAAAGACTAATCACTCTCAGATGAGGAAAAATTTCTTCAAAGTTCTAAATAGCCTACCCCTTATTCTCAAACTGTGCCCCTGGCCCCAGACTCAGGGGAAACATCGTCCCTGCATTTGGCTTGTTGAGCCCTGCAACAATTTCATAAGTTTTGTTGAGATCTCCTGTCATTCTTCAAACTCTAAGGAATACAGGCCAAGCCTCCTCTATTACGGCAAATCCACCATCCTGTAACCAGTCTAGCGAATCTGCGCTGAACTGCCACTATAGCAAGTACATCCATTCTTGTGTAGGGAGACATAAACTGTACACGATACTCCAGGTGTAGTCCTACCCTATACACTTACAATAAGACTTTCTTACTCCTGCAATCAAACCCTCTCATTGTAAAGGCCACCTAATTGCCAGCTGTACATACACGTTGGCGTTCTGCATCAACATTACCCAATCACTTATCATTTAACAAATATGCTGTTTTCCTATTTTGTGAACCAGAGGAAATGGTCTCATATTTTTCTGCATTATATTCTATCTACCGTGTACTTGCCCACCTAGTCAATTTATCCACACCCAACTGAAGCTTCCATCCTCACAATCCCACCCAGTTTAAAGCCATCAGCAAACATGGTAATATGACATTTGGCCCCCTCAGCTAAATCATTGATATAGATTGTGGACATCTGGATTCCAAGTACCATCCCTCTAGTATGTCACTAATCACAGGCTGGCAATCTGAGAATGATCTGTTTATTCTTGCTTTCTATCTATTAACCAATTCTCAGTCCATGTCAGTACATTACCACCAGTTCCAGATGTTCCCATCTTGTTGCCCAACCTCCTGTGTAGGAACTTATTGAACGCCTTCTGGGAAACCAAATACACCACTTCCACTGGTTTTCCCTTATCCATTCTACTAGTCACATCCTCAAAGAACTCCAGCAAATTAGTCAAACGTGATTTACTTTTCATAACTCCATGCTGACTCTTCTCAATCCTAGTATTCTGTTCAACGCATTCCACCATTACAACATAGAGTCGTACAGTAATACGGCATGGAAACAGGCCCTTTGGCGCAACTCGTCCATGTCATCGAAAGTGCCCACCTGAGCGAGTCCCATTTGCCTACATTTGGCCCACATCCCTCTAAACCTTTCCTATCCATGTACCTGCCCAAATATCTTTTAAATGTTGTAATTGTACCCACCTCTATCACCTCCTCTAACTCTTCCATGTACCCACCACCCTCTGCATGAAAAGCTTGCCTCTCAGGTTCCCTTTAAATCTTCCTCATCTCATCCTAAATCTATGCCCTCTAGTTTTAGACTCTGTGAAAAAGACAGTGACTATCCACCTTATCTATGCCCCTCATGATTTTATAAGCCTCTATAAGGTCATCCCTCAGCCTCATATGCTCCAGGGAAAACGGTCCCAGCCTATCCAGTCTTTCCTTATAACTCAAGCCCTCCAGTCCAAGCAACATCCCTGTGAATCTATTCTGCACCCTCTCTAGTTTAATCACATCCTTCCTATAGTTGGGCAACCAGAACTGCACACAATATTCCAAGTGCAGTCTCACCAATATCTTGTACAGCTGTAAGATGATGACCCAACTCTTGTACTGAGTGCTCCAACCAATGAAGGCAAGCACGCCAAATGCCTTCTTCACTACCCTGTCTCCCTGCTTTGTCACTTTCAGGGAACAATGCACTTGTACCCACAGGTCACTCTTTTCTACAACTCTCCCTAGGGGATGGCCATTGACTGTATTTGTCCTGCCCTGGTGTAACTTCCCAGCATTTTCCCTATTACTGATGTTAGACTAATGGGTCAGTAGTTCCCCATTTTCTCTCCCCTTCCATTCTTAAATAATGGAACCACATTTGCTACCCTCCAATTGACAGGAATAATTCCAGAATCTGTATAACTTTGGAAGATGACAACCAGAGCATTCACTATCTCTAAAGTCACCTCCTTCAAAATTCTGGGATGTAGATCATCAGGTCCCTGGGACTTATCAGCCTTCGAGCTCACTCACTTCTCTAGTACAAATGTTTGACCAATAGTTCCTTCAGTTCCTCATTCTCACTAGATCCTCAATTCTCTGATATGTCCAGCAGATTCTGTGTGGCTCCTTCCATGAAGACAGACACAAAGTAATTCATTCACTTGGCTCGCATAATCAAGTTAGAATCTATAAGAGCAGAAGAGAAGGAGGGAAGGGAAAAATGGAGGAAGTGGCCACAGTGTATTTGGAGGACAAGCAGTAGAAATCAACTAATACCACACCATGGTATTTTTCTAGATCTGAAAACAGTGCTTCATATAACAAAAATTCAGTAGGAATGAGTAAATAGTACAGTCACTGCAGATGCTAGTCACAAAATGCACACATTTTAAACAATTGCCTATCTGTTGTAATTGGTGGATGTGACATTAGATGGTGCTGCAGCACCTCCTCTATTGCCCACGCACTGTACCAGCCAATCTGCCCCAGGCTCACCACAATGGATGCGTCAACAATGTTTCACATTTACCACATTCTCAGATTCCACTCACTTTTCCAAAGTCAAACTTTGGTTCCCAAATCTCTGAAATCCACCTCCCTAGCCTTGCTGGTCATCTGAACCTTCCTTAGCTGTCTCCAACCCTCCAGATTCCAGGATTCCCACTCACAAATAGTCTTAAAATTCAAAATATGCCCTCAAATGCTCCTAAACTCAGAAATCTTTCCCCACATACTTTTGAATCCACCACTAACCTCTAATTGGGCTGGAGGGCCTGTTTCCATGCTGTATTACTCTATGACTCTAATTCCAAGATACCTAGTATCCTTAAATCTACCTCTCCAGAGTTCTTGGAATTTTCTTCCAATCATTTTCATTCTAAAACCCCTCAGCGCATTTGAAGTCCCAGATTCACTACTTCTCTTATAAGACTTCCAATTCACAATTAGCTTGGGAGGTCTGGTGGTGTCCTTAAAGAAAAATCACAATTTGCAATGTTTTTTTTCTTCCTTGTGTTGCAAGGTTGAAATATCCAGGAAGAGACACAGAAAATGTAGGAGCTTTAAATGGCATATCCCTTGTTCTGCAATCTCCAGCCATCCCTAGCATCTGGTCATAGAACATAGAACAGTAGAGAACAGGAGAAGGCCCTTTAGCCCACCATGTCTGTATAGACTATGAAACCAATTTAAATTAGTCCCATCAGCCTGCACATGGTCTACATTCCTCTATTCTCTGCTGGTTCTTGCATCCGTCTAAATGTCTCTTAAATGTTGCTGTCGTACCTGCCTCCATCACCTCCTCAGGCAGTCCATTCCAGGCACTTACCATTCTCTGTGTAAAAAAAACATGCCTCGCAAATCTCCTTTAAACTCCCCCCCACCCCACCCCCACCTTAAACCTATGCCCTCTAGTATTTAACATTTCCATCCTGGGAAGAAGACTCTGACTATCTACCCTATCTATACCTCTCATAATTTTATAAACTTCTATCAGGTCCCCCCCTTTCAGCCTCCAATGACCCAAGGAACACAATCTAAGTTTACCCAACTGGACCTGTCAGAATTTTATAGGTTTCCAAGAGATCTCCTCCCATTCTTCCAGTGAACATAGGCCTAACTCACTCTTCTCTATTCATATGTCAGGCCGGCCATCCCACAGGTTCCTTTATCGTCAACTGAGGAACCAACACTGCACGCAAAACTTCAGGTGGGGTCTCAGCAAGGCCCTGTACAGCGATAGTAAGACAGCATTACCAAGATCCTCTTGCAATGAAGGCCATCATACCATTTGCCTTCCTAGCTGCTGACTGCACAGGAACACTTGCTTTCAGTGAATGGTGAAAACAAGTGAAACCCAGGTCTTGTTGTACCTCCTCCTTTCTCAGTCTCGTCATTTAGGTAATAATCTGCCTTTCTGCCCCAAGAACCAAACTGGATAACCTCACAGTTATCCCAGTTAAAACAGCATCTGTCATGCCCACTCACTCAACTTGTCTAAATTATATGGCGCCTCTTCATCTTGCTCACAGCTTATATCCTACCAGGCTAATATTTTCTATTCTGGATCACAAGCCTGCTGTGTAAATCTTTCATAATACTGAAGAGTAAAGAATCAAGAAACTTATCAAGAAACTAAAATCGGTACCTCAGCATGAAGTCTATCAGATTACTCGGCATGAAGTTAAAAGCAGTAGCCCTTAACAGTGAGAACAGGCACCATGTTGAACTGATCCCTACCTGTTTGTACCTCGGTGTGTATCCTGCCCTCTAGAGGGAGTGGAGTTGTGGTTTGTAACTGTGCTTTGGCTCGTCTCCTGGCAACTGCCCTCCTCTGTATTTCTTGCTGTCGCTGGATCTCAATAGGGTCAGGCTGGGCTGTCTATTGGTTTGGTAAAATGTGAAAAGTACATTTTTTTACAGCTCGATGTTTATTTAATATAAAAAAAAGCATACCATTAAAGCACACATTAAAGGAAACTCAGTGACTCTGAATATGTCTATGAGTTTGAAAATCTTTTGTCAGACTATTGCATATTCTAACCACTCTGTTTCATATTAAATTCTTTTTGTATTTGCCTCAAATATGTGCTTTACCAACACTTCACAAACCTAAGGACCTCCATCAGGAACTCATTTTTTCTTCACAACTATTATCAAGTACATTGGTTTATTATTGTCACATGTACTAAGGTACAGTGAAAAACATATCTTGCATACTGTCCATACAGATCAATTCATTACAACAGTGCATTGAGGTAGTACAAGGGAAAACAGTAACAGAGTGCAGAATAAAGTGTTATAGTTACAGAGAAACTGTAGTGCAGGTAGACGGTAAGGTGTAAGGTCATAATGAGGTAGATTGTGAGGTCTACTGGGGAACTGTTCAATTGTCTTATAACAGTGGGATAGAAGCTGTCCTTGAACCAGGTGGTATATGCTTACAGGCTTTGTAAATTCAGCCCAATGGGAGGGGGGAGAAGAGACAATGTCTGGGTCGGGCAGGATCTTTGATTATGCAAGGCAGTGAGAAGTGTAGACACAATACACGGAGGGGAGGCTGGTTTCCATGATGTGCTGAGCTGTGCACTCTGCAGTTACTTGTGGTCCCGAGCAGAGCAGTACCATCCATCTGGATAGGATGCTTTCTATGGTGCATCAGTAAAAATTGGTGAGGCTCAAAGGGGACATGCCAAATTTCTTTAGCCTCCTGAGGAAGTAGAGGTGCTGGTGAGCTTTTTTGACTGTGGCATCAACATGATCAGACCAGGATAGGCTATTGGTGACGTTCACTCCCAGGAACTTGAAACTCTCAACCCTCTTGACCTCAGCACCATTGATGCAGCCAGCAGCATGTGCACTGCCCCCCTTCCTGAAGTCAATAACCAGCTATTTTGTTTTGCTGATATTGAGGGAAAGGTTGTTGTCATGACACCATGTCACTCGGCTCCCTATCTCCTTCCTGTACTCTGACATTATTACTTGAGATACAGTCCACTATGATGGTATCATCTGCAAACTTGTAGATAGAGTTAGAGCACAATCTGGCCACGCAGTCATGAGTGTATAGGGAGTAGAGTAGGGAGCTGAGGTCGCAGCCTTGTGGGGCACCGGTGTTGAGAATAATCGTGGCGGAGGTTTTGCTGCCTATCCTTACTGATTGTGGTCTGTTGGTCAGGAAGTCAAGGATCCAATTACAAAGGGAGGTGTGCAAGTGAAAGGACAGATGTTGCATCTCCTGTGGTGGCATGGGAAAGTGTCAGAAGATGGGAGCAGTAAATGCTACAGCGTCACAAAGGGAACTATCCCTTCGCAAAGCTGAAAGAGGAAGAAACATGTCTGAATCTTGTTGAAACTGATTGAAATTGCAAATGATGACCAGCTGAATGCAGAGGCTGGTGGGGTGGAAGATGAGACCAGGGGAACTCTGTCCTTGTCTGTCCAGGAGGAAAGAGAGTGAAAGCAGAAGTGTGGAAATAGATATGATGCGGTCAAGGGCTCTGTTCACTATGGTAGAGGGGAAAGCATGGTCTTGGAAGGCATTTCGAGGCTTTTTGGTCGACACCTTTTCAAAGACTAGAAAGGAGTGTAAACAAGGCAGTCTTTCTCCCTCCATTACTACAGTCTGACTCATGGAGCATGTCTTATAGCAATGCCATTAGCAACATGTAACACAAACAAAGCAGCACAATCAGCCTCATACGTGAAGAGCAGAAGGATGACTAGAGTAAAGTTAGGTCCGATTAAAGACAAAGGTGGGAAGTGGGTGAGGTTCTCAATGAATACTTCTCTTCAGTATTCACCAAGGAGAGGGGTCTTGATGATGCTGAGGACAGTGTTGGTAAGGGTAATGTTCTAGAGTATGTAGATATCAAGAGAGAGGATGTGTTGGAGCTGTTAGAAAATATTAGGACAGATAAGTCCCCGGGGCCTGACGGAATATTCCCCAGGCTGCTTCGTGAGGTGAGGGAGGAGATTGCTGAACCGTTGGCTAGGATCTTTGAGTCCTCGTTGTCCACGGGAATGGTACCGAAGGATTGGAGGGTGGCAAATGTCCCCTTATTCAAAAAAGGTGGTAGGGATAGTCCAGGGAATTACAGACCAGTGAGCCTTACGCCTGTGGTGGGTAAGCTGTAGAAAGGATTCTAAGAGATAGAATCTATGATCATTTAGAGAATCATGGACTGATTAGGGACAGCCAGCATGGCTTTGTGAAGGGAAGATCCTGCCTCACAAGCCTGATAGGGTTCTTTGAGGAGGTGACCAGGAAGATTGATAAGGGTAGTGCAGTAGATGTGGTCTACATGGATTTTAGTAAGGCGTTTGACAAGGTTCCGCATGGTAGGCTTCTTCAGAAGGTCAGAGGCCAAGGGATCCAGGGAGGCTTGGCCGTGTAGATTCAGAATTGGCTTGCCTGTAGAAAGCAGAGGGTTGTGGTGGAGGGAGTGCATTCGGATTGGAGGTCTGTGACTAGTGGTGTCCCACAGGGATCGGTTCTGGGACGTCTACTTTTCGTGATATTTATTAATGACTTAGATGAGGGGGTGGAAGAGTGGGTTAGCAAGTTTGCAGATGACACAAAGATCGGTGGTGTTGTGGATAGTGTGGAGGGTTGTTAAAGCTTACAGAGGGATATTGATAGGATGCAGAGCTGGGCTGACAAGTGGCAGATGGAGTTCAATCCGGAGAAGTGTGAGGTGGTACACTTTGGAAGGACAAACTCCAAGGCAGAGTACAAGGTAAATGGCAGGATTCTGGGCAGTGTGGAGGAGCAGAGGGATCTGGGGGTTCATATCCACAGATCACTGAAAGTTCCTCACAGGTGGATAGGGTAGTTGAGAAAGTTTATGGGATGTTAGCTTTCATAAGTTGTGGGGTTGAGTTTAAGAGCCATGAAGTAATAATGGAGCCTTACAAAACTCTGGTTAGACCATACTTACAGTACTGTGTCCAGTTCTGCTCGCCTCATTATAGGAAGGATGTGGAGGCGTTGGAAAGGGTGCAGAGGAGATCTACCAGGATGCTGCCTGGATTAGAGAGTATGGATTATGAGGAGAGACTAAAGGAGCTAGGGCTTTACTCATTGGAAAGAAGGAGGATGAGGGGAGACATGATAGAGGTATACAAAATATTAAGAGGAATAGATAGAGTGGACAGCCAGCACCTCTTTCCCAGGGCACCAATGCTCAATACAAGAGGGCATGGCTTTAAGGTAATGGGTGGGAAGTTCAAGGAAGATGTCAGAGGGAGGTTTTTCACCCAGAGAGTGCTTGGTGCATGGAATGCGCTGCCTGGGGTGGTGGTGGAGGCTGATACGTTGGTCAAGTTCAAGAGATTGTTAGATAAGCATATGGAGGAACTTAAGATAGAGGGATATGTGGGACGAAGGGGTTAGATAGTCTTAGGTGTGGTTTGAAGGTTGGCACAACATGGTGGGCCAAAGGGCCTGTATTGTGCTGTATTGTTCTATGGTTTAACTGTCTCCACCCATTTGACCTGGTCTCACTCAATCAGAGAAATTGTCCAATCCATCTTTCCTGCCACCTTCTCTGCAACTTAAAATTACCATTTTTATCTCTCATTCCTAGACCTTCAACGTGAAACATTGGCTTGTTTCTCTCACTATAGATGCTGCCTGACCTGCTGAGTGTTTCCAGCAGTTTCTGTTTTTATTTCATATTTCCAGCATCTGTATTTTTTTGTTTGATTTTAACAGCTCTGGAGGTCTGGGTTTGGTCCTCACCTCAGGTACTGACTATATGGAGTTTGCACATTTTTCTTGTGAACTCTGAGTTGCTATTACCCGCATCGCCCAACACCACCCCCCCCAGTACTCCACTTTCCTCCCAATTCCAAAAGACATGCTGGTAAGTTAAATGATCACTGTAAATCACCACTTGGTGTAAGTAAATGGCAAAAGAATCAAAGGGAAGTCCGTGGGTATGTAAAGAATGAGTTGCAGAGGGGGAATGAGACTGATGGGATCAGTCTGCTGGGAGCCAGCACAGCTTGATGGGCTGAACAGACTCCTTCTATGCCATAATAAGGTTAAGCACTGTTAGTCCAAATATTTTCTGATGATACTTACACTGTACATGGATTTCATCCCACTCTAATTATTGCTTCCTATCCTTCTAAGATTCATAGAGTTAAACAGCACAGAAACAGACCCTTCAGCCCAACTCATCCATGTCAACCAAGTTGCCTACCTCAGCTACTCCCATTTGCCTGCGTTTGGCCCACATCCCTTTAAGCATTTCCCATCCATGTATCTGTTCAAATGTCTTTTAAATGTTGTAATTGTATCTGTCTCTACCACTTCCTCTAGCAGCTTGTTCCACATACCCGCCACACATCAGTGCAAATGCATCACTGTTGCCTACTTCACCCATGCCGTGGCAAACAAAACATTTTCAACCATGCATAAAGAAATACCTTACTTCTTATCTGATGTTTCCATACATTTAGTTTTCTCATATCCATCCTGTTCCCAAACATGGTCAACCAAGATGCTAATTTTAAAAAAGAATCCTCTTTTTTTTCCTTTTCCTTTGGAAATTAAACCCAGAGCTTTGCATTCCATGTCATTACTTTAGTGGTTTATGTTACTCTCAGATAGTTATATGCCTCTTCCCCATTCATGTTCATTCTTCCCCATGAGTGAATGGTATTGAATTTAATTTGCTGTTTATGTATCCGCACTTCAAGTCTGTTTATTGCTTCCTGTCTTTGTTGCTGTCGTCTTCACCTATACCTTCAGTTTAGTATCATCTCCAAATTCCAACTCAAAGACCTCCAGCTCCTGAGTCTAACCACTAATGTGTAGATGCCCAAACACAGTTTCTGCAACATACAGATAGAAGTTTGTAAGATTATGAGAGGCATAGATAGAGTACGCAGCTGGTAACTTTTACCCAGGGTCGAGATGTGTAATACTAGAGGGCATACATTCGAAATGTCTAATACTAGAGTGCATATATCTAAGGTGAGAAGGGGTAAGTTCAAAGGACATGTGTGGGACAAGTTTTACTTTTACACAGAGTGGTGGGTGCCTGGAATGTGCTGCCAGGGATAGCAGTGGAGGAAAATACTTTTGAGCATTTAAAAGGCTCTCAGATAGGCACATGAATGCGCAGAGAATGGAGGGATATGGATATTGTGTAGGCAGAAGGGATTAGTTTAGTTAAGCGTTTAATTAGTTCGGCACAACATCATGGGCTGAAGGGCCTTTTCCTGTGCTGTACTATTCTATGTTTTATGTACTGAAAATGATGAAAAGGGCATTTAGCACACTGGCCTTCATCAGTCAGGGCATTGAGTATTGGAGTTGGGACATTATGTTGCAGTTGTATAAAGTCATTGGTGAGGTTGCATTTGGAGTACTGTACAGTTTTGGTCACCCTGTTATAGGAAAGACATGGTTAAACTGGAAAGTGTGCAGATAAGATTTATGAAAATGTTGCCAGGACTAGAGGGCCTGAGTTTAAGGGAGAGGTTGGCCAGGCTTGGTCTTTATTCCTTGGAACGTAGGAGGATGAGGGGCAACCTTAAGAAATGTTTAAAATTATGAGAGGCATAGATAAGGTAGATGGTAAGAGTCTTTTCCCCAGGGTAGGGGAGTCCAAAACTAGGGGGCATATATTTAGAGTGAGGGATTTAGGGTGAGAGGGGAAACATTTAAAGAGGGACCTGAAAGACAACTTTTTCACACAGAGGGTGATGAGTATATGGAACGAGCTGCCAGAGGAAGTGGTTAAGGCAGGTACAATAGTATCATTTAAGAAGCACTTGTACATGGAGGGGCGGGGCTTAGATGGCTATGGGCCGAATGTAGGAAATTGGGACTAGCTGGGTGGGCACCATGGTCAGCATGGACTGGTTGGGCCGAAGGGCCTGTAACTGTGCTGTATTGCTCTATAACCCTATGACTCTGCTGCTTTCTGACAAATAAATCTCAACCAACTTTTTTTTTGCTTTGGTGGTAGTCTTCTAATCTATTCTGTTACCTGGTCCATAATTCAGTAAGCACCACTATTTGTCACATACCTTGCCAGCATCTCATCAATGGACCTTGAATTTGTTTCTGCTTTGCCTACCCTCTTATTTCTCAATAGGCTTAATTAAATGTACCCAACCGTTTACAAATCCAAAGTTTTTTTTAAAAAATGATATTCTCCACCTCTAATTTTTTTTATTATCTGATTTTTTAGTAAAGATTCTGGATCATACCAGTCACTGCTGCTTATCTAATTATCTTTTTTTAAGATAGGAGTTATACGTATGTTTTTTTTACCAGTCCCCCAGCATTATTGCACTTTTTTATAACATGCATATTAGTCTCCCTGTTTTGACACAATAAAAGGAACCATGTACATTCCATATTTCCTTTTATCCCACTTTAATTTTGTTGTTATAATATTCTTCTTGACTTCCGTAACTGAAAGTTCCTCTTTGTTATGCTTCTCACCGAAACTCAAGGCAGAACACCCAATGGGTGTCCCGACATTTCCATGCAATTTCAGACTTTAATATTCCAATTTTTCTTAGTTATCTATGCACTCACAGAATACTTGGTGTTTTACTTTTATATGCTGATGCTCTCAATTCATTTCTTTGCTAAAGTCATGATATTACATTTCTTATCCTGTCCTGTTTTTGTGGTTTCTGTTTCAAATATATTTTACCTTCATCTTTTTATTTATTCATTCTTGGTTAGTTTGTTACTTTTAGTGAAATTTGTTTCTCCAAACAGATTTCTCTTTTAAATACTGCCCCCTGTTGTACTTTTTGTCAATATTCTCCTCCACAGTTTAAAAGATGAGAGACAGATCTCAGCGTATGCTAAATGCTCACACAGGCCTTCTGGTTTTAAAAATGGCTTTAAGCACTAGATGTGAAGATCTTATCTGGAATTGCCTGTACTCAACTGTGAACTGAATTTTTGATTCAATATGTGCACCGTCAGTGTAGGAAAATCAATCTCTTCTATTTAATTAAAAATTGGCTAATATAATCTTGAGTAATAAGCTGGAATCATGCTCTATACACTTACCAAAGGGAGTGTGTGCTGTGCATAAGTGTTTCCTCGCACCACCCTTCTGTCGTACATGATGTTTCCGTAATAGGTTGTTGTACATCTCAAAAGTAAAAGAATAAGTTAGTATGCACTTGTAATATCATGTACTTGCTTAATCTGTTCTACAAGTTGTCATCAGAATATTTTACAAATGAAAAGTACATAAGGGAAAACAATGACAGTGGCACAAAAGGACACATGGCTAAAATAAACCATGACACAAGGACGACCATGGAGAGTTTCACACTGAACTGACGTACAGTAGTTGGATAAGCCAGCACAAGAGTTACATTATGTGGCAGTAGGAGGGACACAAGGCACTTCTAATTCAATCACAGTAGCAGGAAATTCAATTTTAGCCACAATAAAATGACAAGGTTGCACAGTATTAAACTAAACCATGATGGTGTAACAAGGCAGCAGAATGTTCAACTAAACTAGATGGCATGACAAGAGGGCACAGTGTTAAACTGAACATTGAGGGTATGACACTAAACTATCAGCGTGGTACAAGGGGCACCATGCTAAAGTAAACCATAATAAACTTGACAAGGGGAAGAATGTTAAGTCATGATTCTGTGTGTGACGTAGCAGTATCATGCTCAAATGAACTAAATTGTGACAATTAGATAAGTGGATACCACCTCATTCTTAACAACAATATGGCAGGCTGCTGTAACGTCAATACGAACCATGAAAGTTGGAAATAAGCCACAGCAACATACCTTACCGTCACATTTGAACAAAGGCAGCATAGCTTCATGAAACACAGCAAGCGAGACATGGCAACACTTGCAAACAAATCCCTTTAAATCCAATGATAAACTAAATGACAACAGTGATTCAACATGCACAAAATCAAACTAAACAACGCTGGGTCCCCTATCGTTTGTCATATATATTAACGATTTGGATGAGAATGTAGGTGGCTTGATTAGTAAGGTTGTTGATGACACCAAAATTGGAATCATAAGAGTCATACAGCACAGAAACAGGCCCCTCAGCCCAAATGGTCCATGCTGACCAAGATGCCATCAAAGCTAGTCCCATTTGCTCGCACTTGGCCCATATCTCTCTGAACCTTTCCTATCCATGTAACTGTCCAATATTGTTAACGTACCTGCCTCAACCACCTCCTCTGGCAGCTCACTCCATATAATGACCTCCTTCTGGGTGAAAAAATTGCCCCTCAGGTTCCTATTAAATCTCTCTACTCTCACCTTAAACTTGTGCCCTCTAGTTCTTGATTCCCTAACCCTGGGAAAAAGACTGTGTGCATTCACCCTATGATTTTATACACTTCTATAAGATCACCCCTCATGCTCCTACACTCCAATGAATAAAATCCTAGCCTGCTCAACCTCTCCCTATAATTCAGTCCCTCAAGTCCTGGCAACATTCACGTAAGTCTTTTCTGCACTCTTTTCAGTTTATGGCATTGATGAAGAAGATTGTCCAAGATTACAACAGGATCTAGATCAACTGGAAGAGCGGGCGCAAAGGAATGGCAGATGGAATTTAACTCGGTCAAGTGCAAAGTGATGCATTTTGGGAAATTAAACCACAGTTGACATATACAGTGAATGGCAGTGCCTGGGTAGAGTTAACAAAACGAGCTGCTGGAGGAACCCAGACAGCATCTGTAGAGGAAAATGGACAACTGACATTTCAGAGACATTGTGGTACAAGTAAGTACATGTCAATTTCAACATGCATAAAGTTAGCAGTAGGCGAAGGAAGCACAGCCAAGTTTCCGTGGATCCCATGCCTCCTGTCTTTCTGAATGAGCGTTCTATGAGGAACCTCATCAAATCCCTTACTGAAATCTATGTACACCACATCCACTGCTCAACCTTCATCAATGTGCTTTGTCACATCCTTTCACCCACGACAAACGCTAACCCAACGTTATGCAACTTTTACTATTCGTGAATGCTCCATTCTCCAATCACAGTCCCAATTCCTCTATCTCATCTCACCATTCTCTCAAAGGACCATTTGATGAACAGTTGCCAACTGCTCTTTCATCCCTGACCATCTTTCTCATGAGATGTGCTGCTGGCATCTAATGTTCTCATACTCTTTCCCTTCCTATTTACCTCACCCACCTCTGATCCTGCAGACTCTGCCAGTGGTTCAACAATCACCCTCCTCCCCACCACAAAACCCTGCCTTTCTTTCTCTAGAATGTGTGTTCACTTGCAACCTAATCCCTCTCCATCCATGCTCATGTTATGGATGATTGCATCAACATGATACTTGGCTCCTGTTGATTACACCTTTGCCCTATTGAAGCTTCCCTCCTGGCTATCCCTTCCATCTCCTTCCCCACCTAATCTGCCAAATGGACAGAATGGCCTTTTTCTCTAAAAATGTATATTCTCCTCTGTTTCACCCCTCTAACTGAAAACCTTTTTCACTATTAGCCACCGAACCAACAGGAGAAGATTTTCATCTACCTACCCGACTCTCCTGGTCAGCTACCATCAAATTTGCATAACTTTGAGACCATCCAAAACCCTCCAACTAAATTCACACAATACCATTCACCAGCTGTGCTTGCTTATCTACGTTGACATTTGATCCACCAACATTTCAGTTTTAAATTTCTCAACCTCCTACTCCTTCCTTCCACTTTGAATTAGAGCCAGGGTCCCTGACCTGAACCAAATGGGCCCAACTATATATGTTAGACTTGGGTTGGGACAGATCTCTGTTATAACCAAATATTCATGTGAGGATATGCCATGCTGACCCTAGTCAGTTCTTCATCCAGGTTCACGTTGACTGTTGAGTCAGCATAGGCTGAAAGCTAGACCCTTGGCGAGGGAGAGACAAGGGGCCTGCCCAGGCTGGGAGAATTATTTTGGAGTGTCAGAGGCAAGACGTGATGCTCAGCAAGGGAGTGGAAGGGAATGTTGCCTCGGAGTGAGGAGTGCATTCCCAAGTGTTGGCTTCTGGTCTGCCTTGGCATCACAGTCAGGCAGTGACATCCAGCCTCCTGGAGTCCCATTCACAGGTCAGGACATCAAGTATGACTCTGTGTCGATGCCCAGGAACAGTATTCTGTAAATACCCTGGGTCAGCTAGGTGGAAAACCTAAGGGTTCAGCCTCAGATTGGCCTAGTCAGGCTGGGAACAGAGCAGATCTCTGTTTTGGGCGACAGGTTAAACCCAGGCTCCTACAGCTCTCCTTGGGGTATAACAGATCACCATGAGAGGGAAGCTGGGTGGCGGGGGTCCTAACTGGCATCAGCCCAGTATTTATCCCTCAACCAGCACTGAGCCAAATTATCCTGTTTGTGGGACCTTGCTGTTCACAGTCTGACTGCTGCATCTCCTACAACGCACCCTAGGGGGCTTCTGATGCTACTCCTCGGCCGCAACCTGGCCTTAGACAACCTAAAGAGATGCACTGGACGCCACAGCAGTGCACGTCCGCCCTGGCCCACTCACTGCTCCTCCTGCCGGTATTTCTTCCTCCCCTGCAGGGCCCGGGGGCGGCTGGAGAAGGTGTACGTGCCGCTGCTGTCCTGCTGCGCTAACACGCTCGTCATGTCGCTGGCCCGCCGCTGACTACACTACGTCTCCAGTCCTGGCCCCTGGTAACCACCACTCGCCTCCTGGCAACCGTTGCAAATGCCAACCGTTCCGTCACTTCCGGTACTCGGCCGGACATGAGGTCCAGTTCTCGGGCAGTGCTCTCGTCGTCCCTGTACATTGCCAATGGTGCAAGGTGCTTCGTGGTGAGTGAGGACAGCCCTCTGCGACAGGCAACGAGGGGAGAAAGTGAGGGAAAGAGCTGAGCTCCAGAGGTGAGAGTGCCCTTGGCACCCAGGTACCATTGAGTGTGGGAGCAGGGAGCCCGACAGAGTCATTGGGAGCCAATTCCTGCATAGATAAGATATCTTTAATAGTCACATGTACATGGAAACACACAGTGAAATGCATCTTTTGCGTAGAGTGTTCTGGGGGCAGCCCGCAAGTGTCGCCACGCTTCCAGTGCCAACATAGCATGCCCACAACTTCCTAACCCGTACGTCTTTGGAATATGGGAGGAAACCGGAGCACCTGGAGGAAACCCACGCAGACACGGGGAGAACGTACAAACTCCTTACAGACAGTGGCCGGAATTGAACCCGGGTCGCTGGCGCTGTAAAGCATTACGCTAACCGCTACACTACCGTGCCTGAGCTTGGTGGAGGTCAACCAGCCCGTGCCCAGGGTTCCAGGGCTGTGTTTTCTCATCCCACTGTCTGCAATGACATTGGGAAAGTTCACTGAAGGTTACACGCAGTCCTCAATTCCATTCACAACTTCTCAGATCAGGAATATCTGCAACTCCCCAGTACCAGGCAATGACTACTTCCCCTTGACATTCAACAGCTTTAAGGTTGTTGAAGGCCCAGCCATCAACCATTAACAGATGGTTAACAGGACCAGCAACATAAATATTGTGGCTACAGGAGCAGGACTTGATTTCCTACAGGGAGTGGTTCAGTTCCTGAGTTCACCAAAGATCCTATAAACCTCTGCAAAACGCAAGTCGTAGTCCATCTGCCTTAATGAGTGGACCACCAACAACAATCAGTGCTCAGCAGCATTTAGAACAAAGTAACCCATAAATTGGCATCACATCCACCACCATGTAAGCAGTCAGCATGGTTTACCCAATGCACTGTGACAAATCTTTGACAACGCCTTCCCACCACCTAGAAAATAGGACGTATAAGGACATCAGCTAAATGGGAAAACTGGGACATTCACATCAAAGTCATGCACCATTCTGACATGAAAATGTAATAGGAGGCTCCCCTTTCCAGAACCTCTGAGGCTGTATCTTCACCACAAAGACTGCAGACCTTTAAGAAGCTGGCTCACCACCATCTTCTCAAAAGTGATTAGTCATGGGCATTAAATGCTGGCCTTGCCAGTGTTGCCCATGTCTTGAGAATTGTTACAACCCTTGCTATATCTAATGATGGGCATGATATGGGTTCTTCGTCTTCCTACTCTGGTCATTTTTTGTGTGAATCATCCTCCTGAGATCACACCTAAGGTTGCATTTTGTTAATTTGAATTTATCTTTTATTCCAATTAGAAATATTCCATATTAACCTTTTCCAAATGATTTGCTATTTCCCGCCATCCTTCAGATCCCTCTTCAAACATCACAATGAGTCAAGATCCAGGATTTCCTCACCACTCTCCCTGAAGATCAGTCTTGTGACTTTTATCTCCATCTCCTTCAGTACCTGAATATTAAGAACATGAGAATTAGGAACAGGAGTAGACCTTCTAGCTCTAAGATCCTACTCTACCATTCATCAAGATCATGGCTACTCTCCTATCAGGTCCATTTTCCTGCACCATTCCAGTGTTCTTGATTCCCTTATGCAGAAATCTAGCTATTCACCAGCCCCTGAGTGAAGACATTTCTCCTTATCTCAGTCCTCAACAGCCTATCCGTTGTCCCTGATTCTAGACTCCTGAGCCAAGCAAACCATCCATCCTGTTTAACCCTGTAATAATTTTCTTAGTTTCAATAAGATTACCACTAACTATTTTAAAGTCTAATGAATATTGGCCTAGTCTTCTCAATCTCTGCTCTGTTGGCAAATCCACCATTGCGGAACCAGTTTAGTGAATCTTCCATTATAGCAAGTGTGTCCTTTTTAGGTAAGGACACACGTTACTCCAGGTGCAGTCTCACCTAAGTCTTATTTAAATGCAGTAAGACCTCCTTGCTGCTTTACTCAAATCTTCTCCAATAAAAGCCAACGTACCATTTGCCCTCCAAACTACTTTCTGCACCTGAGACTTGTGTACAAGCTCACTCAAGTCCCATTGAACATCAGGATTTCCCAATCTTTCACCATTAAAAAAAATCCTGTTCTGCTTTGTGCACCAAAGTGGATAATTGAATATTTTTCTGCATTATATTCCATCTCCCATGTTCTCATCCACTCACATAGCTTGTCTATATCCTCTCGATGTTTCTCTACACTCTCCTCTTTACTTATAATCCCACCTAGTTTTATTTCATTGGCAAACTTGGAAATATGACATTAGATCCACTCAGCCAAATTGTTGATATAGTTTGTGAATAGCAAGGGCCCAAGCATGGATTCTACTTGTCACAGCCTGCCAACCCGAGAAAGACCCCTTTATCCCCAGTCTTTGCTGTCTGTTAACCAGTTCTCAGTCCATTGCCAGTACATTACCCTCAGCTCTGTGTGCTCTAACCTTGTTGATCAACCTCCTGTGGGGTATCTTATCCAAAGCATTATGAAAATTTAAGTACGGTACATACACTGGGTTCCCTTTACCTATTCCAATAGTCACAACCTTAAAAGACTCCAGCAGATTAATCAAACTTTATTTTCCTTTAATACATCTATGTTGGCTCTGTTCAATCCTATTATTCTTTTCAAGGTATTCTGTTTATACAACCTTCATTAAAAATTCCAATACTTCCCCCACAATTAACATTATGCTAACAGGTTAGAAGTTCTGTGTTTTCCCCTTCCTTTCTTAAATACAGCATTCACATTTACTCCCCTCCAATCCATAGGAACAATTCCAGAATCCATAGAACTTTAGAAGACAATAAGCAGAGCATGTACCACCTCCATAGCCAGTTCTTTCAAAACAGTAGGATGTAGGTCATCAGGACGCTGAGGTTTATCAGCTTTCAGTCTCAGCAGCTCCTCTTGTACTATACTTTTATTTATACTAATTTTGTTTTGTTCCTCAATCTCACTAGATTCTTAGTTCTCTGATATGTCTTGATTTTATATATTTCTTCCTTAAAGACAGGCACAAAGTATTTGTTTAAGTTCTCTGCCATTTCCTCATTTCCCACTATAAATTCTCCCATCTCTGTTTATAAGGGGCCCCATTTTTCTGACTAGTTTTTTTTTCCTTTTTACACATCTGTAGAAGCTCTTACAGTCTTTTTGTTTCTCACCAGTTTCTTCTATCTTGCCTTTCTTTATCAGTTTCTTGGTCCTCCTTGGCTGAATTCCACAATTCTTCCAATCCCCTGGTCTACTACTCTCTCTGGCAACTTAAATGTCTTCCTTCAATTAAATCTTTAATGATTCCATTCTTTCTCATTGATTTGAGCATAGCTCATACAGAATTGTAAGCTAAAGTTTAAGTTAAATAGTTCAACGTTCTCTTAACCTTATGGTTGAACAGTTGGTCTTCTAAAACTCAGGTTGCTTTCAACTCCATGCTTACATCTTTCAATACACTTTAGAGAGTGTAGGTGGCACCTATGTTTCGATGCTGTACGTAATATATTTTGTGGTACTTTTTGTAGTTTCACCAAATTTTGTAAGCTACCACATAAAACATAAAGGACTCTCAGGATTGGGAGTAATATCATGCATAGAGGATAACTTTATCTGACATGATCCAACCAACAGTGCACAAAAGTAAGAATGTATTGCTTTGATGTTGAGAACAGAGCTGTAGAACTACATGCTGTTTGACTCTCCTAACTTAAAAAAGGATTTGTTTGCCTAAGAGGTGGGAAGATTTTAAATTTGCTGGATTGATTGCCGTTTTGGAGGGAATGTGTAAGATGGATAAATACTCACTGGTTTAGAAGAATGGGGAGGAGAGGGGGTCCAACTAGAACATTGAGAGGGATTGACAAGATGGTCACTTCTGCAGGCTGAAGATCCTAGAGTCAGTGAGCTATTTGGGAACAACGTAAGGGGAAACTTCCCGATGCAGATGGTTTGAACTCTGAAACGGTCTACCCCGGATGGCTGTGGACACTCGTTCGTTGAGTATTCAAAACTCGATTGGTGTCTACATTGGGTACATCATATCCCATAGAAGGACAAACTCACTGGAAGTGGTGGCACAATGGTATACAGATGAACATCCTCAAACATTGACTTCAAACCCATTGAAATCTCATGACATCAGTATGGGCAAGGAAAACTCACCCTGATAACCACCATATCATCCTTCCTTAACTGATGACTCAGCACCCCTTCATGCTGAAAAAACTAAGGAGAAGCACTGAAAGTAGCAAGGGTGTAGAAAGAACTGTGGATGGGGACCTCAGTGCCCATCAGCAACAGCGGCTTGCTGGCATCACAACTGACTGAGCTAGCTGAGGCCTGAAGTTCAGAGCTGCCAGACTGGGTCTGTAAGCAAGTAGTGAATGAACTACCACTCACTGGTTCAAGAAGATGACTCACCACCACCTTCTCAAGGGCTATTAGAAATGGACAATAAGTGCTGGCCTTGGCTGTGATTCTCACATCCCAAAGAATGAATAAATGGAAACAAAACTGCTCAATCTTTCCTCACAGGAATCGATCAAGGAATGTTGGCAGAGTTTGCCTACTCTGTATGCTTCTGATATGTATGAGCAAACATGCACTAACATCCTTACCAAATTGGCAGACTGCACAAGTCACACTAAAAATGTACAAATGCAGGAATTCCAAGCACATCCGCACCCACAGAGCAAAGTCAAGAGCCCAGTGTAGCACTCAGAAAGTCTCAGAGACCATGTTACTCTATGGTGCCTTTTTATTCCATTAGACTAAATACATTGATAACAGAAGATCATCACAATGAACAACAACAGCTTTTTAGACAGTCCAGATGACGGATCTCAACCCAAAATGTCAACTGCCCATTTCCCTCCACAGATACTGCTCGACCCGCTGAGTTCCTCCAGCAGTTTGTGTGTTGCTCCAGATTCCACCATCTGCAGTCTTTTGTGTCTCCAGTTTTTAGACTGTCCTTGTGTGTTACCTCAATATTAACAATGTAATCCTATGGAATATAGTTTGTGCAACTATTATACATAAGACTCTTTAGCATACTGAAACTCAAAGGCTTGAGTGGACCACAGTTTATGTTTGCTCCTGCCTGCAGATTCAGACATAGCTCTCCCTCTGTACTTGTGTGCCTTTTCACATCTTGTAAGATGCAAAACGTTCTCAGAATCAAATGCTTCGCACTGATTAGTTGCTGTGGTTTGTTTATTGCAAGAATCAAGATTGATCTGATTTTGATATAAAGGCTGGAGCAGCTCCTCTGTTAATGAATAAGGTCTGCCTTTCTGTTCAGCAACTAATCTGCAACCAACTTTCGTATGTTCTTTCAGCAGGAACTGCTTTCTCATGTTTTTCACTGTCATTTCCTTCATTGAAGGAATGGGTGGACTGTTTTCTTCAATAGCTTTAGTATAAGAAGGTGGGCTGCAACGTTTTTTACTGTCAATTCGTTGAAATACTTCATCAGCAGACATGATGCGAGTCCTGAACCTGGCAGTGTCACTGTCATCGACTTGGTCCTCATGGACTGTCTGACAGGTTGGCAGGTTTTCTCTCAGAGTGTTTTCCTTGTAAGGTTCCTGGTTTGTATTAAGTGTCCTTGATGGCCCCCAGCTGTAAGTCTTCTTTACAGATTTCTTAGCTTTCTCTTTTGTGCTCTTTGCACAACTGTTTGGATCTTGGATAGAGTTTGTTTGAAGTTTTGTTAGATGGTCTGAAAAGACATAATTCTCCTGACTACAACATGTAGGGGAAACAAGTGGAGAGCTGATAAAAACTGAGCTCTCTGACATGTTGGAACATGAGCTGGCCAATGAAGAAACTGAAGAAGCCTTTGAGGAGGAGGCTGTGGAAAGCTCAGAGTGTGAACTAGCATTAAAATTGTCCGGCCTCCTGCTGCTAATCTCACGTCTTGTAAAACTTTCCTCTGATACCTGTTTTCTCATTAGATGGTGAGTAAAATCCAGGACGAATGGGACTGAGCAATCATCATGGCTTCTTGCAACTAATTCCTGCTGGTTGATCTTTTTAGGGTTGAAGGCAACAGCTAATGTCGGTTCAGAGCTGCGTCTGTCTGCCCTCACGTTTAGCTGTCTATTTATAAGTCCAGATGGACAAGTTGTCGCATTAGGTCTGAAAGATACTCTGCTATTAGCATCAATTGATTCATTGCTGCAAGAAGCTGTGACACAGACGCCATCTGTTATGTCAGTTTGACAATTCTGCTTTTCCGCCATCCTCAACCTTTCATGGCTCCTCGAGAGTTGATAACAGCTGGAGTTTGCTCTCTGCCTTTTTTCATTCTCTCCCTCTTTCCAATCATCCTGGTCAGTGCTGTCATAGGCAGAGTCATTTTGGTGACAGGATATGTCTGTAAAAAAAATAAACGCCTCAGTTATGGTTTCCACATTGCCCTCAGCAGTCATCTCAAAACCCACAAACCCCGACTGGGGACTAGTCGTCCCTGATACTGAGAAACTGCCCAAGAGGAAGAAGACTTCAGTTATGTTCTATGGACTAATCTGGTTACCTACCACTATCTTTTGTTTTGAATACTACCAACATTAGACAATCATCATAACTGTGCAACCAAAAGGTCACATGTAAATTATTTGAGATCTCACTGCCAAAGTTTCTGAATGGTAGTCTGATTGGGCCTTCAGTTATGGAAGTAACATTGCTTCAGTAATACAACAAAATCAACTTCCCTTGTATGCATAATATATCAGCTTGAATGATTGGGTAACACTTGCTTCTAAGTCATTGAATCATAGAGTTGTACATCACAGAAACAGTTCCTTCAGCCCACCATGCTGACCTTCCTTGACCACCTACACTAATCCCACTTGCCCACAGTAGGACTGTATTCTTCTTTGTCTTGCCTATTTAAGTGCCTGTCTGAATGTCTCTTAAATGTAGTGATTATATCTGACTCCACCACCTCCTCTGGCAGTGTGTTTCAGATATCAACCTCTCTCTGTGATGGAAAAAAAAACTTTCCTCCAAATCCCCTTTAAAACTCCTTCCTCTCACCTTAAATCGTTGCCCTCTTTGTTCTTGATACCCCTGCTGTAGGAAAAAGATTCTATCTACCCCATCTGTGCCTCTTTTAAATTTATATTCGTATAATATATGATTATGAGTCATATGATCATGAGTTCAGAAATCTTTCTTCGGGCCTTAGAGCATACAATCTAAGCTAACAATTGAGTGGGCATAATAGATCCATGCTATGATGTGAAAAAAAAATTGAGATGTGGAACCAGTGTGTCTGCGTGTGGATGTAAAAGATATCTAGGCACTGATTAAAGGAAAACAGGAGCATTAACCTGGTGCCTTGGCCAACGTTTAGCCAATAGGAAGCAAAAATCTTTTTCTTCTGTTTATAAAGTCTGGCTGTTAGGTTTGCCTAATACATATTAATGACTACCTTTGATGTAACACAGTGTTTGAAGAGTGCACTGTGATGTCCTGAAGTATATAAATGCAGTTATTTTTTTACATATGATGCATAAGCATGTTCTACTTACCCAAGTTGTCAATGTCTTCTGGTTCACCCAGAATTGTAGTTATCTCATTACCAAATATTTGGCAACAGTTCTCGATCAGAAATTGCATCAGAGTCACAACCTGTAATGAAAATGGATTTGCTTACTTGTGATAATTGCACCAGAATCAATATTCAGAACAAATGACCAATGTTAAAAGCTCTCTAATTATCTTTTTCTGTAATCTCAAAAATTCTTAATGCCAACAGCTCTGCAGGGGAGCAAACCCAACAGGTCAGTAGCATGCAACAAATATTTACCTTTGAAGTTACTTCTTTCTGTAATTCATTTTCTGTAATTCTGTAATTCAGTTTTTTGGTCCAGAGCATATTTGGGCCAATGCAAACAGCAAGATTGTAGGCATTCATCTTGTTCACCTGAGAGTGCTTATTGATGTGGTAGAGCACACAAAACACATAGCGAAGTAAGAGACAGTTGTGGCTTGGAAGTTTCGCCAGAAGCCTAAGTAGAAATAAAAGAGAGTTCCCGTTACATTAGCTACAGTTTGAAGTCTTTTTTACTCAATTCAATACTTCCTACAAGATGCAGGAGTTCTCTAAATCCCCAGCTTTAAACTTTCAGCTGGTTTGAACAAGGTCATCTTAATGATGATTTTAAATGTTTTGCAGAATATCTGGTATCTCATGAGTAAAATGAGCAGAAAGATGTCCTTATCTGTATATTGGTCAACGTGCAGAGCAGTTTTATTAATTGTGTGACTTGTTTGTATAAAAAGAGTGATCATCTACATACTATTACATTTAGCTGTTTATTCTGGTAACATCTTAAAACCTGGCAGATGTTTTGGTGTCCATCATTGCAAGTCAGATAAGATGCTGGTTTATAACTAATTTTTCTAACCTGTCTCTTCAATCTGTATTGCATATCAAGCTGTGGTTTCGCTTGGTGGCAATAAACAAAATATAACTATCATAACATGAAACATTACAGTTATAGCAAGGATGTTTTGAACGTATTTTCAAATTTGAGTTGAAATGCATTTTGGTATCACAGCCCAGCAAGGGCATATCTGAGCATCCATGAAACTTGAACAAATGGTAGAAGGTGAACAAGTCAGAAGCCCCTAGCTGATTTCACAAATCAGGATGATACTTACTGTTTGATCTTTGCAACTCTTTCTTCAAAGGGCATCTCTTCCATGTTCACCATCCAGCTATCATACAGTTCAGTCACCAACACGCTGTTTGGGATTCTCCGTAGGAAATCCTGCATTTGATACATTTAGAATTAGTTGTTGAGGTCACCGGTGTGGAAAAATAACTGAAATTAAATTGTCCAGCCCTGTGATCCCTGTTTAGAGCACTGAGTTTCAATTTATTTTACCTTGAAGACAGCAGCCAACTGAATGACAGGCTCCTCCTCCAGGGTCACTTCTTTTCCCATATTTAGTTTTCCAATTAGTTCCTTGCAGGCCTTTAAATTTGCTGACTTTCGAAATATTCCAACTGTTGAGCGTCCTTTCTGGAACAGGACCATCAGTATATCCTAGAGCAAGCAAAACCCAAAAATGAAACTTAATTATTACAAGAAATAGCTTATTCAGAAAGTAGATTTCAATATGTGATTGCTCAATCTCATATTAATCTCTAAAATCTTATTTGCAACCAAGCCACATAGGAGAAAAGTGATTCTTTGAAACGTTTCCACTAACTACTTTCGGAAATCAATGATGACAGCTGAAGGGAGCAATTTGATTTGTCTGCTGAGCCAGTTCAGATGAATATAAAGCCGGAATACGAGTCAGTTTAAACCTTTAGTATGCTGGGCACCAGCGCTTTGCTTTAGATTGGAAGAGGTCGTAACAGTCCACTTACAAGGATTGGTTTGGCGAGATTGTCATTGTGATCACAGATGTCTTTAAGAGGCCTATCGAAGAGGCCATTCAGAGAAGAGGTGGATTCACTCCCTGAGTTTTTGCGGAAAGGCCACGATACCCTTTTGTTTTTCTTGCAGTGCTTCAATCTGGCATCTGTTTCAATGGAAGAAAAAGAAAACCATTGTGGTTAACCGTGAATGAAGTATAACAGGAAAGATACAAGGTATAATTTTATCCATCAAAGTGTTGCATTCAAAAGGGATTAAGTTTATTTCAACCTGCATGACTACAAAGGTGTATGTACCAGTAAAATAACCACAGGGAAATTCCTTAGGAATGGATTGTGGGGAGCCCAACAGTGCGGCTCTGTGCCTCTCTGGTATTGCTTAGCATTACAGAACAGGAGTACGAACTGCAACCCCCCAGGTACTTTCTTATATCCCTATAAACTAAAATTCTACAAAGTTCATTCTGCAATGCGTGTATTTTTCAAACTTTAACATTTTTGGAATGGTAGAAGCTCTCCCTGTATTGCTCACAGTTTCCAAAAGTAGTTTGCTCCACTGTACCTTGCGAGTGTTGGACTTGACAGCAGGATTTCTCTGATGGCTTCAAAGGCTTTCTCTCCAAGTTGCCTGATGACAGATCACACTTTGCCTGTTCTTTGTCCAGTTGGTTTGTCTTGATGCCACATGTATTTTCTTGGCCTATAGGTGCAAAAAATGAGGTTAGGATACATGTCACAACCTAAAAGAGCAAGTTTCTTTTTTTGATATTTCCTGTTGCCTGCTTCTGCATTTTGAAACAATCTGTGGTACAATCTACATAGCTGTGTACAGTTCAACACATAACAATCTGAACACTGAAGCAACAGTTCCTAGAAAAGAAATCTACTGATAAGCTAATTTTGTCTAATTCTCACAGATTTTAAGACAGAAACTGAATAACAATAAAAATCCAAATAAAGGATTCTTAATTAGTTTAGCTCCTACTTGAAAAGGGAATATGCATTAAAACCAAAAAGCTGATTTTAAACAGTTGATTAATTTTTTTTCATCTAAAGGGGGAACTCGACCATAACCCTAAACATCTGAATATGTGAAAGTGAAAGGGGGAAAAATAGATGTGAAAGTATGTACAGAAAATACATGTGAAAGCACATTCAAAAAATACGTGGGGGAAGTACATGGGGAAGTGAATGGGGAAAGTACAACCCCCAAAGTTAAAAAAATTATAAAATATTTCCAAAGTTCTCCTTTCTAAAATTCTATTAACAAATAGACCGACAGAAACACTGGTGTACACTGCTACATACTATAGAAAAAAGCATCACTCCTCTACAGACATGTCTACAACCAGCCTTTAAAGCCTGAAGCCAAGTAACCACTTTCATTGATAGATTTGAAAGAACTGATGTTTTCTAATATGATGCCAGTTAGCATAAAAGAGAGATTGATGAGGTACTTGAGTTTCTGTTTGTACCACCACATAAGGAACAGGCAAAACTACAGGCTGGTACATCTGGCGGGAGAATGTGCTGGTTTATTTTCAAACTCACCAATCAGGGAAGAAGACAAGTCGTCACTGTTTGACAACACCAGTTGGAGGTTCTGGGCATCTCCCTAAAGATACAAACCAGGTGCAGTCAGATACTGGCCTGACACTATCACATTCAGAAGTACAACGGGTAGTATAATGCTAACTCCAACGAATACTTTATATACATTAGCACATCTCAATTTCACAAATCAAACTTTAATATATAACTAAAACAATGTATAAAATAAGATCTAAAATTATCCAATTACATGCCAATGTTTGCCTCTAATGTTTCTTTTCCTCACTGCAAAACAGTAATAATGTAGACATTCCTTTCATTAACTTTCATCACAGCCAAATGTCTGTATTCAGGCCACTGCAAGAGACCAAATGATATTTATTCCAATGGTACTCACCAGCTCTGCTGATTCCTGTAGTAGTGTCTTCACCACCTCACCAGGTGGTTCCATATTGCTTACAGTTAGTGTTTTAGACTGTTAAAATAAAAGCGTTTTTGTCATGAGTAAGTGTGCATTCAAAGACCTCTGAAAATCCAGAAATTAGAAAATAGCAGGCAGAAAGTTTCACTTTCATTTCCACCCCCTCATACCTCCCCACCTTACAGCTGACTTTGCCTCATTGCAGGATGCCCTTCATGACCCACAGCTTGTGCTAACCCCAGAAATAGCATGAAAGTAGGAAAACTTGATCGGTTTCTACTTGTTAAGATCAATTGTTGGCGGTCCACATATAATCATAGGAATACATGCACCATCTTACTTATATACACTTTATACTTCGATGCATATACGCACACACAATCTTCTCTAATACACCATTAAATCAATTTACAAATCAATATAACTCCCACATATTTGTGAAAGATCATCAACCTTAAAAGTTAACTATTTCTCTCTCCACATATGCTGCCTGACCTTCTCATAATCCCCAAAATTTTCTTTTTTTTAGTTCAAATTTGTAGCTTTCCCATACGCATAAATCAATAAAACACACACATGATATCATCACTCCCATTTGCACAACCACTTCCCCTGCATTCATACTATTACACCCCTAATACTCAGACACTCCCATGCTCTCATACACACATAACTGTGGGTGTGTACCTGTTTTTAGCATGTGTTAGGCATACACTGCAATGCCTAACACATACTAAAAACAGGTACACACCCACAGTTACAAACAAACCTACAATCCATGAATGTGCGCACGCACACACACACACAAACTAAATTTCTGTCTTTCAACTCAGAAATGATAATGGGGTAGAGCATTCTCAATTCCAAATGGCACACAATGGATTTATACGATTCATTTAATATACTGTATGTCACACATTTCAAAGGCATTTCGTCTCAGTTTACTTAGAAAAATGCAGGCAGCTGATACGCACTGGTTTCTTAACAAGAAAGCTTAGGAGAAAAAAAGATTATCTTCCAATGAGCCGCTCAGTTTTACTTTTTTCTGTATTGTTGGTTCAGTGTGACCCTTCCATATACTTCTACAAAAATAATTTTTACAATAGCTACCAATAGAATTTAATACATTTACAGCGTGGTAGCTCAGTACCTAAGGCTGAAAGTCAATCTGATTCAACACAACAATCTGCTTATATTTTAAAAAAAAGGTCCAACTTACCAGGGCAGAGTTACTTAAAACCTTCATTAATGCAACCAGTAATGCAAAATTAGGCTCTTTGTTTTCTTTTGTTTTTTTGAATTGCCTAAAGACAAGAAATCAAAAACAGTTACTGGAAAATCCCTCAGGGTTTGCTTTCAATCTAAATAATGGCACATGGAATAAAACCCAGTCTGACTCACATGGTCCAATGCTTTACATTATCTAAATTCATGCTGCTCCCCACCGCCCCCACTACAGCCAAAATACATCACATTGAGGTTATTAATGTAGAGGACATGTGAGTTCAAGGACAAGCTAGCTCTTGGTGAAGATTTCTTAACCATTTGGACACGTTCACATTATTGCAGCAAAAACGACAAAACCTGCACTTAGTTGGCACTTTTAAGCATGCTCAGGCACTTTTCAGTACTGATTATCAAATATAACAACCAAGCCGCACAATGAAATGTTAGGACAGATGGCCAACAGTTGCTCAAAGATGCAGGCATTAAGGAGCGACTTAAAGGGGAAAGATGTAGGGAGGCAGGCGGGTTTGGGGAGAGGCTTCCAGAAGACTGAAAGCATGACAGGGAATTGAAAGGCAATTTAAATAGCAGATAAGCAGGGGATCCGACAAGGATCTTGGGGTGTTATCTGACTCTCAAGAGATTACACAGTTAGTAAACTAATCTGAAGGCAGGCAAGACTGCTGGAGTTAACCAGGTGTGTACCACAATGATTTTAATTTTACTAATTTGTCAAATCCTGTTGCAGTGGGTGAGTAAATATACATAAATTTGCTTACCTGTGGAGATTATTGTGCCACAGTATCTTTACTTCAGGTAAATTGCAGGTAAAACAAGCACCATCACTATACAGCTACAAATCCAGCAGGCAGAGAATCTTATCAGTATGTCTATGCCGTGCACTCTATATAAAGGGGCCGTGGGCAGGTGGAAATACTTAGAACGGAAATTGCATCACGGCATTTTACTCTACAGTTTTGGAGCTGAAAGAACTTCCTCCTTCCAAATAAGGCCAGCACCCTGTGGTATTCTGTCCTATGACTGGAAAAAGTGAGATGTAATGGTACTGTACACTTGAGAGCAAGTTATTAACCAACAAAGCTAAAAAAAAAGATTGACTGCAGAGAGAGAGAGGGTGCCTTGTGCTGTCTGGCGGTTCAGTGGTATTGTGGCTGGGAATTTCTGAAAGCCTGCCCCTACTCCCCTCTTGTAACTTCACCAGGAATTCCTGTAAAAAGTAGGAATAGCTCTGAGAAAATCCCTGGCCCCTGTTGCAATGTTTGCTAAGTAAGATGTCCGTAATTTTAACACGAGTGCAGTAACATAGTTGTTTGTGAGTACAAACCCCATTAAGGGGAGCTGTGAAAATAAGTTGTCAGTTTGGTCATTTCTGAAAAATAACCACAAATGCTAAAGACACCAAGTAACTAAGCTTTCAACATAATAAAACACCTTATGGCACTTTATCAAACTAAATTTGACATCATCAAACATAGGGGTTTAATCATACAGATTATTAAAGGAAATAGGTTTTAAGGACCATCTTAAGGGAGGAGATAGAAGTAGCAGCTAGACAGGTTCAGGGATGGAATTCCAGTGTGTTGGTAAGCAGCTGAAACTTCACACCTCCACCCAGTTTAATCTACATATGACTCTAGACCTCATCATATGAGGCACTCTTAGGCCACAAAATGTTTGGGTTTCTGGTTGGATGGGTGCTATGGGAACCAATACGTGGCCTGGATGGGGGTGGTATGTGAGCGCACATTATAGTGCAGCTGGGCACTAAATGGGGAAGAGCACTGTCATCTACAACATTGTCGGCTGCCAGATGTGTGCAACACCATCACTGTGCATTTCTGGTTTTAGGTGTGATTCTCAGCAATAAAGCTAATGCCACTGCAAAACATCCAAGGAGAGTCAAGTGTTCAGCGGCTAAAAGGATACCTGCACCTTGCCGCGCCCCCCCCCCCCCCCCCCCCACCACAACTTGCACACTACTATACAGATAGTTGCTTCCAAGTTACTTGCCAATTTATATTCCATGGTATAATGGCTGCAATACATTAGATCTTAGTGTTTGCAGACCTTTGGAGGTTTCACAGGGAGTGGTATTCCTGGAGCTTGTGTTGACTTCAAAGCTTCAGCATTGCCCAATAAATCCAACATTAATGTTTCAGTAGCCAGTAGTGTTAGAATACCACAAGAATGAGGAGAGGTCTCTTGGAACAGCATGGGAGAACAGTATGAGAGGGAAGAGGAGAAGGAGCAATCCTCCTACGCCCATCTGTACCGACTACAGATCAGTAGTCATGATCGGAGCATTTTATGGCAGTCCACAGTTCCATTGATATTTAAACCCCAAATAAACCTGGGGATTGCTGTTCAGCAATAAAAGCTAAGGCTTGACCACATGATTCTGGCACCCAGAGTAAAATGCCACAAGCCCCTCTGAACAGTGGCACCCACAGCCATGATAACAACAGCCTGTGTTTCCACTGCAGCACCCAGACATGTTATGGGATCTCCTTGTGCCACCATGGAAGCTGGTGCTTCATGAGTTGCGCTAATAGTTCACGAAGTCACAGACTGTCTTGTTCGCTTCTGAAGGGATAGGATTCAAGCTTTGCACTAGACACTCAGGCTTTCTGGTAGGCCTGGCAGTGCCCCAATGAATGCATCTTCTTGACTTTGGTAGGCTGCCCCATCAAAATCCTCATCTGTGTCCACTGTAGCAGTGCACCTTGCCCCCTGGGCCCTCGCTGTAGGGGCTACATGTGCACCCTGATATACCATGTTCAGACCCATCACTCAGGAAGGCACCAAACTACGTGAGCAGCCTGTGTGAGACCTGCCTGGCCAGATTGCAATGAAAGGAGGAAGGCAGATGGTGTGGTGAGGGATCAAGGAGAAAGTAGGAGGTGCATGCTTACACCATCTGCAGCTTGTAAATCAGAAAAGTGTGTGGGATGGGGAGCAGTGTGATATGAGAAGGTGACAATTCCATTAATGGTTTCAAACTCATTGCTGACCAGTGCCTCAGTCATAGCCATTCCAATTATGCTCAGCTTCACCTCCTCCATGGGGGTGGGATGACGTGTTTGTGCCGACCCCACACCAGTTAGCTACTACCACCATGGGTGAAGTGCCTTCTTCAATGAGAGAGGGATGTATGTCGGTGGGTGTTTGAGTGATCTGAGTTGCTAGCAGTGTGCACACAATGTGAGATGTGGGCGTGAAGCTTGCAGCAGAGAGTGTGAGGCAGAGCATCTGAATGTTGGAGGTATGAGTCTGATTGACAGACGTCATTGTTAGTTAGCATCATAGAAATGTAACTGCACAGAGAGAGAGCTTTTAAGTCCTTGCTGACTTTCTGTAAGACCAAAGTAATTATTTCCACTCCTCTGCCCTTTCCTCATAGTTCTACTGTTTTTCTTTCTTACCAGGCACTGTATTCCAGACACTAATCTCTGAGTAAAATCGTGTTTTCTCCTGTCACTTTTAGTTCTTTTGCCAATAACCTCTACACTGTGTTATAGAGTTATACAGCATGGAAGCAGGCCCTTTGGCCCAGCTGGTTTATGCTGACCAAGATGCTCATTGGCCCATGTTTGGCCCATATCCCTCTCAACCTTTCCTATCCATGTACCTGTCCAAGTGTCTTTTAAATGTTGTTAATGTACCTGCCTCAACAACTTCCTCTGGCAGCTCATTCCATATATGGACCACCCTCTTGGTAAAAAAAGTTGCTCCTCAGGTTCCTATTACATCTCTCCCCTCTTACCTTAAACCTAAGCCTTCTAGTTCTTGATTCCCCAACCCTGGGAAAAAGACTGTATGCACATCTTCAAAAAACTCAGTCAAATTCGTGAGATGTGATCTCTCATGCACAAAGCCCTAATCAACCCCTGTCTTTCCAGATGCATGTATATCTTATCCCTCAGAATGTCCTCCAGTAACTTACCTACCACAGATGTTAGGCTTACTGGTCTGTAGTTCCTAGGTTTTTTTGCAGCCCTTTTTAAATAAAGGCACAGTGTTAGCCACCCTCCAGTCCTCTTGCACCTCACCTGTGGCTAATGATGATGCATACAGTATATCTCAACCAGGGCTCCCCCGATTTTCTCTCTAGCTTCCCATGGTGTTCTTGGATATACCTGATTAGGCCCCGGAGGTTTATCTACCTTCATATGTTTTAAGGCATCCAGCACCTCCTCTGCTGTAATGTGGACTATCCCCAAGACATACCCATCAACTATCTCAACTTCCGGAGTCTTCATGTCTTCCTCCACAATAAAAGTAGTGGAGAAATATTCTTTGAGTACATTGCCCGTCTCTTGCAGCCCCACACATGGACATCCACTTTGGTCTTTGAGGGGCCCTATTATCTCTCTAGTTACTCTTTTCCCCTTAATATACTTATAAAATCTCTTTGGATTCTCCTCAATCTTCTCTGCCAAAGCTATCTCATGCCCTCTCTGATCCTCAACCCTCCCACCCTCTGTGGAGACCCCTTCATTATTCTGAGCACTTCTATAGCTTCTCCTTTCCCCAGGAAAGACAGTTCCAGATTCTCCAGGCATTCTCTCCATTATCAATCCCTCATCCCCAAAATAATTCCAGAAAATATTTGCTGCATCTTCTGTAAGGCCTTCACATCCTACTTAAACTGCACTGACTAGAAGCGGACACAACACTCCAGTTCTAGCCAAATTTTTACAAAGGTTCATCATGACGTCCCTGCTTCCTTACAAAGATTTATGTACATGTCTCACTGTTCCTACATACATTTTAGATAGTTCACTTTATACTGTGCTGCCTTTTGTAAAGGATCTAATATGTATTATTTTGCACTTCCCTGCTTTAAGTAGCATATGGTGGAAGTTAATCACACTGCAGAAAAAAGACTTCACATTGCCTTCAGCTGGCTCACTTTAAATCTATGTTCTCCAGTTCTGGGGAATGGCCATGTCTGCTTTCCTCCAGTATGAGAACTAATCCTTCACCATAGCTCTGTTAATTCCAACCAGGCCAATCCCGTATCCATGCTATAACTGTCCCGTTTATTCCATGATCTGACGTGAATGGGTGTGTGGTGCAGTAAGCAGTGTTAAGGGAGGTGTATATTTGTTAGGTTAGGCATTTTAGGATGCATTCACTGATCTTGACTGCACCAGTGAGATTGTTGCAGCAGTAATGGAACCATGGGTGACAAGGGAGGTGGAAAAAGTAGTTAGGAAGAAGAAGGCAGCATACATAAGGTGTAAGCAGCAAGGATCAGATAGGGCTCCTGAGGAATATAGAGTAGCAAGGAAGGAACTTAAGAAGGGGCTGAGCAGAGCAAGAAGGGGACATGAAAAGGCTTTAGCAAGTAGGGTTAAGGAGAATCCCAAGGCTTTTTTCTCATACATGAAGAGCAGAAGGATGGCTAGAGTAAAGGTAGGTCTGATTAGAGACAAAGGTGGAAAGATGTGCCTGGAAGCTGTGAAAGTGGGTGAAGTTCTCAATGAATACTTCTCTTCAATATTCACCAAGGAGAGGGGTCTTGATGACGCTGAGGACAGTGTTGGTAAGGGTAATGTTCTAGAGTATGTAGATATCAAGAGAGAGGATGGGTTGGAGCTGTTAGAAAATATTAGGACAGATGTCCCCGGGGCCTGACGGAATATTCCCCAGGCTGCTTTGTGAGGCGAGGGAGGAGATTGCTGAATCGTTGGCTAGGATCTTTGAGTCCTCGTTGTCCACGGGAATGGTACCGGAGGATTGGAGGGTGGCAAATGTTGTCCCCTTATTCAAAAATAGTAGTAGGGATAGTCCAGGGAGTTACAGACCAGTGATCCTTACGTCTGTGGTGGGTAAGCTGTTAGAAAGGATTCTAAGAGATAGGATCTATGAGTATTTAGAGAATCATGGACTGATTAGGGACAGCCAGCATGGCTTTGTGAAGGGAAGATCTTGCCTCACAAGCCTGATAGGGTTCTTTGAGGAGGTGACCAGGAAGATTGATGAGGGTAGTGCAGTAGATGTGGTCTACATGGATTTTAGTAAGGCGTTTGACAAGGTTCCGCATGGTAGGCTTCTTCAGAAGGTCAGAGGGCAAGGGATCCAGGGAGGCTTGGCCATGTGGATTCAGAATTGGCTTGCCTGTAGAAAGCAGGGGGTTGTGGTGGACAGAGTGCATTCAGACTGGAGGGCTCTGACTAGTGGTGTCCCACAGGGATCGGTTCTGGGACCTCTACTTTTTGTGATATTTATTAATGACTTAGATGAGGGGGTGGAAGGGTGGGTTAGCAAGTTTGCAGACGACACCACGATCGGTGGTGTAGTGGATAGTGTGGAGGACTGTCGAAGCTTACAGAGGGATATTGATAGGATGCAGAGCTGGACTGAGAAGTGGCAGATGGAGCTCAATCCAGAGAAGTGTGAGGTGGTACTCTTTGGAAGGACAAACTCCAAGGTGAAGTACAAGGTTAATGGCAGGATTCTGGGCAGTGTGGAGGAGCAGAGGGATCTGGGGGTTCATATCCACAGATCACTGAAAGTTGCCTCACAGGTGGATGGGGTAGTTAAGAAAGCTTATGGGATGTTAGCTTTCATAAGTCGTGGGATCGAGTTTAAGAGCCGTGAGGTAATGATGCAGTTTTACAAAACTCTGGTTAGACCACACTTAGAGTACTGTGTCCAGTCCTGGTCGCCTCATTATAGGAAGGATGTGGAGGCGTTGGAGAGGGTGCAGAGGAGATTTACCAGGATGCTGCCTGGATTAGAGAGTATGGATTATGGGGAGAGACTAAAGGAGCTAGGGCTTTACTCATTGGAGAGAAGGAGGTTGAGGGGAGACATGATAGAGGTATACAAAATATTAAGAGGAATAGATAGAGTGGACAGCCAGCACCTCTTTCCCAGGGCACCAATGCTCAATACAAGAGGGCATGGCTTTAAGGTAATGGGTGGGAAGTTCAAGGAAGATGTCAGAGGGAGGTTTTTCACCCAGAGAGTGGTCGGTGCATGGAATGCGCTGCCTGGGGTGGTGGTGGAGGCTGATACGTTGGTCGAGTTCAAGAGATTGTTAGATAAGCATATGGAGGAATTTAAGATAGAGGGATATGTGGGAGGAAGGCATTAGATAGTCTTAGTTGTGGTTTGAAGGTTGGCACAACATGGTGGGCCGAAGGGCCTGTATTGTGCTGTATTGTTCTATAGTACATCAAGGCCTTCAGGATTTGAGATGTTCGTCCCCTGATCTTCCCAGCTTGTGCCTGGAAAGCATACTGACTTCCTGCAGGCAGATCACATTTGTCCTTTCCATCTTCTCCTCCAAGGTTCTGCTACAGTTTTGGATAAGCACGAACCATGTTTCCTCCCCTGTTGTGCATGACTGTCCAAGTTACATTTAATGCCATACTTAATGCATTCACTTCTTGAAGTCAAAATGCACCAACCCTTTGCTAATGAGCAGGCAGCACAACATCTGCAGCACCAAGTCAAACAGGCACATGTTAATTTTCCATTGTATCCAGTTTATCCCCCTCAATAAAAATTTTTTAAAAACTGCAGATACTGGAAATCTGAAACAAAAACAGAAAATGCTGGTAATCTCACAGAACTAGAAGCCTTTTGCAAGGAAGAATGGGCGAAAATCCCCCCAAACAAGAATTGAAAGACTTTTAGCTGGCTACAGAAAGCGTTTACAAGCTGTGATACTTGTTAAAAGGGGTGTTGACCATGTACTGACCATGCAGGGTGCCCAAACTTTTGCTTCTGGCCCTTTTCCTTTTTTGTTATTTTGAAACTGTAAAAGATGGAAATAAAAAAAGTAATCTTGCTTAAAATATTAAAGAAACGTGTCATCTTTAATTTTATGCCTTTTGGAAATCAGGTCATCTTTTACTCGCTTAGCTATTCACAGTAACAGAAATTTTGACCAGGGGTGCCCAAACTTTTGCATGCCACTGTATATTTTACCCAGAAGAAATAATAGGGGAAATACAATACAATCAGTCCTTCTTTACATTCATTGTGCAATCAAACCAACACATACTCTTGCAAAGGATCAATGCCACTCCTGTCTCCTCTTTAAACAACACCCCCCAATATAGCTCACAGTATAGATACTTTTTTTTAATGCTCCTTTTCATTACTTTTGGAATCACTCAATGCAATTAGTGTGGCTGTGTGTACTTGTCCTGACCTAAACTGAACAGTTAATAGTCACGTTTACTCAGAAGGATAACAAGTGGATTTCTGGGAAGTGATATGCCAATTATTATCAATATTAACTTTCAGTTTCCTATCCATGAAACTGCCCTCAACAAAAATTACGGTTCCTTGGTCACATCCTCTGATTTCACACTCAGCCACGAGGTTTCAGGCAACATTGATGGTTTTTATTGCTGCAATACTTCCTTCTCCATTGAGAGCATGCCTGTCATATGATTCATTGGTAATTACAGAGATCCCCAGTTTAGTTTTCAATGTAATTGTTTTTTTCAATGTAATTAATCTGCATTTAATTTCTTAAAAATTTTAAAACAGCCAATGCAGGGCTACACAGAGAGGACCCTTCATTTATGTGCACACACAATGAGCTGATTAATCACTCTCTTCTATGCTGCAAACTATTTACTTTCTCCAGTGATGAAAGGTCCACTCAGATGTGGCATTTCCAGAAGCTCATGCAGCATCTTACCATGCTGTCTGATCAGTGGAGGTGGTAACACTGCCAGTCATTTACCAGTTCATGGAAACTTTGCCACACAATAATCATCAGTGTCCTTCCGCACCTTGCCCATGAACACTGCCTCGTTATTCCTTTTTTTGCACTATTTATTTATTTTTTTAATTTATAGTAATTTTATGTTTGCACTGTACTACTGCTGCAAAATAACGAATTTCATATCATCTAAGTCAGTGATAATAATTCTGATTCTGATCTGTGGATCAGCTTTCATCTCAGGTTATTTCACAGCCATTGAAACTTTCTTTTATTTCAAAAATATATTTTACTCAAAACAATAAATAGGGGAAATACAATACAATCAGTCCTTTTTACATTCATTGTGCAATCAAACCAACACATACTCTTGCAAATGATCAATGCCACTCCTGTCTCCTCTTTCAACAACACCCCACAAGTGTTCAAGAGGCCATTACACATGGCCCAGCCCCTCACTGTCCAGTGGTGGGAGGACCCTAGACTGTGCTCCTTCCTCGCAGAGCCATTGCAATGGCTGCACAGCGACCTCAGTGCATCCCTCAGCATGGACTCCTGCAGCCCAGCATGTGCCAATAAACAGCATTTACTTGTGGACATATCATTCACTGGAAAGCCAACAAATATTTGACAGACCAGAATGAGTCTTTTACCAAGTTGATGATCTTCCAGCAGCAGTCAAACTTTGCCTCAGTACACATCGTCATGTTCAGTGACAGCAGTGAAACAAATGATTAGAAAACCTGTTTTAATGATGATGATTAAGAGATAAATATTTGTCTATACACCTGGAATATTCCCCAGGGTCTAGTACCACGTCACCTAACAACACACTTAAGAGATGACACCCAGGCAGTCCACCATTCCTGCTGTGAAGTGCCAGAGAGAGGGTTTGAATCTTTAGCTCTTAACTCAGGCAAAACTTGTTAAAGATTTGGTATGTTACCAAAGAATCTTGCAAATGTGGAGAGCATTCTGACTGGTTGCATCACAGCCTGGTATGGAGGCTCCAATGCACCGAATTGCAAGAGGCTGCAGAGGGTTGTAGGCTCAGCCAGCTCCATCACGGCACAACCCTCCCCACCACTGAGAACATCTTCAAGAGGCGGTGCCTCAAGAAGGTGGCATCCATCACTAAGGACCCTCACAAACATCCCCTCTTCTCATTACTACCATCGGGGCGGAGGTACAGGAGCCTGAAGACCCACACTCAACAATTTAGGAACAACTTCTTCCACTACGCCATCAGATTTCTGAATGGTTCCTGAACTCTACCTCATTAATTACTTTGCACTATTTATTTTAAGATAAGATGTAATTTTTATGTCTTTGCACTGTACTGCTGCTGCAAAACAACAAACTTCACATCAAATAAGTCAGTGATAATAAACCTGATTCTGATTTTGACTTGTTATCTCCAGCGCTACAGTGTGGAGAGATCGCTCCAAGCCTTGGAATTTTGTAGTGTGGTTGATCCTTGTCTGCAGGTAATAAAACCACAATGGGCACTTGGATGTACTGAGAGTATTTATTCATTTAACACTGCAGAGCTGTGAGACAGTCTCTCCTCACCACCAACTGGCATTGTGTTATCACCAAGACTCTCAGGGAAAAAATAACTGCCCCTAAGTTCTGTTCTGAGTAAATCTCCACAGGGACCTATTAATGTTTAATCAACCTTTGATCCAGCAAAGGGGTAAAATGTGGTGATGAATTACAGAGTGAAGAATGAAGAGTTTTCAATGTAATCTCAACTTTCTAATTTGGCACCTTACCATTTTCCATAACTCATAAGTAATCCTAATTGAAATGAACTTTCAACAAGATGGCATTGGACATGGTTTCTGTTTATTCACTGCAAAACATATAGTGATAATTCAACAAATGAGCAAGAAATATCTTGAAGAGAATCTAAGAGATCTCAATAAACAAGATCGACTAGTGGAAAATAATGAGTGAAAACAAGATTTACAAGAAGAGGCTGCTTGATTAGCCAATGTTTGTTGGTACTCCCCCAATTCTTACTCACTTTTTAACTTGAAAGTGATGAAATAATTAGTCACTGGTCAGCTTATCAGGAATGACCTTTCTTGTTAAATAATGTATTGACTAACTTGTCCAACGGTGCATGTGACTGTCCACACTCACACATATTGATACTTGCTTCATTTACTGTCTTAACAATCTAAGCAATCTGAACCAAAGAATAGGCACTGAAGTTTTAATATGATTCTTAGTTTTCTAATGTACGGTTTCATGCCCATTCTCTTTGCTCTACTCCATGAGACTTTGCCCCTTGGTTGAGGAGAGAGACATGCAGGTTTCTGACTAATTCAACTGTCAGCAGCCACTTTGGAGAATTTAAGAAATTTGCTAATAATTTGATTTGTAGTTATTCAAGTATGTTATGTATTTAAGTGTGTCAGTACCTTAAATAAGTATCTCAGACATATTTCCAGAGCACAATTTATATCAATGATTTGGTGGAGGGGACCAAACATCATATTTCTATGTTTGCTGATAATACTAAACTGGGTGGGAGTGTGAGTACAGAGGATGTTATAAAGAGGCTTCAGGGGGATGTGGACAAGCTAGGACATGATGGAGGATGTTTCCTCTGTCTGAGCAATGTGGGACCAAGGGTCTCAGTTTCAGATTAACGGATAATCTGCCTAGTAATTTCTAGGATAATTTAGCCTAGTAATTTCTAGGGTAGGGACATGTTCAGCACAGCTTTGTGGGCCGAAGGGCCTGAATTGTGCTGTAATTGTTCTATGTTCTATGAGGAGAAGTTTCAGTGAACCTTTGGAATTCTCTACCCTGGAGGGATGTGGAAGCTCATTGTTTATTCAAAGTGGAGATTGATAGATTTCTGAATTTGAAGAGAGTCAAGGATATGGGGCTTGTGCAGGAAGATAGAGCTGAGCTAGAAAGTCAGCCATCAATGGGGAGCAGTCCTGAGGGACACATGGTCTTCTGCTCCACTTTCCTTGGTTCTTATGCAGTAACCTCATGACTTCAAAGCTGGGTTTTGAGCTGCTATCTTTTTATCAATGCTGTGGGTACCAATTTGTTTCTAACTGCAATCAAAATTTGCAAGCATGCATTTTTAGTGACTTGCTGCATGGCAAAGTAGAGAGCATGTTGTTGCATACTTTGTCTATGCCCAGTGGAAGTCTGCAGCTATTGGGCAGTCAGAGTGTTGATCTACTTGAATCAGCCACTGGTGTGTGTTAATCACATACAGGTAACTCAGCATTAAGAAGTATCTCCCCACTGCATCACAATGACCGGCCAAACTGCTGGACGAGTGACAGAGTCACACAGCTCAGTAACAAGCATTTCAGCCCACTGAGTCCATGCCAACCATCATCCACCCATTTTCATTAAACCTACCCAATCCCTTTTCTTTAAATTCTCTCCACATTCCATAGGTGGAGGCAATGAGTATAAGAGTTGGGAAGTCATGTTGCAATTGTACAAAACATTGGTTAGGCCTCATTTACAGTTTGTGTGCTGTTCTGGTCACCACACTACAGGAGGGATGTGGTAACAATGGAGAGAGTGCAGAAGAGATTCACCAGGATGTTGCCTAGAATAGAGGGATGTAGTTATAAGGGGAGATTGGATGGGCTGGGTTTATTGTCACTGGAAGGTAGGAGGTTGAGGAGTAACTTTATAGAGGTTTATAACATGATGAGGGGCATGTGTAGGATAGAATCTTTTTCCCAGGGCAGAGCAGTTTAAAACTGGAGGTCACAGATTTACGGTGAGGGGGAAGTAATTTAAAGGAAATCTGAGAGGTAAGTTTTTCCACATAGAGTGGTGAATATCTGGAATAGGCTGCCAGAGGAAGTGAAAGAGGCAGGTATAATTACAATGTTTAAAAGGCTTTTTGGACAGGTACTTGGTTAGAAAAGGTGTAGAGGAAATGGCTTAATATGGGCCAAAGGAATAAGCATAAAAAGGGCATCACAGTTGCATGGAAGAGGTGGAAGGTAAGGGCCCATTTCTGTGCTATATGTTTCAAAGATCAATTACCCTCAGATTCTACCACTCGCCCACACACGATTTGTAGTGATTCAGTTAACTCACTGCATGTCTTTAGGATGCGGGATGAAATCAAAGCACCCAGAGGAAACCCACATGATCACAGGGAGAAAGTGCAAACTCCACACAGACAACAACAGTCGCTGGAGCTGTGAGGCACCAGGTCTGAACTTTGCCACTGTGCTGCCCAAAGGTAACACACAGTGTCATGTCTGGGACTTTCATTAATCCCTTTGAACATCAAAAATAGGTAGAAATTCTGTTGGGTCTTCTACAACAATGGCAGGAAGAAGAACAGTGGGATGTGGGTGGCAGGGGCCTTTGGAATTTACTATTTCTTAATTACTCACAGGATATGACCACCAATAGCAAAGCTGGCAATTATCTCACAACCTGAGTTGCCCTTGTGTTGAGTGGATCTTTTCAGAAGGCAGTTAACATGCATCTGGTTTGGCCTAAAGTCACATACCGGCCACACCCGATAAGGCTGGCAGATTTCCTTCCCAGAGGTGGTGTCAGTGCCTCAGGCTCCATGCAGGCTGGAATGTCTCCCCGTGTCTGCCCGGTGACTGTGGCTGTCTAATCCCGGAGATCCAAGTCTTTATTCTGGACTGTGGGCAGAGAGCAGCAAACAACATGGGCACAGTTCGATGGCATGGTGGCCTTCCCATCTGGTGATATAATGTAGTCAGGTGGTCTTAAGGCTCCATTGACTTTTCTGGAATTACAAGGCAGCCCTGTAAGTGAGAGCACGCACAGTGGTTCTAATAGAACATAGAACATTACATTACAGCACAGTACAGGCCCTTTGGCCCATGATGTTGTGCCAACATTTTATCCTGCTCTATTTAACTCTTCCCTCCCACATAGCCCTCCATTTTTCTATCATTCATGTGGCTATCTAAAAGTCTCTTAAATGTCCCTAATGTATCTGCCACCACCTCTGCCGGCAGTGTGTTCCATGCACCCACCACCCTCTGTGTAAAAAAACTTACCTCTTAGATCCTCCCGTACCTTCCTCCAATCACCTTAAAATCAAGCCCCCTCGTGAGCTATTTGCACCCTGGGAAAAAGTCTCTGACTGTCCACTCCATCTATGCCTCTTATCATCTTGTACACCTCTATCAAGTCACCTCTCATCCTCCTTTGCTCCAACGAGAAGAGCCTGAGCCCACTCAACCTATCCTCATAAGATATGCTCTCCAATGCAGGCAGCATCCTGGTAAATCTCCTCTGCACCCTCTCTAAAGTTTCCACATCCTTCCTATAATTAGGCAACCAGAACTGAATACAATACTCCAAGTGTGTCTAACCAGAGTTCTACAGAGCTGCAACATTACCTCGCAGTTCTTGAACTCAATACCCTGACTAATGAAGGCCAGCACACCATATGCCTTCTTAACAACCCTATCAACCTGCGCAGCAACCTTGAAGGATCTATAGACGTTGACCCCAAGATCCCTCTGTTCCTTCACACTGCTAAGAGTCCTGCCATTAATCTTGTACCCTGCCTTCAAATTTGATCTTCCAAAGTTCACTTCACACTTTTGTGGGTTGAACTCCATCTGCCACTTCTCAGCCCAGATCTGCATCCTATCAATGTCCTGTTGTAATCTACAGTAACCTTCTACACCATCCACAACACCACCAACCTTCGTGTCATCAGCAAACTTACTAAACCACCCTTCCACATCCTCATCCAAGTCATTTACAAGAATCACAAAGAGCAGGGGTCTCAGAACAGATCCCTGCAGAACACCACTGGTCACCGACCTCCAGTCAGAATACACTCCATCCACAACCACCCTCTGTCTTCTACGGATGAGCCAATTCTGAATCCACACAGCCAAGTTTCCCTGGATCCCAAGCCTCCTGACTTTCTGAATGAGCTTTCCATGAGGAACCTTATCAAATCCCTTACTGAAATCTATGTACACCACATCCACTGCTTGGCCTTCATCAATGTGCTTTGTCACATCCTCAAAGAATTCAATCAGGCTCATGAGGCACACCTGTCCTCACAAAGCCATGCTGACTGTCCCTAATCAGCCTATGCTTCTCCAAATGCCTGTCTCTAAGAATCTTCTCCAGTGATTTGCCCACCACTGAAGTAAGATTCACTGGCCTGTAATTCCCAGGGTTGTCCCTTCTCCCATTCTTGAACAAATTAACAACATTTGCCACCCTCCAATCATCTGGCACTACTCTTGTGGCAAGTGAGGACACAAAGATCATCGTCAAGGGCACAGCAATCTCTTCCCTGCTTCCCCTAAAAACCTTGGATATATCCCATCTGGCCCCGGCGACTTATAGAAAGTTCCAGCACATCCTCTTTCCTCAGGTTGACATGCCCTAGTGTATCAGCCTGTTGTACACCATCCTCACAAACATCAAGGTCTCTCTCACTGGTGAATACTGAAGCAACTTATTCATTAAGGACCTCCCCTACCTCTTTTGACTCCAGCACGTTTCTTCTTTTATCCCTACCCTCACCCTAGTCATCCTCCTATTCTTCACATACGTGTAGAACGCCTTGGGGTTTTCCTTAATCCTAATCACCAAGGCCTTCTCATGCCCCCTTCTAGCTCTCCTAAGTCCATTCCTAAGCTCCCTCCTGGCTACCTTGTAACTCTCCAGGGCCCTGTCTGATCCTAGCTTTCTGAACCCCGGGTAAGCTTCTTTCTTCCTCTTGACAAGATGTTCAACGTCTCTTGTCAACCATGGTTCCTTCACTCTACCATCTTTACCCTGCCTCAATGGGACAAACTTATCCAGAACCCCATTCAAGTAGTCCCTAAACAACCTCCACATTTCCACTGTGCACTTCCCCAAGAACATCTGTTCCCAATTTACCAATAATATTGAAGCTCAGACCATTCCTTTACTGTGGCAGTTGGATACTTCCCCTCCCAGATCTTTGCCACCCCACACCAGACTTGTCCATGGCTCTTAAGGGGCACGTTCTCTCTATTTTGCCCCATCTCCTTATTTCTAGTCAGGGCTACAAGAGTGAATGGAGCACTCCTACAATGAGAGCCATGTAGCCACAGGGGATATGATGGGGACTGCCACAGGGCAGCCAAAGCAAGGTTTGGTTGCCTGACCAGTTGCGGTACATGGCAGGGCAGTGCAGATAGGCCTCCCGCTTTTGTGGCAGCTTGCTGCATCCCCTGTACTGAACACTGGTCTTACCGTGTGGCAGGAGGAGGAGGAGGTGGTGTTGGAGACAGAGGCCCTCTCTTGCCATGTTATGAGACACCACCAGTTCTAGTGAAGGTTCTGAGCGGGATCCCAACGCTCTGATGATGTTACAAGCCTGGATGATATTCTGGCTATACAACCACCAATGACGATCTTCACCCAATCAAAGAGAGTCTAAGTACCTCCCCATGACATTCCACTGTTGCTGAATCCCATATTCATCCATACTCACCATAAGCCACATCTGGCACAGCTGTGAGAGTCAGGAATTTGCTGCATGTTTCTTCTGTATGAAGTGTGTAAGAATCTCGTGGTGACTGTTTTTAATTTTCCAAAGTCAAGTCATAAGAGAATTAGCCTGATAGAGAACAGGCTGGAACGTGCACTTAAAGTATGTCAGGGGTGAGGTGACAACAAGTATGTTTGTCTTCACAAAGTCTGGCTTTGCCAAACTCGAGGGCTGGGAGATGAAATGCTAAAGTGAAGCAAGAGGCACCAGATTCTACGAGCAAGAATATCCAACAAAACTCAGTGAAGTTGACATTTCCAGAACAAAGCAGTTGGCTTGATTGGCACCTTGTCCACCATGAGCAATCCTTCCATCTACAATCCACACACATGGTTGATCTGTGTACCATCTACAAAATGCAAAGAGACAACCTGCCAAGACCTTTCTCGGCACCTGGACAACCTAATCTCTTGCCAACGTGGTTGGACAAGGACAGGAAGTCCAGGATACGCCACTACCCAGGTGTTCCCTTCCAACCAAAACATCACTGAAATATCTCCGTAGTTCTTGCTTGCCACTGGGTCAAAATATTGAAACTCCCTTCCTTCTTGACCACTGTCCATGGGTTCAACACAGCAACATCATCATTCACAACTTTACCTACATATCCAAATCCATTCACCCTCGTGAAGATCTTTGTGCCTGACTATTCTACACCTTTGCCTGCCCTATCACTCCAATGCAGTGGCCTCCCTATTGCCACATTTGGGCTGGGTGAGGGTGGTGGAGGAAGCGCCAGATGGCCAAGCAGCTCTGCACCTGGTAGGGTCAGATCTGAACTGCACTATCTCACCACAAGAGGAAGTGGCTTAGAAAAAGCTAGAGCATTAGTGGAGTGGCAATGGTGGGAGGTGGCTGCATATTTGTGCTACATTCACCTAGGGCTCGTAATGTACTGAGGGGAAGATTGCTAGTGAGTTTGGCCACCTCCAAAGACTCCTTGAGCTCAGAATTCCAGAGCCATGTTGGCTGCATGCACGGCAGAGGTCTGAACACACCACAGGACTTCACACACTGTGTGTCTTCTGCTGGTTCAGCAAAATCACTCACACAATCCTGCATCGTGGGCAGGTCTGCAAATGAAGCCACTTCTGTGCCGCTGGAAAGAATGGACTCCAGGCTCTGCTCTGCATAAAGTTTGGACCAGGTCCCCTCCCAATGTCCATGTTATCAGCCGTCTTCTGTAGCTTGCCATGTTGCAATCTCATCTGAGTTCTCAGCAGAACTGTTGTGTCACCTGGGCCTCTGGTGAGCTGCTAAACAGCTCCCCTTCCCCTCTGGTCTGGCTGCAGGTCACACGTGTTCTGGTAACTCAGCAAGTGCCCCCAAACTCTCCTCTACAAACCACAAAGTGCTGGGATCTGAGCCTGTAATGGAGCAGGTGATGCAGTAGCTTCTTCTTCACCATGCATGTTGTCATCAGGTGGGACTTGGGCAGGTGTCTTCTAGGGTATTTGAAATGAGACAGGCAAACACAATATCAAGCAGAGCAGAGGGGGGATTAGGATATGACAAAGAGGGTTACACATCCACCATCATCTTCAGTGAGCCCAGTCCTCCTGTAGCCACAGGCTCTGATAGTCCACTGTGAAAATCCTACCCTCATTTGTCTTCCCAGAGTGTAACACATCACACTTATCTGAATTAAACTCCATTTGCCATTCCTCAGCCCATTTATCCAGCTGATCAAGATCCCTCTGTCAATCCTGATAACCATCTTCACTATGACACCACCTATTCTAGTGTCATCTGCAAACTTACTAACCGTGCCTTGTACATTCTCATCCAAATCATTTATGTACTGTAGATGACAAACAATAATGGGGCCAGCACTGACCCCTGAGGCACATCACTGGTCATGGGCCTCCAGTCTGAAAAACAACCTCTCACCATTACCCTCTGCTTCCAACTATCAAGCCAATTGTGTGTCATTTTATCTATCTCACCCATACCCTGGTATAAGGGCACATTTGGTTCAATTGGATTTTATTCTTTCTAAATTCTCTTCACAGAACTGTCCATAGTACAGTACAAAGTGAAATGAGGCCTTAGATTATGTTCAGTTATAGACCGTGTGATTACGGTAACTGTGCTGCTTATTTGTAAGCTCTGATCTTAGTAATAATTACTCATTTCTATTAGTTTCAGTGCAAGTTTGACTTGGCTCCTGTTATGTAGCTTCCCAATCAGAATTAGTCTGAATGCTAATTACAATTAGACAGAAAGATGGATATACTGGAAGTGAATCTAAACTACCAACAGAAGGTTCAGAGAATACATTGGACTTTAAAGGCCCAACAAAGCACCCATACATTCCAGCACTGACTTGTCTCTGAGTAATCGCTTTTTTTCTACGTGTTGAAGTAGACAACCCACGTTTGACAGGCAGAGTGGGTGGAAAGTGAAAAACTAGCTAGGAACTTGGTGACCCTGTGGTATTTGTAAAAACTTATACACCTCAAATATAGAATGTAGGTAATTAACTGCACAAAAAATCCCAGAGAAATTAACACAATATTATTGTTGAAAATGGGTCTTTTTCAGTTTCTGGTTACTAAATTTAGAAACCACTTATAGATTTAATTACCTGGAAAGGCTTTTCTTTGCATCTATCTTTATATTTTTATCAAGTTGTTTAGCACAGATTTCGTGTTTTCCTATAATTTTCCACTTGTCACTTTACACTTATAGAAGCTATAAAGAAGTGAACTGAGTGAATATTTTACAAAACATTTTTGTGCAATAGCAAAATACCATCCATTGAATGAGTCCCAAATACTTAATATAGACTGCAATGTCACTTAACAAACAAACACGTACAAACTTGTTGAAATTATGGACACATTGAAATCCTGGAAACCCCTGACCATGGGTGGAGTTGGTCTGGTCCAGTTGTAGCAGTGGTGATGCCCAGGATCTCACTGAGCACTGGAAATGTATTGTCTGAAACCCGGCCGTCTATCTACACAGCTGGTAGGAGGGGAAACCTGGTTAGGAGAGGATGGGACTGCTGGCTGGGTTGGCTGCTGCAAGCCAAACCAATATCCCAGCACTTCCTGTTCCCCAAAATCTTCACAAAATCCTTGAAAAGGCCAAGCACTTTGAAGAAGCTTCCAGTGCTTCGTGAACTGGCGACATTATGTCCATCTGGCTCACTAGATGACGTTTGTAGTGCTCCCTTCCCACTCACCAGGTTCCTCCGCTCTCTTGTACCTCAATGGGGTCCCAGTTCCCATGTTAGCTTTCCATTCACCAGAGCCCCAGTTCCCACAGTCCATTACCACACACTGGAGCCCTGGTTCCCACGCTCCCTTGTAATTCACCAGGGTTCTGGTTCCTGTGCTCCCCTCCAACTTGCTGGGGTCCCAGTGACAGGGAACTGGGACCCACTGCATTTACTTCACTATTCAATAAGATCATGGCAGACCCTTTACTTTAGTGCCATTTTTCCTTGATTCCATTGATAACATCTATTGACCTGGGTTCACAAATTGAACCACCATAGCCCTCTTGAGGAGAGACTCTGAATTCTAATTATACCTTTAACTTCTCATGTTGGTTATAGCTGGAGCACTCTTCCTGTTTTCCAGGATTTGGTCATGGTCCAGTGAGCCAGGTTCAATCCCAACCTGCAGCACTGTCTATGTGGAGTTTGCACATCATTCTCATGACCACATGGGTTTCCCCCTGGGTGGTCCGATTTCCTCCCACATCCCAAAGATGTGCTGGTAGGTTAATTGTCTGATGTAAATTACCCGAGTGTGGGTTAATAGCAAAAAGAATCAAATGGAGTTGATGGATATGTGGGAGAGAATAAGCTGCAGGGGTAGAGAGAAATAGGGAGAGTCACACTGATGCGATTGGTCTGCTAGGAACCAGCATGGTCTGAATGACCACCTTTAGCGTTGTCATATATACTGGATTTGTGGTGTTGTGCTGTGAGACTGGTTGATGGAGGGCCTTAGTCTCATGGATGTTGAGCGTGTCCATCCTCTTGTATGCTTCAGTGAACAAATGTTAGCTTGGAGCTTCTCCTCTGAACACTCACAAGCATCATCTACTTTGAGCAGCTCAATGACCGAGACTTGGTGACTTAGGTTCTGGAGTGTTGTCGCCACAGGCTGAATGGTTCCCTTTGGTTCTGAAAATTAGTTCCACTCCTACAGGAAGTTTGTTGGGGGTGAGGTATAACATTGTGAGAAAAATCAAGACAAGTGGTGGGGCAAGGACACAACCTTGTTCAACACCAGTGTTCACTGAGATTGACTCTTTTATAGACCCTTGGTTAGTATCATGGCTGGCACGCCACTATGGAACAAATGGAAAAAGGAGACATGTTTCTGTGGACAACGGAGTTTGAGAAGAGTAGTCCACTACCTTTCCTGACCGATGCTGTCAAAGGATCATGTAAGGATAGAAAAGACTGTGTAGCGGCTGGTGCTGCTCTTTGATTTTCTTTTGGGCTTGTTATGCAGTGAAGATCACGTCCACTGTGCCTGTAAACCACTTCCCACCTCTCGGGATCCACCTCTCCGTCAAGGTGATGATGAGATTCAACATTGCTTGCAGGACTACCTCAACAATGGAGAGATATACCTATCACTGTGTCCACAAAGCCTTCCAAATCCCCTGGTAGGATACATGAAGGTCTTCTCCCAGGCCGGTGTTTTAGCTCTGAGGCCTTGGTTACACTCAGCTCTGTTGGACAGAACATGTCTGACATGTCTAACACCACCATTCCAAGAGATTACCAGGTGGACGTAGAAGAGGGGAAGTTTCAAGAAAGTTCTAGAAACCTCCTTAAAAATGGGACATCTCCAACTCTGGTCATCTCTGGCTTAGGACCACTCAAAGAGGAGGATGGTATTAAGGCCCTTGAGTCACTGCATTGGGAGCTCTCAGAAGTGCTGGTGTTGGCAGCAGAAAGAATGCACCACCTCACAAACTGTACCCTTTTCCTGCCCCGTCTGAGGAAGAGCCTGTGGTTCCCACACCGGCCTCATCAGTCACCTCAGAACCCACAGAACTGCAGTGGAGGTAACTCATGCTCAATCCAAGGGACTGTCTCAGCAGAAGGGATATGGTAATCTATGCTTTAGAACATAGGACAGTACAGCAGAGGAACAGGCCCTTCGGCCCATGATATTGTGCCGAACTAATTTGAGCTAATGACATCTAATACCTTCTGCCTGTATATCCCTCTATATCCCTCCATTCTCTACATATTCATGTACCTATCTAAGAATGCAATACTCTAGATGCAGACTAACCAGAGTTTTATAAAACTGCAACATAACTTCCTGACTCTTGAACTCAGTGCCTCAACTAATAAAGGCAAACTTGGCTTCTTCAAAAAAACTTCAAACTTTGAAGTTCTTCAAAGTACTTTAGTTTTTTAAATGTTAGTTTAGTTATTATACCCTTTAATATAGCCAGGTCACACCTCATACCTTCTTAGTATCTCTTATTTAGATTTAAGAGCCCAATTTCGGATTGAACTAAATCACTTCTGGCCTTTATATAACATTCTATCATTTTACAATCATTCCTCCCTCAAGGCCTCTTAATCAACAGATTATTAGTTAATCTTTTATCATTATCAATTTTAAATGTAGCATTTTTGAATGAAATTCATATTTCAGAGGAGCATTAAACACCTAACCAGCTTTGAAAGTGTGATTCGCATCAGGATTACTCTGTCGCTCTTTTCTGTTCCTGAGATAAAAAGATACACATTAACCCAATAAAAACAAGATGAGTATTAGCTGTGTGTCTCTCTCTATATATTTCACTAATCTGTTTCTTGCCTGTTTACTAAAAGTGAGAACTATTGATATAAGACACAAGCCCTATAACCCAGACATTTCAAAGTAACAATGTAAAAATGTTCTTGTTTTCCCTGGTAAAATTCGACCATCCAAAGTCTGAAGGGAGAAGCAGGTAGTGCTGCTTCCTCACTGCTCCAGGGACATGGTTCGATCCTGAGCCTGGGTGCTGTCTGTGCAGAGTTTGTATGTTCTCCCTGTGATGAAATGCTTTCTATTGGTGCAAGGTGAGAATTATAGGAAGAAGTCATGAGACCTTGCCTAAAGTGGAGAGTTTGGGAGAACCATACAGTCATAGAGCAATACAGCATGGATAGAGGCCCTTTGGCACAACTTGTCAATGGCCACCATGGTACCCACCCACCTAGTCCCAATTTCCTGTGTTCTGTGTTGTGTGTCTGATAACCACATCTTTCCTATAACAGGGTGACCAAAACTGTACACAGTACTCCAAGTGCAGTCAAAAGAGTGCTTACTATTGGTAAATAGAGTCATGGAGAGATATAGAACATAGAACATAGAAGCTCCATGTACCTATCTAACAGTCTCTTGAAAGATCCTATCGTATCTGCCTCCACCACCATTTCCAGCAGCCCATTCCACGCACTCACCACTCTCTGAGTAAAAAACTTACCCCTGACATCTCCTCTATATCTACTCCCCAGCACCTTAAACCTATGTCCTCTTGTGGCCACCATTTCAGCCCTGGGGAAAAGCCTCTGACTATCTACCCTATCAATACCTCTCATCATCTTATACACCTCTATCAGGTCCCCCCTCATCCTCCGTCTCTCCAAGGAGAAAAGGCCAAGTTCCCTCAACCTGCTTTCATAAGGCATGCTCCGCATTCCAGGCAGCATCCTTGTAAATCTCCTCTGCACCCTCTCTATGGCTTCCACATCTTTCCCGTAGTGAGGCAACCAGAACTGAGCACAATACTCCAAGTAGGGTCTGACCAGGGACCTATATAGCTGCAACAATACCTCACGGCTCCTAAATTCAATTCCCCAATTGATGAAGGAAAATACACCATATGCCTTCTTAACCACAGAGTCAACCTGCGCAGCCACTTTGAGCGTCCTATGGACTCGGACCCCAAGATCCCTCTGATCCTCCACACTGCCAAGAGTCCTACCATTAATACTATATTCCGCCAACATATTTGACCTACCAAAATGAACCACTTCACACTTATCTGGGTTGAACTGCATCTGCCACTTCTCAGTCCAACTCTGCATCCTATCTATGTCCCTCTGTAACCTCTGACAGCCCTCCAAACTATCCACAACACCCCCAACCTTCGTGTCATCCACAAACTTACTAACCCACCCCTCCACTTCCTCATCCAGGTCGTTTATAAAAATCACAAAGAGTAAGGGTCCCAGTACAGATCCCTGAGGTACACCACTGGTCACCGACCTCCACTCAGAATATGACCCTTCAACAACCACTCTTTGCCTTCTATGGGCCAGCCAGTTCTGGATCCACACTGCAATGTTCCCTCGGATTCCGTGTCTCCTCACCTTCTTCATAAGCCTTGCATGGGGTACCTTATCAAACTCCTTGCTGAAATCCATATACACTACATCTACTGCTCTCCCTTCATCGATGTGCTTAGTCACATCCTCAAAAAATTCAATCGGGCTCGTAAAACAGGACCTACCCTTGACAAAGCCATGCTGACTACTCCTAATCATATTATACCTCTCCAAATGTTCATAAATCCTGCCTCTCAGGATCTTCTCCATCAGCTTACCAACCACTGAGGTAAGACTCACCGGTCTATAATTTCCTGGGCTATCCCTACTCCCCTTCTTGAATAAGGGAACAACATCTATAAAACCCTCCAATCTTCCAGAACCTCTCCCGTCTCCATCGACGATGCAAAGATCATCGTCGGAGGGTCTGCAATCTCCTCCCTCGCCTCCCACAGCAACCTGAGGTACACCTCAACCGGTCCCGGCGACTTATCTAACTTGCTGCTTTCCAAAGTTTCAGCACCACCTCTTTTCTAATATCTACATGCTCAAGCTTTTCAGTCCACTGCAAGTCCCCACTACAATCTCCCAGATCCTTTACCATGGTGAATACTGACGTAAAGTATTCATTAAGTACCTCTGCTATTTCTTCTGGATCCATACACACTTTCCCACTGCTGCACTTGATACGCCCTATCCTTTCGCATCTCATCCTCTTACTCTTCACATACTTGTAGAACGCCTTGGGGTTTTCCTTAGTCCTGCCCGCCAAGGCCTTCTCATGTCCCCTTCTGACTCTCCTAATCTCTTTCTTAAGTTCCTTCCTTTTAGCCTTGTACTCTTCCAGATCTCTAACATTACCTAGCTCTCTGTACCTTTTGTATACTTTTCTTTTCCTTTTGACTAGATTTCGTACACCACGGTTCCTGTATCCTCTTGTGACTTCCCTGTCTCATCGGAACATGTCTATGCAGAGCTCCACACAAATACCCCCTGAATATTTGCCACATATCTTCCGTACTTTTCCCAGAGAACATCTGTTCCCAATTTAATCTTCCAATTTCCTGCCTGAGAGCCTCATAATTCCCTTTACTCCAAGTAAACACCTTTCTAGCCTGTCTGTTCCTATCTTTCTCCAGTGCTAACGTAAAGGAGATAGAATTATGATCACAATCACCAAAATGTTCACCCACTGAAAGATCTGACACCTGACCAGGTTCATTTCCCAATATCAAATCAAGGACAACCTCTCCTCTTGTAGGTCTATCTACATACTGTGTCAAGGACCCTCCTGAACACACCAAACAAACTCCACCCCATCTAAACCCCTCACTGTCTGGAGATGCCAATCGATGTTTGGGAAATTAAAATCCCCAATCACAACAACTCTGTTATTCTCAGACCTTTCTAGGATCTGCTTCCCTATCTGCTCCTCAATAACCCTGTCACTATTGGGCGGCCTGTAAAAAACACCCAGCACAGTTATTGACCCTTTCCTGTTCCTAACCTCCACCAACAGAGACTCTGTAGACAATCCCTCCACAACATCCACCTTTTCCGCAGCCGTGACACTATCTCTGATCAACAGTGCCACTCCCCCACCTCTCTTGCCTCCCTCCCTGTCCTACCTGAAACATCTAAAACCTGGCACTTGAATCAACCATTCCAGCCCCGGAGCCATCCAAGTCTCCGTAATGGCCACCACTTCATAGCTCCAAGTATCGATCCAAGCTCTAAGCTCATCCGCCTTGTTCACAATACTCCTTGCATTAAAATAGACACATCTCAAGCCTGTCTGAACACATCCCTTCTCTATCACCTGCCTATGGTACTTACTCCTAGCCTCCTCTATTTGAGAGCCAAACACCTCTTCCCCAGTCTCTCCAGTACGGATCCCACCCCCTAACAATTCTAGTTTAAACTCTCCCCAGTAGCCTTAGCAAACCTCCCCACCAGTATGTTGGTCCCCCTGGGATTCAAGTGCAACCCATCCTCTTTGAACAGGTCAAATGATCCAGAAAACTGAATCCCTGCTCCTTACTCCAATCCCTCAACCACGCATTTAACCTCCTCCTCATTCTGTCCCTATACCCACTTGTCGCTTAGCACAGGCAGTAATCCGGAAATTACTACCTTTGAGGTCCTGCTTCTCAACTTCCTTCCTAATTCTTTATAGTCTCTTTTCAGGACCTCATTCCTTTCCCTACTTATGCCGTTGGTACCAATATGTACCACGACCTCTGACTGTTCTCCCTCCCCCTTCAGGATATCTTGGACGCGATCTGAAACATCCCGGACCCTGGCACCTGGGAGGCAAACTACCTTCCAAGTTTTTTTCCTGCGTCCACAGAATCGCTTGTCTGCCCACCTAGCTATAGAGTCCCCTATCACTAGTGCCCTTGTCACTCCTTCCCTACCCATCTGAGCCACAGGGCTGGGCTCTGTGCCAGAGACACTGCCACTGTTGCTTCCCCCAGGTAGGCTGTCTCCCCCAACAGTACTCAAGCAGGAATACTTATTGTCAAGGGGTACAGCCACAGGGGTACTCTCTAGTACCTGACTCTTCCCCTTCCCCTTCCTGACTGTGACCCAATTGCCTGATTCTGATGGTCCCAGCGTGACCACCTGCCTATAACTTCTCTCTATCACCTCCTCACTCTCCCTGACCAGACGAAGGTCGTCGAGCTGCATCTCCAGTTCCCTAACATGGTCCCTCAGGAGCTGCAGCTCGACACACTGGGTGCAGATGTAGCCCTCCCGGAGGCAGGGAGACTCCAGGAACTCCCACATCTGACACTGAGTACAGGAAACTGCACTCATACCCCTTCCTTAACTCAATTCACCTACCTTTCCTCGCCCCTTTACGCCAGGGAAACAGCAGGGAAACTGGCCCTTCAGCCCACCGAGTCTGTGCTGACCATCAACCACCCATTTACACTCATCCTATATTAATCCCATTTTATTCTGCCCCCATTCTCATCAACTTCCCCCAGATTCTACCACTTGGCTACACACTAGGGGTAACTTACAGGGGCTACCAACCTGCATATCTTTGGGATGTGGGAGGAAACTGGAGCATCCAGGGGAAACCCACACGGTCACAGGGAGAACCCGGTCGGGATTGAACCCGGGTCTCTGGTGCTCTGGGGCAGTACTCTTTCAGCTGCACCATTGGGCTGCTTCAGTGCAGATTTTAGTTCTTCTCTGTTTCCCTCTCACTGGAGCTTTGGCTGGTGCTGAGGGTTTGTATGACCTGTCTCCTCTCTAACCTGAGTGGAGAAGCAGACTAATGCTCCAATTTATTGATTTGTGATGACTGATGATAATTGTAGCTGTTCAGCTTATTTGCAAATAGGATGACCATTTTCAGCTTTACTTTCTTCCGAATTCTCATGCAGTCATAGAATTGTATAGCTCAGGAACAGGCCCTTTGCCAACCCTGTCCATGTCAACATTGATTCCATGTACCAGCACTTGGTCTATCGTCTTCTATGCCTGGGAAATTTGTGTGCTTGTCCAGATGCTTCTTAAATGTTGTGAGAGTTTCTGCCTCCACCATCCCCTCAGGCAGTGCATTCCAGATTCCAACCACCCCATGGGTGAAAAAATTCTCAGATCCCCTCTAACCCTCACCTTAAACCTGTGGCCTTTTAGAGAAATCTCCCCCGGGAAAAACTTTCTTACTAACTCATCACTTTGTATATCTCTATCTGGTCTCCCTTCAGCTTCCTCTGCTCCAAAGAAAACAAACCAGCCTCTCCAGTCTCTCCTCATAACTGAAACATTCCATGCCGGGCAACATCCTGGTGAATCTCCTCTGCACTCTCCCCAATCACATCCTTCTTATAGTGTGCTGGCTGGAACTTGCACACAATATTCTAGCTGTGGCCTAACCAATGTTTTATAAAGTTGTGCCATGACCTCCCTGTTCTTATATTCTGTGCCCCGACTACTGAAGGCAAACAACCCCTATGCCTTCTTCTCCATGTCTACATGTGCTGCCACCTTCAGGGATCTTTACACGTACCCAAGGTTGCTTTGTTCCTCAATACTCCCTAGGGCCCTACCATTCACTATGTGTATCCTACCCTCATTAGACTTCCCAAAGTGCATCACCTCACATTTATCAGGATTAAATTCCATCCGCCATTGCTTTGCCCAGCTTACCAGTTGGTCAATCTCATTCTGCAGCCGAAGACTATCCTTCTGTCAACAACACCTCCAATTTTCATGTCATTTGCAAACTTACCTCCTACATTCACATCTAAGTCATCAAACAGCAAGGCTCCCAGCACAGATCCCTGCAAAACCTGCTGGCCACTGACTTCCAATCACAAAAACAACCCTCTACTATCACCCTGTGTTTCCTATTACCAAGCCAATTTTGGATCCAATTTGCCAACCTGCCTTGGATCCCATGGGCTCTGACTTTTTGGACCAGTGTTCCATGTAGGACCTTGTCCATGTGGGACCATGTAAACCATATCAATGGCATTGCCCTCATCAGTATAGCTACCTCTTCAAAAATTAGTCAGGCAGGATCTCCCACCAACAAATCCATGCCGACTATCGCTGATCAATCCCTGCCTTTCCAAGTGTTGACTAATCCTGACTTGTTTTTGTAAGTTCACTGCTTCTCCAACCGAAGTAGTCCAGCCTATGAGTTGTAAAGAGTTTTGTATTTTATGAAGAGCAAACATACAAAGTTAAGTTGGTTATTAAAATGGTTTATGGAGTATCTGTTGTTCAAACCTCTTGGACTATACGAACACTTTTTGTAATCATATATTTGTCTAATATTACATCTGTGTTGACCTTCAGATAACTGAATGGCTCTGGCGTTGTTACCCCTTGAAGGTGTAACATGAGGTCATTGTGGGTGCAGGGTTTTTACATTAATTCTGTTGCGTGGTAACTTTCTGCCTGGCCTCCTCCAGTAGGGAGGTCAGTGGAGTGAGTCACAGCTGCCCCCAGAACATTGATGTGAGAGTTTGACATCAGCATTGCTTCAGTGGTGGAGTGAAGGCGTGATAGTGGAACAACCCAATTTCAAAACTGGTTTATAGAAGAACGAGGGTGTGACTAAATAAACCAACACACTACCACTCATCTGTCTGGGTGATCTCATTGCTTGTACTACAGGATAATATTGATTTTAGTATAGTTTAGACAATTCAGATTACAGTACCTCACTCATTAAAGACCAAATAGGATCCTAATATTGATAATCTTATAATCCAAAAACAAAAAAGGAACTTGATAATTTACCAGCTCCCTGCCTAATGCTTCAACATCCTTCATGTATTTATATCTCCTTCTCCTTAGGCAGTCCCTCAGGGTCGAGTATGACTTGCTTCCACTCAGGTCCTGAGGACTGGGAGATAACTGTACTTGACCTTACAGGTGGAGTAGTTGTTCCACACCAGCTGGCATATCGGATTGACACAGAGAGGTCTTGGTCCAGTCGTGGAGGTCCAGGATACCTGGAGACCAAGCTCTGCTTTGCAGAATCAGCACACACACCTCCACACCCGCCCCCCACCCGCCACCCCCATACACACACATATGCATGCATACAGAACAGCATTGATACACACACATACACACTGATACAGACAGACACACATGGACAAACACAGGCAGATGCACACACACACATGCATACAGATAGGCATTGATACACACACACACACACACACACACACAGACACACACACACACACACACACACACACACGCAGATGGGATTTGATACACACACACTGATACAGACAGACACACACACTGATACGGGCATATATATATATATAATCACAGGTGATATCACGGACACATATGGTCATTTCCACACCCTATTCCTCATTTCCCATCCCTCACCCTGTTCCTCACCCTCCTTCCATCCCTCCCCTAAATCTCCATGCCTTAGTTCACCTTCCTACCTGCCTCTCTCAGTCCCCCTCCATCTCAGTCCCTCTCATTCACTCACACCAACCCCCCCCCCCTCAACCCCCTCCCTCTTCATTTTTCCCCTCTGCTTCCTTCCATTTACATCATCATCTTAGGCAGTCCCTCAGGATGGAGGATAGAAGCATAGAAACAGGAGTATAGAGTACAGCACGGATATGGGCCCTTCGGCCCAAACGAGTCCATACCGCCACGGTGCCCACCCAGCTCATCCCAATTTCTTGCGTTCAGCCCATACCCCTCTAAGCCCCGCCCCTCCACGTACTGATCCAAGTGCTTCTTAAACAATACTATTGTACCCACCTCTACCACTTCCTCTGGCAGCTCGTTCCTCTGCGTGAAAATGTTGCCCCTCAGGTCTCTTTTAAATCTTTCCCCTCTCACTCTAAAACTATGCCCTCTAGTTTTGAACTCCGGTACCCTGGGGAAAAGACTGTTACCATCCACTTATGATTTTATGAACCTCTATAAGATCACCCCTCATTCTCCTATGTTACAAGGAATAAAGACAGAGCCTGTCCAACCTCTCCCTTTAACTCAGGTCCTCTAGGCCTGGGAACATCCTCGTAAATCTTTTCTGCACTCTTTCCAGTGTAACCACATCTTTCCTATAACAGGGTGACCAAATTGTACACCGTACTCCAAGTGCAGCCACGCCAATGACTTACAGAACAGTAACATAATGTCCCAACTGCTTTTCTCAAAGCCCTGACTGATAAGGCCTTTTTCACCACCCTGTCTACCTGTGACACTGCTTTCAACGAACTATGCACTTGTACTCCTAGGTCCCTCTGTTCCATTACACTCCTTAGTACCCTACAGTTCATAGTATAAGCCCTACGCCTGTTTGACTTTCCAAAATACATCACCTCACACTTACCTTTATTGAAATCCATTTGCCACTTTTCAGCCCACTTCCCAAACTGATCAAGATCCCCCTGTAATCTACAATAACCTTCACTATCAACAACGCCTCCTAATTTCGTGTGTCATCCACAAACTTACTGATCAAGCCTTGTGCATTCGCATCCAAATCATTTATATAAATAACGAATAACAAGGGTCCCAACACCAACCCCTAGTCACCAGCCTCCATTCTGAGAAACAACCTTCAACCACCACCCTCTGCTTCCTACCTCCGAGCCAATTTTGAATCCACCTAACTAGCTCTCCCTGGATTCCATGGGACCCAACCTTCCAGACCAGCCTACCATGTGGGACCTTGTTGAAGGACTTGCTAAAGTCCAAACTGATAACATTCACTGCCCTACCCTCATCTACCTCTTTAGTTATATCTTCAAAAAAACTCTAAAAGGTTCATCAAGCATGACTTTCCATGCACAAAGCCATGCTGACTCCTCCTAATCAGACTCTATCCAAATTCTGGTAGACCTTGTCCCTCAGAATTCCCTCTAGTAAATTCCCCACTACTGACATCAGGATGACTGGCCTGGCTTGTCCTTGCTACCTTTCTTAAACAACAGAACAACATTAGCCACATTCCAGTCTTTGGGAACTTCACAGGTGGCCAGTGATGAAGCAAATATCTCTGCAAGGGCCTCCACAATTTCTCCTCTAGCCTCCTACAATGTCCGAGGAGGCACTCGGTCAGGCCTTGGGGATTTATCCACCTTAATGCACTGTAAGGCTACAAATACCTCCTCCCTGGTAATGTTCTCCAAATGTTCTCCAAAACATCTCCACTAGTTTCTCTTAGCTCTTGAGCAACCATGATTTTCTCTTCAGTAAACACCGAGGAGAAATATTCGTTAAAAATCCCACCCGTCTTCTGCGGCTTGAGACATCGGCAGCCCTGCTGATCTCTAAGGGGACCTACTCTCCCCTGGCCACCTTTTACTCTTAATACATCTATAGTACCTCTTGGGATTTTCCTTAACCTTACCTGCCTGATCCATCTCAGACCCTCTCTTTGCCCTCCTAATTTCCCTCTTAAGAGTATTATTAATCTTTGTATAGTCATCAAGGGATTCACTCATTTCCGACCTCCTAAACACAATGTATGCTTCCTTCTTTTTCTTAACCAGATCTTCAAGGGTCTGCCAGGTTTACCCTTCACCCTAACAGGAACATGCTGCTCCTGGACTCTTGATATCACACTCTTAAAAGCTTCCCACTTGCCATTCATTCTTTTCCCTTCAAACAGGCTCACCCAAATAAGTCTGTTAGATCCTGCATAATTCCCCTAAAATTAACCCTGCTCTAGTTTAGGACCCTAACCTGTGGACTTGTCCTATCCTTTTCCATCACTATCTTAAAACTAAGAGAATTATGGTGAGAAGAGCCAAAGTGCTCCCTGACTGCCACTTCCATTACTTACCTACCTTGTTCCCTACGAGGAGGTCCAGTATTACACTTATACAAGAAGGGCCCTCTATATAGTGATTCAGGGAACTTTCCTGGACACATTTCACAAATTCCACCCTGTCTAGGCATAGTGGCAATACTCCCTCCTCGCTTACCTGTACCTCTGTATCCTGGAATATTGAGCTGCCAGGCCTGCCCGTCTCATAGCCATATTTCTGTTATGGCTCTTACATCCCAGTCCTCAGAGTCAATCCACACACTGAGTTCGTCTGCCTTACCTGTTAATCAGCTAGCAGGAGGACCCTTGGAGCCTATTCCACCATTCGAGGTGAACCATAGAACCATAGAACCATACAGCACAAAACAGGCCCTTCGGCCCACTGTGTCGTGCCGTCCATCAGACCACCCTCACACAACCTAACCCCTTCCTCCCGCATATCCCTCTATCTCACGTTCCTCCATATGCCTATCCAACAAGCTCTTGAACCTGTTCAATGTATCTGCCTCCACCACCACCCCAGGCAGTGCATTCCATGCACCAACCACTCTCTGGGTGAAAAACCTCCCTCTGACATCTCCCCTGAACCTCCCACCCATAACCTTAAAGCCATGACCTCTCGTCTTGAGCATTGGTGCCCTGGGAAGGAGGCGCTGACTGTCTACTCTATCTATTCCTCTCAATATTTTATATGCCTCTATCATGTCTCCTCTCATCCTCCTCCTTTCCAGTGAATAAAGCCCAAGCACCTTAAGCCTCTCCTTATATTCAATACCCTCCAATCCAGGCAGCATCCTGGTAAATCTCCTCTGCACCCTCTCCAATGCCTCCACATCCTTCCTATAATGAGGCGACCAGAACTGAACACAGTACTCTAAATGTGGCCTAACTAGAGTTTTGTAAAGCTGCATCATAACCTCGCGGCTCTTAAACTCAATCCCGCGACTTATGAAAGCCAACATCCCATTGGCCTTCTTAACTGCTCTTTCCACCTGTGAGGCAACTTTCAACGAACTGTGAATATGAACCCCCAGATCCCTCTGCTCCTCCACACTGCCAAGTACCTTGCCGTTTACCCTGTACTCTGCCCTGGAGTTTGTCCTTCCAAAGTGTACCACCTCACACTTCTCCGGATTGAACTCCATCTGCCACTTGTCAGCCCAGCTCTGCATCCTATCAATATCCCTCTGTAAGCTCCGACAGCCCTCCACACTATCCACAACACTGCCTATCTTAGTGTCGTCTGCAAACTTACTAACCCAGCCCTCCACCCCCTCATCTAAGTCATCTATAAATATCACAAAAAGTAGAGGTCCCAGAACCGATCCCTGCGGGACACCACTAGTCACTGCCTTCCAATCCGAGGGCACTCCTTCCACCACAACCCTCTGCTTTCTACATGCAAGCCAATTCCTAATCCACACAGCCAAGCTTCCTTGGATCCCTTGGCCTCTGACCTTCTGAAGAAGCCTACCATGAGGAACCTTATCAAATGCCTTACTAAAATCCATGTAAACCACATCCACCACACTGCCCTCATCAATCTTCCTGGTCACCTCCTCAAAGAACTCTATCAGGCTTGTGAGGCAAGATCTTCCCTTCACAAAGCCATGCTGGCTGTCCCTAATCAGTCCATGATTCTCTAGGTGTTCATAAATCCTATCCCTTAGAATCCTTTCTAACAGCTTACCCACCACAGACGTGAGACTCACCGGTCTATAATTCCCTGGCCTATCCCTATTACCTTTTTTGAACAAGGGGACCACATTCGCAATCCTCCAATCCTCCGGCACCACCCCCGTAGACAACGAGGACTCAAAGATCCTTACCAGCGGTTCAGCAATCTCCTCCCTAGCCTCTCGAAGCAGCCTGGGGAAAATCCCGTCAGGCCCCGGAGATTTATCTGTCTTAATATTATTTAACAACTTCAACACATCCTCTCTCTTGATATCAACAACCTCGAGAACATTACCCCTATCAGCACTCCCTTCCGCATCATCAAGACCCCTCTCCCTGGTGAATACCGAAGAGAAGTACTCATTCAGAACTTCTCCCATTTCCGCCGCCTCCAGGCAAATTCTCCCACCTTTGTCCTTAATTGGACCTACCTTCACCCTAACCATCCTCCTACCCTTCACGTACTTGAAAAAGGCCTTGGGATTTTCCTTAACCCTACTAGCCAAAGCCTTTTCATGTCCCCTTCTAGCTCTCCTCAGCCCTTTCTTAAGTTCCTTCCTCGCTACCCTATCTTCCTCACGGGCCCTGTCTGAACCTTGCTGTTTATACCTCACATATGTTACCTTCTTCTCCCTAACAAGTCGTTCCACCTCTCTCGTCACGCACGGTTCCTTCACCACGCCATTCCTTCTCTGCCTCACCGGGACATACTTATCCCTAACATCCTGCATAAGATCCCTGAAGATCGACCACATCCCCATGGTACATTTTCCTTCAAAAAGGACATCCCAATTTACACTCCCAAGTTCTCTCCTTATAGCCTCGTAGTTAGCCCTTCCCCAATTGAAAAACCTCTTGTCCTCTCTGCACCTGTCCCTGTCCATGACAATTTTAAAGGTTATGGAGCAATGGTCACTGTCCCCCAAATGCTCACCCACCAATAGATCCTTCACCTGTCCCGGTTCATTTCCTAAAACTAGATCTAACATGGCATTCCCTCTAGTTGGCCCGTCAACATACTGCGTCAGGAATCCCTCCTGGACACATTCAACAAATTCTGTCCCATCTAAACCTTTGGCACTAAGCAGGTTCCAGTCTATATTTGGGAAGTTGAAGTCTCCCATTATAACAACCCTGTTATTTCTGCTTCTCTCCAAACACTGCCTGCCAATCTGCTCCTCTATATCTCTACTGCTACCGGGGGGCCTATAGAATACTCCTAGTAGAGTAACTGCTCCTTTCTTGTTCCTTAACTCCACCCATACGGACTCTAGAGATGATCCTTCTACAACATCCATTTTTTCCACAGCCGTAACAGTGTCCCTGACCAGTATCGCCACCCCTCCACCTCTTCTCCCCCCTTCCCTATCCCTCTTAAAACATCGAAAACCAGGAATATTCAATATCCACTCCTCTCCTGACGTCAGCCACGTCTCAGTAATAGCCACAATATCATAGTCCCCCATACTTATCCAAGCCCTCAGTTCATCCCCCTTATTCCTGACACTTCTTGCATTTAAGTAAACACACTTCAGTCCATCTACCTTACTACTTTTACAGCCTGTATTCTGCTTCTCCTTCCCCAAAGCCTCTCTGCCTGTTTGATCTAACTTTTCCCCATTCCCTTCTTCCTCTGACCTACTCCTCCGGTTCCCTTCCCCCTCACAAACTAGTTTAAACCCTCCTGTACCACCTTAGCAAATCTCGCCGCAAGGATATTGGCCCCCTTCTGGTTCGGGTGTAACCCGTCCTCTCTGTACAGGTCCCACCTTCCCGAGAAGAGATCCCAATGATCCAGAAATCTAAAACCCTCCCTCCTGCACCAACTTCTCAGCCACACATTTATCTGCCACCTCCTTCTATTCCTACCTTCACTATCACGTGGCACTGGCAGCAATCCCGAGATTGCTACCCTTGAGGTCCTGTTCCTCAATTTTCTGCCTAGCTCCCTGAACTCACTCTTCAGGACCTCATCCCCCTTCCTACCTATGTCATTGGTGCCAATATGGACCACAACTTCTGGCTGCTTTCCCTCCCACTCAAGAATTCTGTGGACCCGATCAGTGACATCCCGGACCCTGGCACCTGGGAGGCAACATACCATCTGGGATTCATGCTCACTGCCACAGAACCTCCTGTCTGTTTCCCTGACTATCGAGTCCCCTATCACTACCGCATGTCTCTTTCCCACCTTTCCCTTCTGAGCAGCAGTACCAGCCCCAGTGCCAGAGACCTGGTAACTGCAGCTAGTCCCCTGCAGGTCATCCCCCTCAACAGCTTCCAAGGTAGAAAACTTGTTACTGAGGGGAACAGCCTCCGGGGCTCTCTGTCCTGTCTGCCTGCCTGACTTCTTCTTCCTCTTCCCTCCCCTGACAGTCACCATTCTATCTGCCTCCTGAACCTCAGATGTACCTACCCTAGGGGGGTGACTGTCACCTGATGCACCGTGTCTACATAACTCTCTCCCTCCCTTATGCTGCGCAGTGTTTGTAGCTGCGACTCCAGCTCATCAACTCTGAGCCGAAGTTCGTCCAGCCTCAAGCACTTACTGCAGATGTGGCCATCTTGGACCGCAACAAGGTCCACGAGTTCCCACATCAAACAGCTGCAGCACACCACCATGTCCTCCATCTGACTACCTTTCTTTTTTTCCCTAGTTAGTCCCACCTACAAATCTATAATGACGAAAAGCTAAACCTCGCCTTTACCTACTTACCAGCTACTTACCCTCCTTGCCCCTTCACGCCGAAGCCCCTTGAGCCAAAGCCCAGAACACTCTGCTGCCACTCACTCCGCTGCCCGCTCCAACGCTGCCCGCTCTATAGGCTGTTTGCTTTTTAAGCTGCCCGCGCCGCGCCTGCGCAGTCCAGCCCCCACTCGACTACTTAAAAAACTTATTAAAAAATCTAAACCTTACACTAAAAACCCTAACAAAAACTAACCCTTACACCCAAAAACCCTAATAAAAGTGATAAACAGAGAAAACACTTAGCTGCTCCGAAGTCCTCCGAACCGAAGCCTGACTGTGGCAATCATTCACTTCAGTCCTCTATTCCTCCCTTTTCCTCATATCCCTTGATCCCTTTGGCACTACAATATATACCTCCTTCACTGCCTTGGGCTTCACTGCTTCTGTGGTAGAGAATTTCACAAGTTCACCGCTCTCTGAGTGAAGAAATCTTTCCTAATCTCACGTTGAACACAGGAACATAGGAGAATGAGGGGTGACCTTGTTGAAATGTTTAAAATTATGGGAGGCATTGATAAGGTCACAGTCTTTTCCCCAGGGGAGTCCAAAACTAGGGGACATAGGTTTAGGGTGAGAGGGGAAAGGGACGTGAGGGGCAACTTTTCATGCAGAGGGCCGTGAGTATATGGAATGAGCTGCCAGAGAGAGTGGTTGAGGCAGGTACAAAAGTGTTGTTTAAGAAGCACTTGGATAGATACATGGAGGGGCAGGGCTTAGATGGATCTGGGCCAAATGCAGGAAATTGGGACTAGCTGGGTGGACACTGTGGTTGGCATGGACTGATTGAGCTGAAGGTCCTGTATCTATGCTGTATTGCTCTGTGACTCAGTTCCAAATGGCAAACCCCATATTCTGATGCTGTGACCCTGGTTCTGGACTCTCCAGCCTTCGGGATCTGTATCCTGTCCATCTCTCCCTGTTAGGATTATTTTAGGTTTCTGTGAAATCCCTCTAATTAAAAAGAATCCAAGGCATTTTGTACATACATTAAAACTGGGTAACTAGAGAGAGGATAGGACCACCAAAGGAGGAAATTTATGCTTGGAGTCATAGGATGTGAGCAAGGTACCAAGGAGAAGGACATGGAGGATAGTGAGATCAGGGAGGGGTATGTTGATATGCTAAGGCATGTTGATAGCAAAAAAGAAGAGGTGTTGGGTCTCTTGAAGAACATCAAGGTGAATAAGTCCCCAGGGCTTGATGGGATCTATCCCAGCTTATTGATTGAGGCAAGAGAGGAGAGTGCTGTGACCTTGATAGAGATCCTTTTATGCTCTTAAGTCACAGCTGAGGTCCCAGAGGACTGGACAAGGGCAGTCGAGAGGAAATTGTAGACCAGCAAGCTTTACATCAGTGGTAGGGAAATCATTGGAGAACATCCTTAAGGATAGGATATACTCATATCTGGAAAGGCATTATTTTATTAGGTGCAGTCAGCATGGCTTTGTGTAGGGGAGGTTATGTCTTACAAATGTGATTGAGTTTTTTGAGGGGATGATGAAGATGATTGATGAGGGTAGGACAGTGAATGTTGTCTAAATGGATTTTAGTAAAGCTTTTAACAAGCTCCCTCATGGTAGGCTGATCCAGAAGATTAAGGCACATAGGATTCACAGAGACTTGGTAGATTAGAATCAAAATTGGCTTGGCCAGAGAAGACAGAGAATAGTAGTGGATGGTATTATTCAGACTGGAGGTCTGTGACCAGTGGTGTTCCGCAAGAATCAGTACCGGGACCACTATTGTTTGTGATATATGTAAATGATTGAGATGAAAATGTAGATGGGCTGCTGAGTAAGTTTACAGATGACACAAACATTGTGGATAGTGAGGAAGGTTGTCAAAGGATACAGCAGGATATATATATCAGATGGAAATTTGGGTGGAGACATGGCAGATAGTGTTTAATCCAGACAAGTGTGAGGTGTTGCACTTTGGGAAGTCAAATGTAAAAAGAATGTACACAGTTAATGGCAGGACCCTTCGGAGCATTGATGTGTAGAGGGATCTTGGAGTGCAAGTCCATAAGTTCACTGAAAGTGACAACACAATAGGTTGGTAAAGAGTGCGTACAGCATACTTGCCTTCATTGTTCGGAGTGTTGAGTATAAAAGTTGGGAAGTCATGTTGCAGCTGTGTAAAATGTTGGTTAGGCCACAGATGAAATATTGCATGCAGTTCAGGTCAAGCCATTACAGGAAGGATGTGGAGGCTTTGGAGAGGGTGCAGAAGAAATTCACCAGGATGTTGCCTGGATTAGAGAGTATTCGCTACAAGGAGAGATTAGACAAACTTGAGTTGTCTTCTCTGAAGTGTCGGAGGCTGAGGGATGACCTGAAAAAATTAGCTTTTTCCAGAATGGAAATGTCAAATACTGGAGGACATAGCTTTCAGGTAAGGGGGGAAAGGTTAAAGGAGATGTGGGGGGCAAGTTTTCTACACAGAGAGTGGTGGTGCCTGGAACGTGCTGCCAGGGGAGGTGGTAGAAGCAGATACCGTAGCAATGTTTAAGAGGCATTTAGACAGGAACATGAACAGGCCGGGAACAGAGGGATATGGACTATGTGCAGGCCGATGCGCAATTTAAATTGGCATCATGGTCAGCAGAGACATTGTGGGCCAGAGGGCCTGTTCCTGTGCTGTACTGTTCTATGTTCTAATTCGTCTAAGCTCCAGAGAACATGGGCCAAACTGACCCAATCTCTCCTCATACATCAGTCCTGCCCTCCCAGGAACCAGTCCAGTAAATCTGTTACACTCCCTCCACAACAAGAACATCCTTCCTCCAATGAGACCAAAACTGCACACAGCTCCAGATGGAGTCTCACCAAGATCCTGTACACACATCCTTGCTCCTGCACTCAACCCTCTTGCAGTGAAGGCCAACATACCACTTGCCTTCAGAACTGCTTGCCATGCCTAAACACTTGCTTTCAGTGTCTGGTGTACATGGACACCCCCGGTCTCCTAGCCCCTTCCTTTTCCCATTCTGTAACCATTCATATGATCTGGTTTAGAACCAGAGTGGATAATCTCATATTTATCCACATTAACCTGCATTTGCTGTGCATTTGCCCACCCACTCAATTAAATCATATTGGAGCCTCTTTGTATCCTTCTCAGAGCTCCCAATTGCCCCCGCCCTCACGCCACCCCAGGGTTGTGTCATCTGCAGACCCAGAAATGCTACATTTAGTTTCCTTATCCAATTCATGATGAATATTGTGAATAGTTGGGCCCAAGTGCTGATCCCTGCAGCACCCTATTAGTCACCTCCTGGGAACAGACCTGTTTGTTCCTACCTCTATTTCCTGTCGGTCAGTCACCTCTCACTCGGTGCCAGTACACAACCCTCAGTGCCTTACTTTCAATCTGATCTTATGAGCGATGAGACCGATGTGGGAACTGTGGCCTCTTGCCCAGAGAGCAGGAGGTATGAGTAGGGGTGGGTGGTCTGTGAGCTACCGCGCTCTGTCTGTTGCTTCCACAGGACCTCTGTGTGCTTCTGATGCACGGACTCAACGTTCTCAACACCATCCCAAATATTCCTCCTCCACTTTGAGCAGTCATGGGCCAGGGATTCCCAGAAGTCAGTGGCAATGTTGCATTTGTTTAAGGAAGTTTTGAGCACCTCCTTGAATCTGCCTGCCTGGGAATGTCTCCCCGTGACTGAGCTGGGAATGAAGTGTCCATTTCTGAAGTCTGGTGTCAGGCGCCCAGTGGAGTGCACTGGGTGTGGGGCTGTGGGCCTGGGAGAGACCTGACATTAGTTCACAAACCCTACCAGTGGATCTGGAGCAGTTTGTGGAGCCAACATTAGTAATATGTCTCCGGTGGTTTGAGCTGCCTCTTCTCAGCAGTTCTGGACTCAAAATCATACAGGAGGGGGAGCTCATTGCTGCCCCCCATCTCTCCCAGAGTGGGCCCATGCCCTAGGTACCCACTCAAGATACCCACAGTGTGCCACTGTGCCACAGGTACTGCCCCTCAGGTCCTGGCAGTCAGTGACAGTGCAGTGTTACACTGCAGAGGAGCTGAGACTCGGGCATGTGAGTGCTCCATTGAGCTGAGGCAATGAGAAACGTCTGTACTGTGGGATGTTGCCAGGGGAAATGTAGTGTGAAAGGTCATGGCTGTCATGTGACACAATTGAGCACATGGTCAAAAGCGACACCACGGTCAATCAAGGTCTGGCTCCACCCACCCATCAGTACACACCCTTGACCATTGGCTCCTGTACACACCTTTGTACCTGGCCGTGAATCCTTGGGTCATTTGAATTACCTGGGCTGGATCCACCCAGCCCTCCAGCACTATAAAGAATGCCACATGTGCATGGTTCGCTCTCTTTTGATTGCTCCAGGAATCAAACAACGCCGAAGGGTGTGCACAGGGGTTAGGAGCATCCTAAGTAGATTCCCGGTAGCGTAGCACCGATGCTTGCACTGAGTCAGGGAGGTCAGGCATTGTATTGTTTCTTCCCTGATCATTTGTAACCAGTTTGTTTTGTGTGTGTGTGTGTGTGTGTGTGTGTGTGTGTGTGTGTGTGTGTGTGTGTGTGTGCACGCGCGCGCATCTCACCCTCATTGCGATTTCCCCCACGTTCGCAATCACCTGTGTGTGTGTGTGTGTGTGTGTGTGTGTGTGTGTGTGTGTGTGAGTGTGAGTGTGCGTGTGTGTGTGCAAGTGTGCATCCATTCCCATTCATTCTGTTCCCGCGTTGGTCTTTGTGAATAAATCATTTTTAAACTCCAAAGACTGTGTCCAGAGTCCTTGCCCTTTGAGACGTCAAAGAACCTTTCTTACAACATCTGGCACTGCGAGCAGGGTCCTAAAGGTCTTGGCTGGACACAGATGTGGGAAGGATGTTTTGGAACAGGGGGAAGAAGGCCAGTGCAGGCACTAAGGAGAGAATTCCCAGGTGGACTGATGACAGTGAGGGATTTGGGAGCTTGGCCAGCATGTGAGCAGACCACGGTAAGCCAATGGACTGGGCTGAGCAGTTAGACCCCCGTGGTGAGAAACTGGGGCACCACGTGGTCGCCCTCCTCCAGAAGTCGGGGTTCCCCAGGGCCAAAGGGGGTCAAGGTGGTGCCTTCTGGCTACTGGCATCCCTCCTGAGACGCCAGGCTGGGATTACTAGTCAGTTGCAAAGTTCCTTTCCAGAAGGAAAGGGAGATGGAGACGCTCCAGCAGTGATGCTTTATGCTGCAGGAGGCAGTTCAGACTGCCCAGACCCAGGCCAACGAGCTCAATGCCAGGGTACTGAGGTTGCCTACAGGCTGATTCAGCTACAGCAGGCACAGGCAGCCCGCTGGTCTGGCTGGCAGTCAGACCCGTTCAAAATCCGAGCCTTGGTCCAGTGTGGCGACAAGCTGGACACATGGCTGGGGGATGGGGACGTATGGATGGATAATGATGAGGAGGGGATACCCGAAGAACCTGAGTCCCATCACACCCGCCCCCCGCCCTACGTACCCGAGCCCCTGCAGGCTCAACCCATCGTCCCGCGGTCCCAGGTCCGCCACAGAGGAGAGGGGAGTCAGGATGAGGCCCCCACAGGGGAAAGTGCCCACGGTCCCTCCAAGACCATGGAGACTCGGGACTTCTCCATCAAGGAACTTACCCAGCTGGTGGATCGGTATCTCCAGCAATTGGGCGAACAGCTGGCTGCATGGCTGCTCCAACTGAGGGACGAGGGGTCCCCAACGTGAGCCTCTCTCACCAGGAAGCGAGCGCCCTAGGGAGCTTGTCTGATCAGCAGAGCATTAACAATGCCCTGAGGGCACCACCGGGAGGGATCGGGGACACTGTTACCCTATGGGATTGGGTAGTGACTGCCGTGAATGTCCAGTACCCTACCCTCCTCGAGTGGGATTTATACTGGCGACCACAGTGGAGCACGGTCAGTGAGGGCACCAGGGTCATCCAGGAATGGGCACTGGTGACCGGCATCTATGACAGGGCCGGCAGCCTTGAACCTTTAGAGGTCACCAGGGCGACCAGCGCGCTAGTGGCGTACCTGGTCACCACCACGTGCCCCGACCTGAGGCCAGTGGTCCTGGCCCTCATGGGACCAGCTAGTGGGAAGACCGTACAGGAAGCCATCACTCTCCTGGAAAGGCCAGAGTACATGAAGCAGGGGGCGCCCACCCAGGTCCGTAGAGCAGAGACAAGGGCTGGAGACACGACCCCTCGTCCTACGCCCAAGCAGATTTACTTAGACCTGTTGCGCACAGCGGTGGACCATGCCAGCGTGGATGGGGTCCTGACCTCCGCTCTCCACGCACAGTGGAAAGAGCTCTGCGGGGGGATGCCCAGCCGGGGGAAGACCCACGGCCACTCCAGGACCAAGTCCGACATAGGGGGCACCCCCAACCGCCGGACCACAGGGGCTGCCCCCGCAGACACTGATACTACCTCTGCCCCTCCCCCACCTGAAACAGTCTCCCCTGCCCTCAGGGCTCAGCTCCGGGACCTGCTACGACAGGAAATGTCCCATTTCCGTCAGCAGGAACCCTCACCCACGGGGTGGCAGACCTCCACCCCCCTCCCATAGGATGAAGGCCAGGGTCCCCAAGCGCATCTGCTCCGTCACCCTCCCCCGCCCCGGGGGACCTGAGGCCATAGCGATACACTGGGAAAAGGGGAACGTGCAGAGGTAGATGGCACTCGTCGATGCGGGTGTCCAGCACACCATTGTCCTGGGGAGCCCTGCTGCGTGGAAGGGGGCACAGATGTAGATAGGGGCGTTGGGGGTTCCCTTTTGCCCGCGAGGGAAGTCAAGGTCGCATGGCCATCGGGAACCAACCTCCTCAGACTGTGACTGTTTTAATCGCAGACTTGCCTGAATGCATACTGGGGATCAATGTCTTAAAGGGGCAGTCCCTATGTACCAACCAGAGCATGTTCACTTTTGGTGGTAGTCGGGGCAGCCAAGTGGGAACCGGTTGTTGTTCCCACCCTCTCCAAGGTCATCTGCAGTCGGCAGCATAGGGTGCCGGGGGGACACCAGGACATCACAGAGACTGTCCAAGCCCTGCTGCGGGATGGAGTCATTCGACACGCAGCCTCGCCCTTCAATAGCCCCGTTTGACCCGTCCGCAAAAAGAACGGGACGTGGTGCATGACAGTGGACTACAGACACCCGAACAAGACTGCCCCCTCCCCTCACTGCCACTGTACCCGACATAGTCACTCTGGTGGAGGATATTTCAGGGCGCCCAGACAAACCATGGTATGCTGTTGTGGATTTGGCCAATGCATTCTTCTCCATCCCCCTCCATCACACCTCCCAGGACCAATTTGCATTCACCTGGGGTGGGAGACAATATACATTTCAACACCTACCACAAGGCTACATTCATAGTCCCACAATATGCCATGGGTTAATCTCCCGGGATTTCCCCCAGGGGTGGTAGCCGCCCACTACATTGACGACAAGGGTCTTCAGAGACCATTGTCTCAGAGGCTCTTGATATGCTAATCTCCTCCCTTGGAGAGCAGGGCTGGGCCATTAATATGGAAAAGCAGCAAGGCCCAGCCCAGAATGTAATGTTTCTTGGGATCCAGTAGCATGCAGGCAAATGAGATATTCCCGAGACTACCTGAAACAAAATTTTAAATTTTGCTGTCGCCTCCAACAACACTGGCACCCAGAACTTCGTGGGTCTCCTTGGCTATTGGTGGCAGCACATACCCCACCTCACCATGCTTCTGAGACCCCTCTGTATGGTTTATCGAAAGAAGGCCACCTTTTCCTGGTGGCCTGAACAGCAGGCTGAACCATAGAACCATAGAACCATACAGCACAAAACAGGCCCTTCGGCCCACCATGTTGTGCCGTCTATCAAACCACCCTCACACTACTTAACCCCTTCCTCCCGCATATCCCCCCATCCCACACTCCTCCATATGCCTATCCAACAAGCTCTTGAACCTGTCCAATGTATCTGCCTCCACCACCACCCCAGGCAGTGCATTCCATGCACCAACCACTCTCTGGGTGAAAAACCTCCCCCTGACATCTCCCCTGAACCTCCCACCCATAACCTTAAAGCAATGCCCTCTCGTCTTGAGCATTGGTGCCCTGGGAAGGAGGCGCTGACTGTCTACTCTATCTATTCCTCTCAATATCTTATATACCTCTATCATGTCTCCTCTCATCCTCCTTTCCAGTGAATAAAGCCCTAGCACCTTAAGCCTCTCCTCATATCCTCTAATCCAGGCAGCATCCTGGTAAATCTCCTCTGCACCCTCTCCAACACCTCCACATCCTTCCTATAATGAGGCGACCAGAACTGAACACAGTATTCTAAGTGTGGCCTAACTAGAGTTTTGTAAAGCTGCATCATCACCTCACGTCTCTTAAACTCAATCCCACGATTTATGAAAGCCAACATCCCATTGGCCTTCTTAACTGCTCTTTCCACCTGTGAGGCAACTTTCAATGAACTGTGAATACGAACCCCCAGATCCCTCTGCTCCTCCACACTGCCAAGTACCTTGCCATTTATCCAGTACTCTGCCCTGGAGTTTGTCCTTCCAAAGTGTACCACTTCACACTTCTCCGGATTGAACTCCATCTGCCACTTGTCAGCCCAGCTCTGCATCCTATCAATATCCCTCTGTAAGCTCCGACAGCCCTCCACACTATCCACTACACCACCGATCTTAGTGTCGTCCGCAAACTTACTAACCTAGCCCTCCACCCCCTCATCTAAGTCATCTATAATTATCACAAAAAGTAGAGGTCCCAGAACCGATCCCTGCGGGACACCACTAGTCACTGCCTTCCAATCCGAGGGCACTCCTTCCACCACAACCCTCTGCTTTCTACATGCAAGCCAATTCCTAATCCACACAGCCAAGCTTCCTTGGATCCCTTGGCCTCTGACCTTCTGAAGAAGCCTACCATGAGGAACCTTATCAAATGCCTTACTAAAATCCATGTAAACCACATCCACCACACTGCCCTCATCAATCTTCCTGGTCACCTCCTCAAAGAACTCTATCAGGCTTGTGAGGCAAGATCTTCCCTTCACAAAGCCATGCTGGCTGTCCCTAATCAGTCCATGATTCTCTAGGTGTTCATAAATCCTATCCCTTAGAATCCTTTCTAACAGCTTACCCACCACAGACGTGAGACTCACCGGTCTATAATTCCCTGGCCTATCCCTATTACCTTTTTTGAACAAGGGGACCACATTCGCAATCCTCCAATCCTCCGGCACCACCCCCGTAGACAACGAGGACTCAAAGATCCTTACCAGCGGTTCAGCAATCTCCTCCCTAGCCTCTCGAAGCAGCCTGGGGAAAATCCCGTCAGGCCCCGGAGATTTATCTGTCTTAATATTATTTAACAACTTCAACACATCCTCTCTCTTGATATCTACAACCTCGAGAACATTACCCCTGCCAGCACTCCCTTCTGCGTCATCAAGACCCCTCTCCCTGGTGAATACCGAAGAGAAGTACTCATTCAGAACTTCTCCCACTTCCGCTGCCTCCAGGCAAATTCTCCCACCTTTGTCCTTAATCGGACCTATCTTTACCCTAGCCATCCTCCTACCCTTCACGTACTTGAAAAAGGCCTTGGGATTTTCCTTAACCCTACCAGGCAACGCCTTTTCATGTCCCCTTCTAGCCCTCCTCAGCCCTTTCTTAAGTTCCTTCCTCGCTACCCTATCTTCCTCACGGGCCCTGTCTGAACCTTGCTGCTTATACCTCACATATGCTACCTTCTTCTCCCTAACAAGTCGTTCCACCTCTCTCGTCACCCACGGTTCCTTCACCCTGCCATTCCTTCTCTGCCTCACTGGGACATATTTATCCCTAACATCCTGCATAAGATCCCTGAACATCGATCACATCTCTATGGTACCTTTTCCCTCAAAAAGGACATCCCAATTTACACTCCCAAGTTCTCTCCTTATAGCCTCATAGTTCGCCCTTCCCCAATTAAAAATCCTCTTGTCCTCTCTGCACCTGTCCCTGTCCATGACAATTTTAAAGGTTATGGAGCAATGGTCACTGTCCCCCAAATGCTCACCCACCAATAGATCCTTCACCTGTCCCGGTTCATTTCCTAAAACTAGATCTAACATGGCATTCCCTCTAGTCAGCCTGTCAACATACTGCGTCAGGAATCCCTCCTGGACACACTTAACAAATTCTGTCCCATCCAAACCTTTGGCACTAAGCAGGTTCCAGTCTATATTTGGGAAGTTGAAGTCTCCCATTATAACAACGCTGTTATTTCTGCTTCTCTCCAAACACTGCCTGCCAATCTGCTCCTCTATATCTCTACTGCTACCGGGGGGCCTATAGAATACTCCTAGTAGAGTAACTGCTCCTTTCTTGTTCCTTAACTCCACCCATACGGACTCTGGAGATGATCCTTCTACAACATCCATCTTTTCCACAGCCGTAACAGTGTCCCTGACCAGTATCGCCACCCCTCCCCCTCTTCTCCCCCCTTCCCTATCCCTCTTAAAACATCGAAAACCAGGAATATTCAATATCCACTCCTCTCCTGACGTCAGCCACGTCTCAGTAATAGCCACGATATCATAGTCCCCCATACTTATCCAAGCCCTCAGTTCATCCCCCTTGTTCCTGACACTTCTTGCATTTAAGTAAACACACTTCAGTCCATCTACCTTACAGGTAGATGAGGCAGCCAAGCAAACTGTGGAGCAAGCCCTGCCACTTGCCCCCCTGCCAGGAAGGAGTCCCCTTCGAGTTACAGGTCTCCGCTAGTGAGCCAGTTGGAGCCTCTGGCAGAAGGTCCAGGGGCGAAGAGTCCCACTTGGCTTCTGGACTAAGTCATTGCCTGAGGCCGCCACTCGTTACAGCCCTTTCGAGTGCCAGCTACTTGCCTGCTACCTGGTGCTCCTCGCCACTGAGCACCAAACCGGCACTGGCCCTGTGATCCTTCACCCCCACCTGCCCATAATGCGTTGGGTCAAGTCCCCTGACTCCACACACAAAGAGGGCCAAGCCCAGAGGTCCTCGATAGTGAAGTGGAAGTGGGACATCGCGGACCGGGCCGACCCCGATCCGGAAGGTGTCAGCCGCTTCCGCGAACAGGTCATGTCCTTCCCCCAGTCCCAGGACCCACCCCCAGACATACCTGAGATCCAGCCCTCCCTGTGTCCTGGGGCCAACCCTTCGAACCCCTCGACCCCAAACAAAAACTGCACGCCTGGTTCACAGACGGCTCCAGCCGCTGGAAAGGGGGGAAACAATATTGGAAAGTGGCGGCACTTCATCCCGCCACGGGGAAAACCTTGACCAAAGAGGGAGCGGGTGGATCTAGTCAATTGGCCGTAGCACTCACCCTCCAGAACACCACCGGGCCAGTCCACATCTATACCGACTCTTGGGCAGTGGCCAATGGGATGGCAGTGTGAATGGCACGGTGGCACAAAACGGGGTGGGAAATTCATGGACACCCCCTCTGGGAACAGGGACAACGGTGTTTTATCTGGGATCAGGCTGCCCAAAGACAGATTTCCGTCCACCACGTGGATGTGCATACCCACAAAAATACCCAGGAGGCCATACATAATGCCGCTGTGGACCAGGCTGCCCAGATATGCTGCGCTACTGCCTCGCCAGAGGAACACCTCCCTTCAGCGCGTTAGCTGCCTGGGCACACCGCAAGAGTGGTTACCTAGGGGCCAATGGCACACGGCGGTGAGCAGAGCAGTTTGGGGTCGCCCTGACAGTGCAAAACCTCTGTCGTTAACTGCTCCATCTGCCAACAAGTGAAACCATGAGGTTGGCCGGCGGGTCCACCAGGCCACATCCGCCATAGCATGGGAGCGGGTTATGTGTGGCAGATAGACTATATCGGACTGCTCCCACGCCACAATAAAAAGCAATACGCCCTGACGATGGTGGACACATACTCGGGTGTCCTGGTGGCGGTGCCCTGTGAGACGGCTGACCAGAACAGCACCATCAAAGGATTGCAGTATCTCTCCTCTATTTATGGAGTCCCATGGGAGGTACAATCCAATCAGGGCTCACACTTTGCAGGGGCTAAAGTACAGAACTGGGCGGCTGAGGTGGGGATCTCGTGGCTGTTCCATATACCCTACCATCCACAGGCATCAGGCCTGATAGAAAGAATGAAAGGCCTGCTAAACGAAACAGTATGCATGCTAACGCCTTCCCGCACACTGCAGGGGTGGTCGGGTGTGCTGCAGCAGGCCATCGACCAGCTAAACACACAGCCCACTGGCCAAGGGCTGTCCCCATTATCCCGCCATCTGGCACATCTCCCACCTCCCGACCTGTAAAACCCCGAACCCCCCGAGACCGAAGACTCAGGGAGAGTGTGGGTCCGACAGCCACAGGGCCCCCCTCAGAAGGGTGAAGTCGTTGCCCGTGGTCCTGGGGACACCCGTTGGGTCACGATTCCAGGTCAAACTAACCTATCCTGTCTCCATACCCAACACCTGACCCGTCGAGAATGAGTTTGTTCCTCAAACCCCCCCCTCCCACCCCCTACAGGATGATGGCACCACTCCAGTCACTCCTTCTGCTCACCGCGGTGATCGGCATCGGAACCTCTGCTAACACCTTATTTAGAATCGCCTAGGAATTTGCCGGCACCTCCAACCAATCAGACTGCTAGATTTGCGTCTGGACCCCAGCACACGCCGGTGAAGCTCTACCAGTTACACCGATCCCCCTGGATGATCTCCAAATGAACTGCTTACACAGGCTTTTTGCGCCTGTCGGGTTTGGTATATCGGTTTTGGGGGGAACTGGATGGTAGTCCCCCACCACTCCCCTCACCACTACAGGACATCCCTTCCAGCGATCCCCAATGGGGTGGGTGTTTCAGGAGCTGGTATTTCCCTTCCTACAATTTGACCTCCACCTGAGTCCTGACCCTCAGAGTCATCCCGCAGCTGCTGAGTAAGCCAAGGGAATGCTGGTGCAGACTCCAGAATGAGCACAGTTCCACCTTTTCAGTTGGCCACAGTGATTGCGAGCGAAACTGGTATCCAGGCGCCTCAGTGACCACTGCTGATGGCGCCGCTAAGCTGGGGGCTCCCTGGACTTTAAATGGGACCCACTGGATTTGTGGCCACCGTGCCTATCCGTGGCTCCAGCATTTGTGGTGCCCTATATCCACGCTCTCAATGACCTTGGAGAGCACCCGGCATACAGCAGCCACCGGGACAAAAGAGCCATCACGGAGGCGGAGAGGTTCTGGATGATAGCCTTTCCCATGTATGGCACGGCTCGACTGTCCCGTGAAGTCATCCGGATGACCAGCGTGCTCCAGACGCTGGCTGACGAAACGAAAATGTCACTGCAACATACCAATGATGCCTTGACGAGGACAGCAGCGGAGCTGGCTGCCGTCAGGTTGGTAGCCCTGCAAAATCAGATAGCCCTGGACTACCTACTTGCTGTGGATGGTGGCATCTGTGCAGTGATTGGTAAGGAGTGCTGTACCTTTATCCCTGATGAGTCCAGCAATGTCACCAACCTGGCTGCTTACATTCAGGACTTGGTGGCTAAAATTCAAAAAGCAAGGGACCAGCTCCTCCAGCACAACACCTCATGGGGAAACTGGTGGCCATTTGGGTCACTGTGGGGATGGTGGGCAACTGTCATCCACTGGGTCACCGCCCTCGTTCTAATTGTTATAGCTATCTGTATTTTGTGCTGTGCTTGTCAGATCATTAGAACCACTTCTGCCTTCCATTAGTACTGCATACTGACGCATATTTCTTAGCTTAGTGATAGTTATTCCCATGTATTTCAAGTGGTGTGACTTTTGAGGGGTGGAATGTAGTGTGAAAGGTCATGGCTGTCACATGACACCATTGAGCACATGGTCGATAGCGACACCACTGTCAATCAAGGTCTGGCTCCACCCACCCATCAGTACACACCCTTGACCATTGGCCCCTGTACATACCTTTGTACCTGGCCGTGAATCATTGGGTCATTTGAATTACCTGGGCTGGCTCCACCCAGCCCTCCAGCACTATAAAGAATGCCACATGTGCATGGTTCGCTCTCTTTTGATTGCTGCAGGAATCAAACAACGCTGAAGAGACCATTGGTAAGGGTGTGCACTTCCACAGGGGTTAGGTTCCCGGTAGCGTAGATTCCCAGTAGCATTAGAGCCGATGCTTGCACTGAGTCGGGGGGGGTCAGGCATTGTATTGTTTCTTCCCTGATCATTTGTAACCAGTTTGTTGTGTGTGTGTGTGTGTGTGTGTGTGTGCAAGTGTGCATCCATTCCCATTCATTCTGTTCCCGCGTTGGTCTTTGTGAATAAATCATTTTTAAACTCCAAAGACTGTGTCCAGAGTCCTTGCCCTTTGAAACCTCAAAGAACCTTTCTTACAACAGGGAGGTAGTGCAAGCAGATATGACAGAAACATTTGAGAGGCATTTAAACAGACACATGAACAGGTGGGGAATGGAGAGATACAGACCATATGCAGGCAGATGGGGTTAGTTTAAATTGGCATCATGGTTGGCACAGACACGGTCGGCTGAATGGCCTGTTCCTGTGCTACACTGTTCTATGTCTGAGAGGTCTGTGGCCACAAATATTCCCAGTCGAATATCATTAGCATAAGGAGGCTGATGAGTGAGAGTGATGGAGAGTGGGAGCAGACTCGCCAATCGTCTGCCTTGAATCAGATGCCCTAGATTTCAATTTGTGTCAATGATAACAAAAGACTCGTAGATGTGGATATTTCCTGTTGTAAGTTGCAAGTGCAGTCTCCCACTTTCATTGCACCCTCACCTGCGCCCAGGGTATTTCCCCTCTCCACACTGTGGTGAGTCCTCCACCCACTCCAATCAGCAATTTCCTTACTTCATTTCCTTCTGACATTTGCAAGCATCTGTTTGGGTGCTGAACAATAAACAAATCCCATGTAGATTCAGAGCTGAAACAGGTTAAAGAACAGTGCTTAGAACTCGGCTGAGATACTGGGAAGAAGATGATATCTTATACAAAACCGTTTGCAAAATTATTACTTCTCCTTGTACATGATTTTGGAACATTACTTCACATGGGGAAGATATATGAATTCAGAAACATCGGTCTTAACAGCGGGGTCAGATTGTGAAAAAAGATTTTCCAATTACATTTTTCCAGAAGATTCCATTTTATTGTCTCTTGAGATGTTCTGGAGTTAGCCATGAACCTTGGACCCTATTGGATGTCTCCATCACCATTATCCTGGCACTGAGCATTCAAGTGTAAGCTTCAGCCCTGATCAGACAAGTCAGCAAGGCTAGAAATTACCTGAACTACCTGCAGTGGAAGACACAGAGGTCTGGTGGGACTGCTAAACCAAGGTTATTTGGAAAACATTGTCCAGTTGAGGAGAGGTTATTTCCACTAACTGCACTCTGTCTAGATGGTTGGGGTAACTTTAACAGTGACTTGGAAAGAGTGCAGAAAAGATTTACAAGGACTTGAGGGACTGAGTTATAGGGAGAGGTTGAGCAGGCTAGGACTTTATTCCGTAGAACATGGGAGACCAAGAAGTGACCTTATAGAGGTGTGTAAAATCATGAGGGACATAAATCGGGTGAATGTACTCAGTCTGTTTCCTAGGGTTGGGAAATAAAGAACTAGAGGGCATAGTTTTAAGGTGAGAGGGGAAATATTTAACAGGAACTTGAGGGGCAACTCTTTTACACAAAGGGTGGTATGTATGTGGAATGAACTGCCAGAGGAAGTGGTTGAGGCAGGTCTTTAACAATTTTTAAAAGACAGTTGAACAAGTACATGGATAGGAAAGGTTTAGAAGGTTATGGGCCAAATGCTGGCAAATGGGACTAGCTTGGATGGGGGACCTCGGTTGGCACGGACCAATTGGGCCAAAGGGCCTGTTTCCGTGCTGTATGACCCTAATTGATTCTATAGAGTTCTGCATTAAACTATTGAACCAGGTGAGTTTTAGTGGTACCTCAGAATTAGCAATTTGTAATGTCATAAGCACAAAGTTTTGTGTTATTTCTGAGGACATTGACTTTTTTAGAGAACTGTACACAAATTGTTGATGGCACTTCCCATCCCAGCCAAAGGGAGCCACTAATGGTCTGCCCTGTATCTGATGTGCTAGATTTCTATTTGCGAATGTTAGTGATAACATAAGACATGAAGGCTTGGACATTTACTGACACACTGTTGGCAGCTGTTTGCCCAGAACTTCAGCTGTGTTTCCTCAGCATCCTGCAACAGAGAAGTGTTTGTTCCCACAGTGAGCTGTGTGTTGTCACTCTGGTGGAAACATTGGCACAATTTCCACATCAGGGGTACATGGAATGGCATCACTTGTGAAGCATGACATGGGTCTTGGATCCCTGCATCTTGGAGCCCAGTCCTTGGACACTCCTGGACAATGAAACAGCACCAGACCAGGATGCCTGCTCCCTCCCTCCAACTAAACACCACCATCTACCCCATCCTACCTCCTGACCCTCAACCTATGTTCACTCAAATCCCAGTGTCCATCTGCCGATCCATGACATCCATCTTCGGTTTTATTGGGCAAACCCAACTGCCTCCCCTCCCCAACACCAGCCACTGATCCAACTGTCCCCAGACCCCCAACTCCTCTCCCAACGCTAACCCTCGATTCCATCAGCCCCATTCCTTTCCCCAGACACCAACACCTATTCTGCTGTCCCCCAAACCCAACACCCCTGTCCTGTGCCTACACATCCCCTCAAACGTGTGTTGGAGGGCTAAACTTGTTGTAACTCTGTGCAACTGGTGTGTTGACAGAAGATTTGGGAAGTCCATGCAAGGTCTATGGTGGACTGGAAGGCTTGAGTTATAAGGAGAGACTGGATAGGCGGGAACTGTTTCCTCAGGAGTGAAGGAGCGTGAGGAGTGACCTTATAGAGGTTTATAAATTCATCAGGGGAATAGATAAGTTGGATGGTCACAGTAGTTTTTCCAGGGTAGGGGAGTCTAAAACTGGAGGGCATAGGTTTAAGGCGAGAGGGGAAAAATGTAAAGGGGACAAGTTTTTCGTGGGTATATGGAATGAGTTTCTGGAGGAAGTGGTTGAGGTGTGTACAATTACAATGCTTGAAAGACATTTGGATAAGTACATGGATAAAAGGTTTAGAGGGATATGAGCTGAACGCGGGCAGATGGGATGAGCTCAGGAAGGCACCTTGATCGGCACAGACAAGTTGGGCCGAAGGGCCTGTTTCCATGCTGTAGAACTCTGGCTCTATGACTCCAATCTAAGAGCTGCAGGGACTTTGGGAACTGTTTTAGCTTATTGAAGGCATGGTTTACAGGAGAAAGTGAGGGGAAATGATTTCCCTTTCAGTTAGTGGGGAAGTTCACCCCCGCTCCATCCATCCATCCTCTGGTCAACACAGGACATGCTTCTAACAGAATCATCTCGTGAATAAGTTTTGTTTACAGCTTCAGAAACCATGCTCAAAGCTGTCATCACACTTCTGATTAAAGTGAGTTGTAGAAATGTGTGGCTTTGTTAAAGCTTTGTCCAAAGGAAACATAAAAATATTACTGAAAATTAAACAGGGAGAGGTATGTGTTGACTTTACAGTAACTTATCCTGAAATCCTTTCTGCACAGAATGATCGAATAAACTTCCAAGCAGCACTGTGGTGGTGAACACTCCAGTTAGGAAGAAGTGGAGGTAGGAATGTGGACGGATTGAATTGCAGTGAGCAGGGTGCCTCCCTCATAGGGCAATTGTCTCCCTCTCCTGACAGTTCTACTCATTAATATTAATATTTGTTTATCAGACATACTTTTTCACTCCTTTAAAACGAAAGAGCAAACTTTCAACATGAAGTCTGTTGTTGCCCAGAGAGCTTGCAGTGACAGTTCTGCAGAGTAGCAGCTCTTATCACACTTTTCCTCAATATTTGCCTTCAAAGCATTGTTTTGTAATATTTTTAAACCTGTGAATATTGACAGCACAGGATAAACCTTTGAGGCAGATTTTTTCTTTGTTTAGCCATTTAATTATCCATAATGCCCACCTTTATTTGGATCTCGTTTGAAGTTTGATTTGAGTGAGGAAATACCAAGAAATATTCAAAAAATGCTTATCTTGGCTTTCTGAACAACCACTGTTCCACTGCAATAGCTCTTACCCACGACGCTTGGTATGAGCTGAGAGATCACAGCTACAGATAACAAATACTGATCAACAATGATCCCTGGGTTTTTGAAGGAAGAAAGAGAAATACAAATCCATGGTCTTTGTTCAACTGTTGCGGTTGGAAAGAAAATGGGTGTGAGAGAGAAAGAGAGAGAGACAGAGAGACAGAGAGAGACAGAGAGAGAGAGGAAGGAATAGGGAGAGATACAATTTGTGAGAGAGAATGTTAAAGGATCTAATGTTTACAGATGGAAAACAGAGAAATATAAGTGAGGGATAAAGATGAGAGATAAGATTATGAAAGAAAGATTGTGGTTGAGAGAAAGCAAGAAAGGAACGTAGATACATAGATATTAAGTGAATGAGGAGGAACAAAAAAATAGAAATGGGTAAAAGATGAAGAAACAAGAGGGCATCTTGATCTCTAACCGGGATTGTGTTCCCAGGACTGATGGACTCTGCTGGTTACACCTCCACTACCATGGCCAATCTCACCACAGGTAGGTTTACTGGTGGTGCTGGGGAGGGATGAACCAAGCCTGGTGGGAAACTGGGGACCACAAAAAGAGAACTAGTCAGAACTGTAAATGAAAGGTAGAAAATTAATGAGAGAGTTTGGGGGAGAGCAAATTGAGAGGATGGAAAATAGATGATGGGAAAGGGACAGAGCTGCAGCACACAGACATCACTGGTGGACTGAATGCCAAGCCTTTACCAACTCAGTCACTGAAGATTGAAAGGAGTTGGGCCTTACACTGCAGGACCAAGGCTGCGATCTACAACATCTTCCTGCAGTACAATATCTTCCGCTGACAATGAAGGCCCACGATGAGACTCAGCGGCAAACTCTGAGTGAGGGCAGACGTCGAAGATGAAGTTCACCACCACCAATGCGTCAGAGCAGCTTTCGGCTGTCTGAGGAAAACAGTGTTTGAAATCAAGACTCAACCCCAGCACAAATCTCATGGGTCCACTCAGCAGCACTGATCCCTGCCCGCCTGAGACCTGAACAACCCATAGCAACATCTCGAGGCACTGCAACGATACAGTATCACAGTGGCTGCAGGATCCTCTAAGTTCACTGGAAGGATGTGAGCCAGTATTAGTGTCCTCTCCCAGGTACTGAGGCCTAGTTACAATGCACTACATAGAATATCACATAACAGTTGGCTAGGTTGGACAGGCTTTGCCACTTGCATGCTGATTGTGGACTCTGGAAACCAACATTCTACTCCACAGGAAGGGGCAACCAGGAAGGTAGAAGAAAGACTCCGCAATATGCTCAAAGCCTCCCTTGTAAACTGTAACTGCTGGGAACCTCTGGTCCAGGACCATTCAGCGTGGAGGAGGAACACTTAGATGGCATTGAGAATGTGTATTCTGTACATTGGGAGCAGGCAGAGGGACTGTGTTAGTGGTGGAAGGAACGCACCACCTACCTGGCCCCCTCAACCCCACCCTCACCTCCTGCCCTATTTGTGGAAGGGTCCACGGGTCAAGCAATGACCTCATGAGTCACCTTGGAACCCTCACGGGAGTGCGAGCAAGTGATCCTCGACCCTGAGAGATTGCCCAAAGAGAAAACAGCAAACCGTGGAAAGTGGAGGAGTGAAGTTAAAAGCAAAATTAGGAAAACAAAGGGAGACTGGAAAACCACTGACCAGAAAAATCATCCATATCTTTCTATTCCCTTCATGTTCATGTGTCTAAAACCCTCTTAAACTCTACCAAACTGCCTGATTCCACGAATAACCCTGGTAACCCATTCCAGGCACTTACTACTCTGCATAAAAAACTTACACCTCACATCACCTTTTAACTTGCCCCCTCTAACCTTAAAAGCACGTCCTCTGGTGTTTGACATTTCTACCTTGGGGAACAGATTCTAACTGTCTGCCCTATCTATGCCTTTCATAATTAAAAAAAACTCTATTAGGTCTCCCCTCAGCCTCCGACGCTCTAAAAAGAACAACCCAAGTTTGTCCAACTTGTCCTTATAACACATACCCTATAATCCAGGCAGCATCCTGGTAAACCTCTTCTGCACCTTTTCCACAATCTCCGCACCCTTCCTATAATGGGGTGACCAGAACAGCACACAATACTGCCAAGTGTGGTCGGACTAAAGTTTTATTTAGCTGCAACATGACTTCCTTACTCTTATACTCAACATCCCTACCAATGAAGGCAAGCATTCCATATGTCTTATTTACCACCTTGTTCACTTGCGTAGCCACATTCAGTGAATTATGGACCTGAACCCCAAGATCCCTCCGTACCTCAGTGCTATTAAGGAGCCGACCATTAACTGTATACCTTCTCCTTTCACTTGACCTCCCAAAGTGCAACACCTGGGTTAAACTCATATCTGTAACTGGTCTATATCCTGCTGTATTCTTTGATAGTCCTTTACACTGTCCACAACTCCACCAATCTTTGTATCATCCACAAACTTGCTAATCCACCCGTCTACCTTTTCATCCAAATCATTGATATACATCACAAACAACAGAGGTCACAGCACTGATCCTTGCAGAACACCACTTGCCACGGACCTCCAGCTAGCATAACAGCCTTCCAACCCTGCTCTCTGTCTTCTACGGGCAAGCCAGTTCTGAATCCAAACTTGCAACTTACCCTGGATCCCATGCACCTTTATCTTCCGAATCAACACACCATGAGGGACCTTGTCAAATACCTTACTAAAGTCTATGTAGATAACATCCACTGCCTTACCCTCATCAAACTCCTTTGTCACTTCTTCAGAAAACTCAATCCAGTTTGTAAGACATGACCTGCCCTGCACAAAGCCATGCTGACTGTCCCTAAGCAGGCCATGCCTTTCCAAATGTGCATTAATCCTATCCCACAGTATCATCTCCAATAGCTTCCCTACCACTGATATGAGGTTCACTGGCCTAAACAAAGTTTTTCACTGTACCTCGGTACATGTGATAATAATAAACCAATTACTAATGCCCGTGGTGGTCAGATCCATTTCAACAGGCACAGATGTGTATAACATGGAGACACCACAATGAGCAAAGGCCACCGTCTGAATGGAAGCTCGGCTCTGTGCTGGTTCCATCACCATGGAGGGAGTATGTGGGAGTGGCAGTGAGTCTGTGAAGCACCGTCTGTCCTCCCTAAGGATGACTCCACACCTAATCTCACCACTGCCCTTTGACCCTTCTGCCAGACAGCTACCGACAGCTGCCACTCAAAACAAAGCCGTGCACTCGAAAGGCCCCTGGCTCCTCTGTGCCACAGGTGGTCCTTCCTCAGCCTGGCTGCAGCTACAGGGTGGCAGTGCAGAGGAACAGGAGTACAGAGTGCTGGTGATGCCCCTCTCCAAACACCGACATTTCCATTGGCCCTGTGCCAGCCTTGAGTGGGAGGTGTTGTGAAGTCCCTCCCCAGCACTGGGGCTTAGGCAGTGACGCCTGACCTGACCAGAGGTGACCCTGACCACCACTCCTGGCTGTGGCTCTGACTGTGGTTGGAGGGATGTGGCAGTGGCTTCAGGAGCCTTACTCCTGGCCTGGCCCCTCTGGACACAGCCGTTCTTCCCTGGCCTTTGACCCTCTCCTTCTGCCAATATCAGGCCGGAAACTCAGCAGGATCAACAACAGAGCCTGAGTCTTTACCTCAGGTCTGAAACCACACTTGCTCCCATCCATACCCATCAAATGGGAGACTGGGAGATCCTCCTGCTGTTCAGATCCAGTTCCTGTGGGGCTCACGCATTGACCCAACCCACGTGGGCAACAGTGAGCTGGACGAGTTTGGAACTCACCGGCTGCCGACCCCCACACAACTTTGGGTCCTCCCAATGCTCATCCCAATTCCACAAATGCAGCAACAGTGCTGTTGCAAGTGTGACTCGTGTGTGAGATGTCAACCAAATCGGGATATCTGGCACCAGGTTAAGTGGAGTGGATGTCCTAGGACTGACTCTGGCTCTGTGAGAGGAGGGTGGAATGGAAGTGGTGTGGTCTTGTGGCAGAAACAGAGGAAAAAAGATGGAGGGCTCTGGAGAAATGGGAAATAGGTCAAGTTGCGAGTGAAAGAGGAAGAAGAAAACGGGGGAGGGAGGTGTGTGACGTGGAGATTTGAGCTGTGCTCCAGAGTCAAACAACCTGCAGAACCTCACTGCTGGGAGTTAGAGTGTGGAGGGGCCCCACAGACAGAATCAGTCTGAGTCAGCACCTTTGGTGCGTGCGGTTGGGACGGAGGTGTTGGAACAGGCAGGTAGTTGAGAGCAAAAGCTCCAGCGACCATATCCTTTAGCTAATAACTAACTAACTAATAATCACTTCTGTTCCGTGGGGAGAGGCATGCCCTGCGCCTTCAGCCTCCGTTTGTGTCAGGATGCACTGAGACATAAGGGCCGGTGCTGTGAACTGAACCCAGGTCAGAGGAAGTGCTTCACCACAGAAGCTGCTCTCTCGATGGGCCTTGCTGGGGAGCAATGCACATTGTGCAAGCACTTCCTGTGTTTATCACAGTCATTTCTTCCACCTGACTGATGTGTCTCAGTCGACGTGTCAAACTTTGATCAAATGATGCTTGGAGATTTCCAAAGGCAAAGGAAACCAGCTACAGGGAAAATGAAAACATCACAGTACTGTTATGATTCTTCTTGCTCCAGAATGGGGTTGACATCGCCAAGAATTACTAATTTGATCGTTAACAGCTGTACTCCTGTAAGAAAGCATGGTTCACTTACTTAACACAATCAGCAGATTCATTCATACTTTCCCCTGACGTTTTATGTGCATCTGCAGAGCCAAACTTCACACACCTGCATTAAGCAGTTTCGGACAGCCCCTCTGGTTTGTGACCTCCCCTCACCACCACTGATCTAAGTGCCTATGAGAACCCCAGCAGTGGTATCCTGCTCCCACCCTCCAACAAGTTAGCACTTGGCCACAGGTATAGATTGGAGATCCCCGGACTCACTCCACAGAAGACCAAGTCCATTCCCTTTTCTTCAACCTCCCATGACTCTGCTGAAAGTTAAACCTGTGGATAAGGGCAGATTTAATCATGCCAGGCCAGGAGCTCCACCTCGCTGTAAAATGTTCATCGCCAAATTGGATGGACTTTCAAAGGTGTGTCATACATTGTGTAGACAAGGGGCAGCCTACTGATGGTTCATGAGTTAAACCTGCCCAGATCTCACCCCGGATGAATCATTGAGCCCCTTCCTTGCTTCCCACAGGCTGCCTGCTTCCAGTCGGAGTTATACATTACAGCTGTGGGGATTGTGATTTGAAGTTAATATTAGCAATTGGTGTAGAGTTTCTGGAACACTGTTGGAGCTGAATCCCCCAGCCAAGTGGAGAGTATTCACCACACCCTCTCCCCCACAGATGCTGCTCAACCGCTGAGTTCTCCAGCAGGTTGTTTTTCTGAGGTGTCCAGTGGATGATGGTAGGGGAGGGGTCTTCAGAGAGGAGGGGAGGGAGGGAGGGGAACAGTGAAGAGGGGTGAGGGTGAGGGAGGGGTGACAGTGAAGGAGGAGTGACGCTGAGGGAGGGGAGGGAGGGGTGAGGGCGAGAGAGGGGAGACAATGAGTGCACTCTGTGGGACAATGCCGACTCTGGCCTCTGGTTTGCCGGTGTTATATCGGTACAGTGTGGAGGTGGGCAGCCAGTCTCTTCTGGCACTGGTTTACCCGTGAGGGGAAGCAGAGTGAGGCTGAGTGCCAAGCAAGTGAACAAGTGGGGCATCAGGGCCACTCGGTGAGTGGAAAGCACCCCCAAGGATAGAATCTGGCCATTTATCTGCCTCCGCTAACCGTATTATTGCCTTTGTTACATTAATGGCCAAACGATCCATTTTGCTTAAATGGAAGGATCCAATACTCCCCACTACTTTTCAATGGTTCTCTCAAACTATATCATGTTTAAACTTGGAAAAAATTAGGAGTGGTACTGTTGATCCTTCGCTTAAATTTGAGGAAGTTTGGAGTCCATTTATTCAATATTTTCACATGATATAGATCCCCTTATAATAACCTTTCAATTTAGAGGAACGGAGTTGATAATGTAATATTGCTCTGTTTCTATTGAGAAATTTTAGTCCAGTTTTTTTTTCTGTTTTTTTTAAATTTTTTTTTCTTTAGCTTAGTTTGGTTTGATATATTATTTATAATTTTTCTTATTGTTTTGGGGTTTTTTCTTTTTTATATTTTATAATACATCTTTTTCTTTTATATTATATTCATTCACTAACAGATCGTTGGATCTACAGATTTTTTTAATACTCTGTTGTTCTTTATGATTATCCATGTCATGATTGTTATCTTGATCTCTTTGTATTACATGTATAAACATTGATATATTAGTCTGTATTAATTTGAAAACTAATAAAAAGATTGAAAAAGAAAGAGTGGAAAGCACCCTGGCACTACGTGGGAGGTGAGGGACACTGCCAGAGGTGTAAGTGACCACACACAGGAAATTTCTGACTGGGCTCACCTCCGGTCACCACATTACAGCAACGACAAGGAGGCACTGGAAATGGGTGAGAAAGGGTTCACAGGGAGGATTGAGGAGATGAGGAGTGACAGTCATAAGGATACATGAAAGAGGCTGGAACAGGAGAGAAGGCTGAGGGGAGAAGTGATGGAAGTTCTAAAATGACGACGGCCCCGGATAGACCAGGCAGTGGGAAGCTGTTCCTGTTGGAGGAGGAGTCAAGGGCTAGGAATTCCAGAGGAGAAGGGAATCAAGGGTGAGCCTGTGGTTGGAATCAGGAACGCACTGCCTGCTGATGTGGTGGAGGTTCCAGTGTGGTCTTCAATGGTGGGGAAAAACCTGCCAGGTTACAGTGTGAAGGCCAGAGAGGAGGGGTGGGGTGGAACCAGTCAGTTGCTCTGTAAAGAGCCTGTGTGGACAAGATGGGCTGAATGGCCTCCTCCTGTGCTATAACAATTCTACGCTTCTATGAAAGGCTTTGGGGTGTCAGGAGGTGATCCTGCTCACGTAGCTGCAGTATTCATGTGGCCGGTCTAGTTGAGTTTCTGGTCAGTGTGATCCCGAGGATGTTGATGGTGGGGTGTCTACAATGATAGTGCCATTGAACATCAAGGGTAAGTGATTGGAATCTCCCCTGTAAGAGATGGTCATGGCCAGGATCTTCTGTGGCTGAGTGTTATTTATCAGCTCATGGCTGAATGACGTCTCGGTCTTGCTGAATGTAGACATGGACTGTTTGATCTGCCAAATTGTAAATGGAATTGAACACCATGTAACCATCAGCGAGCATCCCCACATGATGGAAGGAAGGTCAGTGACGAAGCAGCTGAAGATGGTTGGACCCAGGACACTGTCCTGAGGAACTCCTGCAGTGATGTCCTGGGGCGGGGATGATTGACCTCCAACAACACTGGTTGCAGCCAAAACTCAGATCATCAGTTGGGATCCTCATGGAACATTGGTCAAGGAAACATGGACACCCAACCTATGATCTTCCATCTGTGAACTTCAATAATGAGGGCTTGGTTGTGGGGGGGGGGGCCCTAAATCCATGCTTTCCCAATTAGTGTCCCATGAAAATGTATGCTGGCATTCCAACTGACTGAAGGAGTGGTTTCTAATCCTGCCCAATCAGGCTGTCAGCCCCTCACACCAGTCCTGTCACTCAGTAACATCCAGACTGACCTTTGACCCCCATCAGCACTACTTTCCTGTACTAACCCCTTATACTTTCACATCCAAAGATCCACCAATCTTTGCCTCGAATGTGCCTAGGGACTCAGTGAGCCTCAGACAGAGAATTCCAAAGGTTCAACCCTTTCGTGTCAGAACCCCGAGTTCTAGACACCCCAGTCAGCTCCACATCTACCCTGGTCAGAGTTTTGTAGGTTTCAATACAAAGGAAAGGGGCCACTGGGTAACAAGGTGTAGGACACATCCATTGCACAGTCTGTCCCTCATTAGTACCAGAACATCATTAACGCACCATTAATTACAGCAGCATTGCTCTTAGGTACTTTTCATTTACATGTTAATATAACTCACAACATATGGATTATTTGTTAATAATTTGTTCATTCCCATTGTAAAACAGTATTCCCACTTGGAATACCTCTCCCCCTTCTGTAACAAATACCTCATTGGGCAGGGCCTTGTGCAGTTGCCCTGTTTAGGAATTCACTCCACACCAAAATTCTTGGCATGACCTCTGAACAGGCACTGTAAGTACACAACTACTTTACATACAAAGACACAAAGGGAAAATTTGAAAAGTAAAAAATTCCCCTCAGTATTCTGGAGTCCACCCACTGTCAGAGCTGACATATACACAGTGTGGGAGGGAATTCTCAACAGTTGAGCCCGTAGTTGCTGCAGCTCCATCTGGTCACATTTAAATGTTTGTAAACCTGACTGCCTGATGGAAACGGGACAGGCGAACAGCTAAAAGCCTCACTCTAACACACTGGGGGTGACCCACCACAAATGTTGCCAGTGCAGTTTTGAATGGTAGGCACTGCTGTGTTACAGAAGTCACAACAATGAGATGGGACCATGTAACAGCTCCTGGTGTGATGTCAATTGAGGAAAAATAATGACAAAGGAATCACTCCCCTTGTTGCTGTCTGTGGTGGGGACATTCTCACCCACCTGGGAGGTCAGGTGGTTCATCTGAAAAGATGGTAGTAATGTGGTGGCCACTGAGTAAGGAGCAGACCCAAGCAAGGGCGCCACCAACTGGCCACAGCACACACAGCATGTTACCTCCTGGTGCTGATCTTCAGAAACGACCAAAGTTTTCTTCTCATGGCTCCTTGTGGGGCTGAGCAGAGGTGGCACCTTCCAGGAATACTCAGGCCTGTCCCAGGGTGGGTGGGCAGGAGCTGATCGTTCACTCCCCTTGATCCTGACACTCATTTCTGCAAGTTCCTGTTGGAGACTCAGGAGATGAAACTCCCACAGCTTTTCCTTGCTCAGTTTTGACCTAGCACTGAAAGTGACGTGCTTAAATAGGCCCAGAGTTAACATCATCCCAGGATGATCTCTGAATGTTGGCACTGGGTAGGGGGAGGTCACTGCACCAACAATGCCTATCTGACAACACGTAAATCCTTTAACAATGGCTTCTGAGGTGCCCAAGGCCATGTGAAAACCCAGTCTTGGTTGCCTGCAATGGGAAGAATACATTCTTCTTACAAACCTGCCCTGATGTACACCATCACCTCCTACAAAACCCTGGAAAACAAGGACCACTTCCCATGTGTCAGGAGCCACCTCTCAATGATGGCAGGCATCAATGATGACATTCACCATCACCTTCAGCATGCCTGCATAGCCTTTGGCCACCTGAGGAAAGGCTCATGGTCTACTAGGCAGCAGTGAGCCTCCATCCTGAGACCTGGACCAGCTGATACTAGAGAAACACCAAAAATGCCGTCTCCAAAAAATCCTCCAAATCCACTGGTGGGATAAGTGAACCAATGTCAGGTCTCTCCCAGACCAACACCCCCACAGAGGCCCTAACTACACAGTTAATTGCATTGGGCAGGCCAAGTTGTTCCTAATACCAGACTCCCAAAAACAGGCAGTCTAGTCCAGACTCTATCACAGGACAGACAGACCCATTCAAAGACTCTTTGAAAAAGTGCAAATCCCCACCAACTCTTGGCAATCCCCGGCCCACAGTTACTCCAAACAGAGGAGCATAAAGGATGTTGTACAGCAGGTAAGATTTTGTTTGTTATTTAAGTAAATTGTTCATTATTTATATAAATGATTTGGATGAGAATGTATGAGGCATGGTTAGTGTTTGTGGGTGGCACTTCTGATTAGCTGGGTAAGTGAGCTGAGGAGTGGCAAATGGCTTTCAATTCAGATAAGTGGGAGGTGTTGTATTTTGGGGAGTCAAACCAAGGTAGGACTTTCACAGGGGCCCTGGGGAGTGTTGTGGAACAGAGGGACCTAGGAGAACAGGTACATGGTTTGCCAAAAGTGGTGTCACAGGTAGATAGGGTGGTGAAGGAGGCATTTGGCACACTGGCCTTCATCAGTCGGGGTATTGAGTATAGGAGTTGGGAAGTTATGTTGCAGTTATGTAACATGTTGGTGAGGCCGCATTTGGAGTTATTGTGTACAGTTTCGGTCACCCTATTATAGGAAAGATGGAAAGAGTGCAAAGAAGACTTATGAGAATGACACCAAGACTTGAGGGCCTGAGCTATCGGGGGAAGATGGGCAGGTACGACCTTGTTCCTTGGAACATAGGAGACTAAAAGGTGTATAAAACCACGAGGGGCATAGATAATGTGCGTGCAGATAGTCTTTTTCCCAGGAAAGGGAACCAAAAATTAGATGGCATAGGTTTATGGTGAGAGGGGAAAGATTTAAAAGGGACCTGAGGGGCAACTTCTTCACACAGAGGGCGGTAGGTATATAGAATGATCTGCCAGAGGAAGTGGTTGAGGCAGGTACAATAACAACATTTAAAAGACATTCAGACAGGTACATCAATCGGAAAGGTTTAGAGGGATGTGGGTTAAACGCGGGCAAATGAGGCGAGCTTTGGTGGGCACCTTGGGTGGCATGGACAAGTTGGGCTGAAGGGCCTATTTCTGTACTGTATGACTCTATTGGGAACCCGGAGTTTATTGATTGGGAGCACACAGAATTCCAGTGTAAGGAGTGGAGGTTCCGCCCCAACCCGTGGTAAACCAGCACCTGTTTGCCTCACAGTCTGTGGTTCCCACATTAGCCCCAGCCTCCCCCGAACACATAGAACTGGATTAGGAAAAGGTAGTTCTTGATCCCAACTGGTCTCTCAAGGAGAACCAACATAGAGAAAAACAACTTCAACTTCATCATTCTCTGTCACTTCCCAGTCTTGTATTTGTCCAAGGTTTTATAACCAGCTTTTATTTTGTCTAAGTTCGTCTGCCAAATTAAATTTCTTTCCTGAAATAGTTAAAATTTAAGCTATTGCTGACTTGCTGACTTCTTGTTCATAGTGTTCCTCCTAGTGTATTATTTTAGAACATTTTTCCATTCTGTTCATAAGGAACAAATTCAAGAGTTCACCCCTGATCCCCAGTTGTACTTTTGCAGTGTTCTCTCCTGATCTGTTGCAATGGATGGGTTGACATTTGGCTAACTTGGAACAGATTCAGCAGAGACAGTACACCCCTGGGATGGTCCCAAAGGTTCATCTTTCTCCTACACATAATTCTTAGTCCCTGTCACCAATATTCCCCAATGTGGGTGGGGCAGAGCTCCTGGTTCAATCAGTACAAATATGGTATTGTATATCGCAACATTTGGAGATAGAAAACCTAATGGGTCAACAGACTAAAAGTGAACAGAAACTGACCAGGCCAAAAATTAAAACTGCAGAATAGATTAATGTTTACCAAGCCAAATGCAAGTCAGGAATTCACAGCCCAGCCCACTTATGGAAATACAAATCTCCTTACACACATTATCTATGGTTTATATTCTATAGACTATGGGGGAACATACAAATATTTAAAAACACATAACATTATTTATTTGCCGGGTTAATAGAAAGACTGAGAAAATAATCCTGGAGACACAAGAGACTGCAGATGCTGGAATCTAGAGCAACAAACAAGATGTTGGAGGAACTCAGCAGGTCAGGAGGCATCTGTGGAGGGTAATGAACAGCTGACATTTCGGGTCGAGACCCTTCATCTGGACTGAAAGATAGAGGGAAAATAGGCAGTATAACAAGGTGAGTGGGAGGGGTGGGCAAGAGCTGGCAGGTGATAGGTGGATCCGGGTGAGGAGGGTGATAGGCAGATAGAGGAGGGCAGTGTGGAAATAGTGACAGAGGCTGGGAGGTGATTGGTGGAGGCAGCAAAGGGCTGCAGATGATGGAGTCTGATAGGAGAGGAAGGTGGAGCATGGAGCCAGATAAGGGAGGTGGGGGGGGGGGCAGATGGGAACAGTGGGCCTAGCGGGAGGGGTGTGTGGGTGATGGGCAGATGGAGTGGGTGGAAGGGGGGAAAGAAACAGGGTGATGGGGGCTGGGGTGGGTGTTGGTAGATCAGAAGGAGAGGGAAAAGGGACAGAGAGGGAGACGTTTATCTGAAACTGGAGAATTCAATGTTCATGCCGTCGGGTTGTAGACTACCCAGGCAGAATATGAGGTGCTGTTCTTCTACTTTGCGTTTAGCCTCACCCTGGCAGTGGAGGAGGCTGAGGTCAGACATGTTGGTGTGGGAATGGGGAGGGCAATTAAAATGGCTGGCAACCGGGAGATCCAGACGGCCTCGGCGGATGGAGCACAGGTGCTCGGCAAAGTTTTTGCCCAGTCTGCGTCCACTCTCACTGACGTAGAGGAGACCACATCAGCAGCACCAGGTGCAATAAGCAAGGTTGGAGGAGATGCGCATGAAAGAAAATAGTCTTCTCTTCTTTCCTATTGTTCCCACTGTCACTCAAGTGAACGTCAAATACAAGACGGCATTGGATTAAAGTGAGAGGGTGAAGGTGTGAAGGAGATTTACATGGAACACAGAGTGCCTGGAACAGGCTGTGCATCACGGTCAACACAGACATCATGGGCCGAAGGGCCTGTTCCTGCGTTGTGCTGTTCTATGTTTAGGATGCAATTCAAAACTAACACCTACAGTTTTTCAAGATGACTACTGATGAAGAGCACCACCACATCTATGTTCACTCTGCCACAGAGAACCACTCTCCACCCACACTGCATCGTACAATACTCCTCCACAAGTGCTGCTTGACCTGCTGAGCTGTTTTTTATTTAATATTCCTCCATACCTCTGCATTGCAAAAATCCAACAAACCGTTTTGAAAGTTTCAGTTGCCCTGAACAGCACTTCAGTCTTTGTTCTTCAGTATCCCAAGGCCCTTCATGGTATATAGATAGAACAGTACAGCACAGGAACAGACCCTTTGGCCCACCATGTTGTGCCAAGCTAATTAAACTGGTAATTAAATGCCTAATCCTTTCTGCCTACACAATGTCCATATACCTCCATTCTCTGCACGTTCATGAGCCTATCTAAGAGGCTCTTAAATGCCACTATCATATCTGCCTTCACCACCACCCTTGGCAGTGCATTCCAGGCACCCACCACCTCTGTGTAAAAAAAACTTGCCCCACACATCTCCTTTGAATGTACCCCCCTCATTTTAAATGCATGCCCTCTAGTATTAGACATGCTGACTCAGGGAAAAAAGTACCAGCTGTCTACACTATCTGTGGCTCGCATAATCTTTTAAACTTCTATCAGGTCTTTCCTCAGCCTCCACCGCTCCAGAGAAAACAATCCAAGTTTGTCCAACCTCTCCTTATACCACATGCCCTCTAATCCAGGCAGACTCTTCTGCACCCTCTCCAAAGCCTCCATATCCATCCTACAACGGGGTGACCAGAATTGAATGCAATACTCCAGAAGTGGCCTAACCAGAGTTTTGTAAAGCTGCAACATAACTTCTTGACTCTTGAACTCATTGCCTTGACTAATAAAGGCAAGCATGCTGTATGACTTCTTTACCACCCTATCAACCTGTGCAGCCACGTTCAGAGAACTATGAACTTGGACCCCAAGATCCCTCTGTACATTAATACTGTTAAGGGTCCTGCCATTAACTGTGTACTGTCCATTTATTTTTGATCTCCCAAAGTGCAACACCTCACACTTGGCTGGACTAAACGCCATCTGCCATATCTGCAACTGTTCTATGTCCTGCTGTATCCTTTGGCAATCTTCTACACTTTCCACAATGCCACCAATCTTTGTATCGTCTGTTAGCTTACTAACCCACCCATCCACATTTTCAACTGGGTTATTTATATATATCACAAACAGCAGAAGTCCCAGTACAGATCCCTGTGGAACACCACTAGTCACAGACCTCCAGCCAGAATAAGTCCCATCGACCACTACCCTCTGTCTTCTATGGGCAAGCCAATTCTGAATCCAAACAACCAAGTCACCGTGGATCCCATTCATCTTAATCTTCTGGATGAACCTACCATGAGGAATCTTGTCAAACAGCTTACTAAAATCCATGTAGACAACATCCACAGCTCTACCCTCGTCAATCACCTCCTCAAAAAACTCATTCAAGTTAGTAAGACACGACTTGCCCCGCACAAAGCCATGCTGACTGTCCATAATTAGGCCATGGTTTTCCAAATACTCATAAATCCTTTCCCAAAGAATCCTCTGCAATAGCTTCCCTACCATTGATTTGAGACTCACCAGTCTATATTTTCCAGGATTATCCCTATTTCCCTTCTTGAATAAGGGAGCAACATTAACTACTCACCCATCCTCCAGGATGTTGCCTGTGGCCAGAGAGGACATGAAGATCTTGGTCAAGGCCTCAGCAATCTCATCTGTTGCCTCTCTCAATAATCTGGGGTATATCCCATCAGACCCTGGGGGCTTAGCCACTTTAATATTCTTAAAGAGACCCAACACTACCTCCTTCTTTGTCTCAAAATGCCATAGCGCACTGATCTCACTATCTTCCACGCCCTTCTCCTTGGTAAATACTGATGCGAAGTACTCATTTTGGATCTCACCAACATCCTCCGCCTCCAAGCACGTGTTCCCTCCTTTATCCTTGAGTGCTTCTACCCTCTCCCTGGTTATCCTCTTGCTCTTGATGTATTTATAGAACGCCTTGGAATTCTCTTTAATCTTACTTGCCGAGGTATTTTTTATGGCCCCTCCTGGCTCTCCTAATTTCCTTCCTGAGTTCTTTTCTATCTTCTTTATAATCCTCAACCATTTGATTTTAACTTCCTAATCCTTACATACGCTTCCTTTTTCTTCTTGACTAAATTCACCACCTCTCTCATCGTCCAAGGTTCCCTTACCTTGCCGTCCTTGTCCTTCCTTCTTACTGGTCCTGTCCTGTACTCTGTACAGTTGGTCTTTAAACACCCTGCATGTCTCAGATGTGGACTTGCCCAAAAATAGCTGTTCCCAATTAACTCTCCCTAGTTCCTGCCTGTAGTATAATCCCATCAGAGTAATTGTACCTTTCTTATTTTTGAATTGTACCCATACAGACTCAGTGGATGAGCCCTCCAGTATGTCCTCTCTGAGTGCAGCTGTGATATTATCCCTGATTAATGGTGCAACTCCCCCCATCTTTTACCTCCCTCTCTATCTTTTCTAAAACATCAAAACCCTGGAACATTAAATATCCAGTCCTGTCCCTCTCTCACCAAGTCTCTGTAATGGCCACAAGATCCATGAACTGATCCATGCTCTAAGTTCATCACCCTTACCCTTAAAACTCCTAGCATCAAAATAAACACACTTCAACCTGTCCATCCCATCATGTAAATTACCTTGCTCCTGCCTGTCCTTCCTTACAGACTTACTGGTCATAACATCTGCCTCCCCCTCAATCCCTCCACTTTCTGACGCGGTGCTCTGGTTCCCATCCCCCTGTCAAACTAGCTTAAACCACTCCTAACCTTTAGCTGTGACCACCTCACTAAAACTCTTGACTATGATGCTCTCAGCATCCCAGACATATTCCCAGTATATGTTCTGATACTTATTAGAGCCCCTGAAATGTATCACCTCATACTGATCAGGATCACATTCCATCTGCTACTGCACTGCCCAATTTACTACCTGATCAAACTTATCCGATACCCTAAGACTACCCTTCTCACTGTCAACAGCACCACCAATTTACATACCATCTGCAAACTAATATCTCCTATATTCATATCCAAATCTTTGATGTATATAAGCAAACAGCTGAGGTCCCAGTACCGATCCCTGTGATACACTACTGGTCACTGTCACAACCCTCCACCATCGCCATCACCATCTTCAATCATCAAGCCAATTTTGGATCTAACTTGACTTTGATCCTATGGGCTCTAACCTTTTCTACATCAATACCGTGGCTACAAGACCAAGCTGGAGTAGGCTGGATATTGTGCATTGATTTACTCATCTCTTGACACTGTAAAACCTTCTCACAGTCTGCAAAACTCAAGTCAGGAGTGTGATGGAATGCTCTCCACTTGCCTGGATGAGTGCAGCTTCAACAACACTCAAGAAATTCAGCAGGACAAAGCAGCTTACCTGGCACCCCATCCACTGAACATTCCTTCCCTCCACCATAGTGGTTGCAGTGTGGATAATCTCCAAGATACACTGCATTGCCTGAATTACCAAAGCCTTCCTGCCACCTACAAGGCACAAGTCAGGACCATGAACAGCATTCAGATGACCACAGCTCCCACACACTCCAGCACCTCTACTATAACTATGTACAAAATGCACTGCCATCCCTTGTCTAGGCTACTCATAGATTCAGAGTAATACAGCATGGAAACAGACCCTTCTGCCCAACTTGTCCATGCCGACCAAAGTGCTCATCTAAGATCTTGGCCCATATCCAGCTAAACCTGTCCAAGTGTCTTTTCAGTGTTGTTATTGTACCTGCCTCAACTAATTCCCCTGGCAGCTCATTCCATATATGCACCACCCTCCGTGTGAAGAAGTTGCTCCTTAGGTCCCTTTTAAACCTTTCACCTTAAACCTATGCCCATTAGTTTTTGATTCCCTTTCCCTGGGTTCATTCACCCTATGACTTTATATACCTGTATAAGGTCATCTCTCATTCTCCTACACTTCAAGAAATAAAGTCCTCACCTGCCCAGCCTCCCCCTATAACTCAGGCCCTCGAGTCCTGGCAGCATTCTCAGAAATCTTCTTTGCACTCTTTCCAGCTTAATGATGTCTTTCCTATAACAGGGTGACCAAAACTGTAACAATACTCCAGGTGCAGCCTCACCAATGTCTTGTACAAATACTGCAATAGCACCTTCCAAACTTGTGACTTCCATTATCAAGTTGGGCAGTGGGCACTCCTCCTGTGTGCTCACCTTCAGGTTGGACACCATCCCGACTCAGAAAAAATCCAAATGGCAGAGACGGTTCATCCACCTGGCCCCATTGGCTCAGCATTGTTGTGATTGCTCAAATCTTATGCTTGGCACTCATATTGTCAAGGATATTCTGGGAACCTCCTGCCCCCAAACTTTCAATCGTTCACCATTATCCACAACTAGATGTGAGAGGTGTGCAGAGCTTTGATCTAATGCGTTGGTGTGAGATCATTTACTAGGCAACGTTTAGGAAGTGCTGCCAGGGGAGATGGTGGAAGCAGATATGATAGCATTGTTTAACAGGCACTTAGACAGATACATGAACAGGCAGGGAATGGAGGGAGATGGACCATGTGCAGGCAGATGGGATTAGTTTAAACCTGCATCATGGTCAGCACAGACATGGCGGGCCAAAGGGCCTGTTCCTGTGCTATTCTATGTTCATTCAGCTTGCTATTTTTACTGCTTAGCTTTACTAGGTTGGCACCTGGTTTGACAGGTTTGTAGAGAAAATATTTTTCTGTGAAGGAAAACCTCTTAGTAATACAAACACCACTGTTCAAAAAAATGTGATAATGAGTACATTAGCAAAGAACGTTAATGAAACACAGGATTTGACAAGTGGAGCAAAAGATAAATTTCTGGAAGAACTCGACAGGTCAGGCAGCATCTGTCGATGTTTTGGGTTGGAACCCTGTAACAGGACTGGGAGTGTAGAGGTAAGGTAGTCAGTATATAAGGGAGAGGGAGGGGCAAAACAGAGGCTGGTAGATGATAGGTGGAACTAGATTTGTGGGTTGGGGAGGGATGATGGGCAGATGGAGCTAGGAGGGGAAGGGAGTGTTGAGACAGAGGCTAGTTGGTGATAGGTAGAACCAGATAAGAGAAGGATGATAGGCAGATGGAACCACGTGGGGTGGATATTTATGGGGGGGGAGCATGAAGGGGAGGATAGAGAAAGTGAACAAGGGAGATAGAACCTGGCTGCACCAGTGGGAGTGGGAAAGGAAAATGGGGAGCAGGATACCTGAAATTGGAAACTGTAATGTTCATACCATTGGGTTGTAGGCTGCCCAAGCGGATTGTGAGGTGTTGTTCTTCTAGTTTGTGTTTGGCCTCACCATGGCAATGGAGAAGGCTGAGGACAGGCAGGTTGGTGTGGGAATGGAAAGAAGGCCCTGCGCACCTCTCACATCTAGATCTGAAATGACTTGCAACTGGAATCTCAAGGTGGCTGTTGGGGACAGAGCACTGGTGCTCTAGAAAACAGTTGCCTAGCCCTAAATTGGTCTCGCTTATGTAGAGGACTCCGTAGGGTTATAGTTGATATCAGTAGATAGTTTGTCTCCTGGGGTGGAGACAGAGATCCAGAAAAGGTGTCAGAAACAATTCAGGTGAATTTGAGCAACACACAATACACTGGAGGAACTCAGTAGGTCAGGCAGCAACTATGGAGGGAAATGGACAGTGGACTTATTGGGTCAAGGCCTTTCATTTTGTCTATTTCCTTCCATAGGTGCTGCCTGACCCATTGAGTTCCTCCAGCGCTTTTCGTATTGCCCCAGATTCCAGCATCTACAGACTTTTGTATCTCCAGGTGAATTTGAGGTCAGGGAAGTTTGTGGCAAAGGTGATAAATTTAAGTGGACTTTTCATCTACAAAGATCCTAATTGCCACACTTTCCATTGATGCTGTCTGATCAGTGTTCTGCATTTATTTCAGATTTCTGGGACATAGACCCAGAGATGAACAATGGTGATATGTTTCCCGGTCTGGTGAAGCTTGCAGGTAGTGGCATTCCCACAAACCTGCTGACCATATCCTTCTTGTTACACATCATGGGATAGGGAACTGCCTTCTGGGCAGCCTGAGTGAGTAGTAGTTATGTACTTTGTAATCCCGACACACATAGTGCCCTCTGCACCCAAACATTTTGTGTGATAGGTGGGGTGCCAATCAGCTGGGCGGCTTTGTCCGAGATTGTGTTCAGCTTTTAAAGTGTTATTGTGGTTGTACTCATCCAGGCAGGTGAAGCACATCCCATCACTGTTAACATACCTTCTATGTGGAAAGGTTAATTGTCAGTCATATGCCATAAGGCAATGGTTTCCAACCTTTTTCATGCTGCGGCCCCCCAGAACATGTCCTTGTTAGATGGCGGACCCCAAAAGCCCACAAAATCAAACAATCGATAATTCATGCATACAACACTTAAATTACTGCACATAGGCCCTATTGAAATAGTGACTATTTCAATCACCGATAATTACCAGCGATGTCTTTCAGTGTTCAGTTCAATGTGAAGGTTGTGCCTATTTTGCACTGCAGAGTTTGTCCAAGCGTGGTGGTATGTATGACAAACATACGCGTATGTCATCCTCAATATTCAGTCTTGATCTGCATTTGGTTTTCATGGCAGTGACTGCAGAAAATGCTATTTCGCACAAGTAAGTGGTTGCAAATGGTAACAGAACATTGACGGCTTTGCCGGACAGCAATGGATACTCCTGGGAACGTGCTATCCAGAACGACAACAGTGACATTCGGTTGAACTACAAGCGCAAAGTCCTGTCAGATGACAGTTCAGCCAATTCTTCTTGTTCATGTCCAGTTAAATCAGTAAGCTTGCATTCAAATGGATTTCGAATCCAATCAAACATGCTCATGTCATCATCGCCGAAATACTCATGGAAATAATGTGACAGCTGTTGAATATGGTTCCAAACGGTGCTCACAATGGCCTCTGTCTTAGTCTCGTTCACTATCAGAAAGCCGGCCAGCAACAGAAACATATCATAGACGCCTTACTCGCATCTTCCCTTCCAGATACGGAGTTTTTTCTGGAAGGCATTGATTTTGTCATGCGTTTTCAGAACATTTGAGCCAGGTCCTTGCAATCATAGATTTAAGCTGTTCAAAATGTTGAAAATATCTGCAAGATAAGCTAATCTGGCAACCCACGTCTCATCTGTCAAGAATTGTGCCAATGATCCGTTATGCTCATTTAGAAAAATGAGCAGTTCATCTCGCAATTCATATACACGCTGCACAACGCGGCCTCGTGACAGCCATCTGACTTCTGTATCTAGCAACAAATGCTCATGCTCGGCTTCCATTTCACGGCATATGTTTTCAAACAAATGATGACTGAGTGGCCTGGCTTTGATAAAGTTAATGATTTTAATGCACGTGGAAAGCACATCTGCAAGACTTCCATCCATATCCTTTGCAGCCAAAGCCTCACGGTGAATCATGCAGTGGGTTGCTGCTACATGTGGAGCTACTTCTTTCACTTGTGTGACTAGACCCAACTTCCGTCCCTTCATTGCGGCAGCACCATCCATGCATACTCCAATACACTGTGTCCACGCCAATGCCGATCGTACAAAAAAAGTGTCAAGCACATGGAAAAGTTCTTCACTGGTTGTACGCCCTGGGAGCACCTTGCAAAACAAAAAGTCTTCCAAAGCCTTTCCTTCCCAGCAATATCAAACATAAGCCAACAACTGCGTACTTTCATCATCAGTACTTTCATCGAGCTGAATTGCAAATCTGACTTGCTGAAGGCGTGCTATCAGCTGGCTCTGTATATCCGCCATATCGCCAATTCTTCTGCTTACTGTGTTATCAGACAGTGGAATGGCTTTCAGTTTTTGACTGGATTCTTTTCCCAGCACAACTTCGCACATATCTACTGCTGCAGGCAGTATAAGCTCTTCTCCAATTGTGAGAGGCTTTCTGAAACGTGCTATTCGTAATGCTACCAAATATGATGCGAGAACAGCCTTCTCATTTACAGTGGCGCAGACTGTCATTTTGCCTTTCTGCTTGAGGTACAGCTCCTTTTGCCGCTCAAAATATTCCTTCGGCTTACTGGCAATATCTGGATGCACTGTTGTTAAATGGCGCTCCAATATCACTGGTTTCATTGCATCGTTGGACAGTGTTTGCAAACACACAACACAGAGAGGTTGGTCCACATTTGTCCCCACTGTGATGAAGCCATATGAAATGTATTCTGGATTGTACTTGCGTTGTTTTCTCTTTCGGTCACCCTTATCCCCTTCGTCATCAGCATTTTCCGGTTTCTGGTCAGCTTTTCTCTTCAGAAATTTCTCCATACTCAGCAATACACACTGGACAGTTTAATTACTATTACTGATAAACAAAATTATCAAAACTAATCTAAAATTTACACGCTTGCACGCTTTTCATTTAACAGTGACGTCACTGCGGTGTAAATGCACGGTAAGTAAGCAATGTTATTAAGGCACGCCAACAATGTCACTCAGTCTCGCTAACACTACAGTGCACAACAGAATAGTAGTGAGTAGTGAACACTACTGACTACTCTGACTACACAAATCGAATATTAAGCGGCAGTTTACCAGAAGGGAACACCGTCTAAGTCTCTAAGATTGTCGCCTATAACAGATAGAACAGATACGGCCGATTTTCTGAATAGTGGAAAACTGGAGCAAGCAAGTAAGCTACGTCTTTGTAACAGGTCGCTTTTCCATTTTTTTCTTGGCTTGCTCGCGAACCCCCTGGCAACCCGCCGCGGACTCCCAGGGGTCCGCGTACCACAGGTTGAAAACCTCTGCATAAGGTACCCAGTCTATTATATGTAGAATTTATGTGGTTGGTCCAGTTGTGTTTCTGGTCAATGGTGACCTCCAGGATGTAAATGGTGGGTTGGGGGGGGGTGCTCAGCATTGGTAATGCTATTGATAGTCCAAAAGGTAGGTGGCTAATTCTATCCTGTTGGAGATGATCATAGCTAGCACTTTTGTGGTAGAAACATCAGCTGTCTATGCCTGAATGTTGTCCAAGTTGTTGGTGAGGCTACATTTGGAATATTGTGTTCAGTTTTGGTCACCCTGCTATACACAAGATGTCATCAAGCTGCAAAGAGTGCAGAGGAGATTTACAAGGATTTTGCAAGGACTCAAGGGACAGAGTTAAGGAAAGAGGTTGAGCAGGTTGGGACTTTTTTCATTGGAGCGTAGGGGAATGAGGGGTAATCTTATAGAGTTGTATAAAATCATGGGGGGCATAGATATAGTGAATGTGCACAGTCTTTTTCCCAAGGTTGGGGAATCAAGAAATGGAGGGCATAGGTTTAAGGTGAGAGGGGAGAGATTTAATAGGGACCTGAGGGGCAACTTTTTCCACCCAGAGAGTGGTCAGTATGTGGAATGAGCTGCCAGAGGAAGTGGTTGAGGCAGGTACATTAACAACATTTAAAAGGTACTTGGACAGATACTGTACATAGGTTTAGAGGGATATGGGCCAAACCCAGACAAATAGGATAAGAGATAGAAATCTTAGTCAGCATGGACCAGTTGGGCCGAAGGACCGATTTCAGTACTGTATGACTCAGGCTGGGCTGCTTCATTTGCTGAGATGTGAATGGAATTGAACATGTGGCAGACGAATGCGTGGCTGAAGAGTTAGTGCAGGAGCAGGGTTTCAGATTTGTTTATTACTGAGATCTCTTCTGGGGAAGGTGTCACCTGCACAAAAGGGACAGGTTACATCTGAACATGAGAGGGACCAATGTCCTTGCAGGCAGGTTTGCTAGAGCTGTTGGGGAGGGTTTAAACTAGGGGGAATGGGAACCAGAGTGTTAGGTCAGATGATGGAGCACTTGCTGTAAAGGTAGATGCAATGTTCAGAAAGACTGTGAGGAATGTTAGGCAGTGGATAGGGCATAAATGCAGTCTGTTGGATGGGTTGCAATGTGTTTACTTTAATGTGAGAAGTATTAATAAGGGTGATGAACTCAGAGCATGGATCAGTACATGGAATTACGATGTTGTGGCCATTACAAAGATTTGGCTATCGCAAGGACAGGAGTGGCTACTTGATGTTCCAGGGTTTAGATGTTTCAAAAGGGATGGGGAGGGAGGTAAAAGAGGGAGAGGGGGAGCGGCATTGTTAATCAGGGATAGTATCACAGCTGCAGAAAGGGAGGACGTTGTGGAGGGATCGTCTGCTGAGTCAGTGTGGGTGGAAGTCAGAAACAGGAAGGGGGTGATCACTCTATTGGGAGTATTCTGTAGGCCCCCCAATAGCCACTGGGACACTGAGGAGCAGATAAGCAGGCAGATTTTGGAAAGGTGCAAAAATAACATGGTTGTTGTCATGGGTGACTTCAACTTCCCTAATATTGATTGGCACCTCCTTAGTGCAAAAGGTTTAGATGGGGCAGAATTTGTTAGGTGTGTCCAGAAAGAATTCCTGACACAGTATGTGGACAGGCCGACTAGAGGAGAGGCCATACTGGATCGAGTACTAGGCAATGACAAACAATCTAGTACTAGGTCAGGTGACACACCTCTCGGTGGGTGAACATTTTGGAGATAGTGACCACAACTCCCTGACCTTTAGCATAGCCATGGATAAGGATAGGAGCAGATGATATGGGAAAGCTTTTAAATGGGGAGAGTTAATTATGCTGGTATTAGGCAGGAACTTGGGAGCATAAATGGGGATCAGATACTGTCAGGGAAATGCACAGCAGAAATGTGGACGCTGTTCAGGGAACACTTGCATGGGGTTCTGGATAGGTTTGTCCCACTGAGACAGGGAAAGGATGTAGGGTGAAGGAACCATGGTTGACAAGAAAGGTGAAACATTTAGTCAAGAGGAAGAAGGAAGCATACAAGATTTAGGAAGCAAAATTCAGGCAGGGGTCTTAAGAATAAGGTAGCCAGGAAGGAGCTGAAGAAGGGATTTAGGAGAGCTAGAAAGGGACATGAGAAGGCCTTGGCGAGTAGGATTGAGGAAAACCTCAAGGTGTTCTACATATATGTGAGGAACAGGAGGATGACTAGAGTGAGGGTAGGACCGCTCAGGGATAAAGGGGGAAACATGTGCCCGGAGGAGGAGGTAGGGGAGGTCCTTAATGAATTTGCTTCAGTGTTCATCAGGGAGAGGGACTTGGATGAATGTGAGGTCAGCGCAGAACAGGCTAATGTTCAGGGGGAGGGGAACAAGAGTGTTAGAGCAGATAGTGAGGAGGAAAAAGGTCATGCAAGGACTGCAGGTATCGACAGAAATCAAAGGTTTGTACATGATAGAAATGTTCTCAGGTGCATCTATTTCAATGCAAGAAGTATTGTAGGTAAGGCAGATGAGCTTAGGGCATGGATTGGCACGTGGGATTACGACATTATTGCTATTAGTGAGACTTGGTTGCAGGAAGGGCAGGACTGGCAGCTTAATGTTCCGGGGCTCTGTTGTTTCAGACGTGATAGAGGGGGAGGAGTGGCATTACTAGTCAGGGAAAATATCACAGCTGTGTGTAGACAGGACAGCCCGGAGGGCTCGTCTACAGAGGCCATATGGGTGGAGCTGAGGAACAGGAAATGTGTGGCCACACTAATAGGGTTGTATTATAGACTGCCCAATAGTCAGAGAGAATTGGAGGAGCAAATCTGTAGTGAGATAGCAGACCGATGTAAGAAACAGAAAGTTGTAATAGTAGGGGATTTTAACTTTCCACATATTGACTGGGACTCCCACACTGTGAAAGGGCTGGATGGCTTGGAATTTATCAAATGTGTTCAGGAAAGTTTTCTAAATCAATATATAGAGGTATCAACGAGAGAGAATGCAATACTTGATCTCCTATTAGGGAACCAGACAGATCAGGTGACAGAAGTATGCGTAGGTGAACATTTTGGGTCCAGTGACCATAATGTCATTAGTTTCAAGTTAATTATGGATAAGGACAGGTCTGGTCCTCGAGTTGAGGTTCTAAATTGGAGAAAGACCAATTTTGTGGAAATGAGAGAGGATCTAGGAAGAGTGGATTGGGATAAGTTGTTTCCTGGCAAGGATGTGCTCAGTAAGTGGAAGGCCTTCAAAGGTGAAATTTTGAGAGTGCAGAGTTTGCATGTTCCTGCCAGGATTAAAGGCAAAGTTAACAAGCATAGATTTGAAGAGTATAGAAAATGTAAGAAAATACTAAAGAAGGAAATCAGGATGGCAAAAAGACATGAGCTTTCTTTGGCAGATAATGTGAAGGTAAACCTGAAGGGTTTCTACAAGTATACAAAGAGTAAGGGACAAAATTGGTCCTCTAGAAGATCAGAGTGGTCGTCTATGTGTGGAGCCTCAGGAGATGGGGGAGATTTTAAACAGTTTTTTTGCATCAGTATTTACTCAGGAAACTGGCATAGTGGATATGGAAGGAAGGGAAACAGGCAATAGAGTCATGGAACATATAGAGATTAAGGATTGCCTTACAGCGAATAAAGGTAGATAAATCCCCCGGGCCTGATAAGATATTTCCTCGGACATTGAGAGAGACTAGTGTAGAAATTGCAGGGGCCCTGGCAGATATATTTAAAACGTCCTTAGCCACGGGTGCGGTGCCGGAGGATAGCTCATGTTGTTCTGTTGTTTAAAAAAGGTTCTAAAAGTAAACCAGGTAATTACAGGCCAGTGAGCCTGACATCAGTAGTGGGTAAATTATTGGAAGGTGTTCTGAGAGATCGGATATACAAGTATTTGGATAGCCAAGGGCTGATTAAGGATAGTCAGCATGGCTTTGTGCGTGGTAGATCATGTTTAACGAATCTTGTAGAGTTTTTCGAGGAGGTTACCAAGAAAGTAGATGAAGGAAAGGCTGTGGATGTTGTCTACATGGACTTTAGCAAGGCCTTTCACAAGGTCCCACATGGGAGGTTAGTTCAGAACGTTCAGACACTAGGTATCCATGGAGAGGTTGTAAACTGGATTCGAAATTGGCTGTGTGGGAGAAGACAGAGAGTGGTAGTGGATGATTGTTTCTCAGACTGGAGGCCTGTGACTAGTGGTGTGCCTCAGGGATCTGTGCTGGGGCTATTGTTGTTTGTTGTCTATATCAGTGATCTAGATGATAATGTGGTAAATTGGATCAGCAAGTTTGCTGGTGATACTAAGATTGGAGGTGTAGTGGACAGCAGGGAAGGCTTTCAAAGCTTGCAGAGGGATCTGACCCAACTGGAAGAATGGGCCAGAAAATGGTAGATGGAATTTAATGCAGACAAGTGTGAGGTGTTGCATTTTGGAAGGACAAATCAAGGTAGGACATACACAGTAAATGGTAGGGCACTGAGGATGGCAGAGGAACAAGGGGATCTGGGAGTTCAGATACATAATTCTCTGAAAGTGGCGACGCAGGTAGACAGGGTTGTAAAGAAGGCTTTTGGCATCCTGGCATTCATAAATCAAAGTATTGAGTATAGGAGTTGGGATGTTACGGTGAGGTTGTATAAGACATTGGTGAGGCCAAATTTGGAGTATTGTGTGCAGTTTTGGTCACCTAACTATAGGAAGGATATTTGTAAGATTGAAAGAGTGCAGAGGAGATTTACTAGAATGTTGCTGGGTCTTCAGGAGTTGAGTTACAGGGAAAGATTGAACAGGTTAGGACTTTATTCCTTGGAGCGCAGAAGAATGAGGGGAGATTTGATAGAGGTTTACAAAATTATGAGGGGTGTATACAGAGTTAATATGAGTAGGCTCTTTCCACCTAGATTAGGAGAGATAAGTACGAGACCACATAGCTTTAGGGTGAAAGGGGAAAAGTTTAGGGGGAACATTAGGGGGAACCTCTTCACTCAAAGAGTGGTGGGAGTATGGAACGGGCTGCCATCTGAAGTAGTAAATGTGGGCTCACTCTTGAGTTTTAAGAATAACTTGGATAGATACATGGACGGGAGAGGTCTGGAGGGTTATGGACTGGGTGCAGGTAAATGGGACTAGCCAAATAACTGTTTTCTGTGCTGCAGTGTTCTATGGTTCTAATGTGCTGGAGCTTGGTGGGGTTAAGAAAGACGTAGTGTTGGAGCTTCTGAAAAATATTGGGATAGAGAAATCTCCAGGGCTGGACCCCAGGTTACTATGGGAAGCGAGGATAGAGATTACTAGGGTGGTAACGATGATATGCACATCCTCCCTGGCCACAGGACTGGTACCAGAGGATTGGATGATGGCAAATGTGTTCCCTTGTTCAAGAAAGGTAAGAGATAATCCTGTGAATTATAGACCAGTGAATCTTACATCAGTGGTGGGCAAACTATTGGAGATAATTCTTAGGGACAGGATTTACAAGCATTTGGAGAAGCATAATCTTATTAGGGTTAGTCAGCATGGCTTTGTGAGGGGCAGGTCATGCCTCACGAGCCTAATTGAGTATTTTTGAGTTGGTGGCAAAACAAATCGATGAAGGTAGAGCGGTGGGTATAGTATGGCTTTGGTAGGCTTATCCAGAAAGTCATGAGGCATGAGATTCAGAATTGGCTTGCCCACAGAAGGCAGAGGGAGGTAGTAGATGGAGAATATTCTCCCTGGAGGTTGGTGACTAGTGGTGTTCTGCAGGGATCTGTTCTGGGACCCCTGCTTTTTGTGATTTTTATAAATGACTTGGATGAGGAAGTAGAGGGATGGGTTAGTAAGTTGGCAGATGACATGAAGGTTAGAGGGGTTGTGGATAGTGTAGAAGGTTGCTGTAGTTTACAACAGGATATAGACAGGATGCAGAGTTGGGCGAAGAAGTGGCAGATGGAGTTCAATCAGGAAAAATGTGAAGTGTACACTTTGGAAGATTGAACTTTAAGGCAGAGTACAAGGTTAATGGCAGGATTCTTAGCTGTGTGGAGGAACAAAGGGATCTTGGGGTCCAAGTCCATGGATCCCTCAAAGTCGCTGTGCAAGTTGATAGGGTGTTTAAGGTGATCTTCATTATGGTGTGCTGGCCTTCATTAGTCAGGGGATTGAATTCAAGAGCTTTATAAAATTCTGGTTAGACTACACTTAAGAGTATTATGTTCATTTCTGGTCACCTCATTCTAGGAAGGATGTGGAAGCTTTAGAGAAGGTGTAGAGGAGATTTACCAGGATGCTGCCTGGATTAGAGAACATGCCTTATGAGGAAAGGTTGAGCGAACTAGGGGTTTTTGCTTTGGAGCAGCACATGATGAGAAGCAACGATAGACGTGTATAAGATTATGAGGGGCATAGATAAAGTGGACAGCCAGCACCTTTTCCCCAGGGTGGCAATGACCAATACCAGAGGGCATCAGTTTAAGGTTAGAGGAGGAAAGTTTAGGGGATATGTTAGAGGTAGTTTTCTCTACGCAGAGAGTGGTGGGTGCCTGGAACACACTGCCGGGGGTAGAGGCTGATACAATAGGAACACTTTAGAGATTCTAGGATAGGCACATGGATGTAAGAAAAATGGAGGGTTATGAGCTGTGCAGGAGGGAAGGGTTAGATTGATTGTGGGGTTGGCTTATATGGGTCGGCACAACATCTTGTGGATGTTGTGCCGACCCATGGAATTAAATTTGCATGACCCATTCAGTTGTGGAATTGAATTTAGGAGCCGTGAGGTATTGTTGCAGCTATATAGGTGCCTGGTCAGACCCCACCTGGAGTACTGTGCTCAGTTCTGGTTGCCTCACTACAGGAAAGATGTGGAAGCCATAGAGAGGAGATTTACAAGGATGCTTCCTGGGATGCGGAGCATGCCTTATGAAAGCAGGCTGAGGGAACTCGGCCTTTTCTCCTTGGAGAGACGGAGGATGGGGGGGACCTGATAGAGGTGTATAAGATGATGAGAGGTATTGATAGTGTAGATAGTCAGAGGCTTTTCCCCAGGGCTGAAATGATGGCCACAAGAGGACATAGGTTTAAGGTGCTGGGGAGTAGATATAGAGGAGATGTCAGGGATAAGTTTTTTACTCAGAGTGGTGAGTGCATGGAATGGGCTGTAGTGGAGGCTGATACGTTAGGGTCTTTCAAGAGACTGTTAGATCGGTACATGGAGCTGAATAAAATAGAGGGCTATGGGTAAGCCTAGTAATTTCTAGGGTAGGGACATGTTCGGCACAGCTTTGTGGGCCAAAGGGCCTGAATTATGCTGTAATTGTTCAATGTTCTATCTATGTTGTGCAATCAGCAAACATCCTCACTTATTACTTTATAACACTGGGATGACTGACCTCCGACATCACAACCATCTCCCTTTGATATCCCTTGAGGTCCATTGAATTCAGTTTTACCAGGGCTCCCCATTGCCACACGCAATCAAGTTTGCCTGACAACAAAGGCAGTCACTCTGACCTAACCTTGGAATTTGGCTCTTTGGTTCACACTTTAAACCAAGACTCTGATGAGTCTGGAGCTGAGTGGTTCTGATGAACTCCAAACTGGGTGTTGATGAATAGGTTATTGGAGAGTACATGCTGCTTGCATCACTTTGCTGATGATTGAGTACTCTTTGGACAGTAATCGGCAGATTGGATCTGTAAACAGGACATTTCCAAGGAACAGTTGACATTTGTGGATAGATGCCAGGACTAACTGCTTGGTCAGAGCTGCAGCACAAGCTGGCATGTTGTCTGGTTCTGTAGCCTTTGCTTTATCGAGAGCTCTGGGCTATGCAATGAATAGAATAGGCTGAAGACTAACATTAAAAGGTCCCCCATTCTGATTATTATTGTGGATTAAGAAAGAGTCTGAAAGAACTGATTATTACAGATGGATTATACAAAGATATCACTCAACCAGCTTAAAAAATAAATCTGTTAGAAACACACCATTTATTCATCTGTTGGATCCTTACAGAGGGTCTTTGGAGAAAATAACAAAAATATAACGTGCACACAAGGGAGATTTATGAAATACAACTAGTTTTTACAAAACCAGCAATGGAAACAGTTACATCCAAGTCTGCAAATTTAATTAGTAAGCCACAATCAAACATTTTAATGCTTACAGAATTCAATTAAAAAAAAAATGAGGGCAGTTTATTGTATCTGCTAATGCAGTACCTTATAAAATTAGTACAAAGGTGGCCCACAGTTGGAGCAGGAGTCTGTGCATGACAGATTTTAAACAACTGCATTGTATCACAGGTTAATTTTTAATAACTGGGCAATATTCAGTCAAGTTCTACATTAATAGGTGCAGTTTCATAATAAAAATTGGAATATTAGCACATGGGTTTAAGAAAGAAAATTTTAAGGGTACAGTACTTGACAACTCTGGTTTGCAGCTTTTATTCCCAGCAATGCCTTTTAAAAAACCTTTGAGACAAGCTACACAAAGACTGCACTGCGAAAGCCAAGTCTCAAAAGCTTTCTAAATCAATATATAATAATCAGAAATACTGATAATAGTTTCTCAAAGAAACTGACCAGATGCAAAGGTGAAAGGTCATTATTCTGCAACAAACCACTTTGTTGGAAAGCTGGACAATAAAGTGATGGCAGGACAGAAAAGCGAAAGAAAACAAATAGAAATATTAAGACCCATACAAATATTACAGTCAATCTGTGCAATTCTAACATACTACATAATCAGTAATAACTTCCCTAGGAATGCAAATGCATTCTACACCTTTGTAGCACATAACCCTTAATGCTAATATTAAACAAAGCATCAACAATAACAAATTTAAAGAATACCCAAAATTTCTAACCAACATTAGTTACATAAACATTCTTTATAAATAATTAAATACAGAAACTGTTTATAAAATCCACCAATAATAATGTAAAAAATCCCATAAACCACTAAAGCAAACTAAAGTTCCTATTTATAACAATGTTATGCATTGTGTATTTAAATGAGAAAATAAAGTAGGTTTAAAGGTATTGCACACCTAAGTAAAAGGAAATAACCCATCAATGCAGTACACAGAAATCTGTGCAATGTAGAACCAACATTTCATTAGGCTTAATCAACACATTTAAAACCATCAAAGAAAGACTTATGCCAAACTACTAAATTAACTTATTTGGTCTTACTCGAAATATTTTTTGAAGTTGCAGTGTTGGAGTGCATTGTTCTTAAAATCTTTTTACTTATATTAGAATTTTAAAAGTTAAGTTTAATTTGATAGTTTTAAAATCCAGATTAACTGGAGCCAAAAGACTTTTTTTTACACAGCCTTGTACATATAGTTGGAAAAAAAGATTTTCTATAGCATAACACTACAGAGGGTATGTTAACTGTTGTTAGTAACTAATGAAAAACATCACAAAACATCATAATCATCATGTATCACCTGAAAGCAAACCCAGTAGCTTCTATTTTATTATCCACTTATTTTAATTGCTATGGTGTACGTTTTTGTGGCCAGGCCCTTGCATTTCAATCCTAACTTGCCACAGCGTCCAGTGTCCATTAGCACAGAGAATACATCATTCAGCTTGAAGATGGAGGTGCAATTTTTTTTAAACATGAAAAAATGCATTACTTGAACCATGGTATCCAAATCATTGTGTTGTTCAAAAACATTGAGACATTTTGTGTGAAAATGTGCGCTTAAACTGTAGAGTAGATATAAAAGTTCCAGCAGCACTGTCCTGATATTCATTTTAGTGCATAAATTCAAAATCTTTGTGCTAGCCCTGAAATAACAAAGAATTTTTAAAAAGAACCATCAACCCAAACCACAGTCACCCAATCGCCCGTCGAGTAAGCCCACTTTTGCAAACATTATTCAGGTTACTTATAAAATACTCAGTTTTTCTGTATCTGAAGATGTTTCTTTTTTATTTAAATAATCATATATTAAAATTTCACTGCTCTAGTTATGGTTTCAAAATACAAAACTGCGTAGATTTTGATGATCTTCTCATTGAACTTTAAATCTCTGGTTGCAGATTTGCGCAGAACTCAATACAAATGCTTGGAAAATATTCCATATCATCAGGCTGAGCTTTACAGATTTTCTAGATGAAAGATGAGTGACGTGCAGCAAATGCAAAATATTTGTTCTTCATTGCACCTCTGAATTTAAAGTAACAAATTTCCCATAACTTACAGTTAAAAAAAAACTAGCTGGAAATGCTACTTGACAGTATTTAAGACCCTATCACTAATTAACTTAGCCTAGGTTCTCATTTACAGCAAATATGTTTGTGCACAGTAGCTACCTCACCCCCACCCAAAGCCTATTTATATTCCTTCAAAAATCATCCAAATTAATTTTAGGTTATGCCACCACTATTCTGAACTTTGGGTTGTTGTGATTTCTAATTTAAACTATAATCTAAAAAAAGATTTTTCATGGATTCAGTGAAGTTTATAAATTTTCTTGGGTAAAAGACAACTAAATGAAATGAAAAAATGTAAAATTTCTTAGCAATACATAGTATTTATATTCTATATTTCCTGTCATAGAATATTTATTTCTCAATACAGAATGAAACACAGTAAATGGAGCAAAGACTTACAACAGACCAGGTGCATATTTTAATGCTTGTGTTTTTTTTGGTGTAAGCTGAATGTGGATGTTTACATCCAAAAAAGTAGCATTACCACGTTAAACTACAAATAGCAGGTTTATGTTCCTGTTATCCTGATATTTGATACCAAAAGGTTGTTAAAAATATATATACTTACATTTTTGCTAAATGCCAAGGATCTGGATAACTTTACAGTAAATGACAATTATAAAGTTAGGTCAAGGAGGTATCTCTACCAAAAAGCTACTTTCTGACAGGAAACATCTTTCATAATAACCATAACAACACTGAGTACAAAAAGAATATTAGCTTGTCTTTAAATGTAAAGCTTTACTTCACCCTACACGTTCCAGCCATTTTAACATTGGCTACTTGCATTCAGACTGAGCCATTTTGATGTTGAACAAATCTCCACATTTTAAAGAAAGTTCAGCGTGAAAATAGTGATGGCACTAATCAACACAAATGTCTTCCTTTCGGCATAGCACTGATACACATGGCTCCTGTTTTGCCATTGAATGAGATCATAGCTGATCTTTTACCTCTGTGTCACTTTGCTGCACTAAACCCATAACCCTTGATACCAACAAGCTATTGATGTACATCGTAAATGTACTCAGCAATCGAGCCTCTTCAATAGAAAATTCCGAAGATCCATCACTCTCAGCATTGAGCCTAGAGTACCTCCAAGGATCAAATTGAAGCATAACCTCATATTGCTGCCTCCAATCACACCACCCATCCACTACTTCTGTGATGCGCACAGTTGGTGAGATAGTTATGCTTATTGCTCCTGTTTCCTGCCAATGGCAAGCACAACAACACACTTAACACCAGAATAAGACGTTAACTCTGTTCCTCTCTCCACAGATGCTGCCTGACCTGCTGAGTGTTTTCAGCTTTTTAGATTTGCAGCATTTGCAGTTTTTGATTTTCACAATACTAGAAGGCTCCTTGTGGTCGATTTGCTTTGAGATTTTCACTGAGGGACAGTGAAATTTATCATGATGAATTGCATCAGAGCAAAATAACAGTGAGTGCAGATTATAATCTTATCTCTACAGTTAAAAGTATGGTATAATTTTGAACAGCTCCACTGCTGCTAGTTACGAAGGTCACACTTACCAAAATCAAAACTTCATGAAATACTTGTTACCACTTGCTTGTACAAATCAATAGCCAAGGATTCTGTTATGTGGATGCATCAACATTATTAATAATATGATAATGATGAATTAGTAACATCTTTATTTTTCCTCTTCTTACTGATGACGGATATTGTCCCCCGTTCGAAATAAGTGAACCAGTGCAGAGAAGAAAAAGCAATGAAGTTCATCAGGATTATTAAAACATTGCAGTTCCCCCTAGGTTTCTGAACATGAATCGTTCCGGCGACAAAGTGCAAAGTGTCCAACCTTTCAACCCCCAAAACACAATCCTGTTTAAACAGAATATACAAGTTCTGCACATCTCTGTGCATTCTTACACTTTTTGCACTGAAGGAAGTGGTGAATATTAAAACTTTAATAAAGCTGTTTTGGAGTACAAAGGACAGACCAACCCAAAGCTTCAATATGACCCAGGGTCAGAATGCAACACTTGTAAATTATTTCATGTTTCAGGATGATTCTTTGAGCTGCCAAACAATGAGGGTGATGATAGCAGCTGAGGGAGGAAAGACATTTGTATCTGAACAAGGTGATATAGGGAGAGTTTTCCTCCTCAAGTAACCTGTTAATTAAATGACACTTATTTAAGTTAATTTACCGAAACTAACTACAAAAACAGAAAAAAGGTAAAATCAGTAACTCAGATTGCCAAAAGATGGGAAATGATGTTCCACAGTGATCAGCCTTAGGGCCACTGTCAATCACCATTTATATAAACAATCTGTGAATTCGAAGTACAATATCATTTTTTGTATGCAATACCAAATTAGGTGGTGTTGTTAATATGGAGAAAGATTGTGACAATTGCGTTGCTAAATGCACATGCAAATGGAAAATATCTTTCAATATCGTTAAATATGAGATGCATCATTTTGATTCATTTAAAGAATCCATGTATTCTGTGGAAAACAAGGATCTATTTAGGGCAGAAGCACAAAGGAATCTCAGGGTGCAGGTTTGCAAATCATTAAAGCAACTAAAAAGTGTAAACATGGCACTGGGTCTCATTTTGGTGGAGCCAAATTCAAGAGCAGAGAAGTTACACTAAGATGCATAACCTTGGTTAGAATACTAAACACAATTTTAGTATCTGTGTTACAAGAAGTCGAAAGCAGCAATTTTTCCTTAAGTAATAAAGGTGATAGCAGACCCAAAGGGTGACCTGACAGATATCTTTAAAAGCTGAGGATGCAAGGAGAACACTTCTTCCCATGGGGCCAGAAACACAAGGAAAACCATGAAGGGATTCAAGGGAAACATTTTTGCTCTGGTAATGGTAGGAAATTGGAATTCACCACTCCATGGAATGATTCGTTTAAGGAGAAGCTAGACAAACAACATGGGGGAGGGGATCAGAGGAGATGATGAGACGGGTGAGAAAGATGAGAAATAGCTTATATGAAGCATCAACACTGGCAGAGACCTATTGGGTTGAATAACCTGTTTTTGTGCTACAAAAGTCTGCGTAATACAAGGAACTACTGCCACTACATAAAAATACAATTATTAATGGGAAATATGAAGTTGAATAAGTACAACAAAATCTTTGATTCTCAGGTTTTTATAAACCTTAGTATTCTTAAGCATGTGTGTTTGAATTGGAACTCATTATGGTGGCTGAAAGTTATATTCCAAATCTAAGTTTAAAGTATTCATGAATTTACATTGCATTAAACTTTAACCATCTTCAAGTTTTCCTAACCTTAAGACAACAAATACGACAGCTTGTAACAATAACTCACCCCACCCCCAACACCTGTGTCACTGTCTAAACCAAACCTCACATAACAAGCTACGCAACCAAAATATTTATAGAAAAGTTTACTACAGGCCAGCATTCTGTAAAAGTACCATGCAAGTTTAGGTGCATTCGGTCCCCCTACTTTACAGATATACCCTCAAATGGTGGGTTGCTTGTCAATTGGGAAAGCAATCCGCTATTAAGGATACATGTGCAACTCATTGTCACTAGAAATAAAAATTATTTTGTAAAGTTTAAAAGTTGCTGACAAAGTATCAATATGTCCAACTCAATTACTTGTTTTTTGATAGTTACCACTAGAATAGCTTAACAAAACACAAAATATTAATTTCAAAGCAATGAATATTAAAACAAACTGTCCCAAAACACTGTTTTAAAGACTGTCTTGTCATTTTAATTTATAAGCTCCTTAAATTGCTGTTTCCAGTGCTTAAAATTATTGACACAACCCTAGCTACCTATTAATACCATACCTTCTCATTCCGGTGCCAAGAATCCTTATTATTCAAGTATTATTAGTGTTATTAAAAACTGCAGAGAAAGTAAATTTCTGTAATTGTTGCAAGAAACAAAAACACCATAATATAAGGCAGTCTAGTCAACAGGTAAACTTATTCTACTGGGTTATTCGGATAAGCAAGGTGCAGCATGTAATCCGCTGCAAAGGTCTACAAAGCAGCAAGCTCTCTGAACTGCAATTATCCTAGCCTGCATCCGAGAAGCATGCTCTTTACCCTTCCTGTTACTTCAAGACTAAACAGGTGAACTGTGATGCTCTAAAGTGAAAGGCAGCAGTGCACAGCTACCCAGACCATTTCAGTCACAGTGCATTCAAGGTGCATTCCTGGCATCTTTTGCTCCTCAGATCCAGAAAGCAGTTTGGCTCCTCCCATTCATTTCAGTCGCTGTGTGACATTTGCCAGTGCAACAGCAAAAGCCTGCACTGCAGAAAACGGATACTGAAAATCCAGGATGTACGCATTACCATCAATCCTTCCAAACTGCATCACCTACAACACAAAATAAATAAAAGGATATTATTGTGAAAATACTGCATTAATAATTTTAATTTAAACTACTGCAGGAGATCAAAGCAATTAAATGTACAATACTTTCAAAATCTGCTTTAGTGACTTATTCTTTATGAACAGTTTCATAAAAAAGTTTCAAGACTTATTTTTGCAGCACGATGTCACTCCCATTTCAGCAATCACTTAGAGCCTATTATTTGCAAAATTCATAAATATATATTATAACACATAGGCCCCGTGATCTGAAGAGTACAATATATCTTAAGAGTACAACATAACTGGATCCTTGACTTTCTAACAAACAGAGAGTCTCTGCTGGCCGTTAATGGAGTAACAGCTATTTGCTGCTGCTCCCCCTATATTTAACCTCTTCAACCCGGTTTGAAATCCTTCTCTTTCATCCTCAGTAACAAATTTAAATGTGATTATATCTCATTTTGAATACAAGGAGTGCTAAAGCTATGAAAACCACTAAGGAAGATGATCCTCCTGTAACTCTGGAATCTATTTTCAAGCAGCTTCGACAGCTCAATTCCAAGTTTGATTCTATTCAAAAAATCCTGGATGATAATGACGAACGAATTAAAGTAAATGAAGCATCTCTTTCGGTTTAGGATGGGAAAATTGATGACTTACAGAAGCTTGTAAAAAGCAAGTCGAAGCTAATGAAAAATTAAAGCAGAAGGTTACTGACTTAGAAAACAGAAGCAGAGGAAGCAATCTCCGAATTCTGGGTATAACAGAAAAGTCTGAACGTAATCAACCAAAGGAATTCTTTGCAAAGCTTTTGACTCAATTATTTCCTGATATTTTAGAATCTTTGCCTAAGATTGATCAAGCACACAGATCACCACTGTATAAATTCCCTACGCAAGTTAAACCCAGATCAGTTATCATCTCTCTCCATGATTTTCAAACTAAGGAGATCTTAAACAGTTTTTTTGCATAAGTATTTACTCAGGAAACTGGCATAGTGGATATAGAAGGAAGGGAAACAGGCAATAGTATCATGAAACATATAGAGATTAAGGATTGCCTTACAGCGAATAAAGGTAGATAAATCCCCCGGGCCTGATAAGATATTTCCTCGGACATTGAGAGAGACTAGTGTAGAAATTGCAGGGGCCCTGGCAGATATATTTAAAACGTCCTTAGCCACGGGTGCGGTGCCAGAGGACTGGAGGATAGCTCATGTTGTTCTGTTGTTTAAAAAAGGTTCTAAAAGTAAACCAGGTAATTACAGGCCAGTGAGCCTGACATCAGTAGTGGGTAAATTATTGGAAGGTGTTCTGAGAGATCGGATATACAAGTATTTGGATAGCCAAGGGCTGATTAGGGATAGTCAGCATGGCTTTGTGTGTGGTAGATAGTGTTTAACGAATCTTGTAGAGTTTTACGAGGAGGTTACCAAGAAAGTAGATGAAGGAAAGGCTGTGGATGTTGCCTACATGGACTTTAGTAAGGCCTCTGACAAGGTCCCACATGGGAGGTTAGTTCAGAAGGTTCGGACACTAGGTATCCATGGCGAGGTTGTAAACTGGATTCGAAATTGGCTGTGTGGGAGAAGACAGAGAGTGGTAGTGGATGATTGTTTCTCAGACTGGAGGCCTGTGACTAGTGGTGTGCCTCAGGGATCTGTGCTGGGGCCATTGTTGTTTGTTGTCTATATCAGTGATCTAGATGATAATGTGGTAAATTGGATCAGCAAGTTTGCTGATAACACTAAGATTAGAGGTGTAGTGGACAGCGAGGAAGGCTTTCAAAGCTTGCAGAGGGATCTGACCCAACTGGAAGAATGGGCCAGAAAATGGCAGATGGAATTTAATGCAGACAAGTGTGAGGTGTTGCATTTTGGAGGGACAAATCAAGGTAGGACATACACAGTAAATGGTAGGGTACTGAGGAGTGCAGAGGAACAAAGGGATCTGGGAGTTCAGATACATAATTCCCTGAAAGTGGTATCGTAGGTAGACAGGGTTGCAAAGAAGGCATTTGGCATCCTGGCATTCTTAAATCAAAGTATTGAGTATAGGAGTTGGGATGTTATGGTGAGGTTGTATAAGACATTGGTGAGGCCAAATTTGGAGTATTGTGTGCAGTTTTGGTCACCTAACTATAGGAAGGATATTTGTAAGATTGAAAGAGTGCAGAGGAGATTTACTAGAATGTTGCTGGGTCTTCACGAGTTGAGTTACAGGGAAAGACTGAACAGGTTAGGACTTTATTCCTTGGAGCGCAGAAGAATGAGGGGAGATTTGATAGAGGTTTACAAAATTATGAGAGGTATAGAAAGAGTTAATACGAGTAGGCTCTTTCCACTTAGATTAGGAGAGATAAGTACCAGAGGACATGGCTTTAGGGTGAAAGGGCAAAAGTTTATGGGGAACATTAGGGGGAACTTCTTCACTCAAAGAGTGGTGGGAGTATGAAACGGGGTGCCATCTGATGTAGTAAATGCGAACTCACTCTTGAGTTTTAAAAATAAATTGGATAAATACATGGACGGGAGAGATCTGGAGGGTTATGGACTGGGTGCAGGTAAATGGGACTAGCGGAATACCGTTTCGGCACAGACTAGAAGGGCCGAATGGCCTGTTTTCTGTGCTGTAGTGTTATGGTTCTATGGAGCTTCTAATTCGTGAAGCACATCGAAGAGGAATGATTGATTACCAAGATTGTAAGATGAGAATTGTTGAAGATTATTCACCCAAGGTTATGAAGGAATGGGTTAAATTTAAAAAGGTCATGTCGGATCTTTATCAGAAAGGTTACAAACCGTCTCTTCATTACCCTGCAAGACTTAGAATTACACTGAAAAATGGCTTGGAGAAGTGGATTCGGTTGCCTGAAGAAGCCCAGTTTTTTCTAGAAGCTGACGACTGAATGCTTTTGAATTCCTCTCTATGAACATTTTCTGTTTTTATTTTTGATAACTCCTTACTAATGCTTTGGATGCCTATGTTTTTTTTATTTTTTAAAATTTTTCTTCAAATATACTAGACCAATGGTATTAGCTGATATTTATGCTCCAAATACCGATGACCCAGGATTTTTTGAACGATTTTTTGCACTTCTGCCAGATTTGAATCTTTACACTCTCTTGTGTTAGGAAGAGACTTTAATTGCTGGTTAGGTTCAAAACTAGATAGGTCATCTACTAAATCAGCTGCTCCTAATAAATCAGCTTTATTTTTTCAATCACTTTTAATGAAATCTGGTGTCATTGATGCCTGGCGCTTTTTACATCCAGAAGATAAGGAATATTCGTTTTTTTCTCATGTTCACTGTACATATTCCAGGATTGACTATATTTTTATTGATAATCAAATGATTCCATCAGTTCGATCCTGTGATTATAAAGATCCTGTGATTATTGCTCTTTCAATTATGCTCCCATGCTTCTATCTTTAAATCTCCCTGGACTCCCTCAGATTTTGGTGTTTTAACCTAACTTTGCTATCTGATAAAGACTTGTTAAAATTTCTGGAGAAACAAATTACTCTTTTCTTTAAAGAGAATACGTCAGAAGAGATTTCTAGTCTTATTGTATAGGACGCTTTTAAAGCCTCTATTAGAGGACAAATCATTTCCTATATGGTAAGCGTTAGGAAAAAAGTTAACAGAGAGAGAGTCGATCTAGTTAATCAGTTGAAACTATTAGATCAAGAATACGCTTTGGATCCAGATCCGGCTTTATATAAAAGGCGAGTTGAAATTAAAACTAAATATGATCTTCTTTTGACATATCCAATTGAAAATCAACTTTTAAAAGATAAAAGTCAATTTTATATTCATGGAGATAAAACAGGTAAATTACTGGCTAACCAATTAAAAACCTCTAAAGCTAGACGGCAAATTAAAGAAATTTGTAAAGCCAATGGTGAGAGGACAACTGATCTTTTAGAAATAAATGATACTTTTAGAGAATTTTATTCTAAACTTTATAGTTCTAATTTTCCTAAAGATGACACTGTAATGAATAATTCCTTTGACCAATTAAATGTTCCTACACTTTCTACCGATAACTGAAAACAGTTGGATCAATCTATTACATATGAGGAAATCACCGAGGTTGTACGATCTTTACACTCTGGAAAGTCTCAAGGTCCTGACGGATTTCCTGGAGAATTTTATAAGGCCTTTTCCTCTTTGCTTCTACCTCATTTATGTTCTGTTTTCTCGGATTCTTTTAAATTGGGTAGGTTACCACAATCTTTTTACGAAGCCTCAATTTCACTCATTCTTAAGAAAAATAAGAACAGACTGTCTGCATTATAGCAGCACTGCTTTTCCATTGTGAAGGATGTGACGAGGTCATGAAAGATGCTACAAAAATGTTGGTTCTATTTTCATGTTGGGTGTTATGGAAATCTGAACTACTTTGAGAGAAACTAAGTATATTCCTGTTTTAGTTTTAAACTCTTAAAGACATTATCCACCAAAATAAATCACTGCTGTGGAAATTACAGTCAATTGTAGGGAGCTAGAAACCAAACGACTGTCAGACTCTGCTCTGCCCCTTCACCCTGCATTGGCTTCTTCACAGTCCTACTCTCCCTGTTTGAAGGCCTAGAGTTAACTAGGGGGTCTGTTATAACAGATGCTGTGTCTGAAGGTCAGTGCTTCTAAGTAGACAGCATGCCCCAAAAACCATATAAACTGTGGTCTTAAACAAGCTACTCTTTTTGTTGCATTCTTAATCACTTGTTCATGACTCAGTTCTCCATCTCCAAGAGACAGTGTTAAATACTTCCTATTAAACCACTTGGCTCCAGAACTTTTGCCATACCTTTCTCAGGATTTTCTACAGGCTTTGTCACCTCTTCACCTATTCTTTCCTACACAATTGATCGAATCTCCTCTTCAATCCTAATTTCAGCAGTAATCCAAAGCATGCTAAGAGGAATAGATAGTGGACAGCCAGCACCTCTTTCCCAGGCACCAATGCTCAATACAAGAGGGCATGGCTTTAAAGTAATAGGTGGGCAGTTCAAGGGATATATCAGAGGGAGGTTTTTTACCCAGAGAGAAGTCGGGGCATGGACTGCACTGCCTGGGGTGGTGGTGGAGGCAGGTACATTGGTCAAATTCAAGAGATTGCTAGATCAGCATCTGGAGGAATTTAAAATAGAGGGATATGTGGGAGGAAGGGGTTAGATATTCTTAGGTGAGGTGTAAGGGTCGGCATGGCATTGTGGGCTGAAGGGCCTGTATTGTGCTGTACTTTCCATGATCTATGATCTAACCCAACGGAATGTGCTTTGTACAGACCAATTTCATTACTTATCTGGATGTCAAAATTTTATCTAAAGTTCTGGCTCGTAGATTTGAAAACATTTTACCTTCAATTATATCCAATGATCAGACTGGTTTTATTAAAAATCGATATTCTCATTTTAATATTCGTCGTTTATTAAATATTACCTATTCTCCCTCTAAGGATATATCGGAATGTGTGATATCTCTAGATGCTGAGAAGGCCTTTGATCGGCTTGAATGGAATTACTTATTTAAAACTTTAGAGAAATTTAACTTTGGGCCCTATTTGATCCAATGGATTAAATTATTTATCCCCTTCTGCTCGAGTTCTTCCTAACTTTCAAAATTCTAAACCTTTTAAACTTCAATGTAGAACCAGATAGTGATGCCCTTTGAGCCCTTTGCTCTTTGATTTGGCTTTAGAACCTTTGGCTATTTCTTTCCAAGAATCTAGAGATATTGCTGGTATCTCCAGAAGAGATATTAACCATGAAGTTTTGTTATACGCTGATGACTTATTACTTTTTATATCTAATGTTGAAACCTTGTTACCTCCTATGCTTTGTCTACTTTCCTGTTTTAGTCAGTTTTCAGGATACAAATTGGATTTACACAAAAGCGAACTTTTTCCCTTGAATAACCTGGTACCACTCAATATTAATCTTCCTTTTAAAATTGTAAGAAATCATTTTACCTATTTGGGTGTATCAATTACTACAAACTATAAACATTTATTTAAAGAAAGTTTTCTCACCTTACTGTATTATGTGAAAAGGGTTTTATTACGTTGGTCACCCCTCTCTATATCATTGATTGGCTGAATTAATTCTATTAAAATGAATATTCTACCTAAATTCATATATCTACAGTGGCATGCAAAAGTTTGGGCACCCCTGGTCAAAACTTCTGTTACTGTGAATAGCTAAGTGAATAAAAGATGACCTGATTTCCAAAAGGCATAAAGTTAAAGATGACACATTTCTTTAATATTTTAAGCAAGATTACTTTTTTATTTCCATCTTTTACAGTTTCAAAATAACAAAAAAGGAAAAGGGCCCGAAGCAAAAGTTTGGGCACCCTGCACGGTTAGTACTTAGTAACACCCCCTTTGACAAGTATCACAGCTTGTAAACGCTTTCTGTAGCCAGCTAAGAGTCTTTCAATTCTTGTTTGGGGGAATTTTTGCCCATTCTTCCTTGCAAAAGGCTTCTAGTTCTATGAGATTCTTGGGTCGTCTTGCATGCACTGCTCTTTTGAGGTCTATCCACAGATTTTCGATGATGTTTAGGTCAGGGGTCTGTGAGGTCCATGGTAAAACCTTCAGCTTGTGCCTCTTGAGGTAGTCCATTGTGGATTTTGAGGTGTGTTTAGGATCGTTATCCTATTGTAGAAGCCATCCTCTTTTCAGCTTCAGCTTTTTTACAGATGGTGTGATGTTTGCTTCCAGAATTTGTTGGTATTTAATTGAATTCATTCTTCCCTCTACCAGTGAAATGTTCCCTGTGCCACTGGCTGCAACACAAGCCCAAAGCATGATCGATCCACCCTTGTGCTTAACAGTTGGAGAGGTGTTCTTTTCATGAAATTCTGCACCCCTTTTTCTTCAAACTTTCCTGCATCCTCACCACAAAATTCAGTGTCAGAAGTTTGCAAAGGAACATCTAAACAAGCCTGAGGCATTTTGGAAACAAGTCCTGTGGACTAATTAAGTTAAAATAGAACTTTTTTGCCGCAATGAGTAAAGGTGTGTTTGGAACATTATCGAAAATCTGTGGATAGACCTCAAAAGAGCAGTGACTGCAAGACGGCCCAAGAATCTCACAGAACTAGAAGACTTTTGCAAGGAAGAATGAGTGGAAAACCCCAAAACAAGAATTGAAAGACTCTTGGCTGGCTACAGAAAGCATTTACAAGCTGTGATACTTGCCAAAGGGGGTGTTACTAAGTACTGACCATGCAGGGTGCCCAAACTTTTGCTTCGGGCCCTTTTCCTTTTCTGTTACTTTGAAACTGTAAAAGATGGAAATAAAAAAGTAATCTTGCTTAAAATATTAAAGAAATGTGTCATCTTTAACTTTATGCCTTTTGGAAGTCAGGTCATCTTTTACTTGCTTAGCTATTCACAGTAACAGAAATTTTGACCGGGGTGCCCAAACTTTTGCATGCCACTGTATTTCAGGCTCTATCCGTTTTTATTCCTAAGTCCTTTTTTTGACTCTCTTGATTCAATTATATCTTCCTACATATGGAAAAACAAACATCCTAGACTAAATAAGGCTCATCTTCAGAAGGTTAAAAAGAATGGAGGTTTAGCCTTACCTAATTTTAGGTTATATTACTGGGCAGTCAATATATGAAATCTTACGTTTTGGTTACATTACATTAATCAAGAGGCTTGTCCAGTATGGGTTTCTTTGGAAGTAACTCTGTTAAAAAATTTTCTATTATCTCTCTGCTTTGTTCTTCACTTCCTTTATCATTAAATAAACTAACTGATAATTTAGTAGTTAAACATGCTTTGAGGATTTGGATACAATTTAGAAAATATTTTGGCTTATCGAGATTTTCTTTGTCTAGTGCCATTTTTTCTAATTATTTTTTTAAACCTTCTATGACTGATGTAGTTTTTAAAGAGTGGGACAAATTGGGTATCACTTGTTTTCAGGATCTGTTTGTTGGAGGAAATCTTTCTTCGTCTGAACAATTGTCAACCAAATATAATTTACCAAAAACTCATTTTTTCCAATATTTACAAATTAGAGATTTTCTTCGATCTCAACATTGTTTTCCTATGAGTCCTGATAAAAATTTACTAGATGCGATTTTTAATTTGAAGCGTTTTCATGATGGATCAATATCTAATATTTATGACAGATTATTAGGAATAAGTAAGGTTCCATTAGATAAAACTAAAAATGCCTGAGAACAAGACTTGCGGATGTCAATTTCTGAGGAAACTTGGAATGAAATTTTTAGATTGGTTAATACTTCGTCATTATGCGCCTGTCATCTCTCCTTCAATTTAAAGTGGTCCATAGAGCTCACTTGTCTAAAGACAAACTATCCCGTTTTCATTCGGATACATCTCCTTACTGTGACAAATGCAATAATGGAGAGGCTTCTTTAATTCACATGTTTTGGACGTGTCAGAGTCTTAAAAAGTATTGGACAGAGGTGTTTCTAACTTCTTCTGTGCTTTTTAAAATAAATCTTAAACTTAATCCTTTGACTGCATTATTTGGGATTGTCGGAGAAAAAGATATAACTTTGGAAGCTTCTGATCTACACATTCTGGCTTTTATTTTTCTTACAGCCAGGAGGGCTGTGTTGCTTAAATGGAAGGAAGTTACTCCGCCTACTCATGCTCAATGGTTACAGGATGTTATGTCATACCTGAATCTAGAGAAGATCTGTTGTTCAATTCTTGAATCTAACTTAGACTTTCAAACCCTGTCCCTGTGGGGACCTTTTTTTGAATTATTTTCAAAACCTTTGATTTGGTGACGAAAGTACAAATATTGGCTGACAGCATTATGTCTCAAGGGTTCTTCCTTGTTTTTTTTTTAACCAAACAGCTCCAGTTTTTTGGTAGTGGGTGTAGACTTTTTTATATAATAAAATTATTCCAATTTTTTCTTTATTAACTATCACGTTATTATTAATTTAGAGTATTGTGATCTCAAGTATGACTTAACACAATGTATTCAGTAGTATTTTTATCCTCTTTTTGATGCATGTACTCTGTATTTTTTTGTGGAATTAATAAAAAATATTGTAAAGAGAGACTTTCTAACAAACAGACCACAATCAGTGAGGATAGGCAGCAACACCTCCAGCACGATTATTCTCAACACTGGTGCCCTACAAGACTGCGTCCTCAGCCCTCTACTCCCTTTACACTCATGACTGTGTGGCCAGATTCTGCTCTAACTCCATCTACAAGTTTGCAGATGATACCACCGTTGTAGGCCGTATCTCAAACAGCGATGAGTCGGAGTACAGGAAGGAGATAGAGAGCTTAATGGAATGGTGTCATGACAACAACCTTTCCCTCAATGTCAACAAAACAAAAGAGCTGGTCATTGACTTCAGGAAAGGGGGTGGTGTACGTGCACCTGTCTACATCAACGGTGCTGAGGTTGAGAACTAGAAGTTCCTGGGAGTGAACATCACCAACAGCCTGTCCTGGTCAAATCACATAGATGCCACGGCCAAGAAAGCTCACCAGCACCTCTACTTCCTCAGGAGGCTAAAGAAATTTGGTTTGTCCCCTTTGACTCTCACCAACTTTTACCGACGCACCATGGAAAGCATCCTATCTGGATGTATCACGGCTTGGTACGGCAACTGCTCTGCCCAGGACCACAAGAAACTTCAGAGAGTTGTGGACACAGCCCAGAGCATCACGGACACCAGCCTCCCCTCCTTGGACTCTGTCTTTACCTCTCGTTGTCTTGGTGAAGCAGCCAGCATAATCAAAGACCCCATGCACCCGGGACATTCTCTCTTCCTTCCTCTTCTGTTGGGTAGAAGATACAGGAGCCTGAGGGCACGTAGCACCAGACTTAAGGACAGCTTCTACCTCACTGTGATAGACTACTGAACGGTTCCCTTATACAATGAGATGGACTATGACCTCACGATCTACCTTGTTGTGACCTTGCACCTTATTGCACTACACTTTCTCTACAGCTGTGACACTTTACTCTGTACTGTTATTGTTCTTACATGTACTACATCAATGCAGTCTGTACTAACTCAATGTAACTGCACTGTGTAATGAATTGACCTGTACGATCGGTATGCATGACAAGTTTTTCACTGTATCTCGGTACAAGTGGCAATAATAAACTAATACCAATATCTTTAGTATCAGCTCAAGAATAAGTTATTACGTAGAATTAAGGAGAACCATACTGCAGTACTAGCAGAATATTTTTCAGTGTAAATTGAAGTAGGTTACTGATTATTAACCTAATTTATTTCAAAGATCATCCTATTCCCTTCCTTACTTCAACCCTTTCCAAGTTGTTTGCAATTCTTGCTTACAGTAATTTGCCTTAATTTCCTCCCTGAAATAAACATTTTTCACGAAGCACCAACATGAGGCAGCAGTACCAAGATTTGAAAAGAGCTTCCCGAAATTTGTCAGTACTCTTCTGTCTAAATAGTATTCAATTTATTGCACAGTAATATTGACAGTGAGATTTAACGTTTCCACAGAGTTGAAGTGAAAAGCTTATATATTTTAATTTAAATATACAAAACTGAATTAACAGAATCACAGGAGCACACTTTGGAAAACTACATGATACTTTTCAGGTTTTATTTTAATTAAGCTAATTTGAAACTCTTACAATGTGCAGGAGTTTCCAAGGTACTTTACAACATGATAAGAGGAAATGAATGAAAGTAAAAATGAAACTAAAACAAATCATGATTGATCAGGATGGGTTAGGAGGTGCAGTCAGGAATGGACATTGCATACTGGGAGGTTTAGATCTGGACTGGCCACTGCTGCAACAATATATGCTGAAATAACATTATTTACACTTGCCAGTTTAGCAAAGAAATAGCTACATGTTGGTTTCATCCTTTCTTCTGAAAATGTCCTGTAAAAATGACCCAAGGTCCTACAATCTTCAGTTCCATTAAATGTCACACACTAACACAAGGATGCTAAGTTGTTACGTATATTCAAGGATGGCACAGAGGTTTGTGAACCCACACATCAGAGAATGTGGGGATCTGACAGGAAAGTGGACTTGAGGTACAAGGACAACAATGATCTTATTAAAATGCAAATTCCCCCTTTCTTTGTACTTTAGAAGTTATTTTACCACTAGCTTTTCTCAGCTCTGATTAAAGGTCATTGCCCTAAAACTTTCTTACTGTAGGGTATTTTTAGTAATAACCTGCTTTATTTTCATAGAATCATAGAAAGTACACAATGTTGTACCGACTTTAAGACTACCTAACCCCTTCCTCCCACATATCCTTCTATTTTAAATTCCTCCATATGCTTATCTAGTAATCTCTTGAATTTGACCAATGTACCTGCCTCCACCACCACCCCAGGCAGTGCATTCCATGCACCAACCACTCTCTGGGTAAAAATACCTCCCTCTGATATCTCCCTTGAACTTCCCACCCATTACTTTATAGCCATGCCCTCTTGTATTGAGCATTGGTGCCCTGGAAAAGAGACATTGGCTGTCTACTCTACCTATTCCTCTTAATATTTTGTATACCTCGATCATGTCTCCCCTCATCCTCCTCCTCTCCAAAGCTCCCTTAGTCTCTCCTCATAATGCATACTCTCTAAACCAGGCAGCATCCTGGTAAATCTCCTCTGCACCCTTTCCAAAGCTTCCACATCCTTCCTATAATGAGGCAACCAGAACTGGACACAGTACTCTAAGTGTGGTCCAACCAGAATTTTGTAGAGCTGCATCATTACCTCATGGCTCCTAAACTCGATCCCATGACTTATGAATGCTAACATCCCATAAGCTTTCTTAACTACCCTATCCACCTGTGAGGCAACTTTCAGGGATCTGTGTATATGAACCCCCCAGATCCCTCTGCTCCTCCACACTACCCAGAATCCTGCCATTAACTTTGTACTCCACCTTAGAGTTTGGCCTTTCAAAGTGTACCACCTCACACTTTTCTGGATTGAACTCCATCTGCCAATTTTCAGCCCAGCTCAGCATCCTATCAATGTCCCTCTGCAATCTTCAACAGTCCTCCACACTATCCACGAAACCACCAACCTTTGCGTCGTCTGCGAACTTGCCAACACACCCTTCTACCCCCATATCCAAGTCATTAATAAAAATCACGAAAAGTAGAGGTTCCAGAACCGATGCTTGTGGGACACCGCTAGTCACAGCCCTCCCATCTGAGTGCACTCCCTCCACCACAACCCTCTGCTTTCTACAGGCAAGCCAATTCTGAATCCACACAGCCAAGCTTCCCTAGATCCCATGCCCTCTGACCTTCTGAAGAAGCCTACCATGTGGAACCTTGTCAAACGCCTTACTAAAATCCATGTAGACCACATCTACTGCACTACCCTCATAAATCCTCCTGGTCACCTCCTCAAAGAACCCTATCAGGCTTTAATTTTTTCTAACATTTTCTAATATTTTCTAACAGCTCCAATACATCCTCCCTCTTGATATCTACATGCTCCAGAATATTAACCTTACCAACACTGTCCTCAGCATCATCAAGGCCCCTCTCCTTGGTGAATACTGAAAAGAAGTATTCACTAAGGACCTCACCCACTTCCACAGCTTCCAGGCATATCTTCCCACCTTTGTCTCTAATCAGTCCTACCTTTACTCTCACCATCCTTCTGCTCTTCACATAAGTGAATAGAGCCTTGGGATTTTCCTTAACCCTACTCACCAAGGCCTTTTCATGTCCCCTTCTTGCTCTCCTCAGCCCCTTCTTAAGTTCCTTCCTTGCTACCGTATATTCCTCAAGAGACCTATCTGATCCTTGCTTCTGAAACCTTATGTATGCTGCCTTCTTCCACCTAATGAGTTGTTCCACCTCTCTTGTCACCCATGGTTCCTTCACCCTGCCATTCCTTCTCTGCCTCACCGGGACAAATTTATCCCTAACATCCTGCAAGAGATCCCTGAACAATGACATCTCCATAGTACATTTCCCTTCAAAAATGTCATCCCAATTTACACTCATAATTTGCCCTTCCCCAATTAAATATCTTCCTGTCCTCTTTGCTCCTCCCGTCCATGACAATGCTAAAGGTTAGGGAGTGGTGGTCACTGTCCCCTAAATGCTCACCCACTGAGAGATCTGTCACCTGACCTGGTTCATTACCTAATACTAGATCTAATATGGCATTCCCTCTAGTCGGCCTGTCAACATACTGTGACAGGAATCCGTCCTGGACACAGTTAACAAACTCTGCCCCATCTAAACCTTTGGTACTAAGCAGGTGCCAATCAATATTTGGGAAGTTGAAGTCTTCCATGATAACAACCCTGTTATTCTTGCACCTTTCCAAAATCTGCCTCCCAATCTGCTCCTCAGTATCCTTGCTGCTACCAGGGGGCCTATAGAATACTCCCAGTAGAGTAACTGCTCCTTTCTTGTTCCTAACTTCCACCCATATTGACTCGAGAGGATCCTTCCACATTATCCACCCTTTCTTCCGCTGTAATAGTATCCCTGACCAGTAACGCCACCCCTCCTCATCATCTCCCACCCCCATCCCTAAAACACTGAAATCCAGGAATATTCAGTATCCATTCCTGCCCTGGTGACAGCCAAGTCTCTGCAAGAGCCACAATATCATAGTTCCACGTATTTATCCAAGCTCTCAGTTTATCACCCTTATTCCTGATGCTTCTTGTATTTAAGTAAAAGCACTTTAGCCCATCCACCTTTCTACTTTTATACCCTATACTCTGCTTCTCTTTCCTCAAAGCCTCTCTATATGTTAGATCTGACTTTACTCCATGCACTTCTTCCACTGACCTACCCCTCCGGTTCCCATCCCCCTCGCAATCTAATTTAAATCCTCCCGAACCACACTAGCAAACCTGCCTGCAAGGATATTGGTCCCCCTCGAGTTCAGGTGTAACCCATCCATTCCGTACAGGTCCCACCTTCCCCAGAAGAGATCCCAATGATCCAAAACTCTAAAACCTTGCCCCCTGTCCCAACTCCTCAGTCACACATTCACCTGCCATCTCCTTCTATTCTTACCTTCACTATCATGTGGCACTGACAGCAATCCTGAGATTGCTACCCTTGAGGTCCTGTTCTTCAGCTTTCTGCATAGCTCCCTAAACTCGCACTGCAGGACCTCATCCTTCTTCCTACCTATGTCGTTGGTACCAACATGTACCACGACTTCTGGCTGCTTTCCCTCCCGCTCAAGAATGCTGTGGACCCGATCAGAGACATCCTGGACCCTGGCACCTGGGAGGCAACATACCATTCGGGATTCTCGCTCACGTCCACAAACCTCCTGTCAAGTCCTATCAAGTCCCCTATCACAATTGCTCTCCTCTTCTCCTCCCTTCCTTTCTGAGCAGCAGGACCAGTCCCTGTGCCAGAGACCTGGCTTCTGCTGCTTGATCCATGTAGGTCATCCCCCTCAACAGCATCCAAAGCAGAGTACCTATTATTGAGGGGAACAGCCTCCAGGGTCCTCTGCACTGTCTGCCTGTTCCCCTTCTCTTTCTCTCCCGACAGTCACCCATCTCTCTGTCTCCTGGACCCTAGAAATACCTGCTCTAAATGGGGTGACTGCCTCCTGATGCACAGCATCTATATATCTCTCTCCCAACCTGATGCTCCGCAGTGTTTGAAGCTGCGACTCCAGCTCATCAATTCTGAGCTGAAGTTCCTCCAGCCTCATGCACTAACTGCAGATGTGGTCACCGTGCACCACAGCAGGGTCCACTAGCTCCCACATCATGCAGCTGTAGCACATCGCCATGCCCTCCATCTGAACTATTGGTATTTATAATACCAATTCCAATCATTGGTGGGCCTACATAGGCAAAAAAAAATCCTGGAAATCCAACAAAATCCTAATGACATCCAAATTATAGCTGCAGAAAGGGTGGATAATGCAGAAGGAGCCTCTCTAGAGTCAGTATGGGTGGAAGTTAGGAACAAGAAAGGAGCAGTTACTCTACTGGGAGTATTTTGTTGGCCCCCCGGTAGCAGCAGGGATACTGAGGAGCAGATTGGGAGGCAGATTTTAGAAAGGTGCAAGAATAACAGGGTTGTTATCATGGGAGACTTCAACTTCCCAAATATTGATTGGCACTTGCTTAGTGCCAAAGGTTTAGACAGGGCAGAGTTTGTTAAGTGTGTACAGGATGGATTCCTGTCATAGTATATTGACAGGCCGACTAGAGGGAATGCCATATTAGATCTAGTATTAGGTAATGAACTGGGTCAGGTGACAGATCTCTCAGTGGGTGAGCATTTGGGGGACAGTGACCACCGCTCCCTAACCTTTAGCACTGTCACGGACAAGGATAGGAGCAAAAAGGACGGGAAGATATTTAATTGGGGAAGGGCAAATTATGAGGCTATAAGGCAGTGTAAATTGGGAAGGCATTTTTGAAGGGAAATGTACTATGGAGATGTGGTCATTGTTCAGGGATCTCTTGCATGATGTTAGGGATAAATTTGTCCCGGTGAGGCAGAGGAATGGCAGGGTGAAGGAACCATGGGTGACAAGAGAGGTGGAACAACTTGTTAGGAAGAAGAAGGCAGCATACATAAGGTGTGAGCAGTAAGGATCAGCTAAGGCTCACGAGGAATATAGAGTAGCAAGGAAGGAACTTAAGAAGGGGTTGAGGAGTGCAAGAAGGGGACATGAAAAGGCTTTGGCAAGTAGGGTTGAGGAGAATCCCAAGGCTTTTTTCATGTACATGAAGAGCAGAAGGATGACGAGAGTAAAGATAGGACCGATTAGAGACAAAGATGGGAAGATGTGCCTGGAAGCTGTGGAAGTGGGTGAGGTTCTCAATGAATACTTCTCTTCAGTATTCACCAAAGAGAGGGGCCTTGATGATGCTGAGGACAGTGTTGGTAAGGTTAATGTTTTAGAGCATGCAGATATCAAGAGAGGGGATGTGTTGAAACTGTTAGAAAATATTAGGACAGATAAGTCCCTGGGGCCAGACGGAATATTCCCCAGGCTACTTCGTGAGGCGAGGGAGGAGATTGCTGAACCATTGGCTCGGATCTGAGTCCTCATTGTCCATGGAAATGGTACCGGAGGATTGAAGGGTGGCAAATGTTGTCCCCTTATTCAAAAAAGGTAGTAGGGATAGTCCAGGGAATTACAGACAAGTGAGCCTTACGTCTGTGGTGGGCGAGCTGTTGGAAAGGATTCTTAGAGGTAGGATCTATGGGCATTTAGAGAATCATGGTCTGATCAGGGACAGCCAGCATGGCTTTGTGAAGGGCAGATCATGTCTCACAAGCCTGATAGGGTTCTTTGAGGAGGTGACCAGGAGGATTGATGAGGGTAGTGCAGTAGATGTGGTCTACATGGATTTTAGTAAGGCGTTTGACAACGTTCCACATGGTAGGCTTCTTCAGAAGGTCAGAGGGCATGGGATCCAGGGAAGCTTGGCTGTGTGGATTCGGAATTGGCTTGCCTGTAGAAAGCAGAGGGTTTTGGTGGAGGGAGTGCATTCAGATTGGAGGGCTGTGACCAGCAGTGTCCCACAAGCATCGGTTCTGGGACCTCTACTTTTCGTGATATTTATTAATGACTTGGATGAGGGGGTAGAAGGGTGGGTTGGCAAGTTTGCAAACGACACAAAGGTTGGAGGTGTTGTAGATAGTGTGGAGGACTGTTGAAGCTTGCAGAGGGATACTGATAGGATGCAGAGCTGGGCTGAGAAGTGGCAGATAGAGTTCAATCCGGAGAAGTGTGAGGTGGTACACTTTGGAAGGACAAACTCCAAGGCAGAGTACAAGGTTAATGGCAGGATTCTGGATAGTGTGGAGGAGCAGAGAGATCTGGGGGCTTCATATACACAGATCACTGAAAGTTGCCTCATAGGTGGATAGGGTAGTTAAGAAAGCTTGTGGGATGTTAGCTTTCATAAGTCGTGTGATCGAATTTAAGAGCCGCAAGGTAATGATGCAGCTCTACAAAACTCTGGTTAGACCACACTTGGAGTACTGTGTCCAGTTCTGGTCGCCTCATTTTAGGAAGGATGTGGAGGCGTTGAAAAGTGTATAGAGGAGATTTACCAGGATGCTGCCTGGATTGGAGAGTATGCATTATGAGGAGAGACTAAGGGAGCTGGGGCTTTACTCTTTGGAGAGGAGGAGGATGAGGGGAGACATGATCGAGGTATACAAAATATTGAGAGGAATAGATAGAGTAGGCAGCCAGCGCCTCTTTCCCAAGGCATCAATGCTCAAAACAAGAGGACATGGCTTTAAAGTAATGGGTGGAAAGTTCAAGGGAGATATCAGAGGGAGGTTTTTCACCCAGAGAGTGGTTGGTGCATGGAATACGCTGCCTGGGGTGGTGGTGGAGGCAGATACGTTGGTCAAGTTCAAGAGATTGTTAGATAAGCATATGGAGGAATTTAAAATAGGGAGATATGTGGGAGGAAGGGGTTAGATAGTCTTACGCGTGGTTTAAAGGTCGGCACAACATCGTGGGCCGAAGGGCCTGTATTGTGCTATTGTGCTGTATTGTTCTAAATTAAACCCAGATGCATCAGGCAGTTATGAGGATGCCCTCAGGGAAAGGCAGATTGCCGATGTAAAGACATTACTCACTCACTTAACTGGAGTATGTGAGCTTCACAAAAATCCAGTCTTCTTGAGCTCCATACATATCATAAATGAAACCATGACAGAGGCGGAGTGCTGTTAGATTCATAGATTCAGAGAGTTGTACAATATAGAAGCAGGCTCTTCAGACCAACTTGTCCATGCCAACCAAGATGCTTATCAAGGCTAATCCCATTTGCCCCTCAGATCCCCTTTAAATATTTTCCCTTTCACAAACCTATGCACTCTACTTTTAGACTTGCCTACCCTGGACAAAAGACTGTAATAATCTACCCTGTCTGTGCCCCTCATAATTTTATAAACCTCGAAGATCACCTCTCATCCTCATTTGCTCCAGGGAAAACAGTCCCACCCTGAACAATCTCTCCTTAAAGCTCAAGCCCTGCAGTCCAGGCAAGACCCCTGGGAATCTTTTCTGCACCCACTATAGCTTAATCACATCCTTCTTATAGTATGGTGACCAGAACCACACACAATACTCCAAGTGTGCTCTAACCAAAGATTTGTACATAGATAACATGACGTCCCAACTCCTGTACTAATTTCCCCCGACCGATGAAGGCAAATATATCATACACCTTCTTCACCAGTCTACCCACGTTTGCCACTTTCAGGGAACTATGTACTGGTCCCTCACTGCCCTAGCCTAGTTTAACTTCCCCAGATGCATCACTTTGCACTTGTTTTAAATTCCATCCACTACTTCCTTGCCCATTTTCCCAGTTGATCTAAATCCTATTGTAACCTTAGACAAACATCTTCACTGTCCATTATACCACCAATTCTGAACCTACTAACCGTGCCACCTACATTCTATTCCAAGACATTAATATGCATGATGAACGATAAAGGAGACAGCACTTATCCCTATAATAATATTCATAATATTTATTTTAGTCACATGTACATCAAAACACAGTGAAATGCATCTTTTTATGTTAACAACCAACACAGTTTGAGAATGAGCTGGGTCAGCCCTCAAGTGTTGTCGTGCTTCCGATACCAACATAGCATGCCCACAACTTCCTAACCCGTACATCTTTGGAACATGGGAGGAAACTGGAGCACCCAGAGGAAACCCATGCAGTCACAGGGAGAACGTAGAAACTCCTTACAGACAGCTGCAGAATTGAACCCGGGTCACTGGTGCTGTAATAGCGTTACGCTAACCACTACACTACCATGCTGTCCTATGGCACACCACTGGTCACAGGCCTCCAAACAGAAAGATAATCTTCCATTACCACCCTCTCTTGTGTTTTGTATCCAATTTGCCATCTCACTCTGGATCCCATGTATTCTAATCTTCTGGACCAGCCTACCATGAGGGACCTTGTCAAAGGCCTTATTAAAATCCATGTAAACAGCACCCTGGCCTCATCAACCTTCTTGGTCACCTCCTCACAAAACTTAATCAAGTTTGTCAGAGCCACTGAAGACTCGAGATCACAATAAATAATGGAATAATGGAGTAACTTTGTGAAAGGTTTTCTTCACAGGATCTGATTTGATTCTCATACTGGTGGGGTCTGGAGAAAGTTTCTGGAGGCTCAGATTTCAAATCTGGACTTGGCCTCATGTTTTAGGAGGTCAGCAGAAAAGACTTTACAGCAGATGCTGCTGATGCATCAATATGGTGGGTCCGATGCAGAGAGAAAATGGCAGCAGGTTGCTCACCTACCTGCAGCTGCACATGAGTTCGTGTCAGAGGTGCAACGTGCAGGAGGTCAGGCATTTGCTGATCACAGAAGGTCAAGGCTGAGGCTGTTTGCTGAAGCTCTGGAAACAGAGTTCCACAGCATCCCAGTATTCATAACAGGTAAGCCTCTGAGATCTGCTGGTGGTTGTAAAGTGATCACAGTCCTCAGCTTCAAGATTCTGACCAACTTCTGACAGCTACATAGGGTCACTGAGTGTATTTTTGGGAATCAAAGCACTCCCAAACTAACCTGTAGTTTTTGTAAATAAGAACTGATTTCGTATCAACCTGTTTGAGAGATCTCATGATTCATTCACCCAGTGGTACTCCACCCTCAGTGACCTTTTCAACCCTCCAAGAAAATACAGCTGACTGCGTGCACAAAGGGTGTCCACTATGGAACTCAAGCAATGAGGCAAAGCAGAACTACAATCAAAATCACCTGTCCACCAGAAATCTTACTGACCAACTGATAGGAATGATGTCTTCATTTTAAGTGCCCCAAGCTCTCATGGGCCCTTAACTATGCACAAGATAGTAGTGGTCAGTTGTGCACCTACAACACTGCACAGCAATGAGGTTTACGCATATAAACTAAAGATACAACTCCTCAGGTGATGAGTACCCGGAAATACACTGCCTGAGAGAGCTACTGACAGCATTTAAGTGTCTAGGTGAGCGATGGACACTTGAATCACCTAGCCATAGAAGGCATGGGCCAAGTGCTGGAAGATGGGATTAATATAGATGGTTGGCATGGATGTTGTGGGCTGAATGGCCTATTTCCATACTCTATGCTGGAGGACCTCTATCCATCTCTATGCTCGCTGCCTTGGTGACCCACCCAGGTCATTCTCTCTTCTCCCCTCTCCCATCAGGCAGAAGATACAGGAGCCTGAGGGCACATACCATCAGGCTCAAGGACATCTTCTATCGCACTGTGATAAGACTATTCAACGGTTCACCTATATGATGAGATGGACTCTTGACCTCACAATCTACCTTGTTATGACCTTGCACCTTATTGTCTACCTGCACTGCATTTCCTCTGTAGTTGTGACACTTTACTCTGTATTCTGTTATTGTTTTTACCCTGTACTACCTCAATACACTGTGTAATGAATTGATCTGTACGAACGGTATGCAAGACAAGTTTTTCACTGTACCTCGGTACAAGTGACAATAATGAACCAATACCTGCACACGGCACACATTGCTCTTAAGTTAACCAACTATGCTAGCAGATAAAATCAGAAAGCAGCCTCTCTCTACCACATCCTCTGCCAACACAGATCTGTCCAAAAAGCATCCTGCCTTGTATAATCCTATCAGTTACAGTCACTCCATGGTCTCCCTATTCCACTCAAGTTAAAAGGCCATTTGTTTTTCAATAAACTTAACTGCTGTAGATCAGCAAGTGGTGACAAAATAATTAAAATTGTGTCAAATACCCTTGTGTAACTTTCATCACTACAAATCTTTACTCTTCCTCGAAATCTTACATGGTCCAATCCCTGTGGCTTCAGCTGTTAAGGTAAGCTGCATGGAATGTTGCTCTTGATTACAGAGATACTTTTGGTGAACATCCTCAGTTTCAAACCCCAAAAAGGTCCCACCTGTGCAGACTCACTCTCCAGGATATAGGGCAACATATGGGCCAAGTGAAAGGGGAGTAGGGTGATCTTTGATCAGAGTTCCCACTTCTATCCCTTATCCCTAACATTCCTCTTATGGCCCTTCTGCATTTTCCTGCTCACCATTTGCTGCTCAGCACTATTGCAGGTGAGAAGAGGGGTTAAATCAGTAAAATCATGCTATTAAGTGTCCCATGTTAGTCTGCTGGTTCTCTGTCAAGGTTCTGACCCACTGCATGTTTGGTGTTTCATGAAGATGCCCAGACTTTTCAGTGAGAGATTTCTGTGATCTCTTTGGAAGTGTCACAATGTCACTGGGATGGCAGTGGCAGCCAATACCAACTTCTTTGCTGCTGTTCCACGAGTACCCTTCAGCCACAGGGGTGCAGCATCCAATTCCACCCAAGCAGAGCTTGGAACATCCTGCACTCTCCTAACAGAATCACCACTGCTGGACCTAATTCCAACATCCACTCCAGCTCATGTGTTGTGAAACAACTTGGGCAAGCCCACCTATTCTGTAGCTGAATATCTGCATTAGTGAATGGTAGACATTCCAGTCTGAAAGTGATGTGAGCTCCTGGGAGATAAGTTATTGTCAACTTGTAGGTCAGGCAAAGAGACTTCTCTGCAAAGTGTTTGTAAGGCCTTTGCTGCAATCACTGAAACATCGAGGCCTTTCAGGCTGTGACTTTGCATCATTGAGGCCTGATGCAGGGTCATGGACAAAACATCAACCACCCCCTTGTCTCCACAGTTACTGCTCAACCCACTGTGTTCCTCCAGCAGTTTGCTTTTTGCTGCAGATTCCAGCATCTGTAGTCTCTTGTCTCTCTAATTGTTCAGTTAACCCTAAACTAAAATGTTAAGAATGATTTAGTCAAATCCACTCCAATAAATGTGCTATTCTTCTGAAAAATCAGGCTTCCTACATACTAGCAAGCCTTCCCTACCCATCTGTCAGGCTGCTGCTGGAGATGCAAGCTGCCTCGCATTTACTCTCATAAGGAAAGTGCCCAGAGTCAGCATCATGCAGGACAGAAATAGGTCCTTCTGCCCACCATCAAATCCTATATATACTAATCACACTTATCAGATTTTGGTCCATAGATTATTAATCCTTGGCTGTTCACGTACTTGCCCAGATGCATCTTAAATGTTGTGAGAGGCTATGCCTCTACCACCTTCTTCACCCAACCTCCCACTGGGTGAAAAATTCCTCCTTAGATCTTCTCAAAAGCTCTTACCCCTCACCTTAAAACTATGTCCTCTGGTCTCAGATTTCACCTGATGTAGATGAAATGCCTTTTTCAGGTACATATGGTAATCTTTGTAATAAGACGTGAACAAGAGATTTCAGTTAACAGAGAGATGCATCACTTCATAAAGATTTGGAATTATGGGACAATTTAGAATACAATTCCCACTTAAAGGAATGTAACTGCTAATCAAAAGGATGTCTTCCAGAGGATCAGAACAGGTTTAGAGTAACTGATGAATCAGAAGTCACTTTTTGAATTGTAGGTGACACATACTATAAGATGAAAAATAATATGCCTTCCAGCATGTCATTAATGTTTTTAAAAAAATCATGCAGAACTATATAGTGCTATTTAAAGTTTAAAAATTAGGTTCAAAATGCAGACAGAACCTTAGTTAAGGGACTTGCACTTAAAGACTGGCAACATTTGGAATTGGGTTATCATTGTCACATGTAGCGAGATATGTTGGAAAGCTTTTCTTTGCATGCCTTCCAGACATATCATTCCATATATAAATACACTGAGGTTGTCAAAAGTAAAACAGAATGCAGAATATAGTGTTACAGAGACAGTGCAGTGCAGGTTAGAGCATGGAATTCATGAGCAAATCTGCATGCATTCCTGACATTCCAGCATTGACACTTTGAACGACATATTCTAGCCAATATTATCTTCACACCTTGCACAACTCAACAGAAGTTGTGGTCCACATCAGTACCAATGACATAGGCAGGAAGGGTGACGAGGTCCTGCAAAATGAGTTCAGGGAGTTAGGTGCCAAGTTAAAAGACAGGACCTCCAGAGTGGTGATCTCAGGATTGCTACCCATGCTACATGCTAGTCTGGCAAGAAATAGGAAGATAGTGCAGTTTAATACGTGGCTAAGGAAATAGTGCAGGAGGGAGGGCTTCAGACTTTTGGATCATTGAGCTCTCTTCCAGGGCAGGTAGGACCTGTACAAATAGGATGGTTTGCACCTGAACTGGAGGGGGATTCTTGCAGGAAGGTTTGCTAGTGCTGCTCAGGGAAGGGTTTAAACTAGAGTTGCAGAGGGGTGGGAACCAGAGTGGCGAGGCAGCAAGTGGAGTGGCTGTGGGGAAACTAGACAAAGCCTACAAGCAAAGACAGAAATCAACTGGTTGATGAGCACGGTGGGACTAATGTTCTGAGATACATCTATTTCAATGCAAGGAGTATTGTAGGTAAAGCAGATGAACTTAGAGCATGAATTGGCACATAGAATTATGATGTAGCTATTAGTGAGACTTGGTTGCAGGAGGTGCAGGACCGGCAGCTCAATGTTCTGGGGTTCCAATGTTTTAAACATAACAGAGGGAGGTATTAAAAGGGGGAGGGGTGGCATTACTCATCAGGAAAAATGTCATGGCAGTGCTCAGAGAGGACATACTGGACGGCTCGACTACTGAGGCAATATGAGTGGAACTGAGGAATAAGAAGGGATGACCACGTTAATGGGACTATATTATAGACCTCCCAATAGTCAGTGGGATTTAGAGGAACAAATTTGTAGAGAGATAGCAGACAGTTGCAAGAAATATAAGGGCAGGTGACAGAAGTGTACCTAGGGGAACACTTGATCGAGTGATCATAATTCCCTTAGTTTCAAGATAATTATGGAGAAGGATAGGACTGGTCCTCGGGTTGAGATTCTAAATTGGAGTAAGGCCAATTCTGATGGCATCAGAAGGGATCTGGCAGGCATGGATTAGGAAAGGCTGTTTTCCAGCAAAGAGATGCTTGGTAAGTGGGAGGCTTTCAAAAGTGAAATATTGAGAGTACAGAATCTGTATGCTCCTGTTAGAATAAAAGGCAAGGCTAACAGGTTTAGGGAACCCTAGTTATCAAGGGATATTGAGGCCCTGGTAAAGAAAGAGGTAGCACATATCAAGTATAGGCAGTTAGGATCAAATGAGGCACTTGAAGAGTCTAAGAAATGCAAGAGAACACAAGAGAAATCAGGAGGGCAAAAAGGGGATATGAGATTGCTCTGGCAGACAAGGTTAAAGAGAATCCCATGGGTGTCTATAGCTATATTAAGAGCAAAAGGATAGCAAGGGACAAAATTTGCCCTCAAAGACCAATGTGGTCATCTATGCATGGAGCCAAAAGAGATGGGGGAGATCTTAAATGAAGTTTTTATAAGTATTTACTCTGGAGACAGACAGAGATTATAGAACTGAGGTGAAAGAGTAGTGAGGTCATGGACCGTATCTGGATTACAGAATTAAGGTGGATAAGTCCTCAGGGCTTGACAAGGTATCCACTTGGATCTTGTGGAAGGCTAGTGAAGAAATTGTAGAGGCCTTGGCAGAGATATTTAAAATGTCCTTAGCCATGGGTGAGGTGCCGGAGGACTGGAAGATAGCTAATGTTGTTCCGTTGTTCAAGAAAGGCTCTAAGAATAAACTGGGAAATTATAGGCTGGTGAGCCTGACGTCAGTCTTGGGTAAGTTATTGGAAGGTATTCTAAGGGACAGCATATATTTGGATAGACAGGGCCTAATTAGGGATAGTCAACATGGCGTTGAGCGTGGTAGGTCATGTCTAACCAATCTCATAGAATTTTGAGGAGGTTACCAAGAAGATTGGTGAAGGAAGGGCAGTGGACATTGTCTGCGTGGACTTTAGCAAGGCCTTTGACAAAGTCCCACATGGCAGTCTAGTCCAGAAGGTTATGTTGCTTGGCATTTAGGATGAAGTAGCCAATGGCTTAGTGGGAGAAGCCAGAGAGTGGTAGAAGATGGTTGTCTCTCTAACTGGAGGCCTGTGACCAGTGATGTGCCACAGCGGTTGGTGCTGGGTCTGTTGTTGTTCATCATTTGCGTTAATGATTCAGATGATAATGTGGTAAACTGGATCAGCAAATTTACAGATGACACCAAGATTGGGGGTGTAGTTGTCAGCAAGGAAGGCTATCAAAGCTTGCAGCATGATCTTGGCCAGCTAGGAAAATGGGCTGAAAAATGGCAAATGGAATTTAATGCAGACAAGTGTGAGGTGTTGCATTTTGGGAAGACAAGCCAAGGGAAGACTTGCACAGTGAATGGTAGGGCTCTGAGGTGTGCAGTACAACAAAGGGACCTGGGAATACAGATCCATAATTCCTTGAAAGTGGCATCACAGGTAGATCGGATTGTAAAGAGAGCATTTGGCACATTGGCCTTCATAAATCAGGGCACTGAGTTACAGGAGTTGAGATGTTATGTTGAAGTTGTACAAGACGTTGGTGAGGCAAAATTTAGAATATTGTGTGCAGTTCTGGTCACCTACCTACAGGAAAGATATCAATAAGATTGAAAGACTGCAGAGAAAATTTACAAGGATGTTGCTGGGACTTGATGACCCGAGTTATAGGGAAAGGTTGAATAGATTAGGATTTTATTCCCTGGACTGCTGAGAATGAGGGGAGATCTTATAGAGGTATACAAAATTATGGGGAGTATAGATAAGGGTGAATGCATGCAAGCTTTTTCCCCTCAGGTTGGGTGAGACTAGAACTAGAGATCATATGTTGAGGGTGAAAGGTGAAATATTTAAGGGGAATCGGAGGAGAAATTTCTTCACTCAGAGGGTGGTGTGAGTGTGGAACAAGCTGCCAGCAGGAGTGGTAGATGTGGGTTCAATTGTAATATTTAAGAGAAGTTTGAATAGGTACATGGATTGGAAGGGTTTGGAGGGATATGGTCCAGGTGCAGGTAGATGGAACTAGTAAGATCAGGTTGGCATGGACTAGATGGGCCAAAGGGCCTGTTTCTGTGCTATAGTACTCTATGACGTTGAGTAGAATGAAGTCCCTTTCCCAACCTCCCCACCTGTCTAATGGAATTCATCATTGTATACAAGGATCATCAAGTATTTTAAAGTTTGTTGCTGTGTTTTTCCTTTCAGTTGCAGTGCAAGTGTATGTGGTTTTGGAGATTTTATACAATTGGCTTAAGGTTGAATAATCTACATGGAGTGGTCTGACTGGTACCAAAGTACTTCTGTAGAAGCAAGTTTCATTCAGAAGTGGGTGACCTGTTAGGCCATCCTCTGGAACTAAGCATGATTGAGGCCCTGCAAGGTGAAACAAACTTGAGGACGGGAAGGAAAGGATTAAAGCAGGAAGCCACACCTTCCAAGGTTCTCCACTTCACAATTGAGGTTGTGACCTTGATCTCTGCAACCTCACAGAAGGGCAAGGACAACACTCCCTCTGTTGTCAGGATAACTATAGCTCCAAACTTTTAGCCACCTGAATTCTTCTGGGATGCTGCTGGAGATGTAAGCAACATTTCAGTTTCCAGGTATTGTTGTACAAGGCACCTGAGTTCCAAAAAAACAGAAACCACTTATAATTAGTTCCTCTTGCCAGAGATAAACAGATGGAACTAGAACGAGATTTGGAGATTGCAGACTGGAGCCTGTGTAAGGACATCTCTGAATGTATGCACAATGACATACATACATTTTATGTAAACTCAGCCATTTTCATGAACCAAAATTTCATGCCCTCAATGTGCAGGTACAGGTATACGGGTGAATCCAGATTATTCCATCATTGTACGGTAGTCCTCTGTGTCAACTGTATTTTGCTCAAGTCAAAGGCTCGCTACAGTCTGAACATGGTTCATGACTTGACTCTGGAATCTATGTATGCTTGCACAGCAGGCTTACAATAGTAGCCAGACTGCTACAAAGAATATAATGGACCACACCATCAGCGTCCTTAAGCAATACGTCTGCTGCCTAGTGCTGGTGTAAGTAGTGCAACAGCAAGCAGATGAATGGAGAGACAAGCAAAGTTTGTAACACAGATAGTCCCTCTCCTCTATCACTGTTAACCATTTCCTGTTGACATCACAAATAAGAAATCCATAGAACTGCAATCAATTTTGAGTTCAGTAAGACACCACATAAATCGTACAAAAATTATTCACTAAATGTGTCTTCTGTGTGCCTTTGTCTTTCCTGGGGTGTCTTGCCAGTGACTACAGCATGGCTGGTGACCTTTTGAGGAGACTACAGATGGATATGCACGAGTAGCTTCAAGTTTGGTTCTAAATGGCGGCACCTTGCCCTGGGCTGCAGCAGGCAACAGCAATGACACTGGTAGAGTGGTTCATGGTGCCACTGCTTCTCCATCTCAGCAGGCTTACCGATTTGCAGAGAGCAGATCTGAAGAATGCTGCAATGCCCAAGACACAGTGTCCAATCCATGATAGCAACTGAAAAGCTTCCAGTATGCACTCAGAACTTGGAACCAGAATCAGGTTTATTATCACTGACATACGATGTGAAATTTGTTGTTTTGCAGCAGCAGCAAAGACATAAAAATCTACAAATTTCAGAAATAAATAAATAGTGCAAAAAAAAGGGAATAATGAGGTAGTGTTCATGGATCATTCAGAAATCTGATGGCAGAAGGGAAGAAGCTGTTCCTGAATTGTTGAGTTTGGGTTTTCAGGCTCCTGTACTTCCTCCCTGAAGGTAGTAACGAGAACAGGGCATTCCTGGATGGAATGGACAGAAACTGATCATGCAATTAAAGCTGAGGCACTAGCTAGACACATCATGGTTTCCACAGGTGATGGAGGCAATCATCCTTTACATGCTAGAAAGGATGGGCTCCTAGTCCTGTGCCACTGGGTGTGATAGCTCCATGTTCTCTGACAGACTTTTGTTACCTCCAGTCTAATAGCTTTATGTACTCCCTCATGCTTCTCCTGTTACAGGATGCTGCAAAGTCCTCAGCACACTCCTTGGGAAAGCTGGAAAATGGACAACCCCTTCAGTCATTCTGAGTTTTGTATACCTTAACATGGTATTTGTCTCTATCCTAAATACATGCACTGGTCTCCAAACTGGTGACTCCGAACATCAAATCAGGAAATTATTTCTCCATTTTCACTGTCATACAGTCAGAGTCATACAGCATGGAAAAAGACCTTTCAGCCCATCAAGTTACACTGACTATCAAGCATACCCAGTTACCCTAATCCAAAACTGATCTCTCTGTATCCTCCTCACATTCTGATCAACTCCACCCCCCTCCCACAGATTCTACCACTCACCTGCACACTAGAGGAAATTTACAGCAGCCAATTAACCTATCAACCTGACACATCTTTGGCATGGAGGAGGAAACCGGAGTACCCAGGGAAAATCTAGTCACAGAGAGAACGTTCAAACTCCACACAGGCAGCACCCAAGGTCAGGATTTAATCCGGACTGCTGGAGCTGTGAGGCAGCAGCTCTACTGGTTACACCACTTTCTTCTTGTCCTTCTCTGGGAAGGTTTCTGTTCTTGTGCATTTGAAATGAAAATGGGAAGGGCTGGTAGAGGTGAGGGAGAAAAGTTAGAAGAAGTGTGCATTTATATCTTCTGTAGAAGGGACTCAGGGAGGCAGCAGGAGAAATAGATATGCAGATAACCTCATTACTGATCTCTCTCGTCCCTCCAGTGATGCTCTATTGCACTGGCATCAGATACCAGGTCCTTTAAGAAAGGGAGAAATGCTCGGCAATATTTGGGTGTGAGATTATTTCTGATTGGATGGCTGCCAGTGCCTGTGAGCCATCAACATGAAAGTAGCAGTAATGCCAAATATGAGAGGGTTATAGCAAATGAACGTCAGGGTTGTGAACTGATTTATGGACATTGTTGATTTTGGGTGATGTGGATGCGGTAAATTGAGTAATATTACACTTTGATGCATTTGGTAGGATATATCCCTTGAAGGATTTATTCACATGGATAACTTCTGTCAGATCTTAAAGTTTTCTCAGCATTACCTTCACATTCTTGAAGCAACAATCCTGATGGTGAACATCCTACTACCTTCTGTTAAGAAATATGCCCACATACCCTCTCTATGAATGCAGATTGTTCCTACTTCTCCCAGTATTTCACCATCAAGACATCCAGTAATTCAGTATCTGTCAGAAACCGTAGAACAAGGTAGATCTAGTTTCTCAACCCTTCAATGAATATGGCTGACCTGTAACCCAACTTCAAACTTCCGCTTTTGTTCATATCCCTTAATATCTTTGGTTAACTAAAATTCCACATGTAAATTTACCAAGTATCAATACTGTTTCCAAACTTCAACCGCCCTTTGTGTTTAATTGATCCCTACCTTCCCTCCCCAACCAGCAGAAATATACTTTCCTAATTCACCCTAGGGATTCAATTTTGAATTCTCCCACTACTTTTGAAGCCACAATGTACCTTTCCTTTGAAAGGTTCCGGTTGCCTTCAAATAATAAGCCCCTTTCAATGTCAGGCCTGCTGCTGATGCAAGAAGCCAATTAACAGTGCAATTAGTGCTCACTACACTCAACAATCATTTCATAGAAACATAGAAAACATAGAAAAGGCACAATTCAGGCCCTTTGGCCCACAAAGTTGTGCCGAACATTTCCCTACCTTAGAAATTACTCTATTTTTCTAAGCTCCATGTGCCTATCCAAAAGTCTCTTAAAAGACCCTATCGTATCTGCCTCCACCACTGTTGCCGGTAACCCATTCCACGCACTCACCACTCTGAGTAAAAAAAACCTACCCCTAACATCTCCTCTGTACCTACTCCCCAGCACCTTAAACCAGTGTCCTCATGTGGCAACCATTTCAGCCCTGGGAAAAAGCCTCTGACTATCCACACGATCAATGCCTCTTATCATCTTATACACCTCTATCAGGTCACTTCTCATCCTCTGTCACTCCAAGGAGAAAAGGCCGAGTTCACTCAACCTGTTTTCATAAGGCATGCCCCCCAATCCAGGTAACATCCTTGTAAATCTCTTCTGCACCCTTTCTATGGCTTCCACATCCTTCCTGTAGTGAGGTGACCAGAACCGAGCACAGTACTCCAAGTGGGGTCTGACCAAGGTCCTATATAGCTGCAACATTACCTCTCGGCTCCTAAATTCAATTCCACAATTGATGAAGGACAATACACCGTATATGCCTTCTTAACCACAGAGTGAACCTGTGCAGCTGCTTTGAGCGTCCTATGGACTCGGACCGCAGGATCCCTCTGATCCTCCACACTGCCAAGAATCTTACCATTAATACTATATTCTGCCATCATATCTGACTACCAAAATGAACCACTTCACACTTATCTAGGTTGAACTCCCCATTTAAGCTTTCAAAGGTACTGCATTCACTGTGGCCTTTATGGTGATTATCCAAGCTAAGCTTGAGTTTTTTTAAAAAAAAGCCATTTAGTAAGATGCAAGGGTTTGATTTAGTTCTCAGGGAAATAATTTTAACAGTTCAGCGAATAGGTTTAGGCTTCTCATCTGCACTACACACTGAAAAGTTGCACATTTCTGCTCCAATAACTATAAAAGTTGCACATTTCTGCTCCCTAACTATTCAAAACTATGGAACTAATAACTAATGAAACATTTTAAAAATATACTTAGTAATTCTGAAAATTCAATTCTGCATAAATTAATTCACCATTTACATTGTAATGAGATAGCAGAGGTTTGATTACATGAATAACTAAAATCATTCACAGCATTAAGAAGAGTTAAATTAATTATAGGACTGAGCAAACTTGTGGCGTTCACTTAATTCCTTACAAGTTTTAAATGCAAGGCTCTTGTCTGTGAAAGCTGCTTTTTCAATGACTCCATTAGGGGTTAGGAATACTGCCAAAATGATTTTTTTTAAAAATTTGCTCAATGAGGTCGCACCAATTTAAAAAAAATTCTGCAAAGAGTTAGAAAGTCAGGAATATTCATTTTCACACTAGATGTACATTTATAACATTTGCATTAAGTAGCATTTTCTTTAAAATATCTTCCATATCAAAATTGGAGTTATAACAAACAGGTTTTTGTTTCGTGCAATCAACATGGGAAGCTCCTGTTTTTGGACATGCAGAGAAACATGACTGCTCATGCAGCTCATCTTGATCTTCACTTTTAACCTGTTGCAACTGTACAAAACATTGGTTAGACCACATCATGTACAGTTCTGGTTGCCACCCTACAGGAAGGATGTGGTAGCAATAGAAAGAGTACAGAAGAGATTCACCAGGATCTTGCCTGGAATGCAGGGCTGTAGTTATAAAGAGAGATTGAACAGGCTAGGTTCATTCTCACTGGAATGTAGGAGACTGAGAGGTGATCTTAGAGGTTTATAAAATTACGAGCGACATTGATGGTCAATCTTTTTTCCCCAGGGCAGAGAAGTTTAGAACTAGAAGGCACAAGTTTAATGTGAGAGGGGAGAAATTTAAAGGAGATCTGAGGGGCAAGTTTTTCCCCACATAGAGGATGGTGTTTATCTGGAACAAGATGCCAGAGGAGATATTAAAAGGATAGGTACTTGGATAGGAAAGGCACAAAGGGATATGGGCCTAATGCAGGCAAACAGGATTAGCATAGACATGCATCACAGTCTGCATTAATGAGGTGAGCTGAAAGGGCGTGTTTCCCTGCTGTACAATTCTATGATCATCACGTTCAAGAGAACCATTTCTCTAGCACACCAAACCAGCACCCTCTCATGAGCATAAGTAGCCTTTAAGCAAAAGCACCTACAAATGAACAACTATTGTCATTGGCTGTAAAAGATCTACAACTACTTGATTTTTTTTTACATTTGCTATCATACCTGTCGTCCATCCAGCTCAATTTGGAAGTTTTTAGCTGATTCTTGCGTCACTCTTCCGCCAAAATCCAACTGGTAGACTTGTGTTGCCTCATTCCACAGTGGCTGCTTGTTAGCCATTACATACACAAACCCTTGATTGCCCAGTTTCCCGTCCTCTTTATCATTTGCTCTTCGACATTTCAGCTCATCTGTTTCATTTGCTGTCCTTAGGTTTCTCTTAGTTTTCCAAACCTTTTTGGTGCTCTGGCTCTGATTCATGAGCTCATCTCCACTAATGAATAACTCTGGCTCACTTTCTGAACTGTCTTGAAACTCACTCATTTTATTCAGCTTCTTGGATTTCAGCTGATCCTTTTGGCTTTTGATTTTTTTCTTTTCTCTTCCTAGTCTTGGGCTAGAAATAAGAGAGTTGAAGTCTGTGAGTGCCTTTGCTTCTTTTTTCATCTTCCCTTCAGTTACCGCTTGCATGTTTGTTTCCTCTGGCCTACTGTCTAACCGTTTACGACTTTTCTTGTTGCATTTATCAGTTCGCTGGGGCACAGGAGATTCTGTCAGAGAGAGAACCTCTTGGAAATTGTCTGCTGTTTCCACAATCACTTCAGTTCCTGTATGATCCTGCAGCTCTGCTGGAAATGGAGGCATTCCAGATTTCTCAACAAGTAAGTGTGGCTTTGAGTTCAAAGTCCCTTGTGAGCTATGCATTGGAGAACAAGCGCTGTAGGCATTCCACTGGTGCAATGCAAGCTGGGGGAGTTGTAAACTAGAAAATGTGTTACTGGTTGGATACATTGGTGGCAATGGACAACAGGTAATGTTAGCTGGATAACCAGATTGGACAACTACTGAAGGGTCTTGTTGTGGATATGGTGGTGGGCCTATAGCTTCTGGGGGAGGAAATGCTGCCTGAAAGGCTGCAATAGGAGATGCAGTGTAACTTATAGGATATGGTAAAGTCAGTCCATAGTTTGATTGGAAAGCAACTGTTGGACTGGTAGGAGATTTAATAGGAACAAATGATACATGTGACATCTCCACATGAGATTGCTCCAGGATGAGAGGTGGTGGCTTATGACTCCCTGTTGCTGAAATCGGAGTTGGTCTTTCCTGTGGGATCCAAATCTCCTCACTCCCTGCTGGGTCCCACTGATATGGAGGTGGCCGCTTCATGCTCATTGTGATATCATTACTTAATGAAATATGCCGAATGGATTTCTCAATTTGGCAAGGCTGCAAAATGGACTCGTCCTCAGTGAAAGCATTATTAATGTATTCTGTTCTATCATGACAGCTGTCTGGAGGGCTCAGCAGATTATAAGATGACTGAGAAGAGAGTGGCGATGTACTAGACGAGTGTACAATTACAGTGCTGTGCTGAGAGCCAGTTCCAGTAGGTAGTTCCTGTCTAACAATGTTACCATTGTTGCTTCCATTGCTGATACATTGACTGCAGGTATAGAGAGCAGGGGGAGATCGGAGTGTGTTTTGTTGGTACTGTGCAGACACTGAAGAGTTGTTTTTTGGTTTATGACCGTGTTGAACAACCCTTTGGGATTCTAGAAGCTGAGACACCTTTATTGTGGCATCTTTGCTATTTCTTCGCAACGGCATCTGTAGTGTATTACTGTCAATACGGTGCCTTCTAATAGTTGCATCAGGATAAGGTGGTGGATCCCCACTTGGAATAACACAGTGAGCCACATTTAGCCTATTGAGTGTCCCATATACCTGCTGTACTTTCTTTGCATCTGCTGAAGGCAAGCGTAATGATGACTGCCCTGGGCCTGGAAGGGTGTACATGTTTTGGTTGCTCATTATTCTCACACGAGGCCTGCACACTTCTTCTACGTTCCCACTGCTGTCAAACGTTGTGATTCTTTCATAACCTAGTGGGGTTTGCAGGTGTCCAGTAGGAAAGAGAGAAAAATCTGCTTTTTTCAGACAGATATCCATTGATGGAGCAGTGACAGGAATGGCTGCAGAAGCCGTGGTAGTTCCTGGATATGGAGGAGGTGGATGTGCGTTTATTTTAGCTAACTGAACTTCGGGAGTTGTACAGAATACCATTGCATCGCTTTCTACCAATTGTGGCACTGTTCGTAAGGGTTTGATTTTTTGTGTGTGTTCAGGCTCCCTTTCAACATGCTCCACAGAAGGAATTTGCACCATCCCTGAGATCTGCTGTGATCCACCAGTCATACGGCCTGCTTCCAGACTTCCAAAGATAACTTGTCCTGGATTAGAATACCTATTGGGAATTGCATACTGGCTGGAGCTGTCCAAAGTATGTTCCACTGCTCCTGCAACGGCAGTTTGATTGGTTAATACATCCAGCTGCACATTCTGATTGGCTAGTAATGATTGGACAAGACCTATACTTTGAGTAGGGGACATTGCTTGTGCAGAACTATGGATGGGTGCAATGGGAATATTAACAGTGCAAGGTGGGTTGTTTTCAGGAGCTCCAGATGTTCCATTCACTGTGGGAGTAGAGGAGAAGAAAGAAAGCAATTAAAAACAAGCCAAGTACTTGCCATACCCCAAAATAAAGTGTATTTTTTCTAATTTTGCAATGACCTTAAACTGGTATTTCAGCTGCTCTGTACAGTTTGCAATTTTAAGAGGAGATGTTTTAGTTGGACTTGCATGAACTTCTTAAAAATTATCCTGAGGACGTGAAAGGCACTATAAAAGTGAATGTTAATCTTCCTTCACCAAAAAATTTAACCTGTATGTTGCTGTAGGACTCATTGTAAACATTTGGTCCATAAAGTAACAAATTATTGCAACTACTACTAAATCTATCAGAGGAAAGCTGAAAACAAATTTGCTGCAAAAAGCTCTGAAAATGAAAGTTAAAATGAAACCTCTGCAGCTTCAAAAGCTTACAGTAAATCTGTACGAAACATAACAATTCAATTCAAGACAATATTATAGATCTCCATTCACATTATATAACAAGTAAAATTATAATTTAAATGTGCAAATAAGTCAAAAGCTTTAACAGAGTTTTATCATACAGATTCACGACTCAAAAGGAATAAAACCTTCATTAAAATAGTCTTTCACATAAATTGCAGATCAGAAATTTTTATCGTATATCTGTAAATGCAATGAACTTTGCTTTATTTTTCTAGTTTTTGGTCCTTGGCATTTCCAACAGCTCTCAAAAGAAAATGGCGAAGATTCAGAACATCCCCAGCTGACCAAACTCGGGTCAAAAGCCTAAAACAAATCTCATTGGGCCACTTGGAAACTTCTTCATATTGTTCCTTACAGGCACTGATGGCCTGACCTGTTATATCTCACCTGTGCTGAAAATCATTCACCGGCAAAAATGTAATCCTGCATTGAAACTTCACCGATCACATACAGCACACCAAAATAAAATTAAGATATATTACTTTGGATGATTCATGGACCAAGTGAAAAATTTGTTTACAGAGAGCCCTTAGTAAGATGCAACTGGTAAACAGAAGGGAATTAAAAAAAATAAGACAAGGGGTACAAGAAAAGGTTAAGAAGCAATATTAAATTGAGTCTGATTATTTTATGACTTTTAAACAGTTTAGCTAAGAAAAAGCACTGGGCTGATTAAGGATCAAAGAAATGCTTCAAGTACAAAAAGAGGTCATGACTAAAGCATTAAGTACTTTTCATCTGTCTTCACAAAAAGATGTGGATGATGTTAGGGTTACAGTGAAGTAGAACAGTCCATGCATTCTGCTAAGGCACGGTGTGTTTTAGTTCCTATAGTGTATTGATATTGATAAGTGGGTGGTTTCATTTTAAATAATTACTTAATTTAGTTTTACTGGGAGTTTTTTTTAAACTTGTAATTTTCCCTTGCAGGAGGAAATACAAAATGCTAAACAAATAGCTTGCAAAGCATTTAGGTAATCAGATAGGGCAAGTTGACCAAAGTCAGCTGACCCAGAACACAGAATACAAGTTTGTGGGTTCTGCACAAGGTCTGGCAAAAGTATATATCAGCACGGTGTGTACAGGCGGTCGAGTGGGGACTTTGGTTAGGTAGTGGCAACAGTGCAGCATTACACTGAATTACATAACTACATTAAGGCAGGGTGAGTGATATGTTGCAGTTGTTGGAAACCATTGGGATCCACGGCAAATCACATCTGCAGCAAGTGTCTGCAGCTGAAGGAATACAACTCAAAACTGACGATTGGAGTCTGAGATTTGGTCAGTGTGATGGATTTGGGAAAGGGTAAAAGCCAACTGGGCACTTTGTTGCAGGAGGTATTCACACCCAAACAACTGGTCTGTCAAGAGGGACAGGAGGGTGAGACTACAAGTGAGCAGGGATGAGGATCCAGAAAGTAGCAATGGGGCAGCCTCCGTCTTTGCAGATCCAATAGGCAGGCAGCATCAATGGGAGCAAAGACTGAGGTGAAAAAGCAAATAGAGCACAGCAACATGGTACAGGAAACGATTCCAGTAAGGGGAGAGGAAACAAACATTGTAATGATTGAGTACAGTATAGTAAGAGGAATAGAACAGTCTGCAGCTGTCAGTTTATGTTGCCCACTGGTGTGAAGGTTAAGGATACCTTCTTGGGGCTGAAGTGGGAGAGCAAAGACCCACAAGGATAAGTTGAGGAAGGAGGTTCTTCGAGGAAGAATAAATAGCTAGGTACCAGGAGATCGGCTAAGACCCAGATTTGTTGCTTTACAAATGGACTGTCATATTGACTGACGACTCTAATTAGACAAGCAAGCTACCTAAAATTAAATAAAGTCAAAGATAGTGGGTACGAAGGGGAGAACATTGAGATAGAGGGAGTATATAGGATCAGAGAAAGGAAGCCAGAGCTTTTTAGTGTACCCAAAGCCACACATGAAATTCTGAAATGAGGAAAAAAAAACCCAGAGGGACCAGATTTGTTAGCGAATATTAGTTTCTTCTTTTGAATTAGAGCTAAATTATGTTAAAGATCTAAAGGCATTTACTTTAAACAAAATACTGATCAGATTCAAAATGGTGATTAATTTTTTTGATTTTAAGCCATAACTGAGCACCTGATACCTGTTGCTTGCATTTCTTGTGTTGCACTGACTTCAAGACACAAAATGTGCCCTGGAGGAACCATGTGTTTAGGTTTTGGATCTAATAATAGGCAATTAAGCAAGTGTAATAAATGAACTGAGTTAAAGGTACCCCAGGAAGTCATGATCATAGCACAACAGAATTTTGTTCTCAGTCCAAGAGGGAGAAACACATCAAAAACAGCTGAAGGGAATTACAATGGAATGAGGATAGAGTTCTCCAAGGTAGATTGGGCTGATGGATTAGCAAGACAGGCAGGAGCAATGGTGAGATAATTTAAGGAGCGATCTCATGACACTCAGCAAAAATACATCCCAGTGAGCAAAGAACCAACCATGGCTAACCAAAGGAGTTAAGGAGGGTATTAAGTTGAAAGAGAAATTTGTAAGGAATCAAAAAAGGGGCAGTGGATCCAGACTGAGATAAGTTCAGAATCCAGCAAAGGATGACAAAAAAGATAACAGGTACAGTAAACTGCGAGAGCAAACGAGTGAGGAATATAAACACAGACAAAGTACATAGAAAGGTAGAGTGAGGTCCAAGTTAATATTGGCCCCCTAGAGAAGTTGGGGAAATGATATAGGGAACAAGGAAATGGCAGAGGGGTTATAGATACTTTGCACCAGTCCTTGCATTAGAAGATACAATGAACACCTCATTAATACTGAATAATGCTGTGGAGAAATTAAATAGCATCACCATCGCTACATATATAGTATTAAGCAAACTAATGGGTTTAAAGGCTGATAAATCTCCTAGCCTGATTGGCTTGTATCCTAGAATCCTAAAATAATGGCTACAAAGACAGTGATTTGATTTGATTTAAGCTTGAATCACCTAGGTATAGAAAACTACAGACCAATTGCATGTAAATGGAATTAGTGTACATAGTACAAAGGGCAGCATGGACATGGTCAGCTGAAGGGCCTATTCTGTGCTGTATGACTCTGGGACTCAATGACTCTTTCAATGAGGTCATGTCTCATTCTTCTAAACTCTAGTCAATACAACTTTTCCTTTGTGTACCCGTTTCTCATCGTAACTGTAAACCCATAGCTATCAGCTCTGATTCAGACATTGGGATGTCAAAGGCTCCTGAAGTGTTGTACCGAGAAAATGCCATGCTGGAAGTCTGCCTTTTCTACACTGCAACATTAACCCTATTTCAAAAGAATATAGGCTCCAAAACACTTTGAAATGCTCTGATGCTCCATTAAACTGGCAGGTTTTATTTCATTTGGTGCCCTGGATTTCTGGGCAGCAAGCATCACTTGGTTTATCAGGGTTCACAGCTGGTGCAGAGTGCTATAAGACCATAAGACATAGGAGCAGAATTAGGCCATTAGGCCCATGAAGTCTGTTCTGCCATTCGATCATGGCTGATTTATTTTTTCCCTCTCAACACCGTTCTCCTGCCTTCTCCCCATAACCTTTGACACCCTTACTAATCAAGAATCTATCAACCTCTGCTTTAAATACACAAAATGATTTGGCCTCCACAGCCGTCTGTAGCAATGAATTCCACAGATTCACCACCCTCTGCCTAAAGAATTCCTCCTCATCTCTGTTCTAAAGGGACACCCTTCTATTCTGAAGTTGTGCCCTCTGGTCTAAGACTCCCCCACCACTGGAAACATACTCTCCTTGTCCACCCTATCCAGGCCTTTCAATATTCAGTAGGTTTCAATGAGATCCCCCCTCATCCTTCTAAACTCCAGCAAGCACAGGCCCAAAGCCATCAAATGCTCCTCACACATTAACCCTTTCATTCCTGGGTCATTCTTGTAAACCTCCTCTAGACCCTCTCCAATGTGGTCTGACCAATGCCTTATAGAGCCTCAGCATTACATCCTCTCTTTTATATTTTAGTCCTCTTGAAATGAATGCTAACATTGCATTTGCCTTCCTTACTACTGACTCAACCTGCAAGTTAACCTTTAGAGAATCCTGCACCAGAACTCCCAAGTCCCTTTGCACATCCGATTTCTGAATTCGCTCCCTGTTAGGAAAATAGCCTACGTCTTTATTCCTTCTACCAAAGTGCATGACTGTACACTTCCCTATGATGTATTCCATCTGCCACTTCTTTGCCTATTCTCCCAACCTGTCCAAGTTCTTCTGTAGACTCCGATTCCTCAACACTACCTGCCCCTCCACCTATCTTTGTATCATCAGCAAACTTGGCCACAAGGCCATCAATTCCATCATCCAGATCATTAACATACAATATGAAAAGTAGCGGACCCAATACCAACCTCTGCAGAAAACCACTAGTCACTGGCAGACAACCAGAAAGGGCCCTCTTTATTCCCTTTAGCCGAACATGCAAAGGAATGGAGTTAAACTGCTTATGGGGAGACTCACTGCATAAAGGACAAGCTGCTACACCATTGCAGGTATAAAAGTTGAATAAATACAGATCTCATTAAGACTGTTTGCCAGTGGGCAATTATCAAATGGATAGAAGCAGCTCATTGCTTAATGTTTAATACAGACTCATCATGGCAGATGAAAAACATATGAATAAGCTGTAGTTAGAGGGGTAGACGGGTATGAGGAGGGAATTTAGGACAGAGACAGAACCTAGTGGACAAAACCCACAACCATGAGAACTGAGGACCAACACTCAAAAGGCAGGCCCCTGAAACAGGAACTCAGGGGAAAGAGTAGCAATGGGATTGATCACCTCTGTGTGGCATTCTACTGTAATCTGTTTCCTGTTAGTTATGTGCCAAATGTTAAATAAAAATCAGGTTTAACAATCCAGGAGTTGGGGACCATGCATACAGGGCTCTGGGACTCCCTCTTCAAATGGAAAGAAAGAGCAAGCATGGAACAGGAAGTATAAACTGGGAGGGGACAAACCTCAATGGGATGAGAGGGGGATTTTGGTTAATTGGTTTATTATTGTCACATGTACTGAGGTACAGTGAAAAACCTGTCTTGCATACTGGTCATACAGATCAATTCATTACACAGTGCATTACATTGATGGAAAAGGATTGGACAGGTCCATGGGTTAGGGTCCTGAATTGGAGCAGGGACAATTTTGGGGGAATTAGGTAGGATCTAGCAGAAGTTGACTGAGTGAGCCTGTTTGAAGGGAAGGGAAAGAGTAGGTCCCCTTAGAGATCAGCAGAGCCACCTATGTCTTGAGCCACAGGAGATGGGTGGAATTTTTAATGAATATTTCTGCTCCATGTTTAGTGAGGAGACAATCATAGTTGCTCAAGAGATAAGGGATGTTTTGGAGAACATTCATATTACCAGGGAGGAGGTATTTGCAGCCTTACAATGCATTAAGGTGGATAAATCCCCAGCATCCTAAGACTTTGTAGGAGGCCAGAGGAGAAATTGTGGAGGCCCTTGTGGAGCTTTTTGTTAAATCATCAGCCACTGGTGAAGTTCCCGAAGACTGGAAGTTGGCTAATGTTGTTCTGTTGTTTAAGAAATGTAGCAAGGCCAAGCCAGGGAAATACAAGCTGATCAGCCTGACATCAGTAATGGGGAAGCTACTGGAGGGAATTCTAAGGGACAGGATCCACCAGCATTTAGATAGACAGAGTCTGATTAGGAATCAGCATGGCCTTGTCTGTGGAAAGTCGTGCTTGACGAACCTTTTAGAGTTTTTTTTTGAAGAGGTAATCAGAAAGGTAAATGAGGGTAGAGCAGTGGATGTTGTCCATTTGGACTTTAGCAAGGCCTTTGACAAAGTCCTGCAAGGTAGGTCCCATGGAATCCAGGGAGAGCAAGTTAGGTGAATTCAAAATTGGGTCAGAGGTAGGAAGCAGAGTGTGGTGGTTGAAGGTTGTTTCCTGGAATGCAGGCCAGTGACTAGTGGTGTGCTGCAGGGGTCAGTGTTGGGACCTTGTTATTCATTATTTATATAAATGTTTTAGATGCGAATGCACAAGGCTTGATCAGTAAATTTGCGGATGACACGAAATTAGGAGGTGTTGTTGACAGTGAAGAAGGTTATTGTAGATTACAGGGGGATCTTGATCAGTTAGGGAAGTGGGCCGAGAAGTGGCAAATGGATTTCAATACAGATGTATGAGGTGATGCATTTTGGAAAGTCAAACCAGCGTAGGACTTGTACTATGAATGGTAGAATACTAGAGAGTGTAATGGAATAGAGAGACCAAGGAATGTAAGTGCATAGTTCATTGAAAGTGGTATCAAAGGTAAACAGGATGGTAAAAAAGGCATTTAGCATGCTGGCCTTCATCAGTCAGGGCACTGAGTATAGGAATTGGAACATTATGTTGCAGTTGTACAAGTCACTGGTGAGGCCGCACTTGGGAGTACTTCGTACAGTTTTGGTCACCCTGTTATAGGAAAGAGCGCAGAAAAGATTTACAAGGATGTTCCCAGGACTAGAGGGCCCAAGTTATAGGGAGAGGTTGGTCAGGCCAGGTCTTTATTGCTTGGAGCGTAGGAGAACGAGGGGTGATCTCAGAGGTTTATAAAATCATGAGGGGGCATAGGTAAGGTAGATGATAGTAGTCTTTTCCCCAGGATAGAGGAGTCCAAAACTAGGGGGCATAGACTTGGGGTGAGAGGGGAAAGATGTACAAAAAAAGGACTTGAGGGGCAACTTCTTCACAGAGTGTGGTGAATATATGGAACGAGCTGCCAGAGGAATTGGTTGAAGCAGGTACAATAGTATTATTTAGGCACTTGGACAGGTACATGCAGGGTTGGGGCTTAGAGGAATATGGGCGGAACACAGGAAATTGGGCACCATGGTCGACGTGGACTCATCCATGCTGTATTGCTATATGACTCCAAGGTATAACAATAACAGAATGCAGAATAATATGTTACAGTTATAGAGAAAGTGCAGTGCAGTGCAGGTAGACAATAAGGTCATAACGAGGTAGATTGTGAGGTCAAGAGTCCAGGATGGAATGGAAAAAAAACTGTAAAACAATGGGCGACCTTTAAGGAGATGTTTCAGGTACATTCCCACAATAGGGAAGGATAGAAAGAACCAAAGCCAGAGTTCATGTCAAGGGAGATAAAGGTTATGATGGAACAATAAAAGGGTGTTTGAAGAGAGGACCAGGCTAAATATGTGTTGAGAGGGGAAGTGAAGAAGAAAGGAAGACTGACAAGATCAGACTCTAAGAGCAACACAGAAGTCAACATAAAAGGGAATCCAATTTTTTTCTACCAGCACGTAAATAGGTAGTGGTAGTTAGAGGCAGGGTAGGACCCATTAGAAACACAGCAAGCAAGTTATGCTTAGAAGCACGCGGCAAAATTAGAATACATTGAGTACAATGCATCTGTGTTTTATTAAGGATGAAGATGCTGACAAAACATTGATTGAAGTGGAGAGGATGAAGGTCTTGAATGGGGTGAAAACTGAAAAGGCTGGATGTGCTGGATAGGCTGACTTTTCAAGTTTCATCTCATCCACTAGAGTGGATAATCTGCCAGGTCTGGGTGGCTTGAATCCCAAGTGGCCAAGGGAAATGACGTTGGAGATAGTGGAACGGCTTGGGTACCTTTTAAAAGTCACTGAAATAACTAGCCATTTAGAAAAGATGAATGCAATCAAACCTAGTTAACATGGTTTTACGAAAGGCAAATCATGTTAGACATATTTGCTAGACTTTTGAGTATATAACAAGCAAAGTCAATAGAAGGGACTCTGCAAATGTGGTGTATTTGGATTTCCAGAAGGCATTCAATAAGATGCCACATAAAAGGCTGGTGTACAACATATGAGCTCATGGCATTTAGAGGAAGTTTGAGTATGGACTGAAGACCAATTATTGGTTTGGTTTATTTTTATTGTCACATGTACTAAGGTACAGCAAAAAACTTTGTTTTGCATGCCATTCATGCAGATCATTTCATCACATCAGTGCATTGACGTAGTACAAGGGAAAACAATAACAGAATGCAGAATAGTGTTACAGAGAAAGTGCAGTGCAGATAGAAGACAAAATAGGGACAGAGAATACATTCTAAAAGCAAAAATTAGATGTAGCAGTTTGCATTTTAAAGGAAAAAAATGAGTTTTACTGAAAATAAAGTATACATAATAGATCAGTTGTGTGCAATATCTTCCTTATTCTACTGTATCTGTGGAACATCTAACAAAAGTAATATTGTCAGGTTTGAAATGCAACCGGACAGAAGGAGCAGGACCCAGTCCTCGCTTACAATCATCAGCAGACTTCAAGATTCATGGAATTTTCACCAAAATATTCAAGGGATAAAACAAGTTGCAACCCTTATTAGTTTACACATCTTGTATGAATCCAGGAATGGACTCACCTGCAAGATCATCCTCATCTTCACTGAAAACGCTGGGATTAAACACAGACATGTTGATCAAGTCCATTGACAGCTTGCGCACTTCTGGTAGGTAGATGGTCATTTGTCTGGGCTGAAGATGGAGCAGGCTGGTTTTATAGATTACTGAGAATGACAGGATATATTGATGTAAATCACGTGTACCACATACTTTTAAATGATCAGCATACAGCATAAATTAAACTGAAGCTAAATTTAATTAACTCAATAGTTACATAGCAACTGGGAAAGAAGAACCAAATGAAGTAGGAAGTGAGAGCATGATGGAAGAATATTATGTGAGATGATTACTTTTCATACCAGGAACTTATATTCACACATAATAAGAATGAACAAACCCCTCAGAAAAGAAACTGTATGTTATGTCACTGCTTCATCCCTTCAAAATATCCTAAGTGTTATGCTGTGCTGTAGTCCTCATTTGCATTCATCAACACATGTACTATTCTGAAATAGGGATTAATGTTTCTTTGGTTTCTTAAACCCAAAGAGGGTCCAAATCATTCCCCAACCTAGTGCACTTCACATTAAAAACACCTACATTACTCTTGCCCTGCAATGCACATTCCTTCCTTTCATGGAAGATCTAGTGCATCTTGTGCAGTCTTATCTGCTTTATTCTGTTAAAAATATGAATTGATCCGAAAGTTGATTAACAATTCAGAATTAATAACATTAAAAGATCTGTATTAGATACCAATATCTGTTAGCCAGGTAAGTAGGACATTTTAACACTTTGTGAAAATCATTTATTGTAACCAAGTTAAGAAAGGATTAATTCCAGTAGGAGTTGGTTTTAAAGTTGTCCCTTTAATATTAATTTATGCTAGAAAATAGAATACACTAAACAATCCAGCGGTTTTTATTTGACATTGTTGAAGAAATTAGCAAGTTTGTGAACTTGCTAATTGCTAAATGTCAAAGCAAATTTGTGAAGCTTGTGTCATTTAATGCTCCTAAAGGTTACACCCTGTTTGATGACTATCTGGCACCACTTAGCAAGCAGCAAATGCAACTGTTCTATTTCACAAATATGGATCAATGAACTGAATGATATTATTGTGAAATCAGACTCTTTTCCACAGAGCCTATTTTAAATGTTATGGTAATTATCAATTTTAAATTCATATGTTAAAATTGATAATTACCACAGAGAATCTGACTAACTTAAAGATGGTCCTTCTTGCGAAGCTTTGGTTCTGAGTAATAAGGATTAATAAGAGATCGTGTGATTAAAGATCCCCTAGCAGGTAGTGACCAAAATATAAAATTTCAGATGCACTTTGAACACCTAAGACCAAAACCCGCATCTTCATCTTAAATAAGGACAACTTTAATGATATGAAACTGGAGTCGTCTACAGTGGACTGGGAAAATTAGCAAGAGTCATGTTAGTATATGAGCAGTGGTAGATATTCAAACAGCTGGTCCACAACAATCAGAAGGAATTTATCCCAATTAGAAAGAGGGATTCCATGAGAAAGAGGCACAGTCTGCAGTTAACAAAGGAGGTCAAGAATAGTGTTAACTTGAAAAGTAGGGCATATGAAGAGGCAATGGCTAGTGGTAGGCCAGAGGATTTGGAAGATTTTAGGATCTAGCAGCAAAAGACTGAAAGCTCAAATTTGAGTTTGAGAGAAAAGTTGCATTTAATATCATGTAATATCAAAACATCCAGAAATAATGTGTATGGATATACCTATAGGAAGGTAGTGGCTTAGGTTGGTGTGGGACCTCCAGAGAACAAGGCTGGTGAATAACAGGAAAGAAAGAATGGCAGATTTGTTAAATAAATTTTTGCATCAGTCTTCACCATTGAGATGGGTTTATTTCAAGTAACAGGGAGGAAACTGTAAAAGCCCCAGTCATGAAGGATAAAGTACTAGAGAAAGTCACGGGGCTAAAGGCAGATAAATCGCCAGGACTGATGACCTGAACCCAAGGATTTTAAAGGAAGTGGCTGCAGAAAAAGTAGCCCCATTGGTTGAAATCTTTCAAAACTCACTAAATTCATGGAAGGTACCAGAAGATTGGAAAACAAGCCAGCGTGACTCCCTTGTTCAAAAAGAGAGGAAGACAGAGGCAGGGAACCATAGGCCAGTTAATTGAACATCTATTGATGGCAAGGTGCTATAGTCAATAACCAGAGGAAATAACTATACTCAGCTTAAGTCATAAATCAAACCTAATCAAGATAGTTTTATGGAAGTTAAATCACATTTACTGGAATTCTTTGGAGATATCACAGGGAGAGTTACTTGAGGGGAACCAGTGGGTGTAGTGTCTTTAGATTTCCAAAAGGCATTTGACAAGATGCCACACAAGAGGCTGGTGCATAAATTAGGAGCCCAAGGTACAGGTGACCCCACGTTACGGCCATTCAGGTAACGGAAGTTCACCCTTACAAAATTCACAAATCATGACCTAAAAATTTGAGATATGGAATAAAATTTACTTTCATGGAACTTATGTTGGGAAAATAAACAATTAGTTTTTTTTCAACTCGCGTTTCTTGACGCAGGCGCAGATGACACAGCTTCGTGTTACAGAAAATTGCTATAGACCGCTTTCTAGGAACACAGCCCCCCATTAACGCGGGGATCATTGTACTGGAGGAAGTGTGTTAGTATGGATTGAAAACTGGCTGTCACTGGCTGTGGTCCTTTTCAGGCTAGAGGGAAGTAACTCGTGTCAATTATTTACTATTTATATTAATGACCTGGAAGAAAGAACGAAATGCAAGGTTTCCAAGTTTCCCGATGAAATGAAAATAGGTACAGGGCATGTTGGGATGAGGACATTGTGATTCTGCAATGAGTCATAAATAGAATATGTTGGTTGTGCCACACTTGGAATACTGTGTGCAGTTCTGATCACCACATGATAGAAAGGATGTGGTTGCACCAGAAAGAGTGCAGAAGAGATGCACCAGAATGTTGAGTGGAACGGAGGACTTTGGTTACAAGGAGACATTGGATAGGCTGGATCATACTCATTGGAGCGCAGGATGCTGAGGGGTGACCTCAGAAGATTTTAAAATTATGAGGGGCATAGACAGAGTTCATAGTCACAGCCTTTTACCAAGGGTAGGGGAGACTAAAACCAGGATACAAGTTGAAGGTGAGGGGGGAAATATCTAAAGGATATCAAGGGGCAAGTTTTTCACACAACAGGTGGTGGATATATGGAACAAGCTGATAGAGGAGGTGGTAGAGGCAGGTGCTATCACAGCATTTGGATAGGTACATGGACAGGAAAGGAATAGAGTGAAATCGGCCAAAGGCAGGAAAATGGGATAAGTGTAGATGGGCATCTCAGTAGGCATGGACGAGTCGGGCTGAAGGGCCTCTTTCTGTGCTGTACGACCCTGTGAAATAGTTACAGCAGCAAGATGGCATGTTGGCATATACTGAAAACAGGTAGAAGTTTAAAAGAGGGGAGGTTTTGTTACACTTGTACAGGGTGTTAGTGAGGCCACACCTGGAATACAATGCACAGTTTTGGTCCCTTACCTAAAAAAAGGATGCAGTAACATTGGGGATATGCCAAAGGAGATTCACCAGGCTAATTGTGGAATGAGAAAGTTGTCCTTCCAAGAGAGGCCGGACAGTTTGGGTTTGTATTTCTTGGAGTTCAGAAGAATGGGGTGACCCTATTCAAATGTATAAGATTTTGAGGGGCATTGACAGGGTAGATGTTGAGATGTTTCCACAATCAGAATCAGATTTATCATCAATGACATTTATGTGAAATGTGTTGTTTTGTGGCAGCAATACAGTGCAAAGACAACAATCTATAAATTACAAAAATAAATAAATAGTGTAAAAAAAAAAAGGAATAATGAGGCAGTGTTCATGGATCATTCAGAAATCTGATGGCAGAGGGAAAGAAGCTGTTCCTGAATCGTTGAGTTTGGGTCTTCAGACAAATGGGGAAGTCATGAACAGGGGAACATAGACATAAAATAAGGGACTGGTCATTTAAAGCTGAGGTGTGTAGAAATTTCTTCTCTCAGAGGGTGGTGAATCTCTGAAATTCTCTACCCCCAAGGGTGGTGAAGGCCACATCAGACATATTTAAGGTGGAGATAGATAAATATTTGAAAGGTCGAGGAACTGTGGATTATGGGGATCTGGCACAGAAGAGGAGTTGAGGCCGGTGTAGATCAACCATGATCAAACTGAAGGGTGGAACAGGCTTGAGGGTCCTGGTGCCCTACTTCTGCACTTATTTTCTTGTTTTTGTGATTAGTTGATGTTATTAGTCAAAGTCCAACACGTAAACCTACCACACCTGATAAGAGATAAAGATTGCCCAAATTCTCCTGGTTATTTGAAGTCAAGTATGCTGTTACCTGGGAACAAAAATCTGCTGCATCAGCTAAAAGTATAAGGCGTTTTAGTACTGTGTTCTCTTCGAGCATGAACTTTGATTTGTATGGAATTCTAGTGAGATACGGATGATAGTGATAAAATTAAATAGCTATTTTAAGAGGGGCATGGCAGGGCAGGTGCTGTATTGCAGCAGGAGGACATGGAAGCTGATGGAAACCATTGGGATCCATGGCAATCAGATTAGCAAAAAGTGAATGCATCTGATGGACTTGCACTCAGACCTGATGAGATGGAATCAGATTTGGACACTGTAAAGCATCAGGGAGAGGGAAGTTACCTGGATACTTTGTTCCAGAAGGCAGTCACATCCCTTACATTAAGTGCTGTACAATTGGTCTGTTAAGAAGGACAGGAGGGTTGTGACTACAATTGAGGCTAACATGGGGATCCAGAAAGTAGTGTTGCAGGAGCTTCAGCCCTTGCACTTGCCCAAAGGGTCAGAGGATGTTGTAGCCTGTTGGATGAGAGCAGAGGTGGATGAGCATACTGACCACAGCACTGTGGAAAAAGGCTCCTATCAAATTGGGGGGAATGAAAAGGAATGTAGTGGCAATAAGGGAGAACATAATTAGGACGGTAAACATTGTTTTCATTAGCTGCTTAATCATCCAGCATGGTTCAAGACTGGACATGGTAGAACTGCAAAGTTTTGATTCGATTTGTTGGTCAGTGGTGAGGTCACTCCAATTTCTGTTGCATGTTGATTTTACTGTCTAGATTGACCCGCGTTAATCCCCTGGCTTTATAGTGATGGTACAGTGAGGGAGTACCAGGCCATGACATAACAGATTGTGGTGGTACACATTTCTGTTGCTGCTGGTGGTCTACAGCTCCTCATAGATGTACAGCTTTGAGCTCCCAGATCTGTTCCAAGCCTATCCCATGCAGCACAAATGTAGTGTTACACAACACAATGTGGAGGATGTCCTTAGTATGACAACATTTGGTCTCCACAAGGACTGTGGTGTGGTCACTTCCATCAATACTGCCATGATCAGATGCATTTGTCACAGGTGGCCTGACAGGGATGAAGTCAAGTAGATTCATCCCTCTTGTTGATTCACTCACTACCTGCCACAGACCTTGTCCAGCAGCTATGTCCTTTAAAACCTTTAATGCTGGATATTTCAGGTTCCCAGTATCAGAATTAATATGCTGTTTGACAAATGTGAACTTGTTCCTAGGCAGGGTATTAATTTTTGATTTCCTACCTGCACCAAGATTACTTGGCAGAAATGAAGCCAATCCTACAATTTTGAACTTCGTCCCCCAAATGTTGGATGTGACCTGAGCAAGATAGTTGTGCTGAAACAAACAATTACATTTTCTTTTTAAAATATCAAAAACACGGGTTTACAATATCATCCAAATTTATTCATATGGCGAGTAGATTGCATTAAATAAATTAATCTCAATTTTACATTGTTGGGATAAGGTAGGACCTTGTAACTAACTTATTCTTACAATCTAGAAGCAGTCATTGATCTTCATTCTGGACAATGGATAATGTTCACTCCCCCAATAAACATCCACCATATTAAAATGCATCCCAAAAATGTAAGACATTGGAAGATTAGCAATTTATTGTTCAAATTTTCCATTCTTTCTCGGCTCTCCTGCACAGAACACAAGTATCAACTAAAAATTTAATAATTCAGTCAATCTGCACTACTCACTTCACTTTAGTATCAAACAAGAATTCTAGTAAAGAATCAAACATATAACTTCATACCTGTGTGATATCTTCTAAAGGAAATTCTTTTCGAGTTAAGCTTGGGGAACTGATAGAAGGTTTCCTAATTGGCAATCGTGGAGACTTTGATATCTCCTGGCTAGCTCGAGAAAGTTTGGGTGATTTTCTAGCATCAAGATTAATTCTGATGAAAAATGCACATGATTAGCATGAAGTTATAATATCTTTAGCCTACTGGAGCTAATTTTAGCAGACCAACTGCTGCCTTGGCAGTTAGAATCAAATAGCACCTCTGACCAAATGCTAAAAAGAACATTTCTTTTATATATAGTATAAGGAGCTGAAGCATTCATTAAGTATATTTTCATAGCATCATAGAAAATTTACCACATAGGCAGCCATTTGGCTCATCATGTTCATGCCAGTCAAAAAGAAACTACCCAGTCTAATCCCACCCTCCACACTGGGTGCCTAAACCTGCAGGTCACAGCTCACCAAGTACACATCCAAATACAGTTTAAGTGTGAAGAGAGTCTACCACCCTTACAGGCAGTGGGTTCCAGACCCCCACCAACCCCTGGGTGAAAAAGATTTGCCTCATTGCCTCTCTACTCCTACCAATTTTAAATCTAAGCTCTCTGATTTATAACCTCTTTGATTAATCCTTCCCATCTAAACCCCTCAATTTTATACATCTCAGTTAAATCTCCCCTCAGCCTCCTCTCAGTTCCAAAGGAAAATTAAAACATCCTGATAGCTACAATTTTCCAGTCTTGGCAACACCCTCATAAATCTCCTCTGCACACTCTTGATCTATTACATCTTTCCTGTAAAGTGAACTGCATGCGTACTCAAGCTGTAGTCTAACTAGTATTCTAGCACAGCTTCTGTACTCCTATTTTCTCTGCCTTGGCTAATAAAGGAAAGTATTCAGTTAGGACCTTTTAACCACTTTCTTAACCTGTCCTGCTACTTTTAAGAATGTACTAGACTCCAGGGTCCAATTGGTATCTTGATATCTTCCCATTTATTATATAAACTCTTCTGTCAAAAATTCCATTTCTAAGCACCAACACCATCCTTGTCTATGGCCATTAACTAAGACTGAACCAGATATTCTGCTACCTGTGCATTCTTCTTGATTATGCTCAGCTTCATATTCTCAACAACAACAAGGCTGCCTTATTAAATCACCAGTATCAGACAACCCCTCATCCACTTTCTAGATTCAGCCATTCCAATCCTCTGATAGCCTCCCATCTGGCATCCTCCTCAAAGCTTTCATCCAAGACTGTGTTGCACCCAGACATCTCCCCCAAAACATCATTCACCCATCATCACTGGAAACACCAGCTCCTGGTCCAGCAAAGTCTCCATTTAAAAAAGAAACTCACTCATTCTCCCCCAAAGCTGCCCATGGCCTCACCCTTCCCCATAAACACCTTTCCACTCCTGGCTTCTAGCAATTCCCTGAGTTCATTGACATTGCATTACTGCCCTGGCTACAAGCTCAAATTCCTTAAACCTTTTATGCCCCTCTCCTCCCCTATGGTTCTCTCTTAAACCTTTATCTTTGACCAAGCTTTTACATACCTGTCCCACTATTAATTACATGACTAGTGTCAACTTCTAATTAATGCTTCTGTGAAACATCTTGGGACCTTTTACTAAATTACAGGTTCTGCATAATGAACTTGGAAAATTACTGTGGAAAACTACTGCATTTTTTAAATTCAAAGAAGTAGTCCAATTTAATTAGTGATAAGCACCAAAGGCATCAAGAAAGCATAACCAAGTGGGATAAAAAAAATTCTCTAGAAACACAATATCAGAAAAGTGCTCACATCATCAAATATTTTATAACTCAACGGGCTGTGTACCTGGGTAATTTGGGGGACTTGCTTGCTCGAGATATCTTCGGAGATTTCTTGCCAACCCAGTCATCACTGAGTTCTATATCACTGGAGTCAGAACAATTACAGCTGTCAATTACATTTGAAATCAAGTTGTTGCCAAAGGTTTCATCTAGTAAAATCAAGAGAAAGGACAATTAAAAGCTTGCTGAAATCCTGAGTAACTCTGAGTATAGTTAAGAAATAATGTTTTGTCTTGCATGAGGTAATATATATATAATCTGAGAAAATGGTGACCAAAACAGTTATGGCTTGACTTAGCGATGCATATACTATATAATACATGCTTGGCTGCAGCAGAAAAGTCCAGCTAAAAACTTATTTTTACGGTTGAGGAGTATAGGAAGTGAAGGAATAGAAAATTTGATTACAATCTAATGTGGTCCACATACAAGGGGCACCTAGACGTCAAAAGGCAAATTATTCAAATGGTAACCCTCAGATGCAGGTTATTTGTTTCATAAAAGAAAGAAAAGTCTTAAGATGCTGCAGCAAAATTATTCCTTCATCATTTATATCATATTTGAACAGTTTAAAATGCAAGAAATAGAAGCCAGAACTTTAAAAGGCAGAGTGAATGAAGAACAAATTCAAGCTGAGTTAGTTATTACCATCAAGTTATTACCAAAAGTGCTTAAAGCACTTTTGCAACATTATAAGCCAACTGTTTAAACCAAATTGTCAGTTTAAGTCCACTTAAAGAAAGGGCTATCCACTAATTTCACCAGCAGTAATCTCTAGAATGTAGTTTCATCAAGTAGGAAACTGAACTACACCCCAGATTCAGGTCTGAATTTGGGTCTGTCAGGATGCCCACAAGAGTCATACAGGCAATTTTTTTTATCAGTGACGACTGGGTTCAAAACAACACATGTCAGGACAAAAATCAGGAAGAGAAGACTGCATATCTTTAACAACTGCACATCTATTTAAATGCAAGGATTAAGTCCAATGTCTAATACTAGAGGGCATGCATTTAAGGTGAGGGGGGAAAGTTCAAAAGAGATGTGCAGGGCAAATTTTCTTTAAAACAGTGGTTGATGCCTGAAGTGCGCTGCCAGGGGCGATGGTGGAGGTAGATATGATAGAGGGGTTTAAAAGGCTCATGAATATGCAGAGAATGGAGGGATATGGACCATGTGCAGGCAGAAGAAATTAGGTGTCATCAGCTTAATTAGTTTGGCACAACACCATGGGCCAAAGGGCCTGTTCCTGTGCTTACTGTTCTATGTTCTATGATTTTACAGTCCCATTTTCTCCCGGCAACCTGACCAGATTTCTGCTGATCCCAGCTCCTGCAGTACTGACAAATCTATCCAAGTAATTGACCCTCACATTTAAGGAATATTAGCTTTAGAATACTGAAAGGCAGGACAAAAAGTTAGAAATTAGGACAACTTTACATTACCCTGCAAGCTTACAAAAAATATGGAAAAGCATACTTGTTGTTTTGACATAATGATTGCAAATGATGCAAACACAAAACTGGATAGAGGCATAGATGGTGTAACAGTGGAATTTGGAACAGCAAATCATTTGTCTGCTACAATCCTGTTTATCTCACAGATTTATTGAAGCTTAGCGTCTACCTCAGTTATTTCTACAGATTTATTTAAACCTAGTGAGCATCACCACCTGCTGGTCAAAATTCATATCACTGAAACCAACTGACCAATACTACTGAGAGAGAATATAACTGACTGGTCAGTTATTACCAGTTGAATTAATTTATGAACTTAATACTTTGCTTTGGGTTTCTACTAAATTCTAACCATCTGTAGGAAGACAAATAAACAGTGACCAGGATTGAAAATTAAACCAGAAAAGTATTATGAAAGAGTCTTTTGCATAATCATGGAGCTGGCTAAGTAAAATAGCAAAGGCCTGCTATTAACTAAATGTTTCAATGGTCAAAATACAAGATGAACAACAAATCTTCAGAACAGTCCTCCTGAAAAATGAATAAATGGGTAATTTGATCAATGTCCTAAGCATTAAATATCACTGAAACTTTCCTTCTAAGCCAGATGAAACTTCAGCAAGTGCAAATCAAACTCAAGGACGCATGGATTCTGCAGATTCTGAAACTAGCTTCAAAATTAAATCCAAACCCACATTCTGCAAGTACTGTTCAATGTTTTAAGTGCCAACTACCAATTCTGGGATACCCATTCATTGAACAGACTCTTAACATACAGTTGAATACAAATAAAGCACCTTCCATCATGTCTTTTTAAATCGTATTCTCTGGGAGTTTAGGATGATGTTCTTTAAACAATGCTCATTTAATAGCTTTAAGAAAAAAAAGAGTAGGCCATCCAGCGCTTTGAGCTTCATCCATCATTCATCAAGATCATGGCTGATCTTCTACCTGCACTATTCCCACAATCCTTTGATTCTTTTAATATAAAAAAATCCATTAACAGAGAAATACAGTTAATGTTTCAGGTTTAAGACCCTTCATCAGAACTGAGGAAAAAACTAACTTGTTTTCTCTTATGTTGTAGATAGGAGTGGGGGAGGGATGAAGATATTGTCACTTCCCCGGCTCCATCCTGTAACTCCATCACGCATTCACACTGACCAAAACCATAGAACCATACAGCACAAAACAGGCCCTTCGGCCCACCATGTTGTGCCGTCCATCAAACCACCCTCACACTATCTAACCCTTTCCTCCCGCGTATCCCTCTATCTCACATTCCTCCATATGCCTATCCAACTGTCACGAACCAGCAACAAAAGAAACACACTGAGCATGATTTAGTGTTTAAAAACTATTTTATTAATTACTACTTATGATACTACGTAAAATAAAAGTAAAAATGTTAGTATGTTAGAATTCAAAAATGTTAAACCTCGAACGTTAACCCCAAAACTGAACTCGTCGTGTGTGTGTGTGTGACAAAGTCCCAAACTCCAAGTTCCGGAATGGTTCTTAAAGTTCAGTTCCGCAAGCCATAAGGTGAAACATGAGCAAGGGCTTCTTCAACAAGCACCGTTGTCAGAAGATAAGATGTAGATGTAGGGAAACAGAGAGAGTAAGTACGAAATCCAAATGTTCCATGATGGAACCCAAATGACACTTCAGTGTTTACTCGGTAGTGACTTCCTCACCCCGAAAAGCATCCGAATCGTGGTCGTCCACACACAAATACCTGTTTCCTTCTACAGGTCAGCAACAAAGTGAACTCCACCGGATTACTTCCAACTTCCATACATGGATTTCAGCGGCAAACACAGTTATTGTTTCTCATCCATCGAGAGAGAACACTAGCAGGCTGGTGTCTCTCTCCCTTCTCTCTCTCTTCTTCTTCTTCTTCTTCTTCTGACTTCTTCAACAACGTCATTACATCCTTTATCTTCTATTGACGTAAGCACGCCCCACACACACATACACACACACTCTCTATCTTAAAGGGACTTTCACTGAGTCCGTAACACCTCCCACCTAAAAAAAAATTTTTCCCAAGAAAAATTTAACCGCGCATACAGTTAGTAATATTAATGATTATCATGCTACACAACTACAGACTATCAGATTAGTACAGATACATGTTTCCCATTTAACATCGGGAAAGACAATCAGCAATCACATTATCTTTGCCTTTAATGTGAGTTATCATGAGATCAAACTCTTGCAAAATTAAACTCCAGTTTAATAGCCTTCTGTTCTTGTTTTTGACTCGGCTCAGAAACACCAATGGGTTATGATCTGTATATACAGTCAATGGTTTCTGAGCGGTGCAAACATATACACTGAAATGTTGCAAGGCTAAAACAAGCGACAGTAATTCTTTCTCTATGGTGGAATAATTCTTTTGATGCTCCTTAAATTTCTTTGAAAAGTAAGCTACAGGATGGTCAATATCATCAAGGTCACCCTTCTGCAACAACACAGCTCCTGCAGCTTCATCACTGGCATCTACTGCTAATGAAAATGGCTTTTCAAAGTCAGGTGTTTTGAGCACAGGATGGTAGCATAAAATGGCTTTCAGCTTCTCAAATGCTTCTTGACAAGAATCTGTCCAAACAAACTTTACTCCCTTCTTCAGAAGATTAGTTAGGGGAAGAGCAATATCAGCAAAATTTTTACAAAATTTTCGGTAATATCCAACCATTCCCAAAAATCTTCTAACAGTCCTCGTACCTGTGGGAATAGGGAACTCAGATATTGCTTGAACTTTTGCCTGAACAGGAGCTTGCTTGCCTTGACCTACAACATAACCAAGATGGCATGGCCAAATTCACTTTTAGCCAAGTTAACTGTAAGGTTAGCCTTGGAAAGTCTTTCAAACAACCTTTCTAACGCAGAGATGTGATCCTCCTATGTATCATTCCCAGTCACTAAGTCATCAATGTAGGCATCTGTATGTTTTAACCCATGAATCACTGAATTAATCATTCTTTGAAATGTTGCCAGAGCATTTTTCATTCCAAATGGCAAAACATTGTATTCATACAATCCAGAAGGGGTTACAAAGGCTGAAATCTCCCTTCCTCTATCTGTTAATGGAACACACCAGTACCCTTTTAATAGGTCAATCTTTGTAAGAAATTTTGCCTTTCCCACTCTATCTATGCAATCATCCACCCTAGGAATAGGGTAAGCATCTGACTTTGTTACAGCATTTACTTTCCTGTAATCTGTGCAAAATCTAACAGTTCCATCAGGTTTACGTACAATAACACAGGGCGAACTCCAATTTGAAGTTGAATGTCTAATAATATCATTTTCCAACATGTATTTTATTTCCTGATCAACAAGTTTACTTTTTTCCACATTCATTCGATATGGGTGTTGTTTGATTGGTTTTGCATCCCCAACATCAACATCATGGGTAATTATCGATGTTCTGTTTGGAACATCTGGGAACAGATTTTTAAATTTTAAAATTAATTCTCTCATCTGTTGTTTTTGTGAAACTTGTAAATGGTCCAACTTCGTTTCAAGGTTCTCCAGGATATTTTGGTTTTTTAGTTTCGATGGAACAATATTTGGTCTAAATTGGCCTTCCTCAACATCAACATCAGGCATTCTAGAAACAACCTTTACATCAGCCACCAAGGCCACAACTGAATCCCTCTCATAATAAGGTTTTAGCATGTTTACATGACAGAGTTGTGTTTTCTTGCGTCTATCTGGTGTTTTGATTATATATGTTAAATCAGTCACTCGAAATTCAATAACATAGGGTCCAGAAAAATGAGATTGCAAGGGATTATTTTGGCTAGGGAAAAATACCAACACCTTTTGCCCCACTGCAAATGTCCTAGGCCGAGCACGTCTATCAAAATATGTTTTCATTCTTATCTGGCTAGTTTTCAAATTCTCTCTCACTAGCTGGCAGACTCTCTCCAACCGAGTTTTAAATTTTTGGACATAGTCCAACAGACTCAAGTGCACTTCCTCATTAACCCATTGCTCTCTCAACAACTCCAAAGGTCCTCTCACCCTATGTCCAAATACAAGCTCAAACGGACTAAATCCTATTGACTCCTGGATTGATTCTCTAACGGCAAACAAAAGTAAATGAATACCTTCGTCCCAATCCTTTGTGTTTTCAAAGCAATAAGTCTTCAGCATATTTTTGAGAGTAGAATGAAATCTCTCCAGAGCTCCTTGAGATTCTGGGTGATATGCAGATGATACAATCTGCTTTGCTCCCAGCTCATAGACTATTTGTTGAAAAATTTTTGACATAAAATTACTACCTTGATCAGATTGAATTTCTTTTGGCAAACCAAACAAGGTAAAAAATTTTACAAGAGCCTTTGACTACCGTCTTGGCCTTAATATTTCTAAGGGGTATTGCCTCTGGAAATCTAGAAGTGGCAACACATGATGGTTAACAAATACTGATTTCCAGTCTTAGACTTTGGTAATGGGCCAACACAGTCCACAATCACCTTCGAAAAGGTTCACCAAAGCAGGAATTGCTTCAAAGGATCCACAGGGGGGTTTTTGATTTGGTTTACCCACCATCTGACATGTGTGACAGGTTCGACAAAACATCACCACATATTTTCTCAAACCAGCCAATAGAATTGTTTCAAGATCTTCCCTACAGTTTTATTCACACCAAAATGACCACCCAAAGGCATACTATGGGCCAGGTTTAAAATCTCATCCCTATAACTTTTGGAACAACAACCTGATGAATAACTTCCCATTCCTCATTAACAGGAACATGAGGAGGTCTCCATTTCCTCATTAACACTCCATTTCTGACATAATATCCCATTGGCACTTTTTCAATCTCCTCACATGAGAGTGCTTTTCTTTCAATTCTGTCAATTCAGGGTCCTTTGTCTGTTCCACCATAAAATCCTTCCTCGACAAAGACAAATCTTAAATTCAGGCTCACTATAAAGGATGTTGATCCTCCAGTGAAGACAGAAAAGTCTCAGATAAGGCATCATAATTTCTTCCTGTTTGGGACTGTCACAAGGAACCACATCAGACTGCAATCGGACTGTCTGTCTTGGCTAATTCTTTAGCTCTAGCTCGGAGTCACTGCACATGATGGGTAAACATCTGGATCATTCTCAGACTCATCAATTCTTGGTTTGGTCGTTAACCGTACCAACAGGAACAATTTCTCCATCTGCAAGGTCATTTCCCAATAACAAAGAAACTCCTTCCACTGGCAAACTAGGTCTTATCCCTATCTCGACTGGTCCTTCTACGAACTTTGACTTTAAAATCACCCTGTGTAAAAGGGACAGACATGGTGTCATCCTGTAACGCCTCGTACTAGATTTACCTTCACCAGTGTCACTTTCTTCATCCAAATTGAAACACTGTCCAGCAAGAGAGATTGGCTAAGCGCCCAGTAACTCTAAGAATTTCACTGGCACCTGGGGTGACTCATCATTCAGTGAAACAAAAACCCTCTGATACATAAGAACGGAATTCCTTTCTCACCTCCTTCCAACTTTTCCGCTTTTACCTCTTGCAAGGACTGATCTTTAACAGCATCTCCTAACCTTTTGATTTTTAATTGCCTGAAAGCAAGCATTGGGCACAGCTTCCTTCCTTTCTTCAAAAGGGCACAATTAGATATCACATGGCCAGGTTTCCTACAGTAATAACAAGTACGCTCAACAGGTTTCTCCAGCCCTGGCTTCTTTTCATCCTTTTCCTTTTTGATTACCTCCCAATTTAATCTCCGGTTTACCTGGATTGTCCTTGTAGCTCTTTTGAAAGGTTTTAGGTTGTCCTCATTTGGATTTCTGGGTTAAAGCATAATTATCTGCCAGCCTAGCAGTTTCGTGTAAAGTTTCCACTCCATGTTCATTTAAATATGTTGTTAATTCAGCTGGAACACATCTTTTAAAGTCTTCCACTAATATCAATTCTTTCAGTTTATCAAAATCCCCATCTACATTTTTAGCCATGTACCATCGTTCAAAACATATTCTCTATCCATTGGCAAATTCCATATGTCTGATCTGCAGATTTCCTCAAGTCTCTGAATTTTTTCTATAAGCCTCAGGGACCAATTCATAGGCCTTCAAATTAGCTTGTTTTACCTTGGTATAATCAGCTGCATCCTCAGCAGACAAAGCAGAATAAGCTTTTTGAGCTTTACCTTTAATCACACTCTGTACCATAAGAGCCCATCCTTTCCTTGGCCAGTTTGAACTCACAGAAACCTTTTCAAAATGTTGGAAATACTGATCAACCTGATCTTCCTCAAACGGAGGGACTAATCGAACCTTCCTTTTGGCTGAAAAACCATCATCAGAATCAGATTCCAAACTCTTTCGCTTCATTTGTAACTCATGCTGCCTCTGTTTCTCCTTCTCCTCACTATCCAGCTCCATCCTCTTCAATTCCATCTGCTTCACTGCTAGATCAGCTTCTATCTTCATCTGAGTTATCTTTTGTTCGGCCTCTAATTTCTTTTGCTCTCGTTCAGCTTCTAATTTATCTTGCTCTCGTTCAGCCTCTATCTTTGCCAGCTGCACCCGTGCCTCAGAAACTGCTATTTCACTGCCAGGAAACTGTTTTAACACTTCCTTCTCAAACACCTTCTTTTCCACATAATGGCCAGCTATCAGTCTCTGAATATCTGCCTTTCTCATAGACTGCTTTACTCCTGTAAGGTTTAGCTTTGTAGCAATCTTTATCATATCATCCTTTTTCACCACCTCCAATCCCTTTTGGGTTGGTGACTCCAAAAATGCCTTAATATCCATTGCTGCTGGTTTCCACACACACAAGCCAATTAAAAAGAATTTATCAGACCTCCCTTAAAAATCTTTGTATTGAATCCCGAACAAATCTCGTCAATCTGGGGAAAGATCCCAGACGACACGCGTTAATCTTTGGATTGAATCCCGGACAAATCTAGTTAACCTTGGGAACTATCCCGGACGAGCCCCCAATTTTGTCTCGAACCAGCAACAAAAGAAACACACTGAGCATGATTCAGTGTTAAAAACTATTTTATTAATCACTACTTATGATAATACGTAGAATAAAAGTAAAAATGTTAGTATGTTAGAATTCAAAAATGTTAAACCTCGAACGTTAACCCCAAAACTAAACTCTCCGTGTGTGTGTATGACAAAGTCCCAAACTCCAAGTTCCGGAATGGTTCTTAAAGTTCAGTCCCGCAAGCCATAAGGTGAAACATGAGCAAGGTTTTCTTCAACAACCACCGTTGTCTGAAGATAAGACGTAGACGTAGAGAAACATAGAGAGAGTAAATACGAAATCCAAATGTTCCACGATGGAACCCAAACGACACTCCAGCATTTACTCGGTAGTGACTTCCTCACCCGAAAAGCATCCGAATTGTGGTCGTCCACACACAAATACCTGTTTCCTTCTACAGGTCAGCAACAAATGAACTCCACCGATTACTTCCAACTTCCATACATGGGTTTCAGTGGCAAATACAGTTATTGTTTCTCATCCATCGATAGAGAAAACAAGCAGGCTGGTGTCTCTCTCCCTTCTCTCTCTCTCCTTTCTTCTTCTTCTGACTTCTTCAACAACGTCATTACGTCCTTTATCTTCTATTGACGTAAGCACGCCCCCCCCCACACACACACACACACTCTCTATCTTAAAGGGACTTTCACTGAGTCTGTAACACCAACAAACTCTTGAACCTGTCCAATGTATCTGCTTCCACCACCACCCCAGGCAGTGCATTCTATGCACCAAACACTCTCTGGGTGAAAAACCTCCCCCGACATCTCCCCTGAACCTCCCACCCATAACCTTAAAGCCATGCCCCCTTGTCTTGAGCATTGGTGCCCTGGGAAGGAGGCGCTGACTGTCTACTCTATCTATTCCTCTCAATATTTTATATACCTCTATCATGTCTCCTCTCATCCTCCTCCTTTCCAGTGAATAAAGCCCTAGCACCTTAAGCCTCTCCTCATATTCCATACGCTCTAATCCAGGCAGCATCCTGGTAAATCTCCTATGCACCCTCTCCAACGCCTCCACATCCTTCCTATAATGCGGCGACCAGAACTGAACACAGTACTCTAAGTGTGGTCTAACTAGAGTTTTGTAAAGCTGCATCATCACTTCGCGGCTCTTAAACTCAATCCCACAATTTATGAAAGCTAACATCCCACAGGCCTTCTTAACTGCTCTATCCACCTGTGAGGCAACTTTCAGTGAACTGTGAATATGAACCCCCAAATCCCTCTGCTCCTCTACACTGCCAAGTACCTTGCCATTTACCCTGTACTCTGCCCTGGAGTTTGTCCTTCCAAAGTGTACCACCTCACACTTCTCCGGATTGAACTCCATCTGCCACTTGTCAGCCCAGCTCTGCATCCAATCAATATCCCTCTGTAAGCTCCGACAGCCCTCCACACTATCCACAACACCGCCGATCTTAGTGTCGTCCGCAAACTTACTAACCCAGCCTTCCACCCCCTCATCTAAGTCATCTATAAATATCACAAAAAGTAGAGGTCCCAGAACCGATCCCTGCGGGACACCACTAGTCACTGCCCTCCAGTCTGAGGGCACTCCCTCCACTACAATCTTCTGCTTTCTACAGGCAAGCCAATTCCTAATCCACACAGCCAAGCTTCCCTGGATCCCTTGGCCTCTGACCTTCTGAAGAAGCCTACCATGAGGAACCTTATCAAACGCCTTACTAAAATCCATATAGACCATATCCACTGCACTACCCTCATCAACCTTCCTCGTCACCTCCTCAAAGAACTTTATCAGGCTTGTGAGGCAAGATCTTCCCTTCACAAAGCCATGCTGGCTGTCCCTAATCAGTCCATGATTCTCTAGGTGTTCATAGATCCTATCTCTTAGGATCCTCTCCAACCAGTCTATGAATAACATCTGCAATGTTATAAAGAGGCATAATATACGTAAGCTTGAGCTTCTATATGGACATTTGTAGCCTTCTGAAATTCAACAACCTAAGGTAACTCACCTTCTACGTTTGTATCAGAACTGGCCATTTCTGCTGCAAGTCATCCATCTGTAATATTAACTCAGTTTTCTCCCTATACTAACATAGTCTGATCTGCTGGGTATTTCCTATAGCTCTGCATTTCAATTTTTCGATGTTCCTTTGCTTGCAATCTATCCCTCTAACTGTCCTCATTAACTATTGACTGGCTTCATCAACAGTTTATCATCAAGGAAACCCTACCCTAACCTTACTGGAGATATTCCTTTTGTCCTCCTCCACCTCTCTGCAACATACAACTAACTTGTTTTCTCTCTCTAGCAATTCTGACAATTGATCTTCAGCTTGAATCATTAACTGTGTTTCTTTTCACAGATGCTGTTTGACCTGCTGAGTATTTTCGGCATTTTCTGTTTTTACTTCAATTTCCAGCATTGCAGTTTTCTGATTTTGAGAAATCTCTTGGTCTCTATTTTGAATATACCTGATGACTGAGCCTCCACAGTGGAGAAAAAAATGTTCACCACACTCTTAGTGAAAAATATTCTCATCTTGGTCCTAAATGGCTTAGACCTTTTCAAAACTATTTTAGATTCTGCAGCCAAGGGAAACATTCTCCATGCCTCCAGCCCATCATGTAATTTTGTAAGTTTCAATGAGATTTCCTCTCAAACTTGGGAATAGAGACCTATTCTACTGAACCTCTCTTCATATGGCAACCATGTGGTCCCAGGTCTGCCACAGAGGGGAGGGGAGTCAGGATGAGGCCCCCACAGGGGAAAGTGCCCATGGTCCCTCTGAGACTACGGAGACCTGGGATTTCTCAGCCAAGGAGCTGACCCAGCTGGCAGATCGGTACCACCAGCGGTCTGGCGAGCACCTGGCCGCATGGCTGCTCTGACTGTGGGATCAGAGAGCCCCCAACGTGAGCCTCTCTAACCAGGAAGCGAGCACCTTGGGGAGCCTGTCCGACCAGCAGAGTGTTAACAATGCCCTACAGGCACCACAGGAAGGGATCGGGGACGGCACTACCCTGTGGGATTGGGTAGTGACCACTGTGAGGGTCCAGTACCCTACCCTACTCGAGTGGGATTTATACGGGCAACTGCAATGGAGTAAGGCCAGTGAGGGCACCAGGGTCATTAGGGAGTGGGCGCTGGTGACCAGAATTTACAAGGGAGCCCGCGATCGGAACTCTTTAGAAAATACCAGGGTGACCAGCGCACTAATGGGATACCTGGTCACTATCGCGCACCCTGATTTGAGGCCAGTGGTCCTGCCCCTCATTGGACCGGCTAATGGGAAGACCGTGCGGTACACCATCACCCTCCTGGAAGGGCTAGAGTAGTTACTGCAGAGGGTGCCCACCCAGGTCCGTAGGGCAAAGATGACGGCTGGAGACACAACCCCTCATTTTACGTGCAAACGGCTATTCTTGGACCTGCTGCATGCAGGGGTGGACTGCGCCAGCATAGATGGGATCCCAACCTCTGCCATTTACGCACTCTGAAAAGAGCATTGCGGGGGGGGGGGGGGGACATCTGGCCAGGGGAAAACCCACAACCACCCTGGGATTCAAGCCCGACACAGGGGGGCGTCCCCAACCTCCAGACCACGCAGGCTGCCCCCGCCGACACTGCCTCTGCCCCTCCCCCACTCGAAACAGTCTCTCCTGCCCTCAAGGCTCAGCTCCGGGACCTGCTGAGACAGGAAATGGCCCATCTCCGCCAGCAGGAACCTTCACCCACGGGGCAGCAGGCCCCCACCCCCCTCCCACAAGACGAAGGCCAGCGGTCCCAGTGCATTTGTTCCATCATCCTCTCCTGCCCGGGAGACCTGAGGCCACATATACCTGTCGCTGTACATTGGGCAAGGGGGAACATACAGAGGTGGATGGCACTCATTGACACGGGTGCCCAACACACCATCGTCCCGGGCGACCCCACTAGGTGGAAAGGGACACAGATGCAAATAGAGGGGTTGGAGGGTTCCCTTTTACCTGCGAGGGAAGTCATGATCCACATGCCCATCGGGAACCAACCTCCTCGACACGTACAGTGTTGATAGCAGACCTCGCCTGAGTGCATCCTAGGATCAACGTCTTAAGGGACAGTCCCTTCATACTGAACCAGGGCAAGTTTACGTTCGGGGTCACGCTGGCTACAGTCGTGGTTGGGGGCATCCAAATGGGAACCAGTTCTTGTTCCCCCTCCCTCCAAGTCGTCTGTAGCCCACAGTACAGAGTGCCAGGGGACACAGATATCACTGAGGCCGTCCAAAGCCCACTGCGGAGGGCATCATTAGACTGCAGCCTCTCTCCCTTCAACATTCCCGTCTGGCCAATCCGCAAAAAGAATGGGACGTGGTGCATGACGGTGGACTACAGACACCTTAACAAGGTCTGCCCCCCACCCGCCTCCCCCACAGCCCCTCGCTGCACCATCGCCAACACAGTCACTCTGGTGGAGGAAATTGCGGGGGTGCAGCCGGACAGGCCTTGGCATGCAGCAGTGGATTAGATATTCATAGCCCCACTATGCTGCCACGGCTTATCTCCCATGAAGAAGTCACATTCTTAGGGGGACCCAAAACAACAGGCTGCTTTTGAACCAGCAAAGTGAGCTGTTTGAACAAGCACTGCCACTTGCTCCTCGCCAGGGAGGTGTCCCTTTTGAATTGCTGGGTCTCGGCCAGTGAGACGGTCCGCCAAAAGGAGCCTCTGGCAGAAGATCCAAGGGCGCAGTCATTTATGGAGTCGCCAGCACCACCAATATATCAGACTGCTGGATCTGCGTCCGGAACCCCATCCCACGCTGATGAAGCTCTACCACTTACACCAATCTCGCTGGAATGACTTCAAATGAACTGTTTACATAAACTTTTTGCTCCTGTGGGGTTTGGGATATCAGTTTGGGGGGGGCTGAATGGCAGGGCCCCACCACATCCATAGAACATTCTTCCAGCAATCCCCAATGGGGTGGGTGTTTCAGGACCTGGTCTTTCCCTCCCTCCAATTTGACATCCACTTGAGTCCCAACTCTCAGGGTCATTCCACAGCCACTCAGCAAGTCTAAGCAGGCTGGTGCAGGCTCCCGAATGAGCACGGTTCCACCCTTTCAGTTGGCCGACAGCGACTGCAAGCAAAACTGGTATCCGGGTGCCTCAGTGACCACTTCTGATTGGTGCCACTAAGCTGGGGCTCCCTGGACTTTGAACGAGACCCACTGGATTTGCGGCTACCATGCCTACCCGTGGCTCCCCACGAGCTGGCACAGCTGCTGCTTTCCAGTATTTGCGGTGCCGTATATCCACGCCCTAGATGAACCTTGGGGAGCACCCAGCATACAGTGACCATCGGGACAAAGAGGGCCATCATGGAGGTGGATAGGGTTCTGGATGATAGCCTTTCCCACGTATGGCATGGCCCAATTGTCCCATGGGGTCAGCTTGAGATGCTGGCCAACAAACGGCAGTGGCACTGCAAGCATACCGGAGACGCCCTGACACAGACAGCAGCTGAGCTGACAACGGTCAGGATGGTCGCCCTGCAGAATCGAATGGCCCTGGATTACCTACTCGCTCAGGATGGTGGTACCTGTGCAGTGATTGGTAAGGAGTGCTGCACCTTTATCCCTGATGAGTCCAGCAACATCACTCACTTGGCTGCTCACATTCGGGACTCAGTGGTCAAAATTCAAAAAGCAAGGGACCAGCTCCTCCAGCACAATACCTCATGGGGAAACTGGTGGCCTGTTTGGGTCCCTGGGGGGATGGTGGGCAAATGTCATCCACTGGGCAAACTGCTCTCATTCTCATCACTATCTGTATATCATGCTGTGCTTGCCAGGTTATTAAAAGCACGTCTGCCCCTTCACTAGTACGGTATACTGACATATAGTTTTAGGCTTAGAAATGGTTATTTCGATGTAATGATTGGCGAGCGGTGTGACTTCCAAGGGGCAGATTGTATTGTGGAGGTCATGGCTGTCACGTGACAACACTGCCGCTACTTGGTTGGAAGACACACCACTGTCAATCAAGGTTTGGCTCCACCCCACCCATCTGGGCACACTTGACCATTGGTCCCTTTAAGCACCTTTTGTACCTGGCCTCGAGCCATTGGGCTGTTTGAACTACCTGGGCTGGACCCCCAGCCCTATAAAGAGTGCCACATGTGCTAGGTTCTCTCTCTTTTGTCTCCGAGGGATGCCCTGTTGGTAAGCTGTGTATTGTTTAAGAGAAATTAGTTAAGGACCTCTGGGAACATAGAGCCATGCCTGCAGTGAGTCAAGGGGGTGGCAGGTAGCATATTGCTTTTCCTTGATTGTTTGCACCCAGTTCGTTTTGTGTGTGTGTGTGTGTGTGTGTGTGTGTGTGTGTATTTTACCCTTGTTGCGATTTTCCCATGCTCGCTATCACTGGTGTGTGTGTGGATGTGTTGTTCCCGTTACCCTTTCCCTGCGTTTACCTTTGTAAATAAATTACTTAATTCTGAGGCTGTGTTCAGAGTCCTTTACTTTTGAGACCTCAAACTTGTCTCACAAACACCATGGTACAGCGGATACAACTCTAGAGGTATTGCCTTTCAACCTTCCAAACTTCCCAAGTTCCCTTTGCAGGATGACACCTTTTTCACCTGTGTTGCTCATATCAATATGGACTACAACCTCTGGCTACTCACCCTTCGTTTCATAATATTCTGTACCCTGAAACATCCTTGACCCTAACTGTGGGAGACAATACACTATCCTGGAGTCTTCCTCATAGCCACAGAAACACCTGCCTTTCCCCCATCACTACTGTTCATCTAGGCTTCATCCCTCCCTGCTGTACAACGGAGCAAGTCATGGTACTATTGATCTGGTTGCTGCTGTTTTCTTCTGAAAGGCCAACCCCCTCAACAAATTACGAAGTAGTATGCATGTTAGAGAGGAGCGTAACTACAGGGCACCCCCACACTGCCTGCTCGCCCTTCCTGGCAGTCACCCATCTACTCTTCGGTTGAATCTGTGGTGTGACCACCTTACTGAAGCTCCTATCTATGATGCTTTCTGCTTCCTGTATGTTCCTCAGCGAGTCCAACTGCAGCTCCAACTGATCTGAAAGGAGCTGCAGCCACATTGTAGTAAGACATCTTTCCTCCTGTACTCAAATCCACTCTTAATAAAGATCAACAAACCATTTGCCTTTCAAATTACTTGCTGCGCCTAAATACTGGTTTTCAGTGACTAATATACAAGCCCACCTTTGAACATTGACACCATCCAATCTCTCGCCATTTAAAAAATACTCTGCTTTCCTGTTTAATGCCAAGTAGATAACTTTAAAATGTTCTACTTTATATTGCATGTCATTTTCTTGCCCACTCACTCAGCTTCTTCTTCCCATTGAAGTCTCTTTATATCTTCCTCCTTACTTACAATCCCAACTAGTTTTGCATCATGAACAAACTTGGAAATATTTAGTCCCCTTGTTAACAGCTGGGGCCCAAGCACCGATTCCTGCAGTATCCCACTAATCACAGCCAGCCAACCTACAGTAACAAAGATCAGTTTAATTCCTATTCATTACTTTCCGAATGATAACCAATTCTCACCTGGTTATATTACCCCCCGCCCCACCCCCTCTGTTCTGTGGGTTCTAACCATATTGATCAACCTGTGTGGGACCTCATTGACAGTATTCTGAAAATCCAAATGCATCACATCCACTGGTTTCCCCTTAATACCAGGAGGGTAACAAAATGAATTCTGATGAAAAGCCTGAAATGTCAACTCTGTTTCTCCCTCCACGGATGCTCTCTGGTCGGCTGAGTGCTTCCAGCATTTTCTGTTTTATTTCAGCCGGTCGTTTTTGAAACAAAATACCCTAGCTATTTAGCAGGACACTATTGTCACTAATTTAAAAGGTAAAATTGCAGATTCTGGAAATCTGAAATGAAACTGAAAATGCTGGAGATACTCAGCATATCAGACAGATACTGTGCAGGGGGAAATAGAAGTAATATTTCAGGCCAATAACCCTCCAACAGTACTCATCGTCACTATTGCTTTGTGGCAGGGCCAGTACTGATCACCAGTCCCTTACAGCACTTTCTTAAACTGCAATCCTTGTGACAGTAGAACTCTGTTGTTCAGGAGTTCCATGATTTTGACCCAATGATGATGAAGGGATAGCAAAAGCTGCTATTCTTCCAATTTTATGGGTAAAAAACATAGTGCACTATGTGAGCGCTTCTATCACAGGGAGGCTAAACAGATTGGAGAACCTCCATTTAGTCTGCAATTGTGACCATGAACATCTGGTCAGTTGTGATTTTACATGTCGGTGTGGGTTCATTACCGTCTTTGGCCTCCCCCATTGCTTCAAAGCTCAGGGGCAAGTTTGGTGAATAGCACCAGATTTTTCAGACCAGACAAAGTTTGAGTTCAGTTATTTCATATTTTTTTCCATTCATACATAGGACACAAATATCACATGCAAGATCGGTATTTATTCCCCAGTAATGAATGGCGCATTAGGTGAATTTATATGTGTGTTAGGAGTAAATCATATTTTTCTAGATCCTCTTTACTTATCCTATTACTATCCCCTTTGGCTTTGTTTTGTTATTGCTTGGCACATTGACTTTTCCCTTATCCTGTACCTTCCTTTTTGTGTTTTCCTCCACTCACTCCTTTCCTGGTACCAACACTGGCTTAAATTCTGTAATGTTGCTAGCTTTCTTTAGCTCTAGTGATAGATTATCAACTTGAAATGTTAACCCTCTCTGCAGATGATGCTGAGCCTGCTGAGTATTTCCAGCATTTGTTTTTATTCTAGGATTTCCAGTAATTTGCAATAGTATTTCAGATAGTAAAAAGAAACAAAGCCTCTGATTGCTAACCAATGCCCTGAAATATTTAGAAATGTTAGTCTTTCTCAAAGGCTTTCAAAATTAACAAACACGTATGAAATTATTCAATTTTAAATTCTGTGCTTCAAATTTAAATCAATAGCTGTTCATACCTGTTTTACCATCCGTTTTAGGGTCCATAATGACAAATTCTGGTCGAAGTTTACTTATTCTCCTTCCTTTTAAAATTGGCACTAGTCCACCCAGGTATTCCAGATACAGGGTGTAGCATGGCCCACCTACTTCTGGGTCATCTTCTGTACGCTTCATAGTGCAGTGCAGTCTTTCATTCCCTGCTGTTGGGGTAACTTACAAAATCCCGCATATTATTTGGATCTGGGATGGGAGGCTAAATAAGATAGCAATAATTAGTTTAAAAAAAAAACAACTTAGTTCATAAGCATTATATTTCTGTAACGGTAATAAGCTTCTCATGCAAGAAAGTTAAAAATTCATCACAACTATTTCTTATTTGGTGAGACTCTCAATATTTTTAAAAATTTATTCACAGGATGAAATACCAGGATTTATTGACCATTCCAATTTCTTCTGAACTGAGCAAACATTTAAGAGTAAACCAAGTCAGGCCTGTTGTGTGCCAGTAGGTTGCCTTCCTGATGGATATTCGTAAATCATGAGGTTTTTTTTTAAAATGACAATCCAGTAACTTACTGTTACTAAGATTAGCATTTTTAAACTCCAGGTTTATTCGAACCCTATGCTCCCCAAAATGAAAACACTGCTCTCTTTAAAGCTCTCTTTAAACTGTTCCAGCACAAATCCAAATCTTGAAAAATGATCACTAACACACTTGTTTTGAATTTCCATAGTACCCTTCTCATGTCCACAAGACTCCAAATTGATTATCGTTACCAAACCATTGACAGATTTCACTGTGATATCTTACATGCCATGAAGTCAGTCAAGATTTCCAAAATGCTATCGCACAAGACCCCTGAAGTGGAAGACAGACTTTTATCTGATCATACTGGCTACTCAAGCACAGGTTTTAGAAGTGAAAGATCAATTTGGCTAGTCACTTCAATACCTTCCCCAATATTTTCCTGTCAGTCTCTGCCAGAGGAAAAAAAAAGCTATTTCATAACAATCATTCTAAATAGAATAGGATAACACTTCTCCTTGCATTTGTTGATTCCCAATTAGATACATGACTTGTCTTAAATTAGATGCTATTTGGCAGGTAGTACTTGACCGTAGACCCAGCTCCACCAGTACTGTGAAACATGGTGGTACTATATGGTCAAACTGCATATGTGGCTCCATGTGAAGAAAACTGTTTGGAAAGTTGTCATTGTGGGGTCAGGCCTTGCTGTTGAATCTGCTACAGCCTTGATTTGTTTAAATTTGGCAAAATTTGCAATATTAAATATAGATAATATTCACAGATATAAAACTAGTATACCTAACAAAAATCAATAAACTGTTAAAGTATTCAATGTAATAAGTTAAGGTGGGTAGAATAAAAATGCAAAATTCCAGATTCAGCAATGCTTCATTTACATGCAGTGAACAGCCCATTACTAAAAGTGATCCCAGTATGACTGACCTTGTAAATAATGATCATTAGATAAGAAAACCTGTGCACCTAAAATCTTTTGCCTGTTTTGCTTTTGGAAAATGTTGACTAGATGCAGGAATTAGGTTCAAATGAGCACAGATTCTCAAATGAATTGGGGAAAAAAACCTTCCAAATCTACAACATTTGGTGGTTTTACTAAATCAGACAATGATTTTCTCTTAATTCCATTCAATGATTCAATCAAACCCTTTCCCAGAAGTACAATATAAAATGATGCATGTGACCTGTCCATTGGCCAAGATGGCAGCGTGACTGACTTCCTGTTCCACTGCTGGACTCAGCACTGAGCTGAGAGGCCACATACACTTCATATCTGCCCCTCAGCTTTACACCAACCAGTGTTGCATTGTATAGCCTCATACATTTGAATGGGGATGCCAACCTTCAGTAAAAGGTGTCAGTTTGTTTTTCCTTTATTTTAAATATTGTTTTTAATTAATTTACAACATGGTTTTAAATGAATTTGTTTTATTTTAATTTTACTCAGTTATTTAAATGTTCATCGTTAATCATTAGGCAATTAGGAACAGTAGAATAGGTCACCCGCTAATCCATGAGTAGGGCCTTGGTTTCTGTCACCTGCAGCCAAGCACGTTGTGAAATGGTTGCAGTAATGACATTAGCAGGACACTGAAGCTGCACAGCACAAAAGTGTAGCCCATGTGTGATGAATGCAAGGCACAGGCCATATGGAGAATGATAAATTCCATTGTATGTAGTGCAAAACAATTTAGAAAAATATTACTAATAATTTAAATCAACATTTATATACAACTTTTGAAGGGCAAAGACAGACTTCTTGACATCCACAATACAAGAGGAGTGCCTTGCCAAAAAAATTTCCAAAGAGACATCCACATGGAGAACATGCAACTTTTGGTAATCTAGCCTTTGAAGTTTATTGAAGGAATGATAATGATGAAAAGACTGGATTTCCCAAATAAGAAACAATAAACTATCTGGTTTCACACATATCTTAGCTGGCAAAATCAGGGGGCTATATCTCAAACCGGACATTGCAATATTCTGGGGAATATGCTAGCTGCTTTGAAAATTCATAAACTCTAAAGCTAGTCATTCTAGCAGGTATGACCTGCATTGCTACCATAATTTATACCCAAACATGACATACAGACAGCTTCAGAGCACGATTCAATGAGGAAGCTTAGTTCAAAATTCAAAAGGACCAATGAGTTGCAAGAGTGGAACTTGCAGAACCAATTCTATAATTTCCACCTAAAATTTCCACACAAGGTTTCTCCTTGTGATCTTTACTTACTAAGAATGTTTCTAAAGAGTGGTAATAAAAATTGATTTCAGTGAATTCCCCAACAATTTTGAAAACGGCACCTTTCACCAACAATAACTTTTCAGTGGAGAAAAAAAACTGGAATTAGATATGGTTCAAACTCATGTTGGTACCAAATCTTTGCTCTGGGAGTCAAGCAGCAATCTATGTGCAAAGGGCCCTTTGTCTCCAACAGTTGCTGCTTGACCTGCTAAGTTCCTCCAGTTTTTGTATATTGCATGAGACTGCAGATGCTGTAATCTGAAGCAAAAAACAAACTGCTGGAGGAACTCAGCAGGTCAGGCAGCATCAATGGAGGGAAATGAACAGTCAATGTTTCTGTTCGAGACCCTTCATCAGGACTCTTGCAGCCTTGTGTCCCCTTCCTGCTCCTGAAATGGTGAAGTGGAAGACACTACTAGATCCATGCCATAAGGGCAAGAGAGGGAAAGTTTAAAAGGAGATGTGCAGTAAGATGGGATGGGGCAAGTTTAAAGGAGATGTGTGGGGGTAATTTATTTTAAACCGAGAGTGGCAGGTGCTTGGAATGCACTGCCAGAGGTGGTTGTGGAAACAGACACAATAATGGCATTTAAGAGGCACTTAGAGAAGCACAACAATCAGGGATGGAGAAATATTGATCATGTGCGGGCAGATAGGTTTAGTTTAATTTGGCATTGTGTTCAGCACTGATATTGTGGGCCAATAGGATTGTTCCTGTGCTTTACTGTTCTACGTTCATGTATAGTGGTGGTTAATAACTTGTCCTAGCTTTAGAAGTGGAGTACAGAATTTTAACTATTGGGATCCCAACAACTCCATTACAGAAAATTAAAGTTAAATAACAAAACTGTTAAGCTCATGACCTGCTTGGATGTTTCCTGCAATGATCCTGAATGGTAGACAATAAAGATACTTTTGAATTTACAAGTTATGAGTAATGGATAAGGACATTTAATTTTATAAGACATTAGATTGAGAGTGATGGCTCAACACAGATTTAGCAAATGGCCTTGTTACCATCCTTGAAAACAGGCAGTTTTTCTTTAGAAAGCAGTAGATATGAAAAATCTCTCTCCTGAACTAATAAGCTGAGAAGATGTAATGGCTTTAGTAATGAAAACTGCTGAGGAATGCATGAGCAGGCAAATTGAGCAGTAACACCCAGGAGTTTTCATACAGCAGCATGGGGTTACATAATACATGTCTGACCCCCTAACACATGGCTAGTTATCTGGACTTATTCTATGTAGTGTATGCAAGTAAATATATCCAAGTATTGATCAGTTCCATTACATAGATGAAAGTAACATCTTTAATGTTGCATATATTTGACCTCTCAAAATAGGCTCTGCAACTTGATGCTTTTAATAATAATAAATACCTTAATTGTTGATACAAAGGCAGCAGTGAGGTATGAACAAAGACGAGGTGGAAGTGTTAATTTGCTGAAGTCTTTCTCATCACGAAGAGAAATGACAATAGCCTGCTGACACAATAATTGTAGGTTGGCAATCCTGTGCTCCACACGAACAACGTACAGGGCAGGTCCAGAAGATAAGAACAAACGTGAGTCACGATGACCCCAACAGATGGCTGTAATGGGACGCTGTGGAGTAAAAAGGAAAATACCGCTGAGCAGTACAATTCATTTAAAGAATACAATGAAAGTACTTTACACAGATTTCCATTTACTTTATGTAGTATGTGCATATAACCCATTTAATCAAATCATCTTGTATCAGCTTCAGATACACAAACTGAGTCACCTTTCATATTTACTAAATATTTATTACCTTTTCAAGACATGACACATAACAAGATGATTGGCTACATGTAAAAGGTTGGGAATGATTACTAGTGTTCGGAATCTGTGGTTTAGCATCACTGGATAGAGCATTGGATTTTACTGAATGAAATGTGGGGTAGGAGGAAGGGAGGCAAGGGTTGTTGGAGCTTGATGATTGCAAAGAGGTGAATGAGCTGTGGTATACATCAAACTATTTTTGAAACTAAATCTTTCCTGCATTGTGTTTGACGGTATATGAGGATTTAGCAGCACTGAGGATGGGGAGAAGTGATGTGGGTTTTCAGTTGGAGATGAACAATGAGAGTCACAAATGAAATTAAAGGTTGTTATGTTCTTGGCTCTTTATATTTCTCTTTGCCTCACCCAATGGTGAGATGATACTTAAGATTTTCAGTAGTTCATTACTTGCCTTTTCTCCAATTAGAGAATCAAAGTTGTACAGCATAGAAACAGGCACTTCAGCCCACTATGTCCAAGCTAGCCATTAGTTTTATATACACAAATCCCATTTACCCACATTTGACCTGTAGGTTCTCACGCCTTGGCAATTCAAGTGCGTGTCTAGATACATCTTAAGTGTTGTGGGAGTGCCTATCTTCACCACCTCCTGAGGTAGTGCATTCCAGATTCCAACCACTCACTGTGTGTGCCCATCTCTGTGTGGGGTGGGGAGGGAATCTCCCCTCAGGTCCCCTCTTAACCTCCTTATACCCATGTCCTTTTGTTTTAGTCATCCCCACCAATGGAAAAAGATCCTTACTATCTACTTCATCTATTCTCCCCCCCCCTCAATTTTATACACCTACAGTACATCAAGTACCCCCCTCAGCCTCCTCTGCTCCACAGAAATCAAACCCAGCCTATTCAATATCTCTTTATAACTAAAATGCTTCAACCCAGGCAACATCCTGGTGAACCTCCTCTGCATTTTCTCCACTGCAATTAATCCTTCCTATTGTGTGGGAACCAAAATTGCACACAATACTCCAGATATGGCCTGTTTTCATAAAGCTGCAACATGATGCACCTACTCTTATATTCCATGCCACAGCTGATGAAGGCATCCACCCCATATCTATGCTGCCACTTTGTGATCTATGGACTTGTACCCCAAGGTCCACCTGTTCATCAACATTCCCTAGGCCCCTAGCATTTACTATTTATTGTCTTAATTGTTGGCCCTCCCAAATACATCACTTTACAATTGTCAAGATTAAATTCCATTTGCCATCACTCTGCCCAACTTTCTAGCTGATCACATGCCGTACCCTTAGAAACTCCTCCTCACTTTCTACTACATTACCAAAGATTCCCATGTGTGCCAAAGATTTGTAATCATCTCTATTGTTTGATCACCTTATTTTACCTTCCAAGCCACCAGAACAATTATCAAATAAAGAATAAGAAAAAAAACTTTGCAAGGCACATAATCTGACTTTTCTTGCATGTTCAAAAAAATCTTAGGTTTCCTAAAACCATGATACTTATATCAAAGCTGATATATTAGAAGTGTGGTGATTCTTTTGCCGAGACCAATATAATAAAATATCAATTGTTTTACTAGGATAACTAAAGCAATGCTTACAATGGTGATAAATAATCAGTAAAATACAACGTACATAAATACATATTCATCTGAAAATATCAGAATAGAGCCAAGTGATTGCACTGTCTTTGCCCCTCTGCATTCTGCACCCACCACTGGGATTCTACATGTAGAGTATCCTGAAGGAAATTGTGACCTTTCACATAAAACACTATTTAAAGACCTGTTATTTATAGAACTTACTCACTGACTCCTTCACAAAGCCAAAAACAGCAGATTAATGTTTTATGTTGCTTGTTGACCTTATTGTGCACAAAGCTGCCAGCCATATTTACTCACAGGTCAGTAACTCAATTAAAATTGTTGTTCATTACATGTGGAAAAAAAAGTGCTGTATAACTTTCCCTTTGTATAAAAAGCAAACACACAAGCACAGAGACTCACACATCTTTGCTTGATGCATCATAATCCAAAAATTATTACTACCTGCCCTTTTACCTCCTTCCCATCCTGAGGGTTACCAAACACACTTTGTGGGTGAGGCAGAGATTTTTGTACTTCTTTCAGTTTAGTGTAAGCATTCATTGGCCAGGATGTTGTCTTCTCAACGGAGGGCAGATCCAATGCAGACTGGTCAATCACATTACCGAACAGGTACATTCAGTTCTCAAACCCTGATCCCAAGCTTCAGATCTTCAGAGCTGGAAATTCACATTTGTTCCAGAAACAAAAATGTTCTGGCATCGTGTAGGCTAATAGGCCATTTTTAAAAGTAAACAAAATAATTTTAACTAAATTATTCTTGAGGGTGTGATTCAACACCCAATACTTCCATTTTCCGTGAAACTAATAAGGTAAATTTTCAAGAATTATAGTTAACAATTAACGACAAGACAATGACTGGTATAGACTTGTATACCTGGGTGGGACTTTCCAGTGTGTAAATATGTTCTCCATGGTTATTAAAGAATTTAACTGCAGCATTTTTCACTACTGGAACACTTCCTAGTTCGTAAGATTGACTCTGCCTTTCCATGCCTGCGACAGCCAGCAGGTCTCCCTGTGTGCTCCACTGTACGACCACATCTAGAATAATGAGGCAGACACAAAAATCAATTAAGCCAAATACTTAACAGGGACAATAGAACAAGAGTCAATATGGTCTTCAAAAGCAATACACAAAATTGTAGCAGTCCTCAAAAGAATTGTTCAATGGACTGAGAGAAATACAATACGAAAACAGTCCTCTGTGACTGGTCATCGACCACCCATTTACACTAATCCTACATTAGTGCCATTTAAAAAAAATTATTCCCACATTCTCATCAATTTCCCCCAGATTCTATGACTCACCTATACTAGGGGCAATTAAGAGGGGTCATTTAACCAACCAACCTGCTTATCTGTGGAATGTGGGAGAAACCCCCATGGACACAGAGAGAGCGTGCAAACTCCACTCAGACAGCAGCTAATGTCAGGATTGAATCCAGGTCTCTGCCTCTGAGGCAGCAACTCTACTAGTTGTGCCATTCTGCCATCCATAAAAAGGTTAGATTTTTTAGTTACCAATTTTATGTTGAAAAATGAGCCTAAAGTCTGTGTGCACATTATAAATGGGAGTATACTCATGAGATGGAAAAAGTAATTAAGCAATTACATATAAAACAAATACATTGTCAGTCCAGAGACAATGGTGTGGATAAGGATTTTAGCACCAGAGAAACTAACGCAGATGAAGTTGTTTAAAAATTCCAATGGTGGCACTTCCAAAGCCCTTCTTTGATATGTGAAGTGATCTGAGGCATCCTGAGGACACTAAAGGCACAATTTAACAGGGAATCACAAGAAACTGCAGGAGATACGTTAAGGAGTGAGCACCTCACAGATCAGAGTTTCAGTGAGGTGCTCACTCCTAGGCTGCAGGGTGACCACCAGGAGAGGGAAGGGGAACAGACAGACAGTGCAGGGCTCCCCTATGGCCATTCCCCTCAGCAACAAGTATACTTGTTTGGACACTGCGGGGGAGAGTATGACCTTTTTGGGCAAAGCAGCAGCAGCCAGATCGGTGGCACTGAGACTGGCTCTGAGCCCTGGCAGGTAAAGGAGAAGTCAGGCAGTCAAGTGATAGGTGACTCAATAGTTAGGGGACAGATAGGAGATTCTGTGGCCGCAACATAGACACCAGGATGGTCATAGAATCATAGAAAGTACAGCACAATACAGGCCCTTCGGCCCACAATGTTGTGCCGACCTTTAAACCTCGCCTAAAAACTAACCCCTTCCCCCCACATATCCCTCTATTTTAAATTCCTCCATATACTTATCTGGCAACCTCTTGAATTTGACCAATGTACTTGCCTCCACCACTGCCCCAGGCAGCGCATTCCATGCACCAACCACTCTCTGGGTAAAATACCTCCCTCTGATATCTCCCTTGAACTTTCCACCCATTACTTTAAAGCCATGCCCTCTTGTATTGAGCATTGGTGCCCCAGGAAAGAGGCACTGGCTGGCTACTGTCTATTCTTCTTAATATTTTGTATACCTCTAACATGTCTCCTCTCATCTCCAAAGAGTAAAGCCCTAGCTCCCTTAGTCTTTCCTCATAATGCATACTCTCTAAACCAGGCAGCATCCTGGTAAATATACTCTGCACCCTTTCCAACGCTTCCACATCCTTCCTATAATGAGGCAATAAGAACTGGACACAGTACTCCAAGTGTGGTCTAACCAGAGTTTTGTAGAGCTGCATCATTACCTCGCGGCTCTTAAACTCGATCCCACAACTTATGAAAGCTAACAGCCCATAAGCTTTCTTAACTACCCCATCCACCTGTGAGGCAACTTTCAGGGATCTGTGGATATGAACCCCCAGATCCCTCTGCTCCTTCACACTACCCAGAATCCTGCCATTAACTTTGTACTCCACCTTGGAGTTTGTCCTTCCAAAGTGTACCACCTCACCCTTCTCCGGATTGAACCCCATCTGCCACTTCTCAGCCCAGCTCAGCATCCTATCAATATCCCTCTGCAATCTTCAACAGTCCTTCACACTATCCACAACACCACCAACCTTTGTGTAGTCTGCAAACTTGCCAACCCACCCTTCTACCCCCTCATCCAAGTCATTAATAAATATCACGAAAAGTAGAGGTCCCAGAACCGATCCTTGTGGGACACCGCTAGTCACAGCCCTCCAATCTGAATGCACTCCCTCCACCAAAACCCTCTGCTTTCTACAGGCAAGCCAATTCCGAATCCACACAGCCAAGCTTCCCTGGATCCCATGCCCTCTGACCTTCTGAAGAAGCCTACCATGTGGAACCTTGTCAAATGCCTTGCTAAAATCCACGTAGACCACATCTACTGCACTACCCTCATCAATCTTCCTGGTCACCCCCTCAAAGAACACTATCAGGCTTGTGAGACATGATCTGCCCTTCACAAAGCTATGCTGGCTGTCCCCGCTCAGACCATGATTCTCTAAATGCCCATAGATCCTATCTCTAAGAATCTTTTCCAACAGCTTGCCCACCACAGACGTAAGGCTCACTGGTCTATAATTCCCTGAACTATCCCTACTTCGTTTTTTTGAATAAGGGGACAACATTTGCCACCCTCCAATCCTCTGGTACCATTTCCGCGGACAACAAGGACTCAAAGATCCTAGCTAATGGTTCAGCAATCTTCTCCCTTGCCTCACGGAGCAGCCTGGGGAATATTCCGTCTGGCCCTGGAGACTTATCTGTCCTAATATTTTCTAACAGTTCCAACACATCCTCCCTCTTGATATCTACATGCTCCCCAACATTAACCTTACCAGCACCATCCTCAGCATCATCAAGGCCCCTCTCCTAAGTGAATACTGAAGAGAAGTATTCATTGAGAACCTCACCCACTTCCACAGCTTCCTGGCACATCTTCCCACCTTTGTCTCTAGTCAGTCCTACTTTTACTCTCGTCATCCTTCTGCTCTTCACATAAGTGAAAAAAGCCTTGGGATTTTCCTTAACCCTACTCACCAAGGCTTTTTCATGTCCCCTTCTTGATCTCCTCAGCCCCTTAAGTTCCTTCCTTGCTAACCGAGATTCCTCAAGAGCCCTATCTGATCCTTGCTTCCTAAACCTTATGTATGCTGCCTCCTTCTTCCTAACTAGTTGTTCCACCTCTCTTGTCACTCATGGTTCCTTCACCCTGCCATTCTTTCTCTGCCTCACTGAGACAAATTTATCCCTAACATCCTGCAAGAGATCCCTGAACAACGACCACATCTCCATAGTACATTTCCCTTCAAAAATGTCATCCCAATTCACACTCTCAAGTTCTAGCCTTATAGCCTCATAATTTGCCCTTCCCCAATTAAATATCTTCCTGTCTCTTTGCTCCTATCCTTGTCCAAGAGAATGCTAAAAGTTAGGTAGCGGTGTTCACTGTCCCTCAAATGCTCACCCACTGAGAGATCTATCACCTGACCCGGTTTATTACCTAATACTGTGACAGGAATCAGTCTTGGACACACTTAACAAACTCTGCCCAGTCTAAACCTTTGGCACTAAGCAGGTGCCAATCAATATTTGGGAATGAAGTCTCCCATGATAACAACTCTGTTATTCTTGCACCTTTCCAAAATCTGCCTCCCAATCTGCTCCTCAGTATCCCTGCTGCTACCTAGGGGCCTATAGAATACTCCCAGTAGAGTAACTGCTCCTTTCTTGTTCCTAACTTCCACCCATATTGACTCTAGAAAGGATCCTGCTACATTATCCACCCTTTCTGCAGCTGTAATAGTATCCCTGACCAGTAACGCCACTCCTCCTCCTCTTCTCCCCCCCTCCCTATCCCTTTTAAAACACTGAAATCCAGGAATATTCAATATCCATTCCTGCCCTGGTGACAGCCAGGTCTTTGCAAGAGCCACAATATCGTAGTTCCACATATTTATCCAAGCACTTAGTTCATCACCCGTATTCCTGATACTTCTTGCATTTAAGTAAAAGCACTTTAGCCCATCCACCTTTCTACGTTTATACCCTATACCCTGCTTCTCCTTCCTCAAAGTTCGATCTGACTTTACTCCATGCACTTCTTCCACTGACCTATCCCTCCAGTTCCCATCCCCCTCGCAAACTAGTTTAAACCCTCCCGAACCACACTAGCAAACCTGCCCTGAAAGGATATTGGTCCTCCTTGAGTTCAGGTGTAACCCATCCACTCTGTACAGGTCCCACCTTCCCACCTTGTGTTGCATCCCAGGTGCCAGGGTCAGGGATGTCTCAGAGTGGCTGCAGAACATTCTCAAGAGGAAGGATGTGCAGCTAGATTGGCACCAACAACATAGGTAAGAAGGAATGAGGTCCTTGTGTAGTGAATGTAGGGAGTTAGGAAAGAAATTAAAGAGCAGGATCTCAAGGGTAATAAACTCTGGATTACTCCTACTGCTACGTGCTAGTGAGGATAGAAGCAAAGTTAGAGCAGATGACTGCGTGGCTGAGGAGCTGGTGCAGGGGTCAGGGTTTCAGGTTTCTGGATTATTGTGACCTTTTCTGGGACAGGGCGACCTTAACTGGAGGGAGTATCCTGGCAGGGAGAATATCCTGGCAGGGAGTTTGCTGCTGCTACCCAGAATGGCTTAAGCTGAATGGCAAGGGGATGGGAACCAGAGCACCAGGTCACAGAATGGAGGGACTGAAGCTCAGGACTGAAGATAGGAAAAGGGGAAGCCCAATATAGAGGGAGGAAAAGCAGAGCAGGGATAGGTGGACAAAAGAGGGGAGGTGGGGTGGGCACCAGGTGGTGATAGGTAGTTACAGGTAAGAGATGGTGAGAGGCAGGTGTAGGGAGGAGGGGAGAGCAGATTCACCAGGGAATGGGACAAAAGGTAAAGAGAGGAAAAAAAAGGGTTAGAAAAAAAAGATACACTAGGAAAAAGAAAAAAAAAGGAGGCATGTTTGGGGGTGTGTGTGAGGATTACTTAAAGTGGGAGAATTCAATGTTCATGCTGTTAGGCTGCAAGGTTCCAAGACAGAAAATGAGGTGTGCTTGGAATTCTCCTGGCAGTGGAGGAGGCAGAGGACTGACATATCTGTGATAGCGTGGGAGGGGGAGTTGAAGTGACTAGCAATGGGAAGATGCAGATCACGGTTACAGACAGAGCGCAGATGTCTGTGAAATGGTTACCTAGTCTGCGTTTGGTCTCACCAATGTAGAGGAGGCCACACTTGGAGCACTGAATGTAGTAGATGATTTTAAAGGAGGTGACTCTCTGTCTCACCTGAAAGGACTGTTTAGGTACCTGGATGGAGATGGTGTAGGGGCAGGTGTTGCACCTATGGAGGGGCAGTGGAAAGTTCCTGGAGTGGGAGTGGGATTGTGGGGGGGGGAAGAGGGGGTCGCAGAGAGCAGTCCCTGCGAAAAGCAGAAAAGGGTGCAGAGGGGAAGATATGCTTGGTAATGGGGTCCTGTTGGAGATGGTGGAAGTGGCAGAGAATGATGTGTTGGATACACAGGCTGGTGGGATGAAATGAGAGGACAAGGGGGACCCTATCCTTGTTGGGTCTGGGAGGGGTGGGGTTGAGAGCGGAGGTGTGGGAAATGGCAGAGATACAGGTGCGAGCTCTCTCGACCAGTCGGGGGGAAGCCACGGTTAGAAAAGAAGTTGGACATCTCGGATGTCCTGGAGTGGAAAGCCTCACCATTGGAGCAGATGCAGCGGAGGCGGAGAAATTGAGAAGAAGGGATAGGATCCTTGCATGAGACAGGGTGGGAGGAGCTGTAATCGAGGTAGCTGTGCACATCAATGGGTTTGTAGATGATGTCAGTGGATAAGGAATGTCTTGAAATGGAGATGGAAAGATCAAGGCAGGAGGCAGAGGTGTCAGTGATAGTCCAATTAAATTGGAGAGCTGGGTGAAAATTAGTGGCAAAATTTATGAAACTGTCGAGTTCCACACGGGTACAAGAGATGGCACCAATGCAATTGTCAATATAGTGGAGAAAGAGTTGAGGAATGGGGCCAGAGAAGGCTCGGAACAGAGACTGTTCAACATAGCCAACGAAGAGGCAGGCATAGCTGGGCCCATGTGAGTGCCCATAGCTATGCCTGTCACTACTTCCCCGCACTGACCTCTGTCTTTAGTCTCTTACACTTTTCCAATGAAATTTAACATTAGCTTGAAGAAGAACACCTGATCTTCTGACCTGGCATATTAAGACAGTCAATATCCAATATGATTAAACGACTTCAGATAATCATACCTTCCAGTCTTCTCACATTTCCAGCATTCACTTTTTCCTCCCTCTCCTGGCACTTCAGATTTGATTTGTTACTTATTGCTCCTCCACATGCATCTTTTGTTATTTTCTAGTTTCAACCAGCCAGCATCAACACCACCACTTCTATTAACCAATCTCACATACTCCTCAGCCTATTACAGACCTTCCCTTTTGTTCTCTCTGCCCCTCTCTCCCTCTTCTCAACTTTAAATTTCATTCTAAATTTTCCCAGTTCTGATGAAAGATCATCGACCCAAAATGTGAACTCTGTTTACCTCTCTACACAGATGATGCATGACCTGTTGAGTATTTCCAGCATTTTGTTTTTTTATTACCGATACAAGCTGATAAACAGGCATCTTTGGGTGCAGACTCAGTAGCCTCTTTTACAAAAAAGAGCAAGGTGGCAGAGGTTGTATTAATTGTTGTGTCAACTTCTGTATCTTGAAGAGTCAAATTAATAACATTTCATTTGCTGGGATGGCTGACCAAACATCCCTCCATCTTAACTCTATTAACATGCCAATTAACAATCCCTTTGAAAAGTATATTTGAGAATATTGAAGATGCCAAAGCTGGTAGTGGCATGCAAAAGTTTGGGCACCCCTGGTCAAAATTTCTGTTACTGTGAATAGCTGAGTAAAAGATGACCTGATTTCCAAAAGGCATAAAGTTAAAGATGACACATTTCTTTAATATTTTAAGCAAGATTACTTTTTTTATTTCCATCTTTTACAGTTTCAACATAACAAAAAAGGAAAAGGGCCCGAAGCAAAAGTTTGGGCACCCTGCATAGTCAGTACTTAGTAACACCCCCTTTGGCAAGTATCACAGCTTGTAAATGCTTTCTGTAGCCAGCTAAGAGTCTTTCAATTCTTGTTTGGGGGATTTTCGCCCATTCTTCCTTGCAAAAGGCTTCTAGTTCTGCGAGATTCTTGGGCTGTCTTGCATGCACTGCTCTTTTGAGGTCTATCCACAGATTTCCAATGATTTTTAGGTCGGGGGACTGTGAGGGCCATGGCAAAACCTTCAGCTTATGCTTCTTGAGGTAGTCCATTGTGGATTTTGAGATGTGTTTAGGATCATTATCCTGTTATAGAAGCCATCCTCTTTTCATCTTCAGCTTTTTTGTTTACAGACGGTGTGATGTTTGCTTCCAGAATTTGCTGGTATTGAATTGAATTCATTCTTCCCTCTACCAGTTTTTCTCCAAACTTTCCCACGTCCTCACCACAAAATTCAGCGTCAGAAGTTTGCAAAGGAACATCTAAACAAGCCTGATGCATTTTAGAAACAAGTCCTGTGGACTGATGAAGTTAAAATAAACTTGTTTCCAAAATGCATCAGGCTTGTTTAGATGTTTGGAGAAAAAAAGAGTGCAGAATTTCATGAAAAGAACACCTCTCCTACTGTAAGCACGGGGGTGGATCGATCACGCTTTGGGCTTGTGTTGCAGCCAGTGGCACGGGGAACATTTCACTGGTAGAGGGAAGAATGAATTCAATTAAATACCAGCAAATTCTGGAAGCAAACATCACACCGTCTGTAAACAAAAAAGCTGAAGATGAAAAGAGGATGGCTTCTACAACAGGATAATGATCCTAAACACACCTCAAAATCCACAATGGACTACCTCAAGAAGCATAAGCTGAAGGTTTTGCCATGGCCCTCACAGTCCCCCGACCTAAAAATCATTGGAAATCTGTGGATAGACCTCAAAAGAGCAGTGCATGCAAGACAGCCCAAGAATCTCGCAGAACTAGAAGCCTTTTGCAAGGAAGAATGGGCGAAAATCCCCGAAACAAGAATTGAAAGACTCTGCTGGCTACAGAAAGCATTTACAAGCTGTGATACTTGCCAAAGGGGGTGTTACTAAGTACTGACCATGCAGGGTGCCCAAACTTTTGCTTCGGGCCCTTTTCCTTTTTTGTTATGTTGAAACTGTAAAAGATGGAAATAAAAAAGTAATCTTGCTTAAAATATTAAAGAAATGTGTCATCTTTAACTTTATGCCTTTTGGAAATCAGGTCATCTTTTACTCACTTAGCTATTCACAGTAACAGAAATTTTGACCAGGGGTGCCCAAACTTTTGCATGCTACTGAAAGCTAGTGAACACCACAACATAGCTTTGCTTCATACCATTATCAATCCTGAACTCAGATATTTTATTCTCTTATTGCATGGTTAGCTTTATTTTCCCAAGGAACACCTTTAATAGGGACACTACCTTGAGTGGATGTTTTAACTTTACTATAGATGTCTTTCCTGCTATGATTATCAAATAACTCCAGGAGGTGCCTGTTGTTTCACTGCTTCCTTCCCACAAAAATGCAGTGGGAAGCAGGTGGCAATTATGGAACATCCGGTTCCGAATCTACAATAGCACTCGGGGTAGTCTCTTTCAGCAAGGACATAGGGATTCTTTTCAGTATGACCCTCATCTACACATTACCAACCATGCTTAACAGAAAAATCCTTCTGTAACTAACGTAGTCAGCTCTGTTTCAGTCTGGACAAGATCTATACAAAAAGATTCAGAACTGCTTTGAATAGAGGGGACCTTCATGGTACTAAAGATGAGTCAAAGAGGCACTTGAATATACTTATAAAATGATTACAGACCTGGAAGCAAAACATGGTAGCACTCAGATGAGTGAACAAGAAACAAAGAGATGAATGAAAATCCCATCACAGAGAAAGATGGTACCATCCTGACTGACAGCCAAGAATAACTTTGTCGTTGGACTGAGCGTTACACTCAAAAAGTAATTATCAAAATTAAGGTACCTATTGAGCCCTGGTTATTTATGTACACAATATTCTGAAGCTTAGACGGGACGATTTATGTAATTAGTATTTTATAAAGCACAGTATAAAATATTTTCAAACAAGCAATGATTTTGTTGATAGAAGAATTCACACTCAATGAAGATCCCTTCTCCCCCCAACCCCCATCTTGAATGCACATTACATCAATAATTAAAAAGCAGAAAAATCACATAGGTAAGGCACCTGAATATTTCAAGTATCCCAATAATTTCTGTGAACTTGCACTTGGGTAGAAACATCCTAATGCTGCAGAACTTGCTCAACAAATATTGAAGAATTCATTTCTCCACCCAGTTTTGGATTGGTATGGGCCTGGGATTAACAATGTCCAAGCCAGGTGTACAAATATACACAAGAGTGGTTGGGAGATTTATCCTTGGGCATTATCTTCTTCCATATCTCAGTCCTGAGGCTCCCCCTTCCTGAAACTCATGAATAGCTAAACCCTTCTAATTCAGTGAAACATTTATTTAATAACCTAAATGCTGAAATACAAATTTAGGTGTTATCATAAAACAACAGTATTTTTTCAAGTACATGCATACTGTGTAATTCTCAAAATCCTCAGTTTCTAGTATTCATCTCGTCTTCAAGACAATTTTCTCTTAAATTATGTGGATTGCCACTCTTTTCGATATTGATTGTACAACTCCTCTTGCCAATGAATGTAGGTGAACCGCCTCTGCCCGTCTTCTATTAATAGCGCTCTTCAATTGATTACTGAGAGAGGTACAAGAAAATGACCTATGTTTAGCCTCTTCTATATAGCTGCCCCTAAATGGTACTCAAATATTTAAATAACACATCTATTATTGGGAACATGCCAACTGGCACAAATTACTATTTTATTACAATATAATACAGCATATCATCAATCTTGTATTTCTAATGAATGCAAAATATTTGTTTCAACAACTATTTTGCTCTTAATTGATGATGTTGCTGTACTGTCTAAACCTCACAGGTTTTGCCCACTAGAAATTTACTCTGACCAGAATGCTGAACAGGAATAGATCATTTTGTTATTTTTAATTGTTCTTTTATCCATCATAGACTTAAAGTCTTAAAGGAGCACTATGTCATGAAATCATTTGCAGTTTGAAAAGAGGAAACTGTGCTGTATCATCTTAGGTAAAGTTAAATTAAATTTCTGTATTAAAAAGTGCACTTACATGAAAAGAAATAATTAAGTACCATTTGCTGAATAAACTGAACTACTACATCACATTTTCCTGAAGCTGTATTTCTCACCTTTCATATCCGAGCGGATAACAGTAGGTGACAAATCATCATAGTTGTTCATCATGCTGATATCCCCTGATGTGAAGCTAACAGTCAGCAGTGGCTTGCTGTTTTGAATTGGCAAGGGATATATTGCTGGACCATCTGAAAGAAATACAAATTCACTTATAATTTCTAGGCCTAGTTAACAATTCACTAATTTCTATAAAATTATTTCTTCAATCATTTAATATAGCCTAGTTCGTCAGCTGATCAACTTAAATTAAAATTTAGATCAAGGTATTTAAATTAAGTATAGCAGCACAAAACTATGTTTAATTAATTTGCTCAATTCTACTAAAAATTATCAAATCCAAATTATGAATTTTGATTTTAATTTGTACCAACTGTGGCTTTAGAAGTTGGCACATTAGGTCACACCCCAGAGACTTGGGCACAAAAATCTAGGCTGCCATTTCTTTACCAGGAAAGAAGTGTCAAAGGTACCATTTTTTGAATGAGATATTAAACCTTGATTATATATGCTGTCTCAGGTGTATGTAAAAACAAAATCCCATGCCACTATTTCAAAGAGCAGAGAAGTTACCAAAAGGTACCAACCAATATTTATCCTTCGATGGTCATCACTAAAGCAGTTTAACTGGTGCAGCCCATGTCCAAATGCTACCTAGATCTTGCCACATGCAGATATAGGCTGGTTCATTAGCTGAGACACTGTGGAAGGAAAGTCATTAACAAGCGCTGGAGGAACTCAGTGGGTCAGGCAGCATCTATGGAGGGAAATGGACAGTCAACCTTTTGGGTCAAGACCCTTCATCTGTACAGTCCCCTCTCACCTTAAAGCTATGCTCTCTAGTATTCCAATATGGGCCTAATACAGGCAAAATGTAGATAGGATCGTGGTCCACATGGATGAGGTGAGCACACAGTTTCTGTTTCAGATCCTATCTTTCTCATCTGGGTCTGCAAGACTTTGATCTGATTGTTAGATGTGGGATTGCTTAGCTCTGCCCATGCATGCAGTCCTGTGTTAAAACTTCAGGTTGGCACCTCAAAATTACATGCCCCAGAAATGGATCCTGGAATCCCCTTTCGCACTCACTGAACCAGGATTGGTGGAGTGAGGTTTATGTTAAGCCATGTGGTTACTGATCATGGTGGATCCTACTGTTGCTGGCCCACATTGCCCTGTAAATGTCCAGATTTGATATGATAGGGGTCTGAATTTTTCCCATTTAGCAAAATAATAATCTGTCCCATTTAGCAAGGAAAGAGCTTCAACATCTCTTCCAAAAGATTACCCCCTCCCCAAATGAGTAACTGCCAATTGTAAAAGTCATCACAAATGTGGACTAAGGATTCTGAAAACCTCTGAAGATTTGGCATGCATATTCCCATGAGGAGAACACCTTTAACATTTGTGTTTTCAATACTATTTAAATTAATTGCTTATGAATTCTTAGCTTCATTGCTGGAAATAAATATTTTAGAAAAGGCTGTTTTTATCAAATTTAGCACTGGTCAGGCCGCAAAAGCAAAAACTGACTGAAGCAACCAGGCATGATTCATTGCTGGCACAATATTTAGCAACCATGAATACTCTATTTCTAGTATTTCCAGCCCACATTGTGTTAACTTAGGTGGACATACAGCTACCTTGTGGTGGTGAATAGTCATCAGAATCTGTGTCACTCTCGCTACTGTCCTCCACCAGGAAACTGGGATAATTCCAAGACATTCCCAGGATACCTTCAGATTCATGGAGTAATACATGAGCCAGCATACGTCCATGGCAGTCCATCACTATCACTTGCCCATCAGCTGTACCAAACAGCACCTAGAATGAAATACAAAGTGAACACAAACTACACAAATGAACAAGGATATTTGCAACACATTGTATTTCATTAAAATACCTCTAGGAAATTAATTCAGAACTTTAAAATTGAAGCAATAATGAAACTGTAGATCATTTTATAGAAGACAAACTTGGACTTCTTTGCTTTACAAAGATTAGGTTTAAGAGCAGTTTTGTACATCCAACTTTCATTCCCGCTGTCAAATCACACTTTTGCCTTCACTATTCTTTTCAACTATACAATTCATGAGCAATAAAGCTCCTCTATGCAGTCGGATTTAACTGGGTATCTGGCACTCTTTTTGACAAGATAGAGTTAAGAAATGCTGTCACAAAACTGCAGATGCTGGAAATCTGGAGCAACACGCAGAATGCTGGAGGAGCTCAGTGGGTCACGCACCATCTATGAAGGAAAATGGACTCTTGACATTTTAGGTTGGGGCCCCCTCCCCCCACCTTTTAAAACTGGCTCTCTCCCTCTTTCTTTTCAGCCCTGATGAAGGGTCTCGACCCGAAACATCGACTGTCCATTTCTCTCCATAGATGCTGCCTGACCCGCTGAGTTCCTCCAGCATTTGTGTTGCTCAAGAAAGGCTATTCAAAATTCATTAACTACAAAAGGATTTCTAAAATAACAACAGTTAATCCTGCAGTTAAATTGAACTGGATTATCAGTATTGTTTACATTTGCGATCAGTTTGTCTTTGTCCACTTTTAGAACATAGAACAGTACAGCACAGGAATAAGCCCTTCGGCCCATGATGTTGTGTAGAACTAAACTAACAACACCCAATCCCTAACACATCGATCACTACCCTGTCTTCTATGGGCAAGCCAATTCTTACAAATAATAACTTGCCATCCTTCATGAGGAACTTTGCTAGCAGACTACAAAATTCTGTTAATCTGCAGTTCTATTTCTACCAAGGTTAATGCAAGTCACACACAATGGGAATCAATTACTTAGTAAGCAAACTTTATAGGTTGGTTCAGTTAATAATGTTATCATTGTATTCTGCACATTGGGTTCGACCATCTGGATTACTTAATCACAACAAAGTGTACTTAAAACCACAGTGCACATATTTTATGTGACTTGTGAATGCATTGAGCAATGTAATAAAAAGGCATTCCACAACTTCACCTGCGTGAACAGTTGCCATGGGTTATCAAATGGTGTTGACATTTGCTAGTTATACCTGCAGTTGTCCATGATATTTATGGATGCTTATACTTTGGGTAGCATTTAGCGTAATTAGGTATCAGGGACTCATTATATTGTACTGTAATTACCCTTGCATTGATTGAATCTATTTGAATTAATTGCAGTCCACTTGCTATTTCCCTTGATCCTCCTACCCTTCCAGCCTAACTGAATGATGCCAATGCATAACTTGCTGCATAATGCTGACTAACCCATTGTATATCTTTGATCTTAAAATAACAAGCAAAACAGTGAAATAAAGAACACTTAGAAACAGATGAAGGGGAAGATTCCACCCCTTATGCCTGTTCCACTATTCATAGCTGATCTTTTACTTCAGGGCCACTTTCCTGCACTGACCTCATTTCTATTCCTTTAATATCTAAAAATATATTGATCTTGATCTTCAATATACTCAGCCATTGAGCCTCTACATTAATGATGTATCAGTCCATTAAAGGAATACATGTGAAATGCAAGTTGAAAAAGATGTGGAAGAGAAAGTACACATGAAGTATTCAAGGGAAGAGCAAGTGAAACCCCTCATTTTCTAACAGTTTTGCATACAACATATAATATTCCTAGCAGTGGTATGAAATTATTCTCTCTCCTCTGTGAAGGCTTGATTCACATTAAAAATTCTGAGGGACAGGACTGAGGCAGGGATCGATCAGGGACAGTCAGCACAGCTTTGTTGTTGGGAGATCCTGACTGACTAATTTGACTTTTTAAAGTATTAACAAAAACTTCAGTAAAGCCTTTGACAGGTCTCCCATGAAAGGCTAGTCCAAAAGACTAGAGCTTATGGGATCCAAGGCAAAATAGCAAAATAATACGCAGGTGCAGCTAATCATTAGCAAAGCAAATGGTTTGTTAGGCCTTTATTAGGAATGGATTCAAGTGGTGGAGTAAAGAATATTTTACTGGAATTGGTGAGACCACATCAAGAATACTGTATATAGTTTTGGTCTCTTACCTTAAAAAGGATACATTTGTCGAAGACAGAGTCAGCAAAGATTCACTAAACTTGTTCCAAAGAAGGCAAGTTTGTCATATTCTCACAAGTTTGTCATATTCTCGCAAGTTTGTCATATTCTCGCAAGTTTAAAAGAATGAGAGGTGACCTCTCGAAATGCACAAGATTCTTACAGGACTCAACATGCTTGGTGCAGGGAGGATGCTTCTCCTTGCTGGCGATTCTAGAACCTGGAGTCACAGTCTCAGAAAAAAAGGTAGGACTAGGACGAAGAGAAATTTTTTCACACAGTGTGGTGAATCTTGGCTCTTTCTCCCCAGATGCTCAGTCATTGAGTTAGTTCAAAACAGAGGTCAATAGATTTCTGGATATTAAAGGAATAAGGGATATGGGGCTAGTGCAGGAAATTGGCACCGAGGTAAAAGTTCAGCCATGATCTTGATGAATGGCAGAGTAGGCTCAAAGGGTCATGATCCTACTTATGTTCTTTTGCTGCAGTTACAGTGAAAGGGCCTCACAAGCTCAACCTCTACCATCGAGGAAGAAAAGGGAAGCAGACACATCAGAATCTACAAGTTCTGCTCCAAATCACACATTCTCTAGACTTGGAAATACACAATCGTGTACTTGTAGCATCATACAGCACAGGCCCTTCAGTATGATGACATCGTACCCACCTACACTAATCCCATTTACTAGCACTTGGTCAGTAGCCTTCTATGCCTTAGCTATTCAAGTGCTTGCCTAAATACTTCTTAAATGTTGTAATAGCCTCTGCCTCCACCACCCTCTCAGGCAGTGCACTGCAGATTCCAACCATCCTCTGGGTGAAATTATTTTCCCCTTCATATCTCCTCTAACTCCTCATCTTAAACCAGTGCCCTCCGGTTTTAGAGATTCTATTGTTATCTGCTCTATCAGAGACCCCTCATAATTTTGTACACCTCTTTTGGGATCCCCATCAGCCAACTCCCCTCCAAGGAAAACAAACTCAGCCTATCCAGTATCTTCCTCATAACGAACAGATCCTAGTAAATCTGCAATGGTGACCCAAAGTTGTAGAAAGTTATACCATGACCCCCATGATCTTATGTTCTGTTTCCCAGTTCATGCAAACCAGTATCTGTCAGTGGGTCTTACTCATGAAACTCCCCACCCGACAACACATTCACACTATCAAAGAAAAACTGCAGTGACTTACGGAGGGGGCTCACACCACTCTCGAGGGCAATTACAGAAGAATAATAAATGGTGGTCTGATAGTGACTTCCACCATCCAAAAATAAATTAAAAAAGGAAAACACGTTTTCTGCAACTTCACTCCGTAACATAGAATCCTAAAGCTTCTGCAGGACAACGTACAGGCCATAATTTTGTCCTGTAGCTCTTGCATCCCACAGTTTGCTGCTGTATTCCATCAGTCCATACAATTCTTGTAGACTGCTCAGGATAAATATGTCAGCCTGTAATTCATTTCTGTATAATGCAAGAGATTTGTTCCAAATAGAAAGGATCTATACAAAAATCACAGTTCGAGTATTCTGTGCAATTTGGGGCTCCACACCATACAAATGCTGTTAAGAAGTTGAATACAGAATAAAAGTTTAAAAAAAAGGGGGGCGCGGAGGGGGAGTAAGTTGAGGATAGGAGCTCCAGGGTCTATGATGAAAGCTGCATATCAGACAAATGTTGGAGGGATGGAAGGGAGTGGTTGTAGCAACAAGATACTGGTACTTCAGGTGAGATAGAGGTGGAGGGAAGAGAGCAGAGGGAGTTCCCTTTTTTGATTCAGGGGAACATCAACGCAGCAGTTGAGATGACACCACTGAAGGATCATTTGGTGAGTCTTTGAGTAGAATGAGAAATAAGAAGGGGATGATCACGTTGTTGGGATTGTACTACAGGCCCCCAAATAGGGAATTAGAGGAACAAATGTGCAGGGAGATTGGAGAGAGTTGTAAGTATAATAGGGTTGTCAATGTTTCCTGACATTTACTGGGATTGCCATGTTAAAGGTCTAGATGGGGTGGAATTTATTCAGTGGGATCAGTAAAGTTTCCTCAGGCAGTATATAGAGGGCCCTACCAGACAGGGGGCAAAGCTTGATCTACTCCTGGGAAATAAGAAAGGGCAAGTGACTGAGGTCACAGGAGGGGAGCACTTTGGAACTAATGGACCATACTTCCATTAGTTTTAAAATAGTATGGAGCAGAATTGGTCCACAGGTTCAAGTTCTGAGTTGGGGCAAGGCAAATATTGATGGTACTAGACAGGAGCTTGCAAAGGTTGAATGGGCTAGGTTTAGTTTGTGGGCAAAGGAACCTCTGGCAAGTGGGAGGTTTTTAAAAGCGAGATAGCAAGAGTTCAAGGACGACATGTTCCCGTTAAAGGCAAAGCAGCTGGGAGTTGGGAACCCTGGATGTCAAGGGATATTGTAACTCTGGTCAAGAAAAGAAGGCAGCTTGGGTCAGATACAGGCAGCTGGGATCAAATGAATCACTGGAGGTACACAGAATATACTCAAGGAGGAAATTAGGAGGGCCAAGAGCGGGCATGGCAGAAAAAAATTAAGGGGGAGAATAGGGCCTCTCAGACCAAGACAGAAATGTGTGGAGCCACTGGAGATGGGCAGAGTTCTCAAATATTATTTCTCCTTTGTTTTTAAACATGGAGAAAGATGTGAAGACTTGGAAACCTGTCAAAATTAATGGAGATGTTTTGGGAGCAGTCCATATTACAGTAGAACGTGTGGTGAAGATGTATGAAGTAGACAAATCTTCAGGTCCAGACTAGGTATATCCAAGAACGCTATGGGGAAAGCTGGAGAAGAAATTGTGGGAGCCCTCACTGAGATATTTCAGAAACAGATTTATTACCACTGACATATGTCATGAAATTTGTTGTTTTGTGGCAGTACAGTGCAAGACCATAAAAATTACTACAAGTTACAAAATAAGTAATTAGTGCAAAAGAGGGACAACGAGGTAGTGTTCATGGACCTTTCAGAAATCTGATAGCAGAGGGGAAGAAGCTGTTCCTAACACAATGAGCATGGATCTTCAGGCTCCTGTACCTCCCTCCCGATGGTAGTAACACAAAGAAGGTACGTCCCAGATGGTGAGAGTCCTTGATGATGGATGCTGCCTTCTTGAGGTGCTGCCTCTTGAAGATGTCCTTGATGGTGGAGAGGGTTGTGCCCGTGATGGAGCTGGCTGAGTCTACAACCCTCTGCAGCCTCTTTCTATCCTGCACTTTGGAGCCTCCATACCAGGCGGTGATGCAACCAGTCAGAATGTACATCTATAGAAACTTGCAAGAATCTTTGGTGACATACCAAATCTCCTCAAACTCCTAATGAAGTGGACCTACTGGCATGCCTTCTTCATGATTGTATCAATGCATTGGGCCCAAGATTGAGATGTTTACGGCCAGGAACTTGAAGCTGCTCACCCCTCAATGAAGACTAGTGTGTGTTCTCCCGACTTCCCCTTCCTAAAGTCCACAATCAATTCCTTGGTCTTGAGTGCGAGGTTGTTGTTGCGACACCACTCAACCAGCCGAACTGTACCCCTCCTTATCATCTGAGATTCCATCAACAACAGTGGTGTCATCGGTGAACTTATTGATGGTGTTTGAGCTGTGCCTAGCCACACAGTCAAGAGTGTAGAGAGAGTAGAGCAGTGGCTAAGTACACTCGGTCTTTGCTATCCTCTGGCAAGGTGCTGGAAGACTGGAGGATAGCAAATGTTGTGCCTTTAAGGGCTGCATGGATAGACCTGGTAATCATTGACCTATTAGTCTACCAAATGCGGTAGGTAAGTTGCTGGAAAACATTGAGGGACAAGATATACTTACATTTGGAAGGGCAAGGGTTGATTAGGGTAGCTAGAATGGCTTCATGAGTGGGAGATTTTGTCTTATGAATGTGATTGAGTTTTTTTTTGATGAAGTGACGAGGAAGATTGAGGAAGGAAGGGCAGTAGACATAGTATATATGGATTTAGTAAAACTTTTGATAAGGTTCCATATGGTAGGCTGCTCTGGAAAGTTAGATTGCATGGCACCCAAGGAGAGCTAGCAAACTCAAAACAAATGGTAGGAAACAGATGGTGTAAGGATGTTTCTCAGACTGGAGGTCTGTGACGAGTGGTGTGCCCCAGGGGTCGGTGCTGGGCCCATTGTTATTCGTCATCTATATTAGCGACTTGGATAAGAATACATGAGGAATAGTTTATAAGCTTGTAAATGACGTAGATGACACTAAAATTGGTGGTGTCGTAAACAGTAAAGGGGACTATCAAGAATTGCAGTGGGATCTTGATTGGCTGGGTAGGTGAGCTGACGAATAGCAAATGGAATTTAATTCAGCTAAGTGCAAAGTGTTACATTTTGGAAGGACAAATTAAGGTAAGAATTTTACATTGAACGGAAGGGACCTGGGTACTATTGTAGAACAGAGAGACCTTGAAGTACAGGTGCATAGTTCCCTTAAAGTGGAGACACAGGTAGACAGGGCAGTGAAGAAGGCTTTTGGCATGCTGGCCCTCATCAGTCAAGGCATTGAATATAGAAGTTGGGAGGTTATGTTGCAATTGTACAAGACATTGGTGAGGCCACATTTGGAGCACTGTATTCAATTTTGGTCACCCTGTTATAGAAAGGATGTGATTAAACTGGAAAGAGTGCAAAAAAGATTTACAAGGATGTTGCCAGGACTTGAGGGACTGAGTTATAGGGGAAGGTTAGACAGGCTGAGCCTTTACTCTTCAAGCATAGAAGACTGAGGGGTGAACTCAGGGGTATATAAAATCATGAGGGGTATAGGTAGCGTGAGCGGTCCTTCCCTCCCCCAGAATTGGGGAATCGAGAACTAGAGGACACAATTTTAAGGTTAGAGGTGACAGGTTTAATCAGAACCTGAGGGGGCAACTTTTTTTTATATAAAAACACAGCAAGTGGTAGATATATGGAACCAGCTGCCAGAGGAAGTGGTGAGGCAGGTACATTTGATACATTTAAGTAATATGCGGATAGGTACATGGATGACAAGAGTTTAGAGGGATATGGGCCAAGTGCTGGGAGATGGGATTAGCTTGAATATACATCTTGGTCTGCATGGACACGTATGGGCTGAAGGGCCTTTTTCCCTGCTGTACAACTATGACTCTAGCATTGGAGAACATAACAGAGATCAGACTGGGAATAGTGATGGAAGATTTGGGTGAAACTTTTACATGTGAAATATTAATAGCAACAAGGTAACAAATTTTACAATGATAGCCAAAGATAACAGCTTTAATCTTTTCACTTATTTTACACAACACAAGGTAATAGTCTAGGGACTCCCACTATACTCCACTCTTAGCATCCATTCTGTCATCCCCCTCTTATAAAGAATCTTATAAAGAGAGCTGTAAAGGCAAAAGATGGGATTTGACAGACATAAGTACGAGAGGACATGGCTTTAGGGTGAAAGGGGAAAGGTTTAGGGGGAAACTTAGAGGGAACTTCTTCACTCAAAGAGTGGTGGGAGTGTGGAATGGGCTGCCACCTGATGTGGTAAATGCGGTTTCGCTCTTAACTTTTAAGAGTAAATTGGATAGATACATGGACAAGAGAGGTCTGGAGGGGTATGGGCTGGGGCAGGTAAATGGGACTAGCTGAATAATGTTTCGGCACAGACTAGAAGGGCCGAATGGCCTGTTTTCTGTGCTGTAAATTTTTCTATGGTTTCTATCTGAATACAAGGGAGTCAAGGGGTGTGGGGAGAGAGTGGAAAGTGGTGTTGAAGCCAAGAATGGAGCACACGCAAAGGGCTGAATAGCCTATTCATGCTCCTGTTATCTTATGTTCTTACATGGTCAATGGTTGCTTTTTGGAAGAAAGGATGGTAAACAATGGCAGGAATCTCTCTCTCTCTATATATATATTTATAAATATATATATATATACATATATATACATATACACACACACACACATAAATTTTTAAAATGACAAATTTCAGAGAAGAGTAAAAAAATTCCAAGTTTGCTGATGATCACAACTTAGAGATGTGACAAACAGTGAAGTAATACCTGTTGACAGTGACAGGACATGGAAAGACTAGCAGAGTGGATGGGCAAAGTAGAAGATGGAAATTAATGCAGAGGTGATGGAGTTTGGTAGAAGGAATGTAGAAAGGCAAGACAGGCTTCATGATACTGTTCTATTGAGTGTGTAGAAATAGAGATACCCTGGGGTTCTTGTACATAGATCCTTGAAGTAGGGCATGCTTAAAGTGGTCAACAAAGCACATGGGATCTTGGGTTTCATAAATAGAGGTATCAAGTTCAAAGGCAGCAAATTATACCAAACCTTTAACACTTAGATTAGGTGACAACGATGTTATTGCATCGAGTTTCTGCTCCCCATACTTTAGAAGGGCTTGAAGTTCTTTGAGAGGGTGCAGAGTAGATTCACCAGAATAATTCCAGGAACGAGGGATTTTAATTACAAAGTTAGGTTGAAGATTCTGGGACAGTTCTCCTTAGAGCAAAGGAGGTAGAGGGGAGATTTAAAATTGTGACAGGTTTAGGCAAGATACTCTTGAGAAAGGCTGTTCCCATTAATAGAGTGGTCATGACCTGGAACTTACTGCCTTTCGAGTGGTGGCAGCAGAGAAAATCACTGACTTCAAGAGGAAATTAACTAGTAATTGAGGGAAATAAACTAGCAGGACAACAAGGAAATGGAACTATCTGGATTGCAATTCAGCAAACATACATGCATTCAGTGGGCCAAATGGCCGCCGTCTGCAACTTCCAGTGACAATGACTTGCAGAAAATAAATTGATGAGAGAACTCCTGGTGAAACTTTACAATTTTCACATGTCTAAATACAGTACTAATACCTGTTGGTCATCAGGTGTCCATATTCCACAGGTAATCTGGCTGTCCAAATTAATCTCAGAAGACCAATGTCGCTGTCCACTGACAGATCCAACCAAGACAAAGCCATCTCGGTACGAAATGAGTGCCTGAGTACCATCATGACTCCAGGTAAAGTCACTCACCTGGAAAGCAGAATTGGAGGAGAAAAGTCAATTGTCATGCTGAAACTATTTTTATTCCCTTTCTTCATGATTTGCTGTTCTGGGCTAAATTATGCAAGGTCACTAACCAGAAACATCAACTGTTTCTCCCTCCATCAGTACTGCTTGATCTGTTGAGTATCTCGAGCATTTTGTTTTTACTTCATGTCTTCCACTTAATGTTTCCAGTTTTGGCAGTTTTTTGTTCTTGGACATGAATACCTACATTTTCTACTGCTAATCTCTTACTTGAATCACATTTGCAAAATGAGATTTTATATACTCATTTAAATGAGAATCCATGTCCTTTCATTGAGGCCTATATATCCTTTCTTTATAGATAACTCAATCCAAATCAACGCATTATGCTTGTACTTCTTCCCTGCACAGAGCTTCAATGTATCTTTCTGCCTGAAAACAGAATCGACAGACTAACTTACAGCCTGGAATTTCCTTCACTTTATTATCATCACAGTATAATGACTTGTAATGCTGAGTCTATCATTACAGAATATTTCTCAACTCCTTTAACTAATGGGGCAATCCGTTCTTCATTTCAATGAACGTTAATCTATCCACTTACCTAAATGACAGCAGGCCTGACATAGCCCAGCAAGTAGAGGCAAAGGGATATCAGCGGCCCTGAGTCAGCCCAGTGGGCTGGAGACTAGAGCCCTGGAGGAGAAAGGTGGTGGGCTGGAAACCCACAGGCCAGGGGACAGAACCATAGCACGCTGAGACCAGAGACCTAGAGCAGAACTATGTTGGGACCAACAACAAGAGGCTTGGGGCAGTGAGTGGACAAGGTGAATCAAAACTAACAACAAAATTAAGGAGCAATGTCACAGGAAAGCAGGTATGTGGTCAGTGAATATTAATCTATTTTCTCCTTACAGTAGTTATTTGATTTGAAAAAAGTGGTGAGAAATTAATGTTGTCAGGGTAGGTAAAATACCAGATGAGCAAACAATGAAAGTATATATTGCCTTTTGTCAAATGAATTAATCAAGTAACATGACAGGCACCCCAAACCATGGAATACATAGTCATAGGTAACTCCAGGATGCCTCCAATGACCTGCGATTCCAGGTGGTGCCATTGCCACAGGATCAAGGATATTCTGGAAGGGGAGGGTGAACAATGAGAGGTTGTGGTTTATTTTTCTGCCAATTATCAATGATACAAGTAGAAAAGGTATCCAGTCCTACAAGCTGATTTTAAGGAGTTAGCACCTGTGCCAGGGGCTAAAAACCATTGGTGGTTGTTTACTAAACTGATACCTGGAATAGACAGGTTGTCTTATGAAGGTCAGGCATGTATCTGCCGGAGTGTAAAAGAGTGAAAGGAGGCTTGACTGGAAAATATAAAGATTCTGACAGGTCTTGACAAGATGGATGTGAAAAGAATGTTCCTCTTGTGGGAGAACCTAGAACAAGAGGTTCCTTGTTTTAAAAATAAGTGGTTGCCCGTTTAAGGCAGAGGCAGCAAAATGTTTTGTCTGGAGCTCTCTTCCTCAGAGTGATGGAAGCAGAGTCTGAATATTCTTAAGAAAGAGGTAGATAGATTCTTGATAAGGCAGTGAAAGGTTAGCACAAGTAGACAGGAATGCAAAGTTAAGTGGACTATTTCTGTTCACAGGCCCCCAAACAACTGTGATAATGTAAAGCACAGCATAAACCTTGAAGGTGTACTTAACAAGGAAGTACAATATCATAGGGACTTTAATCTACATTTAGCTGAGCACACCAGATGTGCAGGAATACTTTGGAGCATGAATCATCTGGGCTTTCTAGGTCAGTGTGTTAAGAAACACAAGTGAACAGGCTATTTTAGATCTAGTAATGCATAATGAGAAATGGTTCAAAAGGCGTTAGAGAATAGTGATCAAATTATGACAGAATCTTGCAATAAAAGTGACTCAGTTCAATCTGTAACTAAACTACAAAGGCACATGACACAAGTTGGCTGTGGCAGTCCTGTGGATCTTTTTTTTATATATGTATAGGTTCTGAGGTGGTGAACAAGGCCAACAAAGCAACTCCACCATCTTCCACAGATAGACATGGTAGCTGATGGGATAAGCAGTCAGGTGGGTAGTTTGCAAGATGATCCACTGCTTCCATCGCTTAAACAGGTCCTCTGTGAGCTTCTGATGCATAGAACAGTGCAACACTGGACAGGTCATTCAGCCCACAATGTTGTGCCAATCCTGATGCCGATTTATAATAAATGTTCTTCTGTTTATCATCCATATCCCTCCACTCCCTTCATATTCATGTGTGTATCTAGAAGCCCCTTAAACTCTACCAAACTGCCTGATTCCACTACTACCCTGAGTAACCAATTCCAGACACCTACTACACGCAGCGTAAAAAACTTGCCCTCACACCACCTTTAACTTCCCCCTCTAACCTTAAAAGCATGTCCTCTGGTGTTTGACATTTCTACCCTGGGGAAAAGATTCTGACCATCTACCCTATCTATGCTCCTCAATTTTAAAAACCTCCATCAGGTCTCCCCTCAGCCTCTGATGATCTAGTTTGTCCAACCTCTCCTTATAGTTCTAATCCAGGCAACATCCAAGTAAACCTCTTCTGTGCCTTTTCCACAATTTCCACATCCTTCCTATAATGGGTCGACCAGAACTGCACACAATACTCCCAAGTGTGGTCTGACTAAAGTTTGTATAGCCCAGCACGACTTCCTTACTCTTGTACTCATACCACTACCAATAATGGCAAGCATGCTATACACTTTCTTTACCACCTTATCCACTTGCATAGCCACTTTCAGTGAATTATGGACCTGGACCTTAAGATCCCTCTGTACCTCAATGCTATAAAGGGGCCCACCCTTAAATGTATACTTTCTCCTTTCATTGACCTCCCAAAGTGCAACACCTCACACTTGCCTGGGTTTAAACTCCATCTGCCACTTCTCTGCCCATATCTGTAACTGGTCTATATCCTGCTGTATTCTTTGATAGTCCTTACACTGTCCCAACTCCATCAATCTTGGTGTCATCCAAAAACTTTTCTAATCCACCCGTCTACCTTTTCATCCAAATCATTGATATATATCACAAACAACAGAGGTCAAAGCACCGATCCTTGGCAGAACACTACTGTTTCACGGACCTCCAGCTAGCATAATAGCATGCCACCTCTACTCTCCGTCTTCTATGGGCAAGCCAGTTCCAAATCCAAACTTGCAATTTACCCTGGATCCCATGCATCTTTATCTTCCGAATCAACATACATGAGGGACATTGTCAAACACCTACTGAAGTCCACGTAGATAACATCAAGCACCTTTGTCACCTCCTCAAAAACAAACAAGTTTGTAAGACATGACCTGTTCTGCACAAAGCCATGCTGACTGTCCCTAAGCAGGCCAAATGTGCATAAATCCTATCCCTCAATATCCTCTCCAATAGTTTCCCTACCACTGACATGAGGCTCACTGGCCTATAATTACCTGGATTATCCCTATTTCTCTTCTTGAGCAATCCCTCCTTGAAATTCTTAATACCATCCTTTCTCCATTTTAAACTAAAGTGCGAGACAGGAAGGGGGCAAAACTAGGAATGGAAAGAAAGAACAATAAGGGGTAAAGCAAAATAGAAGGCAGAAAAATAGAGGGTAAAAAACAAATTGGGTGGCATTGCAAATAAGAATGTTAAAAAGGCTAGCCAAAAGGCCTTGTGCCTTCATGCACAGAGCATTCACAACAAGGTGGATGAACTAAATGCACAAATAGATGTAAATGGGTACTATTTAATGGGAAAAGGGGACGAAGGATGGGAACAGAACATCCAGCAGTATTCAATATACAGGAAGGGACAGGCAAAATGGAAGAGGAGGTTGGGGAGTGGTTGCAGATTAAAGAGATTAATAAAATAGTGAGCAAGGATATCAGTTTGGATGATGTGGAATGTACATTCGTAGGAGCTAAGAAATACCAAGGGGCAGAAAATGTACACAGACCCCAAACAGTAGTGATGTTAGGTGTGGCATTAAAACACGAAATTAGAGGCGTGTGAAATAGGATACAACTGTAATTGTGGGTGCCTTTAATGTTAATTTGATATTAGTTTATGGAAAAATTCCAGAGTCCATTATTAAAGATGTAGCAGCAGGGCAGTTGGAAAACAGCAACAGGACCTGTCAAAAACCAAAAGAGATTGCAAATGCTGGACTAACAATTTTGGCCTCTGCAAATGCTGCTTGACCCACTGAGTTCTTCCAGCATTCTATTTTTAGTTACAGGATTATCCAAAATCCGCATGGATTTATGAAAGGTATGCTTGACAAATTTACTGGAATTTGAGGATGTAACTAGCAGAATAGAGAAGGGAAAACCAGAGGATGTCATGTATTTTGGACTTCCAGAAAGCTTTTGGCAAGGCCCCACATATGATTTAATGTGCAAAATTAAAGCACATGGGATTGGAGGTACTGTACTGTTGTGGATAGAAAGCTGGTTGCCAGACACAAAATCAAGAGTATGAATAAACAAGTCCTTTTCCAAGCGGCAAGTCAGTGACAAGTGAGATACCAAATGGTTCTATACTTGGACCGCAGCCATTCATAAAAATATTGATTTTGATGAGGCAATTAAATGTAGTATCTCCACGTCACTGGACAACACAAAAGTTGGTGGGAGTATGTGCTGAAGATGCAGAGAGGCTCTACAGTGATTTGGACAGGTTGAGGGAGTGGACAGGTTAAGATGTGGATAATCACAAGGTTAATAACTTTGGTGGCAGAAACAGGGGGCAGATTATCTGAATGATGAGACATGAGGAAAGGGGAGGTACAGTGAGACCTGGGGGTCCTTCTACACCAGTTAATGAAGCACGTAGGTACTTAAAGAAGCCAAAATATATTCAAGGCTTAGATTTTTTCTTAGGGTCAGAGGGATCATACGATATGGGGAGAAAGCTGGAACAAGGTACTGAATTCGGATGCAACACAGAAGGCACTCAGGATGCTGGAGGAACTCAGCAGGACAGACAGCATCTATGGAGGGAAGTGGAGTGTCGACGTTTTGGGTCGAGACCCTTCATCTGGACTGAAGGATAGAGGGGAGATTGCCAGTACAAAAAGGTGGAGGGAAAGGGGATGAGGACACGAGCTGACAGGCGATAGCTGGTTCCAGGTGAGAGGAAGGGGTGGTGAATTTGGATGATCAGCCAGGGTCTATTCCTATTCTCTGTTCTACACAAATACATTTGAAAAGAGGCATCTTATTACATTTCATTTTGAAGTCTACGTATACCTTTAATGAAATTATTTTTAATCAACTTATTAAAAGCTACTCCTTTTACTTTTTCCGAAGAGCTCAAAGTCAGTCAATCAGACTAGGTTTCCCTTTAACAATTCCATGCTGGCTGCCCCTTCAGGATTCATGCTTCTCCAGTGAGAATTCATTTTGTTCTCGAGAAATGGTCTCTGGATATTTCCCGTTCAGAATTAAAATCATCAGCGTGGTATTATCAGGTTTCTCTCTCTCTCACTATTTCTGAACTGCAGTAAAAGATCTGAAATCCTTAGGTTCTCTGGCGGCCAGTGAGGAGAATTGATAAATTTTGGTCAGAGTCATTGATTGCCAAGAGCCATTCAAAACATTTGTCACTTCTAGTTGTCTCTCAATCTGGCTTTTGATGAATGGAATAAAATTACCTGGTGGTCCCGCCATTAAATTCAGCAGGATGTCCACATTGGCTGTTATCTGACAGTCAACCTCTACCTCAATCACCTTGACCTGCACCCATCACATATTTCAGAGACAATGTTTCTGCAAACAACTAATTAATGTTTTTTTTGCAATGACAGTACTACCCAAATCTGTCTTAATGCTTTTATCAGAGGTCCTTATATATAAACTGTGGTTCTGAGTCAACTGTTTCATTCACATTTGAAGTTCACATTGCTCTCTCAAATTATGCACGTCTAATGCTTACAAGAACAGTGATCAAGTCAAAACAGAAGTTTCCCCAGGATAGGTGAACTACACAGAACATTATTTAGATAATGGAGGAGACCACCGAAGCAATAAATGAGTTGGTGAGCGAGTTTGTACATCAATGGAAGCTGCTTTCACTTAGCCCGTGGGTGGGAGGAATTTATTTAATCGTGCTTATTCATTAGATGTATTTGGGAGATGAAAAATGAATAAATGTCACGTGAAATATGGTATGTTTGAGAGAAACATGCAACTTTGGACCTATGGTTTCCAAGGCTTTCAATCATGCCAGTTTTCTTTGCATCTTGATTTGGTCTGGTTTAGCCTATTGATAGTGACACAATCAAACAATGACCTGATTATTGTTGTATCTTACATTTGCCAGGATTGTAAAAGGTGAAGTACATGGAAAGCCCATTTTAATCTAGCAATTCCGATGCTCCTAGTTTATAGATTGGGTACTGTTAAAATGGAAAAGAGCAGTCCTGCAGGAGAATAATGTGTTAAATGGGCCTTGGGTTGGGGCAACTAGGGCAATTTCTAAACATATTCATCTCCAAGCCACTTTAGAAATCCTGACTGGATGGGGTAATACCGCTACTAAAAACTTCATAGGAATCCAGAAATGTATCATCCCTCTACGAAACTTCAAAACCACAAAATCAACTCTCAGACTTTTAATCTTTTGAGAGAAGTTTCAGTAGTTTTGAACTGAAATAGATTTTTAAAAAAAGGATATTTTCAACTATTTCATTCCAGTGATGTTTACCTGTGCTCCGCGGTCATTGACCAGTTCAACTGACCACCTGCCTTCATACTGAATCCACACAAAAATTCCTCCATCAGCATCACACGTTGCAAGTTTCTGAAATGGCTCATTCCAGCGCACAAGCACCACCTGAAAACAACCAGCCACAATTATGTCCATGATTTACATTAAGGGGGAAGAATAGCACATATGCTTGAAGTACAAGATCAGAAAAGATTAAGAGAAGAACTCAAAGTCAATGATTTTGTGTAAGTAACAGAAAGGGGTTTTTTGAAAAAGAAAGTTGGAAGTGAGAGGCAAGGAATCATCAACCAGACAATAAAAAAATGCCTTCCTATATTCTGACCAGTGTAAAGTTTTTTCAGAGGAGTTGGCAATGTACAGTGGCATGCAAAAGTTTGGGGCACCCTGGTCAAAATTTGTTATTGTGAATAGTTAAGTGAGTAAAAGATGAACTGATCTCCAAAAAGTCAAAGTTAAAGATGAAACATTCTTTTCAACATTTTAAGCAAGATTAGTGTATTATTTTTGTTTTGTACAATTTTAGAGTGAAAAAAAGGAAAGGAGCAACATGCAAAAGTTTGAGCACCCCAAGAGATTTGAGCTCTCAGATAACTTTTACAAGGTCTCAGACCTTCATTAGCTTGTTAGGGCTATGGCTTGTTCACAGTCCATCGTTAGGAAAGGCCAGGTGATGCAAATTTCAAAGCTTTATAAATACCCTGACTCCTCAAACCTTGTCCAACAATCAGAAGCCATGGGCTCTCTAAGCAGCTGCCTAGCACTCTGAAAGTTAAAATAAATGATGCCCACAAAGCAGCAGAAGGCTATAAGAAGATAGCAAAGCGTTTCGAGTTTCAGCCGTTTCCTCAGTTCGTAATGTAATTAAGAAGTGGCAGTTAACAGGAACGGTGGAGGTCAAGTTGAGGTCTGGAAGACCAAGAAAACTTTCCAAGAGAACTACTCATAGGATTACTAGAAAGGCAAATCAAAGCCCCCGTTTGATTGCAAAAGACCTTCAGGAAGATTTAGCAGACTCTAGAGTGGCGGTGCACTTCCTGCATCCTCACCACAAAATTCAGCGTCAGAAGTTTGCAAAGGAACATCTAAACAAGCCTGATGCATTTTGGAAACAAGTCCTGTGGACCGATGAAGTTAAAATAGAACTTCTTGGCCGCAATGAGCAAAGGATGTTTTGGAGAAAAAAGGGTGCAGAATTTCATTAAAAGAACACCTCTCCAACTGTTAAGCATAGGGGTGGATCGATCACGCTTTGGGCTTGTGTTGCAGGCAGTGGCACGTGGAACATTTCACCGGTAGAGGGAAGAAATGAATTCAATTCAATACCAGCAAATTCTGGAAGCAAACATCACACCGTCTGTAAAAAAGCTGAAGATGAAAAGAGGAATGGCTTCGACAACAGGATAACTATCCTGAACACACCTCAAAATCCACAATTGGACTACCTCAAGAAGCATAAGCTGAAGGTTTTGCCATGGCCCTCACAGTCCCCCGACCTAAAAATCATCGGAAATCTATGGATAGACCTCAAAAGAGCAGTGCATGCAAGACTGCCCAAGAATCTCACAGAACTAGAAGCCTTTTGCAAGGAAGAATAGGTGAAAATCCCCTCAAACAAGAATGAAAGACTCTTAGCTGGCTACAGAAAGCGTTTACAAGCTGTGATACTTGTCAAAGGGGTGTTACTAAGTACTGACCATGCAGGGTGCCCAAACTTTGCTTCGGGCCCTTTTCCTTTTTTGTTATTTTGAAACTGTAAAAGATGGAAATAAAAAAAAGTAATCTTGCTTAAAATATTAAAGAAATGTGTCATCTTTAACTTTATGCCTTTTGGAAATCAGGTCATCTTTTACTCGCTTAGCTATTCACAGTAACAGAAATTTGACCGGGGTGCCCAAACTTTTGCATGCCACTGTATGTTAAACAAGTGTAGAATAGAAAAACATTAGGTGCAGTCAATGGAGAATAGGGCCAGGTTGTGAAAGAAAGCAAATTGTTGGAAATGCAAGTATTTAAAGAATATATTTATTTGATTAAATCATGAGCTATAGAATTAGAACTTTGTCATTTTTATTTACTTTTTTTCCATTAGAAATAAAACTGTAATATATATCCAGTATTAATTGCTGATCTATATAGAATATGCATAATATAATCAAAGTTGCATTGAAATTATTCAGTAAAACAATCACAATACAGGCATAACATCGGGGGGGGGGGGGGGGGGGGGTGGGGCGGGAAGAGGCTGGAAATGTTTGTGTTCCTAAAGAACAGTCCACATCATGATCTTTCATAATGCGAAGCTGCGTCATTGCGCGAGTTTAAAAAAGATTGTATTTATTTACCTCTTTTCAGATAAATTCCGTGAGAGCAAGTTTTATTCCATATCTCAATTTTTTGGGGAGGTGATTTGTGAATTCCATTTAGGCCGAATTTCCATTAACCAAATGGCCATAACATGGGGTTCACCTGTGCTCATTAATTTATCTCTTCTAATATCATTCTGCAGTTCAAGATCCCAAATGTATATAAATATGGGGAATGTACCACCTACAAATCATAACCCATCTTCAAAGATATCTGTAAATATATTTCAGAGAAGACGACATGGAAGACCACTAGTCAGCATAGGAATGGTTTAATGTCCTCTCCTCCAGTCCATGGTTTCAATTAGTTGACCATTTTCATTCACAGCAAATTACTTCATATAAAAGGTGAAATTACACACTAACTGCAAAAAACAATTGCTTATTAACAATGAGAACCATTTGGCAAAATTTAAGGCAATATCAGTACGACTGGAATAAGAATGTTAAAATACACCATTAGCACCGTAGATACTTTAGTGCATCCTGGCTTCAAAACACATTTTTGTACATTTCATATTTGGATTAGACAATTCCAGCATGTGTTTGCTTAGGGCAGCTAAACTCTTCAGAAACAAAAATCCATGGACATCTTAGAAGCCTCTTGATGCAGCTATAAACTATGAACAACATCTCAAAGCAAAAACATTGTATGGGTTGGAAAAATGCTCAAATAATACTGAACAATTCAATTTACTAGTTAAAAAAATTAATTTTGCCTAACCTACCATATTTTCCACTGAGTTGTGGCAGAGCTAACAATAGGTTTGTCAGTCTGAATTGAAATATCAAAGTTAAAGTAATTCATTAAATTTATCAAGATTTTTGAGAGTGGCTCTGCTTGAGTTCTAACTGCTATGTTTGAGGTCACAGTATGGAGGCTTTGGCTGAGAGGCTTCGGTGAAGAGGCTGAGCAAATATAAGAGTAAAGGCAAGGTCTTTCAACTTTAAGCTTCACACTTGGTGCGTCAGGATGGCAGTGGTATGCTTGTCTTGCAGGATGTGGGAGATCAGGGAGACTTCCAGTGTCCCCAAGGACTACAACTGTGGGAAATGTGCCCAGCTGCAGCTCCTAGCTGACCGCACAAAGGAACTGGAGCTGGACTCATGCAAGATCATATGGGATGCTGAGATCATCATAGCTAAGACTATTAGTGAGGTAGTCACACCCAAGGTGCAGGCTGCAGGGAGTTGGGGTGACCACCAGGAAGGGTAGAATTCCCCTGTGACATTCCCTTAAAAAAACAAGCATACAGTTTTGGGTACTGTTTGGGGGGGAGGGGGTGGCGGGAGAAAAAGAGGATGACCATTCAGGAGAAAGCAGCAGCAGTCAGGTCTGGAAATTACAGGAGCTGCAAGAGAACCATGGCATTAATACATTTACTATAAACTTTACAAAATCATTTTTGGTTTAACAACCTTTAGATCAGCAAAGATAAAGAGCTAGAGTTTAGATCCAGTGAATAATGTGGGAACACATGGTATACTTGAAATAAGTAAACAAATGAAATTACAAAGCATAGAGATGGAACATCGTCATTTTATCGTCCTGTTTAGGCGTGAATAAAATACAACTTGAAACCTATGCTTTCTAAAATATTTCATCAATGTATTTGTCTAGTGTTGTTTCTGGATCTGCACTACATTTGAGATTAATCATCAACTAAAGCATTGGTGTATTATGTAACAACGAAGATGGCATAAGGTTATCTTTTATATTTACATCTTGCAATTGATAAGATTCTGTGACTACAAGGGTGCCATGAGTATATATTTTGTACATTTCAGAAAGTTTTTTTTTATTAAGAAAGGACAGTCACAAAGTTAATGAAACAGTGACATTTACATGCAAGGGACTACAGTTAAATGGATTAAGCATTTTGTGATGAATCCATGCGTGCTGAAACTAGGCCATCTTTACAAACATTAGAACATATAGAAGATAGAACAGTATAGCACTGAACAGACCATTCAGCCCACGATGTTGTGCCGATCTTGTTGCCAATTTATACTAAATATCCTCCTCCGGTGTATCATCTATGTCCCTCCATTCCCTTCATACTCATGTGTCTATCTAAAAGTCTCTTAAACTCCACCAAACTGTCTGCTTCCACTACTACCTCAGGTAGCCCATTCCAGGCACCCACCATTCTCTGCATAAAAAAACTCCCCCCCCTAACCTTAAAAGCATGTCCTCTGGTGTTTGACATTTCTGTCCTGGCGAAAAGATTTTTACTGTCTACCTTATCTATGCCTCTCTAATTTTAAAACCTGTATCAGGTCTCCCCTCAGCCTCCGACACTCTAGGGAGAACAACCTAAGTCTGTCCAACCTTTCCATGCCCTCTAATCCAGGCAGCATGCTGATAAACCTCTTCTGCACCCCTTCCACAGTCTCCACATCCTTCCTATAATGGAGTGAACAGAACTGCATACAATACTCCAAGTGCAGTCTGACTAAAGTTTTATACAGTTGCAGCATGACTTCCTTACTCTTAAACTCAATACCCCAATCAATGAAGGCAAGCATTCCATACGCCTTCTTTACCACCTTATCCACTTGCATAGCCACTTTCAGTGAACTATGGACCTGGACTCCAAGATCACTCTGTACCTCAATGCCATTAAGGGGCCTACCATTAACTGTACATTTTCTTTCATTTGACCTCCCAAAGTGCAACACCTCACAATTGCCCAGATTAAACTCCATTTGCCACTTCTCTGCCCATATCTGTAACTGATCTATATCCTGCTGTATTCTTTGATAGTCCTTTACACTGTCCACAACTCCACCAATCATGGTGTCAGCTGCGAACTTGCAAATCCACCCACCTTTCCATCCAAATCATTGATATATATCACAAACAGAGGTCCGAGCACCAATACTTTCAGAACACCACTGGTTATTAACATCCAGCCAGAATAACAGCCTTCCACCCCAACTGTGTCTTCTATGGGCAAGCCAGTTCCGAATTCAAACTTGCAATTCACCCTGGATTCCATACATCTTTGTCTTCTGTATCAACCTACCATGAGGGACCTTACCAAATACTTTAAAGTCCATGCAGATAACTTCCACTGGCTTACCCTCATCAAGCACCCTTGTCACCGCCTCAGGAAAAACTCAATCAAGTTTATAAGGCATAAGCTGCTCTGCATAAAGTCTCGCTGACTGTCCCTAAGCAGACCATGCCTTTCCAAATGTGTATAAATCCTGTTTTCTCCAATAACACCCCTACCACTGACATGAGGCTCACTGGCCTATAATTACCTGGATTATCCCTGCTTCCCTTCTTGAACAAAGGCACACCATTTGCAACTCTCCAGTCTCCAGGATAGCCTGTTGCTAGTGAGGACAGAAAGATCCTTGTTAAAGCCCCAGCCATCTCCTCACTTGCTTCCCTCAATATTCTGGGATATTATGCCATCAGGCCCTGGGGACTTATCCACCTTAATGCTTTTCAGAAGACCTAGCACTAACTCCTCCTTAACATCAAAATGTCCCAGCACATTAGCATGCCCCTCTGTTTTCACTATCCTCCAATTCCTTCTCCTCAGTAAATACTGACACGAACTACTCATTTAGTACCTCAGCCACTTGCTCTGACTCCAAGCACAAATTCCCTCCATTATCCTTGAGTGGACCTACCCTCTCCTTAGTTATCCTCTTTTCTTAATAAGAAGTATAAGATGCCTTTGGATTATCTTTGTCCCTGCTCTACCAAGGACATTTCATGACCCCATTTGGCCTTCCTAATGGTATGCTTGAGCACTTTCCTGCTATCTTTATATTCCACAAGGGCCCAGTCTGATTTTAGCTTCCTAAACCTTACGTACCCTTCCTTTTCCTTCCTGACTAAATTTAGGACCTCTTGGGTTATCCAACGCTCCTGTCCTTTTACCAGAGCATGCCAATCCTGAGCTCTGATCAGCTGGTCTTTAAACAACTCCCACATGTCAGACATGAACTTGCCCAACAGCAGCTGCTCCCCAATCAATGCCCCTTAGCTCCAGTCTATCCTGTTCATCATTTGCCCTCCCCCAATTTAGTACCTTCCCACAAGATTCAACTTTAACCTTACTCATAACTATCTTAAAACATAACGAGTTGAGGTCACTATTCCCAAAATGTTCACCCACTATCAAGTCTGTCACCTGGCCTGGCTCATTTCCCAAAACTAGGTCCATGTTCTCTCTTCTAGTTGGACTTTCTACACACAGTTTCCAGAACCCCTCTTGGATGCACTGAAGAAATCCTGCCCCATCTAAGCTTCTTGTATTAAGGAAGTTCCAGTCAATACTGGGGAAGTTAAACTCCCCCACTATGACAACCCTGTTGTCTCTGTGCCTTTCCATAATCTCTTCCTTTACCTCTCAGTGGCTATTGGGTGGCCAACGGTATAATTCCATCAGCATAATTGCACCTGTCCCATTTCTGAGCTCCACCCAAATTGTCTCTGTGGATGAGCCCTCCAGTATGTCCTCTGAGTACTGCTGTGACATTCTCCCTCATCAGTAGTGCAACCCCTCCACCTTTTTTACCCCACTCCTCTTTCTATCACAGCTAAAACAATGAAACCCAGGAATGTTGAGCTGCCAGTCCTGTCCCTCATGCAACCAAGTCTCTGTAATGGTAACAACTTTGTAATTCCATGTACTGATCCAGGCTAACTTTATCCTCCTTACCCATAATATTCTAAGCGTTGAAATAAACATTTCAGCCCATCGGACCCACCATGTTTATTATGTTGTCCCTTGCTGTCCTTCCTTTCAATCTTACTTGTCATTCCATCTTCCTTGCCCTCAACCCTACCACCTGTTGCCCTGCTGCTGTGGTTACCACCCCCCTGCCACTCGAGTTTAAATCCTCCCGAACAGCACTAGCAAACCTCTCGGTAAGGATATTGGTTCCCCTCCAGTTCAGATGTAAAGCATCTACTTTGTACAGGTCCCACCTGCCATCTTGTTTGTATAGTCCCACATATTGAACTGCACTATGTATCTATTTCTCACCTCACTAGCACATGGCACGAGCAGCAAATCTGAGATTACAACCCTGGGAGTCCTGCTTTCTAACTAGTTCCCTAAAATCACATTGCAGGACCTCATCCCTGTTCCTGCCTATGTTATATGGACCACAACCTCTGGCTCCTCCCCCTCCCCCCACAAAATGCCCTGTACTGCTGCAACATCCTTGATCCTGGCACCAGGGAGGCAACATACCATCCTTGAGTCTCAATTGCAGCCACAGAAACTCCTATCCACACCATTTACTATCAAGTCCCTTATCACTATCTGTCTGACTGCACCCTTTCCTTCTGAGCCGGTCACAGTTGCTAGACACCTGACTGCTACTGCTGCTGCTAGCCCCTGAAAGATCATTCCACCCCACCCCCACCCCCCAAACAGTATCCAAAGGGGTATACCTGTTAGTGAGGAGAATGGCCACAGGGGAATCCTGCACTGTCTGCCTACTCCCCTTATTTTTTCTGGTGGTCACCCATCTTTCTGTAGCCTGCACTTCAAGTGTGACCACCTCACGAAAACTCATCGTTCCAAATACCCACAATCCTGTGTGGAAAAACTTGCCTCTCAGTTCCCTTTTAAAATCTTTCCCCTCTCACCTGAAATCTACATTCTCTGGTTTTAGGCTCAACTATTCTGGGTAAAAAAACTGTGACCATCCACGTTATCTATTCCCCTCATGATTTTATATAGCTCTACAAGGTCATCCCCTCAGACTCCTATGCTCCAGGGGAAAAAAGTCCCAACCTATCCAGCATCTCCTTATAACTCAAGCCCTCTAGTCCCAGTGAATCTTTTCTGCACTTTTTCCAGCTTAATGACATCTTTCCTATAACTGGGCAACCAGAACTGTACACAATACTCCAAGTGTGGTCTCACCAATGACTTGACCATTTGCAACATGATGTCTCAACTTCAGTACTCAGCGTCCTGACCAATGAAGGCAAGCAAGCCAAATGCCTTCGTCACCACCCTGTCTACCTGTGTCGCTACTTTCAGGAACTATACCCCAAAGTCTCTGTTCTACGACAATCTCCAGGGCCCTATCATTTACTGTGCTAGTCTTGCCCTGGTTTGACTGACCAAAACACAACACTTTGCACTTGGAGTTAAATTCCATCTGCCATTTTTTGGCCCACTTTCCCAGTTCACCTAGATCCTGTTGTAATCTTAGATAACCTTCTTCCCTGTCCACTACACCACCAAATTTGGTGCAGTCCACAAACTTACTACCCATGGTAACAACATTGTCATCCAAATCATTAATGTAGATGACAGACGACAGTAGGCACAGCACCAATCCCTGTGGCACACTACTGGTCACAGGTCTCCAATCTGAACAACAACCCACTACTATGACCCTGTCTCCATCCACCATTTTTGTATGCAGTTGGCTAGCTCATCTGGAACCCATCTGACCTAACCTTCCAGACTAGCATACCATGCCAGACCTTGTCAAAGGCCTTGTTAAAGTATACGTAGACAATGTCTACTGCCCTGCCTTTGTCAATCTCCTTTGTTACCTCTTCAAAACAACTCAAATTTTGAGGCACAATTTTCTCTGCACAAAGCCTTGCTGACTATCCCTCATCAGTCTGTGTCTTTCAAAATGCTGGTAGATCCTGTCCCTCAGAATCCCCTCCAATAACTTTCCCACTTAGGTTAGGCTTACCAGCCTGTAATTCCCTGGCTTGTCCATTTTAAATACTCTGGCACATAGCTCCAAAACCATCCACCTTGGTGGATCTAGAGTTGTACGAGAATGCAAATCTCATGTCAATATCTCCTTGTCCATCAAATAGATTACATTTCAGGGAATTTCCATAAACAGGATAACATCTGGGGAAGAGACAATAGAAACTCCCAGAAAAGGACGACTTGTTTCCCTTTGGGTTTTGGGGTTCTGAGACAAGGCCAATGTGGTAATCACAAACTATTCCACCGATGGGCCAAGAGGTGCCTGACAGGTTGGGTGGGTTAGTAGTCTGTGAAGCTGTGCATTCCTTCTGCCATTTACATAAGACTTATGTGTGCTCCTAGTAAGTGGACTAGAGGTTCTGAATAACACTTTGAATTCTTCTTCTACATCCAAGCAGGCTATAGATTCCCAAGAGTCAGTGGGGATGTTGCATTTTTCCCCCAGGCAGAACATCTTTGACTCTGTCTGCCTGGCAATCTCTTCTTGTGAACCAGTTCAAAACAGAGTCTCTGTTTTGGGAGTCTGATATTGAGCATGTGAACAATGTGACCTGCCCATCAGAGCAGATTGAGTGCAATTAGGGGCCTCTGTGCTGGGGATGTTGGCCTGGGATATTGGTTCACTTATCCTTCTGATGAACTTGGAGAATTTTGGAAACTTCGTTCAGGTGTCTTGGAACTCCCTCCTCAAATTTGTAAGCTCACAGAAACTGACCACTGTTTTACATTTACTTTGTGTCAGCACGCAAGCCATGATCCTGAACAACTGGTCTATAACAGAGCCAAACGTGTAGGGCAATGTTTCTGGCTGCAGTGGGGCACCTCAGCTGCAGTGAACCTCCCACAGGAGTGGAGCTAATTTTCAGAACTAAAGGGACACTACTCTCCAGAACCAAGGTCACTCCAGCTCAGCAGTTGAGCTGCACTATGCAGTCAATGCTTGCGTTCATGCACACTATGAGCCAGAATTCAAAGCCAAAGTTGACTCATTCACTGAGGCATGTAAAAGGATAGGCCTTACACTCAACACCTGCAAGACCAAGGTCCTCAACCAACCTGGCATTGCCCTCCAACAATAAAGGTTCATGGCAACATCCTGGAAAATGTGGGCCACTTTGCATATCTAAGGAGCCACCTTTTGGCAGAGGCAGACATCAATGATAGAATTCTCAATTGCCTTCAGTATGTTTCAGATCTCAGACCTGGCACAAAACCTATGGCCCACTGGGCAGCAGTGATTCGCCACATAACATCAAATGAAACATAATTCATTTTTCTACCTGCCTTGTCAGTAATTCATGCTTAGATTGGATTCAACTCACCTCAAGGGCATTAAGGAATAGACAATAAATGCTGGCCTCACCAGTAAATCATTAAAAAAAATAATGGATTTATCTTTTTAATTGTTGCACTTTTGTCAACTCTTGCACGTTTTGTATTACAACTCCTTACATTAGGCAGGAGAGGAAAGAGGAAAGGCTGGATTGCGAGCAGCTTCCAACATCTCTAGATGGATCCACCGGATGCAAAACATTGGGCACTTCACTGGTGAGTGGGTTGTTCAATTCCATTTGCAACTTCCTAGCTAATGGTAACATTTAGGCTTGGACAATTGAATAGCAAATAACATTCTCCTCTCTGAAGTGTCTGAGAATGGCCATCTTCAAAAAACAAAAAGTTTAATCAATTTTTGTCTATCACTCCCAGATATTGTAGGAGTCACCTGAAACAACAGATAGCCACATAAGTGCTCAGGCTACAAAAGAAGGTTGTCTATTCTACGGAAAGTGATCACCTCCCAAATTGAAGAGCCTTTCTACCATCTACAAGGCACAGATCAGGAATGTCATGGGATACTTTCCACTTATCTGATTGAGTGCATTCCATTCACCTTGTTAAATGCTCATTCAACCACCCCTAGAAGATGCATTACAGCCATTCACTGAGGCTTCTGCAGTAGTAGTCCCCAAATCTGCAACCTCTTCCCCTTGAATGAGGGTGAGCAGCAGCTACATGGAAATGCAAAACCACCTGCAAGTTCTCCTCATGCAATATGCTTGGAAATGTATTGCTATGCCTTTAATGTTGCAGGCAAAACCTTGGAACTTCATGCATAACGTCATTATGGGAATACATATAACACATGACAACAAGGTCACTCACCTCAAGGGCATTAAGGAATGCACAATAAATGCTGGCCTTGCTAGTAAATCATTAAGAAAAAGGTCCAGCAAAAAAAAAGTATTTTGAGTTACTGTTTCAGGCCAACAATGCTAATCATCTCAGAATTCCAAACTGTTCAAATTATTGGCATCAAAATAAATTCTAAAGTAATGCCTCAAGTACCCAATGTGAACTGCCACAAAATGACATTGTTGCTACATACCTGACTGGCCAAAAGGCCTTTTCTGTAATGATTCTAATTCTAAGCAAACCACCTAATAGGGCAAACATCCAAATCACACTACAAAGAAGACAGTTTTTCAATTTTATGGCTTGCCATGCTGGAACATTAACTAACTGATACTTTCCCACAAACTAGTACAAGATGATGGATAGATTTTTAACAAAGAATTATTATTTTCAAATCAAATGAAACTCAAAATCAATTCACCTCCAGCCTAATTCTTGAAGGATTCAAATAAATCCGTTAGCAGCAGGTTAGAAACAAACTAATCACTGCAGACGACATCTGCAAATGTGCCCAAAATTTAAAATGTTGGTATAATTCAGTTAGAAGACATCAGCTACCAGCACCATTTGGGTAAAAGACAGTTTGCTTCTGTGGATTCAATTCAGTTAAAGAACTTAACTCTCTTTACTACATCGCCCTCCTCCTGCAAGTTCTGCATTCCATTATCACAGTTCCCCCAGCTTCATTTTGAAGGTGGCACCTTCCACGCCAGTGCTTCGAGGATGCCATTCTTTCTCAACCATGGTTTACCTTCACCACAACTAACAGCTTTCAAGCAGATCTGTTCCATTTTCTGCACTACTACTCTCACCTGTCCTCTCACCCCACCCAAAGCAAGGATTGGGTTCCCTTTGTTTTCACCTTCCACCTCACCAGCCTCAACTTTCACTGGATGATCCTCCATAATTTCTGCTACCTAAAACACAATGCCACCACCAGAAAAATCCCTTCCTATTCTTTCCAGAGCCCTCAAAGCCTTTTCTGCATCAGATATATTCATCTATGACAATGCTTGTTGCGTAGGCAAATGCAACTACTGTACAAAACAAAATCACAAATTAACAAATCAATCAGTTGAGTGACCAGTTAGTTTGAGATTAGGATTACACTCAAATTTGCTGGAGATGCAAGGCTGAGAACTGTGTCACTGCCATCTTTCCAGGCTTTGCAGCTTTTTCCACAGTGAACGTGATTGCTTCAAGTTCTTCTGTCCCCCTTGTCTCAAAACATTGTACTGTTATAGAGAGGCTTTTGGTGTACATGCTATCATTGTAGAAGACAAAATATGTATTCAAAGTCTCTGCCTTATTTCCAGTTAATTCCCCAGTCTCACTCTCCACAGAAGGAATGCTCATCTTACTCTCCTCTCTTTCATATACTTGTAGAAATTCTTGTTGTTCATACTTTCCCCATTTCTCGTCACCTTTTGACAACTTCTAAAATTTCTCAAAATCTGGCTTACCACCAAGCTTTGCAGCATTATATGCCTGCTCTTATGATTTGCTCTTATACTCAATGCAAAGTATCTTTCACGAATTTTGAAAAAAAGTGTCTGACACTGCTTTTCTACCATCTTCCCTTTGAATTTTATTTTCCCTGTTCACTTCAGCCTGCTCTGCCTTCTAAGTTTAGACAGTTTCACATCTAAACTTCTCACTGAAAAATATGCTATGTTCTGATCACCCATTCCCAGAAAATTAATTAATTCTGCCTCATTACATGTGGCCAGATCTAAAATAGCCTGTTTTCTAGTTGGTTCCTCAATGTATTATTCTAAGAAACTAAGCCAAATACACAATGAACTTGTCTTTGTCTAACTTTCACCAATTTGATCTATATAAAGCCATCCATGACTATTGCAGTAACTTTCAAGAAAGTTCCCATTATTTCTCAATTTACACTCTTGCCCTACAGGGTAACTGCTGTTGGAGAAGGCCGCCAGTCTTCCACCAATGACTTCTCTCCTTTGTTATTTATCGTCACACAGACTAAGCCTACCAATTGACCTTCTAAGACGTGATTTATCTTCCTACTACATCGATCTCATCCCAGAGCTGTCCACCTCCTTTACCCTTCTGCCCATTCTTCTAAGATGTCAAGTAACTAGCCTTGACACCTTGCAAATATATCTCTATAATAGCTATGAGATCAAACCCATTTATTACTATGTGTACCATAAGTTCGCCTATCTTGTTGTGAATGCATAAATAAACAAAAGGAAATGCTGGAAATACTCACTGGGGTGACCTGATTGGGGTTAATCTTTTTCCTGCGGTAGGGGTGTCTAAGACAACAGGACATAGGTATAAGGTGAGAGGGAGGTTTAGAGGGGATCCACGCAGGAATATTTTCACACAGAGGGTGGTTGGAGTCTGGAACGCACTGCCTGAAGAGATGATGAAGACAGATAACCTCAACTTTTAAGTATCAAGACATATACCTGAATTGTTAATACGTAAAAGGCTAGGGACCTATGAGATTAGTGTAGATAGGTACAATGGGCGGCATGGACATGATGGGCCACAAGGGCTGTTTCTGTGCTATACGGCTCTATCACCACGACTCCGCAGGTCAAGCCGCATCTGGGAGAAGGGAAAACCGAAGACTTGAGTATTTCCAATATTTTCCATTTTTATTTCAGATTTCCAGCATCTGCACCTTTTTTGATTTTCACTTGCCTTGTGAATGCTGTATGCATTCAGATAAAAAGACTTAATATTTTTCTCTATACCATTTTCCCCTGCTCTGCCTCTGTATGTACTGTCCTTCCCTGTCACTCTCTGGTTATCATTATCCACTTCACTACCCTACACTATCCCATTGTCCTTTCTCTTTGCCTTTCTAAATTCCCCCTCTCTCCCATCCTACTCACACCATCCCCCATCCTCCTCCTATCTACAGCCCTAGTTATTCATTCAACCCACAGAGAGAGGCATGAACCACATGCCTTTGTCTCAGTGGTTACAGCTCCATAAATAACCCCAAACTGACATGCAGAAGGAACTGCTCCTCCAAAGCTGAAACTTAAGATGGGTAAGAAGTTTTTAAAATGTAGAACAACTATGGTTTCTGTCCAGATAGCAACTGATGTTAAAAAAACCAATCACAGATACAGATCATAGATTAATAATTACCATAACTTTAAATTTGAAAGCCAATTGCAGCTTTTAAAATACATTTCCCTAGCAGAGCCCAGAAATAAGACACTTTGACCGTATTCTAATTGGCTAAAGATCTTAGAAATTAGCAAAGGGATTGAAGTTAGAATCTGTTCATTAATTTTGTCCAAGTTATAAACTAGTTTTTCCAATGGCATTATGTTTCAACTTTAACTAGTTAAAATTGTTTTAAGCATTTAAAACTCAGTAATAAATGTACTGAAAACTGTGGAAATACTAAATGAAACCCGCTAAAACCTGTAACCACAAATATTAAAATATCTAAACAGCAAATACATAGCTCAGCTTTTTGCAATTGAATTAATCTGTTCACATTGATAAAATATAGGGATGTGGATATATTTGATTCCTAAGGGCTCTACGTTTGTTTATTCTTTTACCCCTCCACCCCTTCCGCAGTAGCTCGTGTCATATGTGGATACAGAATGCAAAAGACAGTGATGCAGCTGGTAGAACAGCTACCACTCGAGACCCAGGTTCAATCCCGTTAGTGTGGAGTTTGCACAGGCTTCTCCCACATCCCAAAGATGTGTGGGTTGGTAGGTTAATTGGCCAGTGTAATTTGTTTGGAGTGTGTAGGTGAGTAGTAGAATTTGGGGTGGGGTGGGGGGGTAAAGAGGGGAGAGTTGATAGGAATGTAGGGAGAATAAAATGGGGTCACTGTAGGTATGGTGTAAATGGTACTTGATGGTCGTGGACTCAGTGGGCCATATGACTGTGTCTATGACATAATTTGACTTGGTATCAGAAATGATAAGTATTAAACACAATCTGAAAAATATATTTGCAGCTATATGATGAATGGTTGAATACCCATTGCATCATTAGTGCTATTTCAGTAACAAAGTGATCAAATGATTCCTTTCTGTCAAGATCTTGAGCCAAATATGCTGTTGAAATTGTATGGCAAAGTTTTCATTTTTCTCAGTTAATGATTTCACCCTCCTATTAAAACTATGAAATATGAATTTATAAATTATGAAAGGAGATTCAAATATTCTTTATTCTGCTAATTGTGCTAGTATTTGCTGTCAAAATATCAATAATACTCAATTTATCTACAACATTAGTACAGTGTTACGAAGCACAGGGCAGATTTGTTATTAAGTAGATTCATCATTAAAAAGGTGTACAGTTGTGTTTTGATATGGAATGAAAGGTGTGAAGTTTACAGGAAAGTGAAACTGAAGCAAAAGAGCAATATAATCATCAATTAGTACAGCAGATGTGAAACGATGAATGGCCTGCTCCTGCTGTTATTTTTTTTATGTCTGGTTTCCCACAGCAAATTAAATACAGTCCCAATCCCTTAGTTTTTATGTAGATTATTAAAAACAAATGCAAACATTTAATGTTTTGTTCTCGCCTTTTTTTTGTAGATACAATCTCCTTCCCTCTTTCTTTCTGTACCCGAGTATAAATTAGAGTGGATGAACTTCAGTCTATCTGCTTTTAGTGTAATCCTTCACTCTGGTTGTGGTGGCATCTTGGTGGTTAAATGAATTGACAAAAACCTGAAATCACAAGGCCAAGTCTAACAGATGGCAAAAGCAAAATACTGCAGATGCTGGAAATCAGGCAGAAAACATAATGCTGCAAACACTCAGCATGTCTTATTCCCGCGCCCGCCCCCCCATTTCTTTGCTGCTGATAATTTCACACATAAATTCACCTTCCCCTATTCACACCATCTCCAGATCTTTTGTTATACACTAATGCCTTTATACCCTATTTGTCATTCACACACTGCTAACCACTGTCCTTTCACACATCTTTCATTTTGTTCCCTTGTCCCCTTTTCCCTTTCTTTGCAGTTTAAAACTTGATTTACCTCTAAGCTTTACCCAACATCATTTCCTTGAAATGTTAACCTTGTTTCTCGCTCCACAGATGCTACCTGGCCTGAATGTTCCTAGCAGCTCCTATTTCTAATTCATCAGATATTGCTGAAGAGCCTGCTTCATAAAATTATGGTCTATGGCCAAGGTTATATTTCATTTCATGAACTAGACTCATATTGTGACATCTTCTGTTGAAACTTCACACAAGTGGTAAATGCTATACCAGAAACTGTTGTCACTCCTAGTTGTGGTCATGCAGACATGTGATAGTTCTATTCAGCTGGTAGATCAGCAGAGAGGGCATTCTGCTCAATGCAAGGATGCACATCTGATGTCCAAGTATTTAAATAATTTTGACAGCACTCTAGCTTCTAATTGCAATCTGCTCAAGAGACAGGCAGAGGACCTTAAAAGCTTTCCATTAACCACAGGAACACTGGAAATAATGGACAACACAAACTTACAGTTTTGTTTTACAATCAACATTGCTGAGGTAGAAATAACTTATACAATAAAAAGCACATTATAGGCATATTTATAGTGTACCCACTCAGCTACCTTTGTAACACTGCTTCCAGAATGCTAAAAAAATTAGAATATCGCTTATGATTATGCAGAATTGTTTCCATGACCCAAAAACAGCATCTTTCATAAGCGAATTAAGAACAGAAAATACTGGAAACATGCAGGAGGTGAAGCAGAATCTATGGAAAGAGAAACAGAGATAACATTTCAGGTTCTGATGAGGGGTCTTTAACTTGAAACATTGGCTCTGTTTCTCTTTCTGCAGATGATGCCTAACGTGCTTAGCGTTTCCAGCATTTTCTATTTATTTTTCAGATTGCCAGTACCTGCAGTTTTTTGATTTTCATCTACCACAAGTGCCAAGAAGCAAACATTGTGCAAGCACAAAAAAAATCCTTTATTAGCAGTAGATCAGAGAATCCACTCCCGATTGGTTTTCCTTTCTTGGGCTCAGATGAAATGTCATATTGTTCAATTTGGTGAAAATGCAAAAGGCAACAGCCACCACAAAATTGTACCCCGTGAATAAAATCAACATTTAGAATTTAAACATTTGGTAGGATTGAGAAAAGAGGGAGGGTGCAGAATGACAACTGAAAGCAGCACAGCTGACCTGAGCGTGTCCTTTATACTGTAGGTACCTGCTGCATGGTAGTGCTTTCAATTAAGCTATCCCCTATAGCATAGTGGGAGCAATGTATTTGTATGATAACTTAATTCATCCATAATTATTCACTTCTATTGCTAATGTTAGCCCTGTATAATTACTTGCTATTTAATAATAATTTGCCTACTTCCAGTTGGATAGCTATAATAGATATCATTGTATTAAGCAAATTGATGCAGAAAGAGAATTTCACAAATCCACCATCATTGTTCATTCAAGTCTTAATGATGATGAGAATAGCCCTAGAAGTACCAATTTGCATGCAAACTCCACACAGACAGCACCCGAGGTCAGGACCGAAGCAGAGTCTCTGGCCCTGTAAGGCAGCAGCTTTGGTAGCTGTGCTACTCTACTGCCCCTTTTACAAGGACATTGCCTGGTCTGGAAAATTTAATTAAGAGTAGAAATTTGATAGACTAGGAACAAAGGAGGCCAAGGGAAGCATTTAATTCAGGAGTACAAAGTTACAAGAAGCTTAGATAGAGTGAATAGGAAGATCAAAAAAACAAACTGCTGGAGGAACTCAGCGGGTCAGGCAGCATCTGTGGAGGGAAATGGACAGTCGATGTTTCGGGTCAAGACCCTTCACCTGGACTGAAAGAGTACAGGGGAGATAGCCAGTACAAAGAGGCTAGGGCAAGAGGCGTGTTCTTTTTTTAAATATACTCTGCTCTGGAGCTGGGAGTTCATTCCCCAAGCTTCTGACTTTAAAGTGAATACAAGTGTATAGTTTGTTGAAAGTGGCATCATAGGTAGACAGGGTGGTTAAAAAGGCATTTATAGTGTGCTAGCCTTCATCAGTCAAGGCATTGAGTATAGGAGTTGGGACATTATATTGCAGTTGTACAAGTCGCTGGTGAGGTCACTCTTGGAGTACTGTGTACAGTTTTGGTCACCCTGTTATGGGAAAGATATGGTTAAACTGGAAAGAGAGTGCAGAAAAGATCTACGAGGATGATTCCTGGAATAGAGGGCTGAGTTTTAGGGAGAGGTTGGCCATGCTAGGTCTTAACTCCTTGGAATGCAGGAGAATGAGAGTCGACCTCATAGCTGTGTTTAAAATAATGGGAGGCAAAGATAAGATGGACAGTAAAAGTCTTTTCCCCAGGGTAGGAGAGTCAAAACTAGGTGGCATAGATTAGGGAGAGAGGGGAAAAATTTAAAAGGGACCTGAGGGGCAACTTTTTCCACGCAGAGGGTGGTGAGCATATGGAATGAGCTGCCAGAGGAAGTGGTTGAGGCAGATGCAATATTATCATAGGTACTCTGCACTTGGATAGGTACATGGAGGGCAGGTGCCTGGAGGGATATGGGATGAACTCAGGAAATTGGGACTAGCTAGGCGGACAAAGTAGTCGGCATGGACTCATTGGGCCAAAGAGCCTGTATCTGTGCTGTATTGCTCTATAACTATGACACAGTTAGCACTTGAAAGGGAACAAAGTTAGAAACAGAAACTTATGGCGCAAAAGCAGCCACTTGGTGTGTCATATCCATCCATGCAACACAGCAAGGACAACACAATGCCAAACAACCAGAGCCAATAAACACTGAATGGCAGAAAAAATAAAAGTTTTAATAATAGTAAAAGGAAAGATGACAATTAATGCCCAACTAACCAGACCACCCTAATCATCTGAAAATCAAAAGCTTTCTTTTTTTTAGAATACAGAAAACCTACAGCACAATTCAGGCCCTTTGGCCCACAAAGCTGTGCCAAACATGTCCCTACCTTAGAGACCCATAGCCCTCTATTTTTCTCAACTCCATGTACCTATCCAAAAGTCTCTTAAAAGACCCTATCGTATCCGCCTCCACCACCGTTGCCGGTAGCCCATTCCACGCACCCACCACACTGAGTAAAAAACTTACCCCTGACATCTCCCCTATACCTACTCCCTAGCACCTTAAACCTATGTCCTCTTGTGGCAACCATTTCAACCCTGGGAAAAAGCCTCTGACTATCTACCTGATCAATACCTCTCATCATCTTATATACCTCTATCAGGTCCCCCCTCATCCTCCGTCGCTCCAAGGAGAAAAGGCCGAGTTCCCTCAACCTGCTTTCATAAGGCATGCTCCGCATTCCAGGCAGCATCCTTGTAAATCTCCTCTGCACCCTGTCTATGGCTTCCGCATCCTTCCTATAGTGAGGTGACCAGAACTGAGCACAGTATTCCAAGTGGGGTCTGACCAGGGTCCTATATAGCTGCAGCATTACCTCTCGGCTCCTAAATTCAATTCCACGATTGATGAAGGACAATACACCATATGCCTTCTTAACCACAGAGTCAACCCGTGCAGCTGCTTTGAGCGTCCTATGGACTCGGACCCCAAGATCCCTCTGATCCTCCACACTGCCTAGAGTCCTACCATTAATACTATATTCTGCCATCATATTTGACCTACCAAAATGAACCACTTCACACTTATCTGGGTTGAACTCCATCTGCCTGCCACTTCTCAGCCCAACTTTGCATCCTATCTATGTCCTGCTGTAACCTCTGACAGCCCTCCATACTATCCACAACACCTTCAACCTTTGTGTCATCCACAAACTTACTAACCCATCCCTCCACTTCCTCATCCAGGTCATTTATAAAAATCACAAAGACTAAGGGTCCCAGAACAGATCCCTGAGGTACACCACTGGTCACCGACCTCCATGCAGAATACAACCCTTCAACAACCACTCTTTGCCTTCTGTGGGCCAGCCAGTTCTGGATCCACAATGCAATGTCCCCTTGGATCCCATGTCTCCTCACCTTCTCCATAAGCCTCGCATGGGATACCTTATCAAATGCCTTGCTGAAATCCATATACACTACATCTACTACTCTCCCTTCATCGATGTGTTTAGTCACATCCTCAAAAAATTCAATCAGGCTCGTAAAGCACGACCTGCCCTTGACAAAGCCATGCTGACTATTCCTAATCATATTATACCTCTCCAAATATTCATAAATCCTGCCTGTCAGGATCTTCTCCATCAGCTTACCAACCACTGAGTTAAGACTCACTGGTCTATAATTTCCTGGGCTATCTCTACTCCCTTTCTTGAATAAGGGAACAACATCTGCAAACCTCCAATCCTCTGGAACTTCTCCAGTCTCCATCGATGATGCAAAGATTGTTCGTGGATGAGCATTTGGGGGACAGTGACCATTGCTCCATAACCTTTAAAATTGTCATGGACAGGGACAGGTGCAGAGAGGACAAGAAGATATTTAATTGGGGAAGGGCAAACTATGAGGCTATAAGGAGAGAACTTGGGAGTGTAAATTGGGATGTCCTTTTTGAAGGGAAATGTACCATGGAGATGGGGTCGATGTTCAGGGATCTTATGCAGGATGCTAGGGATAAATATGTCCCGGTGAGGCAGAGAAGGAATGGTAGGGTGAAGGAACTGTGGGTGACGAGAGAGGTGGAATGACTAGTTAGGGAGAAGGTAGCGTACATAAAGTATAAGCAGCAAGGTTCAGACAGGGCCCATGAGGAATATAGAGTAACGAGGAAGGAACTTAAGAAAGAGCTGAGGAGAGCTAGAAGGGGACATGAAAAGGCGTTGGCTAGTAGGGTTATTGAAAATCCCAAGGCCTTTTTCACGTACGTGAAGGGTAGGAGGATGGCTAGGGTAAAGGTAGGTCTGATTAAAGACAAAGATGGGAAAATGTGCCTGGAGGCGGCGGAAGTGGGAGAAGTTCTCAATGAGTACTTCTCTTCGGTATTCACCAAGGAGAGGAGTTTTGATGACGCGGAAGGGAGTGCTGGTAAGGGTAATGTTCTCGAGGTTGTAGATATCAAGAGAGAGGATGTGTTGAAGTTGTTAAATAATATCAAGACAGATAAATCTCCAGGGCCTGAAGGGATTTTCCCCAGGCTGCTTCGAGAGGCGAGGGAGGAGATTGTTGAACTGCTGGTAAGGATCTTCGAGTCCTCGTTGTCCACGGGGATGGTGCCAGAGGATTGGAGGGTGGCGAATGTTGTCCCCTTGTTCAAAAAAGGTAGTAGGGATAGTCCAGGGAATTACAGACTGGTGAGTCTCACGTCTGTGGTAGGTAAGCTGTTAGAAAGGATTCTAAGGGATAGGATTTATGAACACCTAGAGAATCATGGACTGATTAGGGACAGCCAGCATGGCTTTGTGAAGGGAAGATCTTGCCTCACAAGCCTGATAGAGTTCTTTGAGGAGGTGACGAGGAGGATTGATGAGGGTAATGCAGTGGATGGGGTCTATATGGATTTTAGTAAGGCGTTTGATAAGGTTCCTCATGGTAGGCTTCTTCAGAAGGTCAGAAGCCAAGGGATCCAGGGAAGCTTGGCTGTGTGGATTAGGAATTGGCTTGCCTGTAGAAAGCAGAGGGTTGTGGTGGAGGGAGTGCCCTCGGATTGGAGGGCAGTGACTAGTGGTGTCCAGCAGGGATCGGTTCTGGAACTTCTACTTTTTGTGATATTTATAGATGACTTAGATGAGGGGGTGGAAGGCTGGGTTAGTAAGTTTGCGGACGACACTAAGATCGGCGGTGTTGTGGATAGTGTGGAGGGCTGTCGGAGCTTACAGAGGGATATTGATAGGATGCAGAGCTGGGCTGACAAGTGGCAGATGGAGTTCAATCCGGAGAAGTGTGAGGTGGTACACTTTGGAAGGACAAACTCCAGAGCGGAGTACAGGGTAAATGGCAAGGTACTTGGCAGCGTAGAGGAGCAGAGGGATCTGGGGGTTCATATTCACAGTTCACTGAAAGTTGCCTCACAGGTGGATAGAGCAGTTAAGAAGGCCTATGGGATGTTAGCTTTCATAAATCATGAGATTGAGTTTAAGAGCCGCAAAGTGATGATGCAGCTTTACAAAACTCTAGTTAGACCACACTTAGAGTACTGTGTTCAGTTCTGGTTGCCGCATTATAGGAAGATGTGGAGGCGTTGGAGAGGGTGCAGAGGAGATTTACCAGGATGCTGCCTGGATTAGAGCATATGGAATATGAGGAGAGGCTTAAGGTGCTAGGGCTTTATTCACTGGAAAGGAGGATGAGAGGAGACATGATAGAGGTATATAAAATATTGAGAGGAATAGATAGACAGTCAGTGCCTCCTTGCCAGGGCACCAATGCTCAAGACAAGGGGGCATGGCTTTAAGGTTATGGGTGGGAGGTTCAGGGGAGATGTCAGGGGGAGGTTTTTCACCCAGAGAGTGGTTGGTGCATGGAATGCACTGCCTGGGGTGGTGGTGGAGGCAGATACATTGGACAGGTTCAAGAGTCTGTTGGATAGGCATATGGAGGAATGTGAGATAGAGGGATATGCAGGAGGAAAGTGTTAGATAGTGTGAGGGTAGTTTGATGGATGGCACAACATGGTGGGCCAAAGGGCCTGTTTTGTGCTGTATGGTTCTATCATCGTCAGACGCTCCGCAATCTCCTCCCTCACCTCCCACAGCAGCCTGGGGTACATTTCATCAGGTCCCGGCGACTTATCCAACTTGATACTTTCCAAAAGTTCCAGCACCTCCTCTTTCTTAATATCTCTTGCTCAAGCTTTTCAGCCTGCTGCAAGTCCTCACTAAAATCACCCAGATCTTTTTCCGTAGTGAATACTGATGTAAAGTATTCATTAAACACCTCTGCTATTTCTTTCAGATCCAATACACACTTTCCCACTGTTGCACTTGATAGGTCCTATTCTTTCACAACTTATCCTCTTGCTCTTCACATACTTGTAGAATGCCTTGGGGTTTTCTTTAACCCTGCCTGCCAAGGCCTTCTCATGTCCCCTTCTGGCTCTCTTAATTTCCTTCTTAAGCTCCTTCCTGTTAGCCTTATACTCTTCTAGATCTCTAATATTACCTAGCTCTCTGAACCTTTTGTAAGCTTTTCTTTTCCTTTTAACTAAATTTATTATAGTCTTTGTACACCACGGTTCTTGTATCCTATCGTAACTTCTCTGTCTCATTGGAACGTGCCTATGCAGAACTGCACACAAACATCCCCTGAATATTTGCCACATTTCTTCCATACTTTTCCCTGAGAACATTTGTTCCCAATTTAAGCTTCCAATTTCCTGCCTGAGAGCCTCATAATTCCCTTTATTCCAACTAAACGCCTTTCTAGCCTGTCTGTTCCTTTCTCTCTCCAATACTATCATAAAGGAGATAGTGATCATAATTCTATCTCCAAAATGCTCTCCCACTGAGAGATCTGACACCTGACCAGGTTCATTTCCTAATACCAAATCAAGCACAGCCTCTCCTCTTGTAGGCCTATCTACATATTGTGTCAAGAATCCTTCCTGAACACACTTAAACTCCTCCCCATCTAAACCCCTCACTGTATGGAGATGCAAATTGATATTTGGGAAATTAAAATCTCCCATCACAACAACTCTGTTATTATCACACCTTTCTAGGATCTGCTTCCCTACTTGCTCCTCAATATCCCAGTTACTATTGGGCGGCCTATAAAAAACACCCAGTAAAGTTATTGACCCCTTCCTGTTACTCACCTCCACCCACAGAGACTCCATAGACAGTCCCTCCACGACGTCCACCTTTTGTGCAGCTGTGACACCATCTCTGATCAACAGTGCCATGCCCCCACCTCTTTTGCCTCCCTCCCTGTCCTTTCTGAAACATCTAAAACCCAGCACTTGAAGTAAACATTCCAGTCCCTGAGCCATCCAAGTCTCTGTAATGGCCACCACATCATAGCTCCAAGTAGTTATCCAAGCTCTAAGCGCATCCGCCTTCTTCACAATACTCCTTGCGTTAAAATAGACACAACTCAAACCATCTGTCTGAGCACGTCCCTTCTCTGTCACCTGCCTATCCTTCCTCTCGTACCGACTACAAGCTTTCTCTATTTGAAAGCCAAACACCTCTTCCCCAGTCTCTCCAGTTCGGATCCCACCTCCCAAGAATTCTAGTTTAGGCTCTCCTCAGTAGCCCTAGCAAACCTCCCTGCCAGGATATTGGTCCCCCTGGGATTCCAGTGCAACCCGTCCTTTTTGTACAGGTCACACCTGCCCCCAAAGAGGCCCCAATGATCCAGAAATCTAAATCCCTGCCCCTCACTCCAATCCCTCAGCCACGCATTTAACCTCCCCCTCATTCTATTCCTATACTCACTGTCACGTGGCACAGGCAGTAATCCTGAAATTACTACCTTTGCGGGCCTGCTTCTCAACTTCCTTCCTAACTCCCTATAGTCTTTTTTCAGGACCTTATCCCTTTTCCTACCTAGATCCTAGAAAGGATCAAGGAAAATTGGATTGGGATAAGTTGTTTCCTGGCAAGGATCTGCTAAGTGGAAGGCCTTCAAAGGCAAAATTTTGAGAGTGCAGGGTTTGCATGTTCCTGCCAGGATTAAAGGCAAAGTTAACAAGCATAGGGAACCTTGGTTTTCAAGGGATATTGGCAATCTGGTTAAGAAAAAGAGAGAGGTGTATAGCAGGTACAGGCAACTAGGAACAAATGAGGTACTTGAAGAGTATAGAAAAAGTAAGAAAACACTAAAAAAGGAAATCAGGAAGGCAAAAAGAAGACATGAGGTTGCTTTGGTAGATGATGTGAAGGTAAACCTGAAAGGTTTCTACAAGTATATGAAGAGTAAAAGGATAGTAAGGGACAAAATTGGTCCCCTAGAAGATCAGAGTGGTCGTCTATGTGTGGAGCCTCAGGAGATGGGGGAGATCTTAAATAGTTTTTTTGCATCAGTATTTACTCAGGAAACTGGCATAGTGGATATGGAAGGAAGGAAAACAGGCAATAGTGCCATGGAATATATAGAGATTAAAGAGGAGGAGGTGCTTGTTGCTTTACAGCGAATAAAGGTTGATAAATCCCCCGGGCCTGATAAGATATTTCCTCGGACATTGAGAGAGACTAGTGTAGAAATTGCAGGGGCCCTGGCAGATATATTTAAAACGTCCTTAGCCACGGGTGTGGTGCCGGAGGACTGGAGGGTAGCTCATGTTGTTCCGTTGTTTAAAAAAGGATCTAAAAGTAAACCAGGTAATTACAAGTCAGTGAGCCTGACATCAGCAGTGGGTAAATTATCGGAAGGTGTTCTGAGAGATCGGATATACAAGTATTTGGATAGCCAAGGGCTGATTAAGGATAGTCAGCATGGCTTTATGCGTGGTAGAGCGTGTTTAACGAATCTTGCAGAGTTTTTCGAGGAGGTTACCAAGAAAGTAGATGAAGGAAAGGCTGTGGATGTTGTCTACATGGACTCTAGTAACACCTTTGACAAGGTCCCACATGGGAGGTTAGTTCAGAACGTTCTGACACTAGGTATCCATGGAAAGGTTGTAAACTGGATTCGAAATTGGCTGTGTGGGAGAAGACAGAGAATGGTAGTGGATGATTGTTTCTCAGACTGGAGGCCTGTGACTAGTGGTGTGCCTCAGGGATCTGTGCTGGGACCATTGTTGTTTGTTGTCTATATCAATGATCTAGATAATAATGTGGTAAATTGGATCAGCAAGTTTGCTGATGATACTAAGATTGGAGGCGTAGTGGACAGCGAGGAAGGCTTTCAAAGCTTGCAGAGGGATCTGACCCAACTGGAAGAATGGGCCAGAAAATGGCAGATGGAATTTAATGCAGACAAGTGTGAGGTGTTGCATTTTGGAAGGACGAATCAAGGTAGGACATACACAGTAAATGGTAGGGCACTGAGGAGTGCAGGGGAACAAAGGGATCTGGGAGTTCAGATACATAATTCCCTGAAAGTGGCGTCGCAGGTAGACAGGATTGTAAAGAAGGCATTTGGCATCCTGGCATTCTTAAATCAAAACATTGAGTATAGGAGTTGGGATGTTATGGTGAGGTTGTGTAAGACATTGGTGAGGCCAAATTTGGAGTATTGTGTGCAGTTCTGGTCACCTAACTATAGGAAGGATATTTGTAAGATTGAAAGAGTGCAGAGGAGATTTACTAGAATGTTGCTGGGTCTTCAGGAGTTGAGTTACAGGGAAAGATTGGACTTTATTCCTTGGAGTGCAGAAGAATGAGGGGAGATTTGATAGAGGTTTACAAAATTATGAGGGGTATAGACAGAGTTAATGCGAGTAGGCTCTTTTCACCTAGATTAGGAGAGATAAGTAGAAGAGGACATGGCTTTAGGGTGAAAGGGGAAAAGTTTAGGGGGAACATTAGGGGCAACTTCTTCACTCAAAGAGTGGTGGGAGTATGGAACGGGCTGCCATCTGATGTAGTAAATGTGGGCTCACTTGAGTTTTAAGAATAAATTGGATAGATACATGGACGGGAGAGGTCTGGAGGGTTATGGTGCAGATAAATGGGACTAGTGGAATACTGTTTCGGCACAGACTAGAAGGGCCGAGTGGCCTGTTTTCTGTGCTGTAGTGTTCTATGGTTCTATGTCGCTGGTGCCAATATGTACCACAACCACCGGCTATTCTCCCTCCCTCTGCAGAATATCTTGGACGCGATCTGAAACATCCCGGACCCAGGCACCTGGGAGGCAAACTACCATCCGAGTTTCCTTCCTGCGTCCACAGAATCGCCTGTCTGACCCCCTAACTATAGAGTTCCCCATCACTACTGCCCGCCTCTCTCCTTCCCTACCGAGCCACAGGGCCTGACTCTGTGCATTGCACTGCCACTGTTGCTTCCCCCAGGTAGACTGTCTCCCCCCCAACAGTACTCAAACAGGAGTACTTATTGTCGTGGTACAGCCACAGGGGTACTTTCTAGTACCTGTCTCTTCCCCTTCCCCCTCCTGACTGTGACCCACTTGCCTGACTCCCATGGCCCCTGTGTGATCACCTGCCTATAACTCTTTTCTATCACCTCCTCATTCTCTCTGACCATACGAAGGTCATCAAGCTGCATCTCCAGTTCCCTAACACGGTCCCTTAGGAGCTGCAGCTCGACACACCGGGTGCAGATGTGGCTGTCCTGGTGGCTGGGAGACTCCAGGACATCCCACATCTGACACCAAGCACAGAAAACCACACTCATTCTACCTCCTTTCCTCAAATCACCTACCTCGCCTCACACCTTTACCGCCTAAGCCCCTTGAGCCAAAGCCCAATCACTCTGCTTCCTCTCACTCCACTGCCCACTGGATATGGCGGTCTTCTTTTTAAACTGTTCAGGCACTAACTGCTTACGTCACACGCCTGCGCAGTCTCTCCCCGCTATCCCCGAACCGTTAGGAAAAAAAACTTCTGTTCGGAAGTCCTCGGCTGATTCCGCTAGCTCGCCTCTCGCTCCTGATAGAAAACCTACAATCACATGGCCAACTATATTATCATTGGCAAACTACTAAAAAGAATTCCAATTTTTGGAAATAGGAGAGATACCTGGTCTGGATGTTGCAGATAAAAAATACAAAAATAGACTCATTGCCACAATCTTTCGATCTTCTTTGGTCACAGTACTGCCAGAAAGAAGGGGAGCGGAACAAATCAGGAAACCACTGGCATTTCACAGTCACAGCTATACAGCATAAAAAAGGCCCTTCAGCCCAAGTCATCCATGCAGACCAAGGTGCCTTTCTGAATTGGTCCCATTTTCCTCCATTTGGCCCATACCCCTTTAAACCTTTCCTATCCATGAACCTGTCCAACTGTCTTTTAAATGTTGTAATTGTACCAGACTCTACATATACCCACCACCCTCTATGTGGAATACCTGCCACTCAGGTCCCCTTTAATTCTTTCCCCTTGCACCTTAAACCTACACCCTCTGGCTTTGGACCCCCCTACTCTGGAGAAAAAAAATACCATGACTATCCACTTTAACTACACATCTCATGATTTTATAAACCTCTAAGGTGATCCCCTCAGCCTCCTTCACTCCAGAGAAAACAGTCCCAGCCTATTCAGTTTCTCCTTATGACTCAAGCCCTCCAGTCCTGACAACATCTTTGTGAATCTTTGCTGCACCCTCTCGAGCTTAATCACATCCTTCCTATAGTATGGTGACCAGAAGTGTACACAATATTCCAAGTGCAGTCTCACTAACCAACCCTAATCCTAACACATGATGTCCCAATTGTTGTACTCAATGCCTACACAGATGATTTCTTCACCAGCTTGTCTCCCCATGTTGCCACTTTCAGAGGAATATGTACTTGTACCCCTAGGTCTCTGTTCTACAATACTCCCAGTTCCCTGCCATTTACTGTGCAAGTCCTGCTCTGGTTTAACTTCCCAAAATGCATCACTTTGCACTTGCCTGAGTTACATTCCATCTGCCATTTTTTTTGCCCACTTTCTCAGTTGATCTAGATCCTGTTGTTACCTTGGCCAACCTTCTTCACTTTCTAACAAACCACCAATTTTGGTGTCATCTGCAAACTTATTAACATGCCACCTATATTCTCATGCAAATCGTTACTGTATCTGACAAGCAACAGTGCCTATCCCTGCAGCACATCACTGGTCGCAAGCCTCCAATCTGAAAAACAACCTTCCACTACCACCCTCTGACTCCTTCCACCAAGCCAATTTTGTATCCAATTGGCTAGCTCAGCCTAGATCCCATTTGATCCTACCTTCTGTCCAGTCCAGCAAAGCTTTTAACAAGGTCCCTCATGGTAAAATCCATGTATGCCCATACCACCCTGCCCTCATCAATCCTCTTAGTCACCTCTTCAAAAACTCAATCAAATTCATGAGACACATTTTCCCCACACACAAATCCATACTGACTATCCTTAATCAGTCCATGCCTTTCCAAATTCATATAGATTGTGTCTCTCAGGATCCCCTCCAGTAACTTTCCCACCACTGATGTTAGGCTTGCTGGCCTGTAGCTCCCTGGCTTGTCTTGCAGCCCTTCTTAAATAAAAGGCATAACATGAGCCATCTGGTACCTTTTCCATGATTAAGGATTTCAATCAAACAGCAGCTATCAATCCATGTTAGCACCTTAACATATCCTCTACATTAAAAATACTGTGATTGGAATGTTAAACCTAGACTACTAGTTAGATGACTTTGTGTTCATAATAAACAAAAATGCAACTTTTAAGTTCCACATCACCTTTGACATTGACAATGGAAGAATAACACCAATAGAACCAGCAGACTGGGCTACATAGGGTGGTATTAGGTGACCAGAGGCAAACTTAAAGGCAGGCAAGAAAAGAACCTTGGCAGAAGGTTAACGAAGCAATTTAATTTGGTATTTCATGAGTTCAGAACTGGTGTTGAGCATTAAGGTAAGCAATTAGCATTATTTTATATTCTTTTCTTCCTTTTCTAGTTTTCCCCTCAATTAATCTATGCAGTCACCTCAACTACCACTCATGGTAGAGAGCTCCACATACCAATACCCACCTAAATTCTCTATTTGAATTTGTGAAAACGATCATGTACAGTGGCATGCAAAAGTTTGGGCACCCCTGGTCAAAATTTATGTTACTGTGAATAGCTCAGAGAGTAAAAGATGACCTGATTTCCAAAAGGCATAAAGTTAAAGATGACACATTTCTTTAATATTTTCAGCAAGATTACTTTTTTATTTCCATCTTTTCCTTTTTTGTTATTTTGAAACTGTAAAAGGGCCTGAAGCAAAAGTTTGTGCACCCTGCATGGTCAGTACTTAGTAACACCCCCTTTGGCAAGTATCACAGCTTGTAAATGCTTTCTGCAGCCAGCTAATCTTTCAATTCTTGTTTGGGGGATTTTCACCCATTCTTCCTTGCAAAAGGCTTCTAGTTCTATGAGATTCTTGGGCTGTCCTGCATGCACTGCTCTTTTGAGGTCTATCCACAGATTTTCGCTGATGTTTAGGTTGGGGGACTGTGAGGGCCATGGCAAAACCTTCAGCTTGTGCCTCTTGAGGTAGTCCATTGTGGATTTTGAGGTACGTTTAGGATCGTTATCCTGTTATAGAAGCCATCCTCTTTTCACCTTCAGCATTTTTACAGACGGTGTGATGTCTGCCTCCAGAATTTGCTGGTATTAAATTAAGTTCATTCTTCCCTCTACCAGTGAAATGTTCCCTGTGCACTGGCTGCAACACAAGCCCAGAGCATGATCGATCCATCCCCGTGCTTAACAGTTGGAGAGGTGTCCTTTTCATGAAATTAGGCACCCTTTTTTCTCCAAACATACCTTTGTTCATTGCAGCCAAAAAGTTCTATTTTAACTTTATCCATCCACAGGACTCGTTTCCAAAATGCATCAGGCTTGTTTAGATGTTCCTTTGCAAACTTCTGACACTGAATTTTGTGGTGAGGATGCAGGAAAGTTTGGAGAAAAAAGGGTGCAGAATTTCACGAAAAGAACACCTCTCCAACTGTTAAGCACAGGGGTGGATCGATCATGCTTTGGGCTTGTGTTGCAGCCAGTGGCACAGGGAACATTTCACTGGTAGAGGGAAGAATGAATTCAATTTAATACCAGCAAATTCTGGAAGCAGACATCACGCCATCTGCAAAAAAAAGCTGAAGACGAAAAGATGATGGCTTCTACAACAGGATAACAATCCTAAACACACCTCAAAATCCACAATGGACTACCTCAAGAGGCACAAGCTGAAGGTTTTGCCATGGCCCTCAGTCCCCTGACCTAAACATCATCAAAAATCTGTGGATAGACCTCAAAAGAGCAGTGCATGCAAGACGGCCCAAGAATCTCACAGAACTAGAAGCCTACTGCAAGGAAGAATGGGCAAAAATCTCCCAAACAAGAATTGAAAGACTCTTAGCTGGCTGCAGAAAGCATTTACAAGCTGTGATACTTGCCAAAGGGGGTGTTACTAAGTACTGACCATGCAGAGTGCCCAAACTTTTGCTTCAGGCCCTTTTCCTTTTTTTGTTATTTTGAAACAGTAAAAGATGGAAATAAAAAAGTAATCTTGCTTAAAATATTAAAGAAATGTGTCATCTTTAACTTTATGCCTTTTGGAAATCAGGTCATCTTTTACTCGTTTAGCTATTCACAGTAACAAACTTTGACCAGGGGTGCCCAAACTTTTGCATGCCACTGTACATATGGTATTTTGTCTCCATGTAGAAATAAATTCACCAAGACTACCTACTGAATACTTTCAGGTCACATTAGCCCTAATTTCTCCAAAGGTCAATTAATCTTTCCCAACAGATAGAACCTCTCAGTTCTGATACAATGTTTGAAAAAAATTCATAACTGCCTTCATATTCTTATTTACAATGTAGCAACAACTATTCCTTACCCTCTGGATCATTTTAAGCAGTGGTGCCTGACATGTTACATTTCTCTGATTACACAAACCACTGGGATAAGTAATCTCTCTGCTCAGAGATGATGGGTAGTGCTGCTGCCTCACAGCTTCAGGGATACACTTTGATCCTGATCTCGTAAACTCTGTGAAGATCGCATGTTCTCCCATGGTCCAGTCTGCTCCCACATCCCAAAGATATGCTGATAGGTTAATTGGCTATTATAAATTGCCCCATAGCACAGATGGGTGACAAAAGAATTAAAGGCAAGTTAATGGCTATGCAGTAGTGAGGAAGTTGTAGGAATAAGGAGAAATGGACTGATGAGATTGTTCTGCCAAGCTGTCAAATGGCAGGGAGCGCATAAAAGTTGAAGAGGAAATTCAGACCCTGGCCAGCCAAAAGGCAAAGTTCCCAACGGTTGAGCAACTAAAATCAGCAAGGGACAAGAACTGGGGGTGTTCAAAAGTCAACTGAGCTACAGGAAGTTACACTCATGGAGGAATCTGAAACCAAAAACCAAGAAGGTTAAAATTGAGGCATTTCTACACCTTGAGCCAATTTGCAAGCATAGTGGCGACAGGTAAATCAGACTCTGAGCAAGTCAGAATGGAGACAGCATATTTTTGTCCCAAGTTCAGGCTTCTGGGGGATAGATAATAAGAGGCTAGCTAGAAAAGAACAAATGAGTCAAGAGGTAACAAAGGTGGAAGGATCAAAGGTCAAGATGATGGGGGTGAAGTGTCTTAGTGACAGAGTGGCTTTATGGTTAGATTCTTAGTTGAGGGACACAGAACCCATAATTGTAAATGATCTAGCTTACGGGACTAATGAGAGGGAGCGAGTTGTAGCTGTGTACAATTCTGCTACCCATATTATGAAAAGGATACCAAGGCAATGAAACATAAAAGAAATTTGAATCACAGAAGGAGCCGGTCAGTCCACTGAGTTTATACTGTAGAGCAATCTACATAGGTTATGGAATTAGGAACAGGCAATAAATGTTGTTGGTCTTGCCTGCAACCACATCCTAAAATATGAATAAAATACATTTTTCCCTATTTTTCCACAAAGTATTTATCCAATTCCCTTTTGAAGTCTACAATTAAACCTGAATCCACATTCTACCTACAGTACATTTCAAATTCTTCATTGCATAAACATGATTTTTCTCACCCTTCACACACTGGAATCCATGCGAACAGAGATAAAGGATAATTAATATCAATCACACTTAAAGAGGCAATTCACAAAATGCTTCACCACGAAAAGAAATGAAAAATGTGGATATTAGAGAAGTAAGAACACAGAATCATGGAGAAACTTCCCTGAGATTAGCCACCCTGAAGAGGTGGATTAAAGTTATTAAGTCTTACGATGTCCACAGGCCATCCTCCTCACCAACTATGTAAGAACATAGAACAGTACAACACTGGAACAGGCACTTCAGTCCACCACATCTGTGCCAAACATGATGCCAATCTATTCCCCCATCTGTCTGCACATGGTCTGTATCCCTGCCTGTTCATGTGTCTAAAAGTCTCTAAGATGTTTCAATCATATCTGCTTCCACCACCACCCCGGCAGTGCATTCTCACTCTGCGTATAAAAATCCTTGCCTCATAGAGCTACTTTAAACTCCCCCTCCATGCCCCCACCTTAAACCTTCTAGTATTTGACATTTCCATCCTAGGACAAAGACTCTGATCATCTACCCTACCTATGCCTCTCATAATTTTAATACTTTTATTTTATACATTTATTAAGTCCAACTAGGAAAGATTTAATTCTGAATGTTGTGCAAGTCTTGATTGCAACAAGAAATGCTAATTAATGGGGAATGAATCAGGGCAAATAAAGAATAAAGGTAGGGAGACATACAACCAATTGTAACAATATAATACACATTGTAAACACCGTCAGATGAGATCACAGCAAGCACTACTGAAGATGGTTGTGCATCAGTCCCTATATCTCTGGAGAAGAAACTCAGGAAATGCATCCAACATTATAAATCTGTAGCAGCTTTAATGAGCTTCCTTACTCTGTTATTAAAATAAGGGTATGAATTTTGCTGTTGTTTGCAATGTTCAGATCTATTGGCAGGTCCCCAAAAAGAGAAGCAGTTTATGCTCACATGGAGCAAGACCTGTACAAAATTTAGGTACGGGCTGATAAATTTCAAGGAACATTCATGCCCCACAAGTTTAGGCAATGGCCATCTAAACTCCGCTTAACACTACCATTGGTAAATCCCCTAAACTAATCTTGAAGGCCACCATTCATTGGGAAGTAAACGGTTCAGATATGAACAAGGTGGCTAAAAAAGCAAGTCAAAGGCTGGATGTTCTGCAGCCACTGACTCGTCTCCCGATTTTACTAAGCATTTCTACTCCGAAGGCAAAATTTGACACTATTCACAAATAATGAAATGTTGATTGTCAGCATATGGACCATTATGAATATTTACTCTCCAACATATACCCTCTAATTCCAACACACTATGGCAGCAGCTATCTCGACTCTTCTGCTCCTCTCACCCACTCCAACCTTACCCCTTCTGAACACTTTGCTCTCCACTCCCTCTGCACCAACCCTGACATTGTCATCAGACCAGCCAACAAAGGTTGGTAGTCTGGCATACTGACCTCTACCTTGCAGAGGCCAGATGCCAACTCTCGGACACTTCCTCCTACCTACCCCTGAACCATGACCCCACCAAGGACCACCAGGACATCATCTCCTGCACCATCACTGACCTCATCACCTTTGGAGATCACTCCCCCTCCCCACCCCCACAGCTGGTCCCACAACATAGGACTGCCCACTTCTATCTCCTCCCTAAAATCCACAAGATGGACTGTCCCAGCAGACCATTTGTCTCCACATGCTCTTGCCCCACGGAGCTCATATCCTCTTACCTGGACACTATCCAGTCCCTTCTGGTCCAATGCCTTCCCACCTACGTCTGTGACACATTCCATGCTCTCCAACTCTTCCACAGCTTTAAGTTCTCTGGCACGCACTATCTCATCTTCACCGTGGATGTCCAATCCCTATATACCTCCATTCCCCATCATGACAGCTTGACTGCCCTCCGCTTCTTTCTTGACCAGAGACGGAACCTGTTCCCTTCCACTAACACTCTTGTCCACCTGGCTGAACTTGTCCTCACCCTAAACAACTTCACTTTCGATCCCTCTCACTTTCTACAGACCAAGGGCATAGCTATGGGCACTCAAATGGGCCCAGCTATGCCTGCCTCTTTGGCTATGTTGTTCCAGCCCTGTTCCTCAACTCCTTCTCCACTATATTGACGACTGCATTGGTGCCACCTCTTGTACCTCAGTTTCAAAAATTTCTCCACAAATTTTAACCCTGCTCTCCAAGTCACTTGGACTATCTCTGACACTTCTCTCTCCTTCCTTGATCTTTCCATCTCAGGAGATTCCTTATCCACCGACATCATCTACAAACTCACTGATGCGCATTGCTACCTCGATTACAGCTCCTCCTACCCTGTCTCATGCAAGGATGCAATCCCTTTTTCTCAATTTCTCCACCTCAACCGCATCTGCTCCCATGGTGAGGCTTTCCAGTCCAGGACATCCGAAATGTCCAACTTCTTTTCTAACCGGAGCTTCCCCCGACTACGGTCGAGAGAGCTCGCACCCATATCTCTGCCATTTCCCGCACCTCTGCTCTCACCACCACCTCTCCCAGACCCAACAGGGACAGGATCCCCCTTGTCCTCACATTTCATCCTACCAGCCTACATATCCAACACATCGTTCTCCACCACTTCCGCCATCCCCAACGGGACCCCATAACAAAGCACATCTTCCCCTCCCCACCCCTTTCTATCTTCTGCAGGGACTGCTCTCTCCATGATTCCCTAGTTCACTCGTCTCTCCTCCCCCACCCCCCACCCCAGGAACTTACCACTGTCACTGCCATAGATGCAACACCTGCCCCTATAGCACCTCCATCACCTCCATTCAGGGACCCAAACAGTCCTTTCACTTGCACCTCCCTTAATATCATCTACTACATTCGATGCTCCAAGTGTGGCCTCCTCTACATTGGTGAGACCAAACACAGACTAGGTGACCATTTCGCAGAACACCTGCACTCTGTCCGTAACCACGATCTGCATCTCCCCATTGCCAGTCACTTCAACTCCCCCTCCCACACTATCACTGATATGTCAGTCCTCGGCCTCCTCCAATGCCAGGAGAATTCCAAGCGCAAACTGGAGAAACAGCACCTCATTTTCCATCTTTGAACCTTGCAGCCCCCACCATTGCCTCCCCAGAATGCCTCTTTTTTCCCCCCTTTCCTAGCACCTCTCTTTTTTCTACCCCCTTCCCTCTTTTTCTCTCCTTACCTTTGACCCATCCTCCAGTGGATCTGCTCTCCCCTCCTCCCCCACACCTGCCTATCACTATCTCTTACCTGCATCTACCTATCATCACCTTGTGTCCACCCCATCTCCCCTCTTTTGTCCACCCATCACTGCTCTGCTTTTCTCTCCTATATATTGGGCTTCCCCTTTTCCTATCTTCAGTCCTGAAGGGTCCTGACCCGAAATGTTGACCACCTGCTTTTCTCCATGGATGCTGCCTGACCTGCTGAGTTCCTCCAGCATCATCGTGTTTTTCATCTAGATTCCAGCATCCAGTCCTTTGCTTCTCATGGCAGCAGTAGTTTCTCTATGTTACAAAATGCAACATAACATCTCTAAGTTTCTCCCACAGTACCTCCCAAACCTGCAACCTCCACCTCCAGAAAGACAAGATGCAAGGGAATAGCACCATCTGCAAGTTCCCCACAAATTGCATACCAGCCTGGCTTGATACTATAATGATTAATAATCAAAATACTGTAAATTCCTACCTAACAGAGCGCTATCACCACAAGCTTCTCAAAGTCAATTAGGAATGGCATTAAATTCTGACCTTACCAATTCCACTTATTCCTGAGAAAACAAAAGTCATTTTACTCACCCATTTCAATTAACTGCAAACCACCTGTACAACAAAAGAATCCAAAACAAAAATCACCGCTTACTTCACAAGGAAGATTTTCACTCAAATTTCACTCCTCTGTACCAGTCTCTTTGCTTTCCTCCAATTCTCTACATGAACTCCAGTTTTTGGGTGTTCCATAAGCACTCTTTTCTTTTACCCTTTATTCTTCCATCGATCTTAAATAACCCACTTTAGCTCCTGTTCCAATATCTTTTCCCACTCAGCAAGTACCCAATTCTTTTTCCTCTGGATTTTGCATCTTGGGGAAGGAAATGGATGTGGAATACACCAATTTCAGTCCAATTCCTCAGGAAAAGCTTGAAGAAAATTAAAGAGGAATTTAGTAGAAAGATTTCACAATGAATACACAATGGTTGATCAATTGAAACCATGGATTGTTACCCAAGGATGTTAGCAACCTTGCAGTATTTTACAAAGTCCTGAAGAGATCAGTTTTTGGGCATCTGGAACTAGAAGTCACATATAATGGATAAAGTTGCAGAGAGGAACTTCAAAGCTGATCAGGACTTGGGAATTGGGTCAAACAGGTAGCAGTTGATGTTCATTGTTAAGTGTAAAGGGGAACATGGGTGAGGAGTGGGGTGGTGATGGTACGGTTATTGTCTAATATTTAAAAGGAAATGTGTCAATTTAAAAACGACACAAGCCATGATTGACAATAAATTGAAGCCCAATGGCAAAGCAAGTTAGATCATGGAATGCATAAAAACAATGTTGTATTAAATTTGTGAGCTAACCTTGTCACACTATAAACAGCATACAACCACACAAAACATTGGGCAGTTTTAGTCACCACAGCACTGTAAAACCCTAATAATCTACTGTGCGGTTAGAACATAGAAAAACTACAGCACAATTCAGGCCCGTCGGCCCACAAATCCGTGCCGAACATGTCCCAACCCTAGAAATTACTAGGTTTACCCATAGCCCTCTATTTTACTCAGCTCCATATACCTATCTAACAGTCTCTTGAAAGACCCTATCATATCCGCCTCCACCAGCTCTATCAGGTCCCCCCCCCCCCATCCTCCGTCTCTACAAGGAGAAAAGGCCGAGTTCCCTCAACCTGCTTTCATAAGGCATGCTCCGCATTCCAGGCAGCATCCTTGTAAATCTCCTCTGCTACCCTCTCTATGGCTTCCACATCTTTCCTGTAGTGAGGTGACCAGAACTGAGCACAATACTCCAGGTGGGGTCTGACCAGGGACCTACATAGCTGCAACAATACCTCTCGGCTCCTAAATTCAATTCCCCGATTGATGAAGGACAATACACCATATGCCTTCTTAACCACAGAGTCAACCTACACAGCCACTTTGAGCGTCCTATGGACTCGGACCCCAAGATCCCTCCGATCCTCCACACTGCCAAGAGTCCTACCATTAATACTATATTCTGCCATCATATTTGACCTACCAAAATGAACCACTTCACACTTATCTGGGTTGAACTGCATCTACCACTTCTCAGCCCAACTCTGCATCCTATCTATGTCCCTCTGACAGCCCTCCAAACTATCAACAACACCCCCAACCTTCGTGTCATCCACAAACTTACTAACCCACCCCTCCACTTCCTCATCCAAGTTGTTTATAAAAATCACAAAGACTAAGGGTCCCAGAACAGATCCCTGAGGTACACCACTGGTCACTGACCTCCACGCAGAATACGACCCTTCAACAACCACTCTTTGCCTTCTGTGGGCCAGCCAGTTCTGGATCCACAATGCAGTGTCCCCTTGGATCCCATGTCTCCTCACTTTCTCCATAAGCCTCGCATGGGGTACCTTATCAAACGCCTTGCTGAAATCCATATACACTACACCTACTGCTCTCCCTTCATCAATGTGATTAGTCACATCCGCAAAAAATTCAATCGGGCTCGTACGACAGGACCTGCCCTTGACAAAGCCATGCTGACTATTCCTAATCATATTATACCTCTCCAAATGTTCATAACTCCTGTCTCTCAGGATCTTCTCCATCAGTTTACCAACCACTGAGGTAAGTCTCATTGGTCTATAATTTCCTGGGCTATCCCTACTCCCCTTCTTGAATAAAGGAACAACATCCGCAACCCTCCAATCTTCCGGAACCTCTCCCATCTCCATCGATGACGCAAAGATCATTGTCAGAGGCTCCGCAATCTCCTCCCTTGCCTCCCACAGCAACCTGGGGTCCATCTCATTCAGTCCCAGCGACTTATCTAATTTGAAGCTTTCCAGAAGTTTCAGAACCACCTCTTTTCTAATATCTACATGCTCCAGCTTTTCAGGCTGCTGCAAGTCCCCACTACAATCCCCCAGATTTTTTTTAAAGGTGAATACTGACGTAAAGTATTAAGTACCTCTGCTATTTCTTCCGGATCCATACACACTTTCCCTCTGCTGCATGTGATAGGCCCTATCCTTTCGCATCTCATCCTCTTACTCTTCACATACTTGTAGAACGCCTTGGGGTTTTCCTTAATCCTGCCCGCCAAGGCCTTCTCATGTCCCCTTTTGGCTCTCCTAATCTCTTAAATTCCTTCCTTTTAGCATTATACTCCTCCAGATCTCTAACATTACCTAGCTCTCTGTATCTTTTGTATGCTTTTCTTTTCCTTTTGACTAGATTTATTATAGCCTTTGTACACCACGGTTCCTGTATCCTATCATGACTCCCCTATCTCATCGGAACATGTCTATGCAGAGCTCCACACAAATACCCCCTGAATATTTGCCACATATCTTCCATACTTTTCCCAGAGAACATCTGTTCCCAATTTAATCTTCCAATTTCCTGCCTGAGAGCCTCATAATTCCCTTTACTCCAAGTAAACACCTTTCTAGTCTGTCTGTTCCTATCCCTCTCCAGTGCTAACGTAAAGGAGATAGAATTATGATCACTATCACCAAAATGTTCACCACTGAGAGATCTGACACCTGACCAGGTTCATTACCCAATATCAAATCAAGCACAGCCTCTCCTCTTGTAAGTCTATCTACATACTGTGTCAAGAACCCTTCCTGAACACACCTTAACAAACTCCACCCCATCTAAACCCCTCACTGTCTGGAGATGCCAATCGATGTTTTGGAAATTAAAATCCCCCATCACAACAACTCTGTTATTTTCACACCTTTCTAGGATCTGCTTCCCTATCTGCTCCTCAATAACCCTGTCGCTATTGGGTGGCCTATAAAAAACACCCAGCACAGTTATCGACCCATTCCTGTTCCTAACCTCCACCCACAGAGACTCCGTAGACAATCCCTCCACAACGTCCACCTTTTCCACAACCGTGACACTATCTCTGATCAACAGTGCCACTCCCCCACCTCTCTTGCCTCCCTCCCTGTCCTTCCTGAAACATCTAAAACCCGGCACTTGAATCAACCATTCCAGCCCCGGAGCCATCCAAGTCTCCGTAATGGCCACCACATCATACCTCCAAGTATCGATCCAAGCTCTAAGCTCATCCGCCTTGTTCACAACACTCCTTGCGTTAAAATAGACACATCTCAAGCCTATCTGAACACGTCCCTTCTCTATCACCTGCCTATGGTACTTACTCCTAGCCTCCTCCATTTGAGAGCCAAACACCTCTTCCCCAGTCTCTCCAGTACGGATCCCACCCCCCTACAATTCTAGTTTAAACTCTCCCCAGTAGCCCCCCCACCAGTATGTTGGTCCCCTTGGGATTCAAGTGCAACCCGTCCTCTTTGAACAGGTCATACCTGCCCCAAAAGAGGCCCCAATGATCCAGAAAACTGAATCCCTGCTCCTTACTCCAATCCCTCAACCACGCATTTAACCTCCTCCTCATTCTGTTCCTATACCCACTGTCGCTTGGCACAGGCTAAGCCTGGAAATTACTGCCTTTGAGGTCCTGCTTCTCAACTTCCTTCCTAATTCTCTATAGTCTCTTTTCAGGACCTCATTCCTTTCCCTACCTATGTCGTTGGTACCAATATATACCACGACCTCTGGCTGTTTTCTCTCCCCCTTCAGGATATCTTGGACGCGATCTGAAGCATCCCGGACCCTGGCACCTGGGAGGCAAACTACCTTCTGAGTTTCTTTCCTGCATCCACAGAATCGCTTGTCTGCCAAGGTACCAGCATCTGGCGCACCGGAGCTGCTCTCTGTAATTCCTTTAAATTCACTGGGTTCTGTTAAACTTAGAGGTCTTGTTCTCATGCTGCTTTTAATTTCACTGGAACCCTGTTTCCCACGCTGCCTTTAAACTCACTGGGTTCGCTCTAAAATATACTATACTACTGTGTAGCATATTTTTTTTTAAAAAAAAGTGAATTCAAAGTGTGTTCCAATATCTATAGGAATAAAATCCAATAGTCTGGAAAATCTGACAGTCCAGCACCAAAGTCCCAGGGTGCCAGATTATTGGAGTTTTACCATACAATAAAAAATATCGTTGCTTAGGACTTCAAAATCTTTTTTCCACTCAACCCCACTAACATTTGAAATTTCACTCAATCTAGCCAACCAAAACAAAATTGCAATTAATCAATTTAAATATGTCACTGAATTATAAGTATGGCAGAACATACAAGAGAGTATAAAATTTAGTTATAAATTCATATTTTAGAATAGGTTTCAGCACCTCCCTACCCGTCCCCTAGTTTTTAAGGGATTTTGCTGCCTTGCAGATTGCAACATAGGAGTAGTTAGAGATGGGAACCATTACCTCAAGTTGCTGGATATCTGCAGAGAAGGATAAATTATTGATGCTTTTACTCACATACCTCAAAATCAGCATGATCTAAAGTAGCAGCAGAAATCAAAAAGGGGAAACCTTCCAGCATGAGAGAGTGGGAATTGGATAACGCATCAGGCATTCCAATCGTTTGGGGGCAGAGATGTGTCAATGTCCCATGGAAGATATTATCAAATACTATTTTGATAATGCTAAGTTTTTCCTCATTTGCACATGCAATTAACAAGCTATCATGTCAACCCTAAAAATAGGGAGTTCTGAAACTGGGATATAAACCCAACTTCTTAATATCCTCTAGGGAATAAATTTTGCCATTCTTACCTAGTATGTTCTCTATGCAACTTCAGACATACATCACTATTAACAGCCCTCTAAAATAGCCCAGCAAACCACTGAGTTGATAGTCTCACAGAGCTGTCAGTTGATCTTCATAATACATACAGCTGGAGTTCAAAGAGATGGTTCATTACCAATTTCAAGGATAATTAGGAATGAGGTATACCTTGGCAGTGCCCATAAGAGAATAAGAAAGCAGACTATTAATCCTTATAAAATGAACAGTACTGATCAATTCAAATACAAATGTGATATATTTTGGGATACATTGTAAATAGTTTAGGCTGTGACACAAGTGTGGCATCTTTGGGAGGAAAAGGTGACCTTTAACCTATGGATCCCAAGGTGACTGTTCCTCAACTTGTATCTGTTGATCAGTATTGGTTGCCATGATTGATTTGCTGTCAGTAACAAAATAACATTATCTTCACTGATCTAGAAAAAGGTTTCTCACAAAGAACAGCAAGAATTGCTGTCTGTGACAAGAATTTCCTCTTTTTTTTGACACCTGCTGTAGTCCTGTTGAACTGATGTCTGACTATGTTGTGCAATACCTGATGTCACCAAACTAGCTAAGCAACAATCACATTAAAGAATTCTCAGACAGAAGCTGGGAAGCATGTTCTAATCACAAACAGATATAGTATACAGAGAGCAAAATACTTTTAAAAAATACAGAGAGCAAAATACTTTTAAAATTTATTTCTAATTTGAAATATTACAAATCACATTGATAGAATTAGGTTTTTCAATAAATTATCCTTCTTTCTTGTCTCGGTCAGGTCAATCAATAGGTACCTAATTTTTATTTCTGACTGCCTTAACACTTGTTCGTTGTCTACTTAAATCATCCATTCCCCTTCGTCAAGAGAATCAGCTGCCTCACCTATCCAAATTCTTACACTCCTCACATTGATACAAGATAAGGCGAGATTGAGAGCAAGGAGGAGGATGTAAAGAGGCTTCAAGGGGGTTTAGACAAGCAAAATGAGTGGGTGAGAACATGGCTGATGAGGAAAAAAAGTAGAAAATATGAGGCAATCACTTTGGAAAGCAGAATATTTTTCAGATGGTGAAAGATTAGCAAATGTTGATGTTCAAAGGGACCTGGGTGTCCTCCTTCACAAATCACCGAAAGTCAACATGCAGGTTGTGTAAGCAATTAGGAAAGCAAATGGTATGAAGGCCGTTATTACAAGAGAATACGAGTATAGGAGTAAAGTCATCTGACTGAAGTTATAAAGGACATTAGTCAAACCAGCCACTTGGAGTCCAGCGGCAATGCTGATCTTTGCCAAGGTTTCCCCAGAATTTACATCAGAGAAGAGAAAAAAAAATCATCCATCATATGTGGTCCACATATTTTTAAAAACTGATTACTCTACTTTTAAAACTTTTTAAATGAGTCTAAGAAACATTATTTATAAAATCTACAGCCTGTAAAGCAGAGGACGGGGTTGCTGGCTGTACAAGTTTTCAGGAGAACTTTGGAGAGCCACAACTCAGGCCATGCCACTGGAGTTCAGCATGCTTTGGGCTAGCAAGATAAGCTCTCTGTACCTGGAGCAAGTATGTTCAGGAGTGGGTGCAACTGAGCAGCAACTGAGGGCCTGTGCCAGCAAGAATTGACCAACTGTTTCAGTGATGGCAATCTAGGAATAAATATTGGCCAAGATGCTCAGAATTTGGAAGCCCAGCATCTTTGGTCAGACCATGAAGCTATGTAACATCATCAAAACTGTATTGCAAACAATGCAACAAAGGCACTTTCATCCCACTGCAGAAATAGAAGCATAGTTCAAACCATAAAGATAACCCAAATTACTGCCCGCAAAATTTAAAAATGCATAATCAGAATGCTAATTTTCTTCAAAATTGTTTGAGGTTAAATAAAAATAGCATACACTAAAATCAAAAATGCACCAGGGACACAGGTTACATGGGAACACTTAGGCCCTCAAACAAGATCAGTAAGTTCATGGCTGCAACCCAGCTCCAACTGTCTTTCTACCACATCCCTTGAAAACCATCACTCCATATCCTTCAATACTATCAGTCAAAAATTTATCAAATTCAGATTTTAAATTAACAAAAGGTCCAAGCATTAAATACCCTCCAATCTTTGATCTTCCTTTGCACACAGATATGTAATTTCACTCCTGCAAGACCTGGCCCTAACTTTTTAGAATATGCATCCATGACCTTGACTCAGCAAGGAGCAGAAGCAGTGCTCACTATTTACCCTGCTGGTTCCCTATAACATCTAAAATGCTTCAATAAGAACCATCCCCTTAACCTTTCAAATTCCAGGGACTATAATCTATTAGTGTTATCTCTTACAAATTGGACCTTGGAGTCAAGGTATTTTTCTGAGCAGGCATGGTAGTGTAGCGGTTAGCGTAATGGTATTACAGCACCAGCGACCCAGGTTTAATTCCCACCGCTGTCTGTAAGGAGTTTGTACATTCTCCCCATGTCTGCGTGGGTTTCCTCCGCGTGCTCCAGTTTCCTCCCACATTCCAAAGACGTACAGGTTAGGAAGTTGTGGGCATGCTATGTTGGCGCCAGAAGCGTGGCGACACTTGCAGGCTGTCCCCAGAACACGCTACGCAAAAGATGTATTTCACTGTGTGTTTCGATGTACATGTGACTAATAAAGATATCTTACCTGGTAAGTAAATGTACCAAATCCAGTATTTTTCCAAAACTGTGGTACCCCGAGCTTATTGTGATCTAACCAGATATTGGAGAGATGTAATGAAAATTCCAACCCTTCTATTCCAAACCCCTAGGCTGAATTTGATATTACCATCCATAATTATTAGTGTTTTAAACAAGTGTGGATACAGCAGTTATTATTCACAGCGCTTTTCCACTGCTGCAAGATCGCTGGCTGCCTGTTCCTGGAGCTCATGGCTTCTTCTGGTGTGGTCTCAGGGGTGGTATTTATAAATACTGCGGCAGACCCGCTGTTGAGATCCACACGGATCTCCCAGCCCACAGATCAAGACCAGGCTAAAATACAGCTTTCTGCTGAGCAGAGTGCCAGCAAGTGTACTAGTAGTCCCATTAAAATCATCTGGGAGAAATCAGCTGCTGGGAGAAAGGCAAGAAGAGTTTTATATTTGATTGGTACTTAAAACATTTTAATTGCTTTTAAGTGTGCACGCTTCAAACATTCTTTAAAAAACAGCCAGGAAGAAACCATGTTTAAGGGGCAAGCAGCCAGATCTACCCACTCCTTGAATAGCCGTGCCCCTTTTCAAGTATTCAATGTTTTAGACTCTTACTATTTTCCAACCAACGTAGGCTGAACTTTTCCAGTTTCTGCTCAATTCATTTTTCTTAAACAATAATGCGTTGCTCAATTCTTTAAAGTCACTTTGGTGAAGCACTGTTTCTGATTCAATAACAAGATTCCTCTAAAAGTCCAGCTTGCTTTCCTGTTCCACTAATGTAAATTCTAGCACAGAATAATGAAACAATCCGTCCCACATTTATTTCCACTCACCATATCACTTTCCATTTATAAGAGAATCACAATTCTCCCCACTCCTGGCCATACCCTTTTTCCTATTGTAACTATAAAACAAAAATTGAATTTTGATATCCTTTGCAAGTTTCATTTCATAGTCGCCTTTTATAGCTCTTAGATCTGCTTTGTCATCTGTTGGTCTTCTATGTATTCTCCCAAGTGATCAGTACGCTAGTTTTAGTCTCTTAATTTCCTTTCTTTAAATTTTTCACTGTTATTCTATGAAGTCGCTGTTTTCTGGTAAATTTTACTTTGTTGTATGGATTAACTTATGTTCCCTTCAATATTCAGCAATACACTCACAAGATCAACAATAAAATGGCTGAAACCATATATGCAGTACTTCATATTCTGCTTTACACATATACACTAAAATATTTCAAGTCACTACAAGTTTGGCATTGCATTGAAGAATGACCTCTCGCCCAGTAAGAGGAAGACTGAAGCAGTCCAGTTCAACTCTTACAAGAAGCTTCATCGATCAAGTCCAACTCCTAACCAATGTGGTTGCTCAAACTAAGCACAAAAATGCACAACTTTGGTGTCCTAGTCCCACACATTTACCCCATAGGAGAACCAGATCATTCCAGGAATTAATCTTTGGATTAAGGAGACCAAAAATGCACACAATGTTCCAGGTGCTGATTCAAATTTTAAAATTCTAGCAGAAAGTGATTAAAAAGCTACACAGAATATTTGCCTTTAGTTGGCTACGGTGGGGTCATGCTAGACCTTCAGATGTATGGTAAAATAGTGGTTAAGTTACTGGACAATCAGCCAGAGTTCTGAACCATTAAACAAGGAATAAAAGTTCAAACCCCACCATGACAGCTGAAATTTTTAAATCTAAATAATTATATTAAATCTGGGATTAAAGCAAGTGCCAGTAACTGTGACACTACCAAAATGTTATAAAACCCAAGTGGTACACAAATGCCCTTCAGGGAAGGAAACATGTTCCACTCACACAAACTCAGTTGATTCTTAAAGGTCTTAGCTCAGGGGCAATTCTTAAAGAATGTTTAAAGCATACACTGTTTACACAGAGAGTGGTGAGTGCCTGGAAATGCACTGCCAAGGATGGTGGTGGAGGCAGATATATTAGAGGTGTTTAAGAGGCTCTTAGATAGGCAAATGAATATGCAGAGAATGTAGGATATGGACCACGTGCAGGCAGAAGAGATTAATTTAATTAAGCATCATTACTCAATTAGTCCAGCACAACATTGTGGGCTGAAGGGCCTGCTCCTGTGTTGTACTGTTCATGTTCTATGTAAATCAGCACGAGCAATCTCCTTCCAGGACAGTAAGAGATGGGCCATAAATGGCAGTGTTGCCAGCAACATCCACATCTTATGAACAAATTGACCTATGAACAAAATAGCAGGAAAAGCCACACAGTCATTTAGCAACAACATAGCTGATGCTCTCTCAAATTCACATTCTTACCTGATCAGATTCAATTCACTAAATGTTTAGATATCCATCTAACTCAACCTTAAAAGATACTCGACTGAAGCATCCACCATCCTCAATTGCAACGATTCTCAAAGATTCATAACATATTTATAAACAAATTTCTCATCTCAGTACATGGCTGAGCTCTCGACCTTTACAAGCACAGAAAGCAGCCACTCCTATTAGTGTCTTTCTTGTGTCCATGCAATCATCTCACATTCTTCTAACACCAGTGAGCCTATGCTACTTCATCTCTCCTCATAGAACTACTCCTTCATTCAAGGAAGGAATGCAGTGAATCTACAGTAACCACTTCCTTGTATAAGTAAACCAAACTACACAGCTCTCCAGGTGTAATCTCACAAATCCCCAGTTAGATTTTGTTACTTTTACTGTTTCCCCTGCAATAAAATGCCACTTCTCCACTGCAGTCTGCTTGCTGTTCGTGCAGCCTGCTGTGTGCAGCACAGTGGCACAGCTAGAAGAGCTGCTGCCTCTCAGCTCCAGCAATCCAGATTCAATCCTCCCTAGCATTGTCTGTGTGGACTTTGCACATTATCTCTGCGACACATGGGTTTCCCCCGGGTGCTCCAGTTTCCTCCCATATCCCAAAGATGTTCTGGTTGGTAGGTTAATTGGCCACTATAAATTGCCCCTAATGTGGAGGGGAGTGGCAGAATATGCAGGGATAATGGGATTATATAAATGGATGTTTGATGATCAACATAGGCCAACATGTATGACTGTGATTCTTATACAAGGATCCACAAACTACATTGGTAAATTGGTTTATTATTTGTCACATGTACCGAGGTACAGTGAAAAATTTTGTTTTGCATGTCATCCATAAAGATCATTTCATCACATCAGTGCATTGAGGTAATACAAGGTAAAACAATAATGCAGAAACAGAAAAAGTGTAGTGCAGGCAGATAATAAGGTGCAAGGCCATAACGAGGTAGACTGTGAGGAGTCCATCTTATTCTACTAGGGGACCGTTCAGTAGTCTTATAACAGTGCGTAAAATGCCTTAAGTGATCTACCCCAACACATTCACATTTAATGACCATTCCTCTTGAAGCAGTTAGTTACTAAATATACATGCACAAGACAGATTTTTGAATGCTAAGTGTTACAAACCTTTGTGATAGAGACTCCCAAAGATTCATAACCAACAGAATGAAGAAATTTCTCATCGCAAATCTGAAGTTTTGAACTTTTATTCTGAAACTAACATCAAGTTCCGGACTCCCCTATCTGAGGGCAATATCTTCCCACCACTTACAATCCCTTTAAGAATACCATACGATTCAATGAGAACACCTCTCCATGTTCCACTCTCAGAAATATGGGCCTGGTCTACTCAATCTCACGTTAGAGGACAGTCCCAAGAATTGATCCAGTGAACTTCAGTTGTACTCCTAAGCAATTCCCTTCTCCGATAAGGCGATCAAAAGTGTACGAAATACTCCAGTTGTAGTGTCAGAAGGCACTACACTTTTTAACTTTTTTTTAATTCATGAGGTATCATTAGGCAACATTAATTACCCATCTCTAACTGCCTCTAGGCCAGAGTAGGTGAAACTAGCAAATGTGAGCCAGATAAGTTATTATAACAATCAATGGTTACAAATTCAAAGTTACCACATTCATGCCTCTATGTCAACAGTCTGATTCTGTACCTATTATATTTGGCACTGAGAAAAGACTTCTTCACCCTTAATCTTCAAACCTTTCATAACATAGGTTAACATATCATTAGTCTTTTAAACTGATTAATTTTTAACCTTCCAAACACATGACCTCTACAGGCAAGGAACATTTATTGCCTCTCTCCAATTTCAATAAAGAAGCTAATGGTAAGTACCTATTTCAGCAGGAAAGGAATAAGACTTGGAGTGGAATGTGCAAGTCATAATGTTCCCACACATCTTCTACCTTTGTCATTTTTGGTGGACTAGGTTGCAGGTTTGCCAAGTGCCGTCAAAGCAGCCTTGGCTAATAATTAGTGTTTTTGGTATATTCCAGTCTGAACTGTTTGCAACTCCTGATGCAGCCCACATGGTTCAATCTCTGGAATTTTCTGCTCCTAACCCTCCACCCCTCCCCCACAAGGGTGAAGACCAGATCATTAAATGATCATCAAGGTGAAGGGAAATAAATATTTGAAAGATCAAGGAATTGAAGACTACGAGGAACTGGCATAAGAGTTGAGGTCAACATAGATCAGCTATGATTACATAGGCTTCTGGGGCCTGGTGGCTTTCTCCTGCTCCTATTTCCTTGCGTTCTCTGAAATGGCCTAGCAAGCCACTCAGCTGTGGCCTTACCGCTACATTCCTACAGAGAAAGAATAAAACCACACAGACCAACCAGACTCCACCTAGGCCCCAAATTCAGACACAAAATCATTTCCAGCTCAAATGACCTTGCAAGGACTTCCTCACAAAAATCTGGCATCTAAATTGGGAGAGCTGTCTCACAGACCATTCAAGCAATATTGTTATACTCATAGAATCATACCCTAAGACAACCATCACAATCTCTGGGTATGTCTTGTCTCACCAGCAGACAGACCCACCAGAGATAGCTGTGGAGTGGTATACAGGCAGGAGGAAGTAGCCTTTGGAGTCCTCAATATCGGCTCCACACCTCGAAATCTCATGTCACAAAGTCAATAAAGTAAGGAAACCTCATCCTGATTACCTCCACTCTCAGTGCTCTTTTATGTTGAATAGCATTTGCAAGGAACACTGAAGGCAATAGGGACAAAGACTGTACTCTCAGCATGAGATTATATCCATCACCAAGAAAGAGTTGGTAGCACTACCAATAAGCTGACCGAGTTCTGAAGGAAAGAACTTCCAGGCTGGGTCTGTGGCAAGTACTGTAAACTAATGTCTTTTGTCTTACACCTCATGCCTCCCCTGAATTCTGCTTTGAAAACTGTAAATACTCCCTCTCCCCCTCCAATTCTGAGGAAGGATCACTGATCTGAAATGTTGACAGGTTTCTCTTTCCACAGATGCCAATTGAATAGCTGAGTTCTTCCAGCACTTGTTTCTGGTCAAGAGATAACCCCAATTGATCTTGTCCTTACTATTCTCTCTCTCACATATCCATCGGCCTAAGGCAACAATGGCATCTACCTGAAAATGTGGAAAATTGCCTAGGTGCAATAAACAAATGCAATCTGGTTAATTACTGCTCGATCCATTTATTCTCAATTAACAGCCAAGTGATGGAAGCTGTCATCAGTGTAAAGAAGCTTGCTTGGACCACTCTGCACCAGAGATCATCACAGGCTTGGTCCAAACACAGACCATGCAGCTGAATTCTACAAGTGAGAGGAGAACAACTGCCCTCAAGGTGCCCTGTTAAAATTGAAAACAAACGGCAAAGAGAAAACACACCAGTGGTTGGATTTATGCCTGAATAAAGGAAGATCATTATGGTTGATGGAAATCAATCATCCCAGCCTCAGGATATCCAGGAGTTCCTAGATCCAATCATCTTCAGCTGCTTCATCAATGATCTGCCTTCTTTCATAAGGTCAGAGGTGGAGATGCTCACTAATGATTACAGTGTTCAATTTCATTTTCAACAACTCAGCAAATGAACCAGTCTGTGCTTGTACATCACAAGAACTGATAAGTGACAAGTAACATTTGCACCACAGAAGTGTCAGGAAATGATCATCTGTGAGTGTGAGGTGTTGCACTTTGGGAGGTCAAATGTAAGGGGAAAATGTACAGTAAATGGTAGGACCCTTAGGGAGCACTGATGTACAGAGGGATCTTGAGATGCAAGTCCACAACACCCTGAAAGTAACCATGCAAGTAGGTAGGGTGGTAAAGAACCATACCCCATTGTCAGGGCACTGAGTACATGAGTAAGAAAGTCATGTTGCAGCTATATAAAACTTTGGTTTTGCTACACTGGGAGTATTATGTTCAATTCTGTTGGTCACCCCATTCCAGGAAGGATGTGGAAGCTTTGGACAGGGTACAGAAGAGGTTTACTAGGATGCTGCCTGGATTGGAGGGCATGAGCTAAAAGGAGAGGTTGGACAAACTTGAGTTGTTTCCTCTGGAGCATTGGAGGCTGGAGATAGAATGATAGAAGTTTATAAAATTATAAGTCATAGAAAGGGTAGACAGTCAGAATTTTTCTCCCAGGGAAGAATTGTCACATACTGTAGGACATGCATTTAAGGTGAGGGGGATAAGTTTAAAAAGGATGCGTGGAGCAAAGGTTTTTTTAAATATATAAACAGAGTGGTAGCACCCTCTCTTTATCCAAATTAACTAAACTGTAAACAGCTGAGGCAGATGAACTAATCTTTGCAGTACCAGAAAATGCACAAGGCTTTAAAAAGGTTTTAAAAAGCTTATCATTCCAAAATCTGCATTTTCCTTATTGTTAGTTATTTTTTGAACGTGGCATAATTATTTCATGTTAAGTGTTAACAAGCAAAGTGACAGAATTCACACAGGAAAACAGCACATTTTCCTCTTTCCCCAAACTGGTCAGAAAATTAGTAATCTAACTTTCATGAGTTTGTTGCTTACTAAACATTTTAACATAGCACCCTGCAATAACAATGTTTAAGTAATTCTCAAACCTAATAAGCCCCACCGTCTTGGAATAGGAGAGGCGCTTCACCTGGTTTACAGTTAGCCCTTCTCTCAGGACCAGGAACTCAGTATCTGAATCACCATCAGCCCATGTCCTCGTGGAATCAGCTGGCACAACACGAGCCACATTTCATACTACAAGGCATTTGCTCCCTCACGATATTCTTCACAAGAAGGTAACCTGTAACTTCAAAACTACACACATGAAATTACTTTGCGTCAGTATTTACCAGGGAGGAGAAATTAGAGTACAGTGAAAATAGAGTGGGGCATGCTAATATGCTGGGACATTGAGATTGAGGAGATAGTGCTGGGTCTTCTGCAAAGTATTAAGGTGGATAAGTCCCCAGGGCCTGATGGCATACATCCCAGAATATTGAATGAAGCAAGAGAGGAGATTGCTGGGGCTTTGACTAGGATCTTTGCGTCCTCACTAGCAACAGGCAAAGGCCTGGAGGACTGGAGAGTAGCAAATGTTGTGCCTTTGTTCAAGAAGGGAAATAGGGATAATCGTAATTATAGGCCAGTGAGCCTCATGTCAGTGGTAGGGAAGCTATTGGAGAGGATACTGAGGGATAGGATTTATGCACATTTGGAAAGGCATGGCCTGCTTAGGGACAGCCAGCATGGCCTTGTGTGGGGCAGGTCATGTCTTACAAACTGGATTGAGAATTTTTTGAGGAAGTGAAAAAGGTGCTTGATGAGGGTAAGGCAGTGGACATTATCTACATGGACTTTAGTAAGGCATTTGACAAGGCCTCTCATCGTATGTTGATTCAGAAGATAAAGATGCACGAGATTCAGGGTAAATTGTAAGTTTGGATTTGGAACTGGCTTGCCCATAGAAGATAGAGAGTAGGGGTGGAAGGCTGTTATTCTGGCTGGAGGTCCGTGACCAGTGGTGTTCCGTAAGGATTGGTGCTGGGACCTCTGTTTGTGATATATATCAATGACTTGGATGAAAACTTAGATGGGTGGATTAGCAAGTTTGATATTACACTAAGATTGGAGGAGTTGTGGACAGTGTAAAGGACTGTCAAAGAATACAGCAGGATATAGATCCGTTACAGATATGGGCAGAGAAGTGGCAAATGGAGATTAATCTGGGCAAGTGTGAGGTGTTGCACTTTGGGAGGTCAAATAAAAGGAGAAAGTATTCACTTAATGGTAGGCCCCTTAATACTACTGAGGCACAGAGGGATCTTGGGGTCCAGGTCCACAGTTCACTGAAAGTGGCTACACAAGGGATAAGGTGGTAAATAAGCTGTATGGCATGCTTGCCTTCATTGGTTGGGGTGTTGAGTATAAGAGTAAGGAAGTCATGCTGCAGCAATATAAAACCTTAGTCAGACCCCACTTGGAGTATTGTGTGCAACTCTGGTTGCCTCATTATAGCAAGGATGTGGAGATTGTGGAAAAGGTACAGAAGAGGTTTACCAGGATGCTGCCTGGATTTGACGTATGAGCTATAAGGACAGGTTGGACAAACTTTGGTTGTTATCCCAAGAGCATCAGAGGCTGAGGGAGATCTGATAGAGGTTTTTAAAATTATGAGAGGAAAAGATAAATGTCGAAACAGTTCTATGGTAATGGAAAGAAATCCATGGATCCCTTCAAAGACTGTGTTACAACCTATCAACCAAGATGAACCATTTATTGCTATTGCTTTCTGTCTGTTAACCGATGCTTAAACTAAATGCCATGATTTTAACATCCTCATTTCAGGACATTACCCTTCCCCATCTCTGCAACAATTCCCAACACCACCTCCTGGTAATAACATCTATCCTCCACCATTTATTTCTCATAACTGAGCACTTGTCCACACAAAAGGGAGTAAAAATTTGGAACACTCTCTAAATCTTTACTGAGATGAATCAATTGAGGATTACTAACCTGAGATTATAGATTTTATCTTATTATGAATTACTGAATCCCAGAGGAATTGGGAATTCATTCAACCCAGCAAAGTTTTCCACATGAACATCTGGGGATCTGCTCAAAATACAGAGAAGTTTATCAGAGTAGTCCAACAACAGTCTGAAATAGTCCATCTCATAGAATCTGCCAATAGTCCAAGTTCCTTCATCATAAATCCTGAGTCTTACTTAGTGACAGAGTGCCCCATCAGAGCAGGCTGGAAGGTGGTACACATTCAGAAGGCTGTGGCATTAACTTTAGATATCAAATTATTTTGGGTTCAGGAGATTAATTAATATTACTCCTTGGTGACCACTACTTGGAAGGGCAAAGCACTTGAGGACTTCATTGGCCAACATTAAAGGTGGTTCCATTGCACCAATAATAAAGCTTGCTAAGTCCTAAAATACACATACCAGATTGGGTCTGCAACAGGTGATGAGAGAAGGAACAGTAAAGACAATCTGTTCACCAGCGTAACTGCTACAGATGCATGGTAGGAGTAACTACAGTTTTTGAGAATTGACACTACAATTCATGCTAAATTAATAAATTGATTTATTATTGTCACATGAACCAAGGTACATGCCATCCATACAGATCATTTCATTACAACAGTGCATTAGCTAGTACAAGGGAAAGCAATAACAAAATGCAGAATAAAGTGTTACAGAGAAAGTGCAGTGCAGGCAGACAATAAGGTGCAAGACGATAACAAGGTAAATTGCGAGGTCAAGAGTCCATCTCATCGTACTAGGGGACCATTCACTAGTCTTATAACAGTGGGGTAGAAGCTGTCCTTGAGCCTGGAGGTACAGGCTTTCAGGTTCTTGTATCTTCTGCCCAATGGGAGGGTGGAGAAGAGAGAATGTCCAGGGTGCGTGGGGTCTGATTATGTTGGCTGCTTTACCAAGGCAGTGAGAATGAGGGGAGGGTGGTTTCCATGATGTGCTGAGCTGTGTTCACAACTCTCTAGTTTCTTGCAGTCTCGTGCAGAGCAGTTGCCATACCAAGCTGTAATGCATTCAGATAGGAATCTATGGTGCATCGATAAAAATTGGTGAGGGTCAAAGGGGACATGCCAAAATTTCTTTAGCCTCCTGAGCAAGTAGAGGCACTGGTGAGCTTTCTTGGCTGTGGTGTTTACACGCTTGGACCAGGACAGGTTATTGGTGATGCTCACTCCCAGGAACTTGGGAGCTTTCTTTCATCATGGTTGCTCCACTGATGCAAACTGAATCGTCAGCACCACTGATGCAAACAGGAGCATGTGCACTGCCCCACACCCTCTCCCCCTTCCTGAAGTCAGCTCTTTTGTTTTGCTGACATTGAGGGAAAAGTCGTTGTCACGACACCGTTCCACTAGGTTCTCTATCTCCTTCCTGTACTCTGACTCATCATTATTTGAGATTCGGCTCACTGTGGTGGTATCATCTGCAAACTTGTAGATGGAGTTAGAGTAGAAGCTGACCACACAGTCGTGAGTCTACTGGGAGTAGAGTAGGGGGCTGCGAATGCAGCCTTGAAGGGCACCAGTGTTGAGAATAACCATGGCGGAGTTGTTGCTGCCTATTCTTGCTGACTGCGGTATGTTAGTCAGGAAGTCAAGGATCCACTTGCAAAGGGAGGTGTTGAGCCCCAGGTCTAGGAGTTTGGAGACGAGTTTGCTTGGAATTATAGTATTGAAGGCAGAGCTGTAATCAATAAATAATAGTTTCATGTAGGTGTCTTTACTGTCCAGATGCTGAGTGTAGGGCCAGGGAGATGGCACCTGCGTTGGACCTGTTTCACTGGTAGGCAAAATTGCAGTGGGTCAACTACATATTGACTGTCTACACTTCCTGCCGCCTCAAGAAAGCAGCATACATAATCAAAGACCCCTCCCACCCCAATCATTCTCTCTTCTCCCCTCTACCATCAGGCAGAAAATACAAAAGCTTGAGACCACATACCACCAGACTCAAGGACAGCTTCTATCCTGCTGTCATCAGGTTCTTGAATGGACCTCTCATACTCAAAAGATGAACTCTGATCTCTCAATCTGCCTTGTCATAGCCCTTGCAATTTATTTGTCTTCCTGCACTGCACTTTTTCTGTAACTGCAACACTATATTCTGTTTTTGTTTTTACTATTGAAATATTTATATATGGCATGATCTGTCTGGATGGCACATAAACAAAAGGTTTTCACCGTATCTCAGTACATGTTACAATAATAAACCAATACCACAGTAGAAACAGCATGTTGACAGACAGAGCTAAATGATGCCATAACCAACAGACCAGAGCAACGCATGATTCACTCCATGTGACATCAAGAAACTGCTTAGGCAAAGGATACAACAAAAGTTGGCAACCTAACAACATACTGGCTACAGCACTGAAGATTTGTGGTCCAAAGCCAGCTGCATCTCTGGCCAAGCTACTATAATATGGCTATGCACTGGCTGCTACCTTAATGTATAAAATTGCCCTGGCATGCTCTATCCTCAAAATGCAAAACAAATGAAGTGTAGAGTAGATCCCACCTGTCTAGTGTCATTCAAAGGGATGATTTTGTTAGAAATGCAATTGAATAGTATTACTGACTAATTACCTGCTCACAAACTCAGTTAGGGTTCTGTCAGAAATACACAGCTCCAGATCTATTTAAAATTTTTTGTTCAACCAAGGAGCGATTTCACTCATGACCAAGCACTCAGTTGACAGAAGGTGCCTTAGCAAAACTGAACTCAAAGAAAATCGAAGGGACCATCCTCCAATGATTGCTCATACCTACCATGAAAAGCATATGGATGTGGTTGGTGGAGAGCTTCATCAACAGTGGATCAAAAGTGGAGACATTTGTAACTGATTACATAATATTCATTAACAATTCAAACTCCAAAGGTAATCACATAGTTTATGATTATTTGCTCCAAATTCAGACCTGACCAATAAATAGAAATTAACATTCCTGCCACACATGCCAGACAATAACCATCGCTAACAATAAGGGAATCTCACCACCTCCTCAATATTAAACAGATTACAATTGTGGAGTCACCTATCAGCAACATCTGGGAAGAAAACATCATGCAACAAGAGCAGTTCTGAGGTTGGGCATCCAGTGGTATGTGATTCACCCCATGATTATACACCAATTGCAAGGCACATCCCAACCATTAAGGAACACACTCAATTTGCCTGAATGAATGCTGCTCCATTACAAGTAGCTTAAAAGCATCAGAGACAGAAACCTGAATGGTACACTATCCACTGCCACCAGCGCACATCATATTAAAAGTGCAGTGCAGCAATACTCTTCATAGATCCTTCAACAATACCTCCCAAATCATAATTGTGAGGTTGCCACACCAGCAGGCATCTTGACTTCTTTTTTTTTCAGACAATTGACTTTAATCCTGTAACTCCCTGCATAACAGTTCCTTCACCACACAGGGACTGCAGCAGTTCACAACCATCAGTACTTGGGAAACTGGATTCAAGAAATAAACGTTGACCTTACCAACAAGATCAACCCAATACAAAAAAATACAGATTACCTAAAATTTAATGGTACAGGCTTGGCCTGAATATTCTACTTGTTTTATGTTCCAGTACAAAATTGTCATGATTACAACAAATTATTGCAGGAAATGATGGGGCATCTAATATTAGGCTGTAGGACAAGCATCTGATTTCATCAAGGTGGAGAGACCAATAGACAGCAGAGTTAAGAGGTTAAAATCTGAAAAAGAGAATCAATGGGGTAAAAGAAGATAATGCATATATTTTTCTTGTTTGAGTGAATCTACAGAACTAATCCTTGTTACTTTTTTTTAGTGGCAATGGTGTCTACTTTACTCTAAAGTAAATAACTGACTCTAGACGTCTTTCCTTACATCTTAACTGACTACCATAAATTATCCCTGGTGTTAGTAGGTACAGGAGAATCAGGAGGAGTTGATGGATGGAAGATAGAGAATCAGTTCCAGGAAAGTAAGTAGGGGAAAAGGGGTGATCCTTAGAGCTAGCACGGACTTGATGGCACAAACAGTCTCCTCTGTATTGTAAGGAAATGTGAAAAAGTCATTTTGGTAATCCCCCTCTATTAACTGCATAGTCCAAGCATCCCCATCATGTAACAGTTCCACAGAAAGCACAATATGGATTATTGGCTGAAACATAAAATACAAGGGCGCGTACGTAATGTCTAATGTCAAAGCTGGATACAGCTCTGGTCAGGCCATAGCTTGGATACAGTCTTGTCACCACAATAGAAGAAAGATACAAGTGCAATGGAGAAGCTTCAGAGGAGATTTATAATGTTCTCAGAACTGGAAGATTGCAACTGTGTGCAAAGATTCAGTAGGCTGGCACTGTTCTCTTTATGAAAAGAGGCAGCTGAGAGGAGTTAATTGAGGTTTATCAAACTAAGAGGCCTAAATAGAGTAAATATGGAGGACTTATAATGGAGAGATCAAAAACCAATGGTCACGGATTAAGTAATGGGTTGAAGGATTAGAGGGGAGATGAGGAAAATATTTTCAGCCAGAGGATGGTGGGGTCTGGAACTCACTGCCTGAGGCAGAAACCTCATATTTAATTGAAACGTGGAAACAGGCCCTTCAGCCCAACTGGTCCATGGAATTGTGTTGCCCAGCGAGCTAGTCCCACTTGCCCATCACCCTCTAAACCTCTCCTATCCATGTACTTATCTGGATGTCTTTTAAATGTTGTTAATGTGCCTGCCTCAACCACTATTTCTGGCAGCTCATTCCAAATACGTGCCACCCTTTGCAAGGGAGCTGCCCCTGATGTCTCTCTTAAATCTCTCACCCCTGATATCAAACCCATGCCCTCTTGTTTTTTTTGCACCCCCTCCCTGGGAAAAAGACTATGTGCTTTCACCTTGTCTATGCCCTTCATGACCTTGTATACCTCCATCAGGTCACCGCTCAATCTTCCATGTTCCAGGGAATAAAGTCCTAGTCTATGCAACCTCTCCTTGTAATTAGGTTCCCAAGTCCAGGCAACATCCTGGTAAATCTTTCCTGCACTCCTTCCAGTTTAATACCATCATTCCTATAACAGGGTGACCAAAACTGTACACAGTACTCCAAGTGCAGCCTCACCAACATCTTACATAACTTCCCATTCCTATATTCAATGCCCTGACTGATGAAGGCCAGCATGCCAAACACCACCTTCGCCACCCTATCTACCCATAATGCTGCTTTCAGCAAACTATGTACTTGCACTCCTAGGTCCCTCTGTTCCATAACACTCCCCAGGGACCTCCCAAAATGCACATATTTATCTGGATTGAAAGCCATTTGCCAATCCTCAGCCTACATACCTAACTGATCAAGATCCCCCTGTAATTTTTCATAATCTTCTATACTATCAACACCACATATTTAAACTTGAAGAGCCATGATCTGCAAGCTAATACACCTAACGCAGGAAGGTGGAATTAGATTATGTCTTTTGTGACTGAGGGACACCATAGTCTAATAGCCTTTGTGTCATAAGTTTGTACAATTCATGTACGATACCAGAGTTTTTAAAAAAACATAAGTTACAAGGTTATTACAACCAGGCTAACTCCTACAGTGCTGAAACTTCCATACTTGTAATTATTCACTTCTTGCAAAAGAAAAATTACCGTAGAATTTCTTGGAAACTTGCATTAAAAATGCATTTTAAAATGATGGCATGAATTACATGTGCAATTTTGAGGCAGGACTTCGGAGCAGATAAGTTTTTTCTTTTTTTTAAATAGGGTTTTTATTAAAAGGGTTAGATTTTATACGGTTCTTTTTTAAGTTGTTTTATAAGTTTTTAATCAGGAATAGTGGGGACTGGACTGCACAGGCACGTGAGGTCAGCAGGTAAGGCGCGGGCAGTTTAAAAAGCAAACCGCCATATCCAGTGGGCAGCATCGGAGTGGGCAGCGGAGTGAGAAGGAGCAGAGTGGTCGGGCTTTGGCTTAAGCGTAAAGGGGCAAGGCAGGTGGGTAGCTGGTAGGTAGGTAAAGATAAGGTTTATCTGTTATCTGTTATAAATTTTTAAGTAGAAAAACTAGGGGGAAAGAAAGAATTAGTTCAGATGGAGGACATGGTGGTGTGCTGCAGCTGCTTGACGTGGGAGCTAGTGGACCTTGCTGCGGTCCACGATGGCCACATTTGCAGTAAGTGCTTGAGGCTGGAGGAACTACGGCTCACAATCAATGAGCTGGAGTTGCAGCTTCAAACACTGTGCAGCATCAGGGAGGGTGAGAGATTTGTAGATACTGTACATAAGGAGATGGTCACCCCCCCTTAGAGCAGGTACTACTGGAGTCCAGGAAGTAGATAGAATGGTGACTGTCAGGGGAGGGAAAAGGAAAAAGAAAACAAACAGACAGATAGAGCAGAAGACCCCGGAGGCTGTTCCCCTCAGTAACAGGTTTTCCGCTTTGGAAGCTGTTGAGGGGGATGACCTGCCGGGACCTAGCAGCAGTAGCCAGGTCTATGGCACTGGGACCAGTCCTGCTGCTCAGAAGGGAAGGGAGGAGAAGAGGAAGGCAGTAGTGATAGGGGACTCTATAGTCAGGGAAACAGATAGGAGGTTCTGTGGAAGTGAGCATGAATCCCGGATGGTATTTTGCCTCCCAGGTGCCAGGGTCCGGGATGTCACTGATCGGGTCCACAGGATTCTAGAGCAGGAGGGAGAACAGCCAGAAGTCGTGGTTCATGTTGGTACCAACGACATAGGTGGGAAGAGGGATGAAGTCCTGAAAAGTGAGTTTAGGGAGCTAGGCAGAAGGCTTAAGGACAGGACCGAGGGTAGCGATCTCGGGATTGCTGCCAGTGCCACGCGATAGTGAAGGTAGGAATAGGAGGAGATGGCAAATAAATGTGTGGCTGAGAACTTGGTGCAGGAGGGAGGGTTTTAGATTTTTGGATCACTGGGATCTCTTCTGGGGAAGGTGGGACCTGTGCAGAGAGGACGGATTACACCTGAACCTGAGGGGGGCCAACATCCTTGCAGGCAGGTTTGCTAGGGTGGTTCAGGAGGGTTTAAACTAGATTGCGAGGGGGAATGGAACCGGAGGAGTAGGTCAGAGGAAGAAGGGGATGGGGAAAAGTCAGATCTGACAGGTAGAGAGGCTTTGAGGAAGGAGAAGCAGAGTACAGGCTATAAAAGTAGTAAGGTGGATGGGCTAAAGTGCATTTACTTAAATGTGAGAAGCATCAGGAATAAGGGAGATGAACTGAGAGCTTGGATAAGTACATGGGACTACGATATTGTGGCTATTACAGAGACATGGCTGACATCAGGGCAGGAATGGATATTGAATATTCCTGGTTTTCAGTGTTTTAAAAGGGATGGGGGGAGTACAAGAGGAGGAAGGGTGGCGGTACTGGTCAGGACACTGTTACAGCTGCAGAAAGGGTAGATAATGTAGAAGGATCCTCTCTAGAGTCAATATGGGTGGTAGTTAGGAAGAAGAAAGGGGCAGTTACCCTCCAGGGAGTATTCTATAGGCCCCCCAGTAGCAGTAGGGATACTGAGGAGCAGATTGGGAGGCAGTTTTTGGAAAGATGCAACAATAACAGGGTTATCATAATGGGAGACTTCAACTTTCCAAATATTGATTGGCACCTACTTAGTGCCAAGGGTTTAGACGGGGCGCAGTTTAAGTGTATCCAGGACGGATTCCTGACACAGTATGTTGACAGGCCGACTAGAGGGAATGCCATATTAGATCTAGTTTTAGGTAACGAACCGGGACAGGTGACAGATCTATTGGTGGGTTAGCATTTGGGGGACAGTGACCATTGCTCCATAACCTTTAGAATTGTCATGGACAGGGATAGGAGCAAAGAGGACGGGAAGATATCTAATTGGGGAAAGGCGAATTATGAGGCTATAAGGTGAGAACTTGAGAGTGTAAATTGGGATGACATTTTTGAAGGGAAATGTACTATGGAGATGTGGTCGATGTTCAGAGATCTTTTGCAGGATGTTAGGGATAAATTTGTCCTGGTGAGGAAGAGAAGGAATGGTAGGGTGAAGGAACCATGGGTGACGAGAGAGGTAGAACAACTAGTTAGGAAAAAGGAGGCAGCATACATAAGGTGTAAGCAGCAAGGATCAGACAGATCTCGTGAGGAATATAGATTAGCAAGGAAGGAACTTAAGAACAAAGAAGGAACTTAGGGGCGGCACGGTAGCGTAGCAGTTAGCGTGACACTATTACAGCGCCAGCGATCAGGGTTCAATTCTCATCGCTGTCTGTAAGGAGTTTGTACGTTCTCCTGTGTCTGCGTGGGTTTCCGCCGGGTGCTCCGGTTTCCACCCACATTCTAAAGATGTACGGGTAGGTTAATTTGGGGTTTAAAATGGGCGGCGCTGACCCGTTGGGCCAGAAGGGCCTGTTACCATGCTGTAAATAAAATTTAAAAAGGGCTGAGGAAAGCGAGAAGGGGACAAGAAGAGGCTTTGGCGAGTAGGGTTAAGGAGAATCCCAAGGCTTTTTTCTCGTACGTGAAGAGCAGAAGGATGGCTAGGGTAAAGGTAGATCCGATTAAAGACAAAGGTGGGAGGATGTGCCTGGAAGCTGTGGAAGTGGGTGAGGTTCTCAATGAATACTTCTCTTCTGTATTCACCAAGGAGAGGCATCTTGATGATGCTAAGGACAGTGTTTTAGAGTATGTAGCTATGGTTCTATAACAATTATTAGCATAAATAATTGGTGGAAATAGGAACAGCAGTCAGCAGGTCAGCTCCTCAAGCTTATTCCTTCACCAACTACATCATGATCGATCTCTTCTTCAGCAATAGAACATAGAACAGTACAGCACAGGAACAGGCCCTATGGCCCACGATGTTGTGCAATCAAATGCCCAACTAAACTAATTCCTTCCACCTACACAATGTCCATATCCCTCCACTTCCTGCACGTTCACGTGCCTCTTGAACACCTCTATCGTATTTGCCTCCACCACCACCTCTGGCAGCACATTCCAGGCACCCACCCATCACTTTGTAAAAAACCTACCCGCCTCGCCCCTCCCCTCCCCTCCCCCCCCCCCCCACCCCACCTTAAATGCATGCCCTCCAGTATTAGACATTTCAACCCTGGGAAGAAGATACCAGCTGTCTACTCTATCTATGCCTCCCATAATTAATGAATACCGTGAAACATCATTATCTCGTAAAATGCTTTTAAAACATACGGGAGAATTTGTGTAAAGTTGGATTTTTGTAAGTTAGCTCAGAGTATAGCCCCTGTACTCTGAAAGTTACAAAGAAGCATGACTAAATCCTGCACTATTTGGAAATAAAATTTACAATATATATGTTTCCACCAAAAATGTAAATAACTCCATGGACTCATTACTTACAGATCCCACATTAATTTCGAGTGACGTTGCAGTGATGCAAAATTTGTAAGAATAAAGTTTCAGTTTAAGTTGATGACCTTTCTTCAGAAAAGAAAGGTCATTGACCTGCAACGTAAATTTTGTTTTTCCCTCCAAATGCTGCCTGACGTATTGAATATTTCAAACATTTTCTGTTTTTTTTAAATCTCAGGTTTCTAGCATCCATAATGTTTTGGTTTTATATAATGCTAAAGGTTAGGGGACAGTGACCACCACTCCCTAACCTTTAGCATTGTCATGGACAAGGATAGGAGCAGAGAGGACAGGAAGATACTTAATTGGGGAAGGGCAAATTATGAGGTTATACGGCTAGAACTTGTGCGAGTAAATTGGGATGACATTTTTGACGGGAAATGTACTATGGGGATGTGGTCGTTGTTCAGGGACCTCTTGCAGAACGTTAGGTATAAATTTGTCCTGGTGAGGCAGAGAAAGAATGGCAGGGTGAAGGCACCATGGGTGATGAGAGAGGTGGAACAACTAGTTAGGAAGAAGGCAGCATACATAAGGTGTAGGCAGCAAGGATCAGATAGGGCTCATGAGGAATATAGGGTAGCAAGGAACTTAAGAAGGGGCTGAGGAGAGCAAGAAGGGGACATGAAAAGGCCTTGGCAAGTAGGGTTAAGGAAAATCCCAAGGCCTTTTTCACTTATGTGAAGAGCAGAAGGATGACAAGAGTAAAGGTAGGACCGATTAGAGAAAAAGGTGGGAAGATGTGCCTGGAAGCTGTGGAAGTGGGTGAGGTTCTCAATTAATACTTCTCTTCAGTATTCACCAAGGAGAGGGGCCTTGATGACGCTGAGGACAGTGTTGGTAAGGTTAATATTCTAGAGCATGTAGATATCAAGAGAGAGGATGTGTTGGAGCTGTTAGAAAATATTAGGACAGATAAGTCCCCAGGGACTGACAGAATATTCCCCAGGCTGCTGTGCGAGGCAAGGGAGGAGATTGCTGAACCGTTGGCTAGGATCTTTGAGTCCTCGTTGTCCACAGGAATGGTACCAGAGGATTGGAGGGTGGCATTTAGAGAATCATGGACTGATTAGGGACAGCCAGCATGACTGTGAAGGGAAGATCGTGCCTCACAAGCCTGATAGGATTCTTGGAGGTAACCAGGCAGATTGATGAGGGTAGAGCAGTAGATGTGGTTTACATGGATTTTAGTAAGGCATTTGACACAAAGTTCCACATGGTAGGCTTCTTCAGACAATCAGAGGGCATGGGATCCAGGGAGGCTTAGGCGTGTGGATTCAAAATTAGCTTGCCTGTAGAAAGCAGAAGGTTGTGGTGGAGGGAGTGCATTCAGACTGGAGGACTGTGACTAGCGGTGTCCCACAAGGACCAGCTCTGGGACCTCTACTTTTCATGATTTTTATTAATGACTTGGATGAGTGGGGTAGAAGGGTGGGTTGGCAAGTTCGCAGACGACACAAAGGTTAGTGGTGTTGTGGATAGTATGGAGGACTGTCGAAGATTGCAGAGGGATATTGATAGGATGCAGATCTGGGCTGACAAGTGGCAGATGGAGTTCAATCGGGAGAAGTATGAGGTGGTACACTTTGGAAGGACAAACTCCAAGGCAAAGTACAAGGTTAATAGCAGGATTCTGGGGAGCGTGGAGGAGCAGAGGGATCTGGGGGTTCATATCCACAGATCACTGAAAGTTGCCTCACAGGTGGATCGGGTAGTTAAGAAAGCTTATGGGATATTAGCTTTCATAAATCGTGGGATTGAGTTTAAGAGCCGCGAGGTAATGATGCAGCTCTACAAAACTCTGGTTAGACCACACTTGGAGTACTGTGTCCAGTTCTGGTCACCTCATTATAGGAAGGATGTGGAAGCGTTGGAAAGACTGCAGAGGAGATTTACCAGGATGCTACCTGGTTTGGAGAGTATGGATTATGAGGAGAGACTAAGGGAGCTAGGGCTTTACTCTTTGGAGAGGAGGAGGATGAGGGGAAACATGATAGAGGTATACAAAATATTAAGAGGAATACATAGTAGACAGCCAGCGCCTCTTTCCCAGGGCACCAATGCTCAATACAAGAGGGCATGGCTTTAAAGTAATGAGTGGGAAGTTCAAGGGAGATATCAGAGGGAGGTTTTTTTACCCAGAGAGTGGTTGGGGCAATGGAAAGCACTGCCTGTGGTAGTGGTGGAGGCAGGTACGTTGGTCAAGTTCAAGAGATTGTTAGATAAGCATATGGAGGAATTTAAAATAGGGGGATATGTGGGAGGAAGGGGTTAGATAGTCTTAGGCGTGGTTTAAAGGTCAGCACAACATGGTGGGCCAATGGGCATGTTTTGTGCTATACTGTTCCATGGTATAATCTTATAAGTCTCGGCTGCTCCAGAATAAACAACCCAAGTTTGGGTGACCAGAATTGAATGCAATACTCCAGATGCGGCCTAGAGTTTTATAAAGCGGCAACATAACTTCTTGGCTCTTGAAGTCAATTCTTCAACTGATAAAGGCAATCATGCCATACGCCTTCTTTATCACCCTATACAACCACCTTCAGGGAACTATGGACTAGGACCCCAAGACCCCTTGGCACATCAACACTGTTAAGGGTCTTGCCATTAACAGTGTACTGTCCCTTTACATTTGATCTCTCAAAGTGCAACGCTCCACATTTGGCTGGGTTAAACTCCATCTGCCATTTCTCCACCCATATCTGCAACTGATCTATATCCCGCTGTATCCTTTAGCAGTCTTCTACTCTATCCACACCACCACCAACCTTCATATTGTCTGCAAACTTACTAACCCACCCATCTACATTTTCATCCAGGTCATTTATATAAATCACAAATAGCAGAGGTTAATCAGAGATTATGATTAGTCAGTTTTACTCCATGCTCCTCAATACCATGATCTCAAAACTAATTATTTGATTTCATTTGAGGAATTGGGTATTGCTGGTAAGGACATTATTTATTGTCTATCCCTAATTGCCTTTCATAAAGTGGCTACCTTCTTCAGTCGCTGCAATCGTTGTGGTGATGACACTCCCAGTGGTGTCAGGCGAGTTCCAGAATTTGGACCCAATATATTAGGACCAGCAATATATTTCTAAGTCAGAATGGTGTACGACTCGGGGAACCTGCAGGTAGCAGTACTCCGACATACCCGCTACCCTTGTTCTAGGTGGTAGAGGTCATTTGTTTAGGTGCTGGAATAGCCCAGTACATCTTGCAGTGGTACTTTCAGCAGCCACAATACAAAGCCAAAGGACAGAATAAATGGATTAGGTGCCATTCAAGCTGACTGCTTTGCCCTGGATGACATTGAGCTTCTTCAGGGCAATTGGAAGAAGTGCAGAGTATTTTACTCAATTCTGAACATGCATCTCATATATATGATGGAAAGGCTTTTGGGCGTTAACACAGTAAGCCACTTGCCATAGGATACCCAGCCACTGACCTGCATTTTCAGCCACATGTAACTATTCCTGCTGAATTTCTTATCAATGGATTGGGATGTTGTGGTGGGAAACTTGTCAATGGCACTTAAATGTCCAATGTTTAAACTTGTTGGACATGATCATTACCTGCCAATTGTGTGGCATAAATAGTATTTGCCACATATCAGCACACATCTAAATGTTATCCAGATCTTGCTGGAGGCAGGGCTTCATCTGCCAAGGAGATGCAAATGGTACTGAATCAGAAGCAAGCAAAGGTTGGGCTCAGTTGCACACACGTTACAAATTCCAATTCGAAGTTTCTCATCCAGAGTACAACTCCGTGTCTGATTGTTAATTTAAAATATTTGCTGTGTGGATCCCGAGGTCGTTCTTTGTAATCGATTTTGCCCTTGTATTGGAATTCAACCCCACATTAGCATCAACCCTCCAGAGGCTAACATATCTCTTAACTACAGGATGCAGCAAAACAAACAATATATTATTTTGTCATCCAAAGCAGTAGGCACTTGTCACTAATGGCAAGTGAAGCTGCAGTAGAAACGCACCCTTGAGTCAATTTTCTCTTCCCGGGGAGGAAAAGGGTTTGAAGGGAGAGAGGGGTGGCCTGACGAGGATTTGCACTGGAAGGAGCAGGGCAGCCCTGGGGTCGCACCTGCTCCTACCGACAGCCGAGTCAATGAATGGGTGCTGCTGCTCAGACAGTGCCCGAGGGCCCGCTTCCTCAGGCAGCTCTCTGCAGGGCTCACCTCGCTGTTGTGGCCTCGCAGGTTGAAGTTGATCCTCTGCGGGTTGCTGCGCTCCCTCCTGCAGTGACTGGCGGTGAAAGTCACGCCGACCACCCCTCTGCCGTTGCCAGTCGCCAGCCAGCCCTCCTCATAGCAGCGCCGGCGGCACACGGGCTTCTCTTTCTCGCTCTTGGGCACACGGCCTTTCCATGACAGGCACAGGATGTTGGAGTCGCTGCACAGCACCGGGCCCTGCTCCACCGCCGCGAACATCCCGCTGGGCCCGCGGCCCGACTGCCTCGCTGCCGGGCGGCTACTCATCAAACAGTGGCCAAGCCGGGCCGACCTTCCCCTCAGGCGGCCTGGAGCAGCAGCATCGGGGCCTGGCCTGGGCGGGGCCGAGCGGGTGGTGGTGGGGGCGGGACGGAGGCGCCGCGCCTGCAACCCCCGCGACACCGGCACGGGCGAGCGGCCGTTTAGCCCGAGCCGAGTCCGTTGTCCATTGACGCGGCCGGAGCGCGCTGCCGCGCACGCGCGAAGAGTGACGGCTCTAGTGTCGCCTGCGCCTCGAGCGCGACCGTTAACCCGGGAACGCCCGGCGCGAGCGGCGGGTGAGCGGACTGTAGGCAGCGCGCGCGCGCCAGCAGGAGGTGGGTGAGGGGTGAGCCTTCGGTCCCGCGCGGCCCCGTCACCCTGCCCCCTCCCCCTCGGCTGCTCGCGCTCGCCTAGCGGCGCCGGCGTCGTGTGGAAGCGGGCGAGTCACGCGATGGCCCGTGGGGGCGGCGGCGGCGTGCGCGCTCCCGTCGGTGCGCGCCGGCCGTTGGGGGGCTGTGGCTTCAGGTGTTTGACCGCGCGAAAGCAAGAGCGGGATAAGTTGCAAGCGGCCAAGTGCGACCTGATGCAGGTATTGTGGGTGAAGCAAAACCTGGCAGCCTTCGGTGCCCGGCTTCGTTGTGAAATTAGATCAGAGTCGTTGAGTTATACAGCACGGAAACAGGCCCTTCGGCCCACCTCGTCCATGCTGACCAAGGTGTCTACCTGAGCTAGACCCATATCCCTCCAGATCTTTCCTATCCATGTACTTGTCCGAATTTGCATTACACGTTGTACTTGTACCTCCCTCTACCACTTCCTCTATCAGCTCATTCCAGATACCCAGCACCCTCTGTGTGGAAAAACTTGCCCCTTATATCTCCTTTAACTCTTTCCCCTCTCACCTTAAATCTACACCCTCTAGTTTTAGACTTCCCTACCCTGGGAAAAAAACAGTGACAATCCACCATATCTAGGTATCTCATGATTTTATAAACCTCTGTAGGGACACTTCTCAGCTTCCTTCACTCCAGGGGAAAACAGTCCTGGCCAATCCAGTCTCTCTTTATAACTCAAGCTCTACTGTTCTGACAAGCTCCTTGTGACTCTTTTCTGCACTCTTTCCAGCTTAATCACATCAGGTAGCTGGGCAACCAGAACTGCACACAGTAGTCCAAGTGTGGTCTCACCAACGTCTTGTACAGTTGTAACATGACGTCCCAGCTCTTGTGCTCAATACTCTGCCCAAAGAAGCCAAGCATCCTAAACGCCGCCTTCACCACCCTGTCTACCTGTGTTGCACTCTCAGGGAAATCTTTACTGTAGGTCTTTCTGTTCCATAACGCTCTCCAGCAACCTGCCAATTACTGTACAAGTTCTGCCCAGGTTTAACTGACCAAAAAGCAACATTTCACACTTGTCCAAGTTAAATTTCATCTGCTATTTCTTGGCCCACTTACCCAATTAATATAGATCCTGTTGTAATCTCAGATAACCTTCTTCACTGTCCACTACACCACCAATTTTAGTGTCACCTGCAAACTAAGTAACCATGCCAACTACATTCTCATCCAAATGTTTAATATAGATGACAAACAACAGTGGACCCAGCACCGATCTGGAAAACCAAGCCTCCACTACCACCCTCTGACTCCTTCCATCAAGCCAATTTTGTATCCAATTGGCTAGCTCACTCTGGATACCATGTGATCTAACCTTCTGGACGAGCCAACCATGAGGGACTGAATATGTAAATTCCAACCATGTAATCGGAAAGACTGAAGTCGTTTCATTTCTAAGCCAGTTTAGATAAATGCTGCTTATGTTTGATTATACCTGATAAAGTTGGAGTTACCCAACTTCATTCACCATCAGACCAGAATAAAACATACTAAGCAACACATATGGAGATTGTAACGAGTGGTACAGATTTCAAGTAATTCTGTTTTTACTGTTCCATTATGCCATTAAAATTATAAGAATTTTACAACAAAGACGACAGCCAAACAGTCCATTGAAAAAGAACTACCCGGGCTAATCCCACTTTCAAATTGCTGCTTCTCTCACCATTTCACGCATCCAGTTCCAGACCCCTTCCATCCACTGGGTGAAAATATTTTCCTCATTTCTCCTACAGTCATAGAGTCATACAGCCTGAACGGGCCCTTCTAAGCTAGTCACATTTGCCTGCATTTGTCCCACATCCCTCTAAACCTTTTCTATGCATGTACCTGTCTGAGTGCCTTTTAAATGTTGTTAATATACCTGCCTCAACCACTTCCTCTGGCAGCTATTCCATCCTCTGGGTGAAAAAGTTGCCCTTCAGGTTCCTATTAAATCTCTCCCCTCTCACTTTAAACCTATGCCCTCTAGTTTATGATTCCTCAACTTTGGGGAAAAAGACTATGCACATTGACCCTATCTGTGCCCCTCATGATTTTATACATCTCTATAAGATCACCCCTCATTCTACTGCACTCCAGTGAATAAAGTCCCAACCTGCTCAACTTCTCTCTGTAACTCCGTCCCTTGAGTCCCAACAACATCCTCGTAAATCTCCTCTGCACTCTTTCCAGCTTAGTGGCATCTTTCCTATAGCAGGGTGACCAAAACTGAACACAATATTCCAAATGCAGCCTCACCAACGTCTTGTACAATTGCAACATAACATTCCAACCTCTATATTCAGTGCCCTGACTGATGAAGGCCAGCATGCCAAAGGCCTTCTTTACCAACCTGTCTACGTGACGCCACTTTCAGGGAGCCATGTACTTATACTCCCAGAGAAACAAAGGACTGCAGATGCTGGAATCTAGATGAAAAACACGATGATGCTGAAGGAACTCAGCAGGCCAGGCAGCATCCGTGGAGAAAAGCAGGCGGTCAATGTTTCGGGTCAGGACGCTTCTTCGGGACTGAAGATAGGAAAGGGGGAAGCCCAATATATAGAAGGGAAAAGCAGAGCAGTGATAGGTGGACAAAAGAGGGGAGGCAGGGTGGTGATAGGTAGATGCAGGTAAGAGATAATGATAGGCAGATGCAGGGGAGGAGGGGAGAGCAGATCCACTGGGGGATGGGTCAAAGGTAAGGAGAGAAAGGGAAAAAAAGGTAGAAAACAAGAGGCTAGGGAAGGGAAGAAGAGAAGAAGTATGGTGGTGGGGGTGTGGGGGATTACTTAAAGTGGGAGAATTCAATGTTCATGCTGTTAGACTGCAAGGTTCCAAGACGGAAGCTGTTCCTCCAGTTTGCGATTGGAATTCTCCTGGCAGTGGAGGAGCCCGAGAACTGACATATCAGTGATCGTGTGGGAGGGGGAGTTGAAGTGACTGGCAATGGGGAGATGCAGATTGCAGTTACAGACAGAGCGCAGGTGATCTGCGAAACGGTCACCTAGTCTGTGTTTGGTCTCACCAATGTAGCGGACTCCTCCACTGCCGGGAGAATTCCAAGTACAAACCACTAGTTATGGACCTCCAGTCAGAAAAACCCTCTGCTTCCTACCATCAGGCCAATTGTGTATCGAATTAGCTAGCTCTCTCTGGATCCAATGCGATCTAACTTTTCATAGCAGCCTTTCATAGTACCTTATCAAAGGCCGTACTGAAGTCCATATAGACTACGTCTACTACCCTGATCTCATCGACCTTCTTGTTTATTTCTTCAAAAAACTCAATCAAATTCATGAGACACAATCTCCCACGAGAGATATTGAGCAAGTTGGGACTTTTATCATTGGAGCAGAGGAGAATGAGAGGTATTCTTATGGAGGTGGAGAAATTATGAGGGGCATAGATGGGGTGAATGCACACAGTCTTTTTCCCAGGGTTAGGGAATCAAGAACTAGATGGCATAGGTTTAAAGTGAGAGAGGAGAGATTTAATAGGAGTCTGAGTGGCAACTCTTTCACCCAGAGGATGGAATGAGCTGCCAGAGGAAGTGGTTGGGGCAGGTACATTAATGACATTTAAAAAGTACTTGGACAGTTACATACATAGGAAAGATTTAGAGGGATATGGGCCAAACACAGGCAGAAAGGACGAGCTTAGATGGGCATCTTGGTCAGCATGGACCAGTTGGGCCAAAGGGCCTGTTTCCATGCTGTATAACTATATCAGCCTCAGGCAGTGTTCCAGGTTCCAACTACCCTCGGGGTGAAAAACATCTTCCTCGGTTCCCCTTTAAGCCTCTTCTCCCTTCCCCTAAACCCATATCCTCAAGTTATTGAGACCTCTGTTATGGGAGAAAGTTTCCTACTAGCTACCCCATCTATGTCCCTAATAATTTTGTACGCTCCTGTCAGCCTTCTCTACATGTCAGCCAATGCAACTAGTCTCTTCCTATAAATTAAACACAAAGATCTGTTTAGATGGCTTCATAATGTCGTTTATGAACATAATATCTAACCATTTAGAGCATAACAATAGAGCCATTCATTTTTATCATCAAATTTATATGTTCCAGCTGGTTCACATTTCTGGAACCTCATGGAATGTGATGGTTGAAATCCACTTACCTGGTAATTGCAGCTGATTTTCCCTACAAGGGCACCCACTGAGACATAAAGTATCTTTAGTTTGTTGGGTGGTACACCTAATATTGATACTGCAAGATCACTGCACTCATGACATCATTCTTTTGGTTTCTGAGAAGTGCCCTCAACCATGTTATGAGTGGTATCTCTTTTCACGGGACAGTTGGGAGCTCTGCTTCCATACACATGGCCACAGGATCCAGACATCAAAGTCAAAGTTGAGTTTATTTTCTATACATCCATACATTATGGCAGCTGGCAGAGAGATTACACGTGCCTGTGTAAGGATACTTTTGTGGTTGCACACCAGCTGCTCGTGGATGGAGTGGAAGTCTTTGCATGGAACTATGATGTTGCGGTCATTACCGAGACTTGGTTGAGAGGGGGACAGAACTGGATGCTTAATATTCCAGGATTTCAATGTTTTAGAAAAGATAGAGAGGGAGGTAAAAGATGGGGGGAGTTGCACCATTAATCAGGGATAATATCACAGCTGCACTCAGAGAGGACATACTGGAGGGCTCATCCACTGAGTCTGTATGGGTAGAACTCAAAAATAAGAAAGGTGCAATCACTCTGATGGGATTATACTACAGACCCCCCAATAGCCAGTGGGACATTGACGAACAGCTATGCAGAGAGATTAGGAAAAGGTGTAAAAACAGCAAGATTGTTGATGTGGGTGACTTCAATTTCCCTGATATAGAATGAGACTTCCTCAGTGCAAGAGGTTTAGATGGGGCATTCAAGGGGGTTTCATAAATCAGTATGTAGATAGTCCAATGAAAGGAGGGGCCATACTAGACCTAGTGCTGGTAAATGAGCCTGGCCTGACAGTTCAGTAGGAGAACATTTAGAGAACAGTAACCACAACTCCTTAAGTTTTAAGATAGCTACAGAGAAGGATAAGAATGGATCTTGCAGGAGAGTGTTAAATTGGAGCAGGACAAATTACGAGAGTATTACGCAGGAACTAGGGAGAGTTAATTGAGAGCAGCTGTTTTTGGGCAAGTCCAATTCTGACACATGGAGGGTGCTTAGAAACTAACTGCACAGAGTACAGGACAGGTATATTCCAATTTGAAGGAAGGACAAGAATGGCAAGGTAAGGGAATCTTGGATGTTGAGAGGGGTAGTAAATTTAGTCAAGAAGAAAAAGGAAATATATAAGGTTTAGGAAGCTAAAATCAAACAGAACCCTTGTGAAGCTGGAAAAGAACTCGAGTGGAATTAGGAGATCCAGGAGGGTCCATGAAAAGTCCTTGGCAAGTAGGATTAAAGAGAATCCCAAGGCGTTCTATACTTAACATCAAGAGCAAGAGGATAACTAGGGAGAGGGTAGGACCACTCAAAGATAAAGGAGGGAACATGTGCTTGGAGGCAGAGGATGTGGGCGAGGTCCTAAATGGGAAGTGTCGATATTTACTAAGGAGAAGGATGCGGAGAATTGTGAGATCAGTAAGGTGTTTGACAATGTCCCTAATGGTAGGCGCATCCAGAAGATAAAGACGCATGGGATCCACGGTGACTTGGCTGTTTGGATTCAGAATTGGCTTGCCCATAGAAGATGGAGGGTAGTAGTCGATGGGACTTATTCTGGCTGGAGGTCCGTGACTAGTGATGTTCTGCAAGGATCTGTATTGGGACCTCTGCTGTTTTTGATATAAATGACTTGGATAAAAAAACATGGATGGGTGAGTTAGTAAGTTCACAGATGATACAAAGATTGGTTGCCTTGTGGATAGTGTAGAAGATTGCCAAAGGATACAGTAGGATATAGATCAGTTGCAGATATGGACAGAAAAATGAGAGATGTAGTTTAATTCAGCTAATTGTGAGGTGTTGCACTTTGGGAGCCTAAATGTAAAGGGACAGTACTCAGTTAGTGACAGGACCCTTAACAGTGTTGATGTACAGAGGGATCTTGGGGTTATGTCCATAGCTCCATGGAAGTAGCTGCACAGGTTGACAGGGTGGTAAAGAAGGCATATGGCATGCTTGCCTTTAAATTGGTAAATTAAATTGGCAAATTGGTTTATTATTGTCACATGTACTGAGGTACAGTGAAAAGCTTAGGTTTGCATGCTGTCTATACAGATCATTTCATTACAACAGTGCCTTGGGGTAGTACAAGGGAAAGCAGCAACAGAAATCATTCAGAATAAATGCTTTCAGTAATAGAATAAAGTTACAGAGAAACTGCAGTGCAGGCAGACAATAAGGTGCAAGGCCATGGTGATGCAGATTGTGAGGTCACAAATCCATCTTATCGTACTAGGGGACTGTTGAAAAGTCATATAACAGTGGGATAGAAGCTATTCTTAAGCCTGATGGTACGTGCTTTCAGGCTTTTATATCTTCTGCCCTATGGGGGGGGGGGGGGGGGGAAAGAGAGAAGAAGAGAGAATGTCCAGGGTGGGTGGGGTCTTTCATTATGTTGGCTGCTTTACTGAGGTATCAAGAAGTGTAGACAGAGTCCATGGAGGGGAGGTTGGTTTCGGTGATGTGCAAAGCTGTGTCTACAACTCTCCACAGTTTCTTGCATCTGGAGTATTGCATTCAATTCTGGTCACCTCATTATAGGAAGGATGTGGAGGCTTTGGAGAGGTTGCAGAAGAGGTTTACCAGAATGCTGCCTGGATTAGAGGGCATGTGCTATAAGATGAGATACCTTTATTAGTCACATGTACATCAAAACACAGTGAAATGCATCTTCTGCACAGACTGTTCTGGAGGCAGCCCACAAGTGTCACCATGCTTCAGACGCCAACATAGCATGCCCACAACTTCCTATCCTGTACATCTTTGGAATGTGGGAGGAAACTGGAGCACCTGGAGGAAACCCACACAGACTCATGCTGTAAACTCCTTACAGACAATGACCAGAATTGAATCCAGGTCGCTGGTGCTGTAATAGTGTTGCGCTAACTGCTACACTACCATGCCTGGAGAGGTTGGACAATCTTGGCTTGTTTTCTCTGGACTGGCAGAGGCTGAGGGGAGATCTGATAGAAGTTCATAATCTTATGAGAGGCAGAGATGGAGTAGACAGCCGGTATCTTTTTCCCAGGGTTGAAATATCTAATACAAGAGAGCATGCATTTAAATTTAGATGAGGTAAGTTCAAAGGAGATGTGCAGGGCAAGTTTTTTTTACATGGATAGTGGTGAGTACCTGGTATGCATTGCCAAGGGTAGTGGTGGAGGCAAGTACGATAGAGGTGTTTAAGAGGCTTAGATAGGCACATGAATATGCAGAGAATGGAGGGATGTGGACATTGTGTAGGCAGAAAGGATTAGTTTAGTTAGGAGTTTAATTACTAGTTTAATTAGTTCAGCACAGCATCATGGGCCAAGTGGCCTGTTCCTGTACTGTACTGTTCTATGTTCCATGCACCATCCAAATCGCAATGTGTGGAGAGGCACAAACTCATTCTGACTGGCATTATTGGTTGTGGTGCTTCTCCAACCCTTGCAGGGTACCAGTGTATGCAGAATATTTTAGAACAGCAAACAGAACAGTACAGCACAGGAACAGGCCCTTTGGCCCACAGAGTTGTGCTGAACTAATTAAGCTAATGACACTTAATCCCTTCTGCCTGCACATAGTTCATATACCTATTCTCTGCACATTCATGTGCCTATCTAAGAGTCTCTTAAATGCCTCTATCATATCTGCTTTCACCACCACCCCTGGCAATGCATTCTGGGCACCCAGCACTGTTTTAAAAAAAACTTGTCCCTCAACAGCATAGAGGCAACAGGAATATTTTTCTTGCAGATTTGTCTTTAAATCTTCAAAGTATGAGGTAGGGAGACCAAAGACAGTCCATTAAAACCCTTCCTTCTGCTGCTTCTGTTTTATGTTGCATGCTTAATGTACTCCTTTGAATTTTACCTTTGAAATCTGCAAATGATAAATATCTCAGTCACTTGGCTAATCAGCAATTATTAAGAGAACTTAAAAACTTCAGGTTAATAGCAAGTACACAGTTCTTTGAAGTCTCAGGTGAATGCTATAGACTGAATGGTACAGAGGGTTAATAACCTACTTAGACCATTACTCAATTTATCCATGATCCTCAGATCAGAGATGTATTTAAAACACAAATGGAAAATATTACTCTTGTTAATCTTCCTGAATTTTGGAATATATTTAAATAAGGTGCACATTAATATTGTATCAACAGCATGACAGTATTTTACCAACACCAATGCCTTCAGATTGCAAGTGGCTCATGTGGGGTCAGATAGGATACAAATTTGAATTACTTCCAGTTTTTATTTGTGAATTAATCTTGGTCAGTCCAGCCTTTCCTACTCTGCTAGTAAGGTAGCACAAATCAATAGCATTTTTCCTATCAAGCTATGGGGATTAAATTTGCATTTTAATAAAGATGCAAGAACTATGTAGTGATAATGAAGGAATTTGATTATCTAGATACAGACTGAAAGAACTCTTGATCACCATGGCTCCTGTCCAATGAGGAAAGAAGCAGTGCTGGATCTGGTTCGGGGAATATAGTAGGGCAAGTGGAATATTTGGAAACCTGTGATCAAAGCATCATTATCACCAAAACCTGACTGGGAAAGAATACGAATTCAAACAGTATCTGGCACTGGTGGATGAAACAAGTGAAACTGTCAGTACACAATGGTGTGTGTGTGTGTGTGTGTGTGTGTGTGTGTGTGTGTGTGTGTGTGTGTGTGTGTGTATGTATGTATAAGGTGGTGGCAGCTGCAATGCACACTGGACACTAATGAGGTAGAAAATGATGAGAATGCCAAGCTAGTGTGAATAGAGAGGGATGGCTAACAGAAAGATGTAGGCTGTGTAAGGTGGCCAATAAAAGGACTAAAGGGAAACTTATGAAATAACTTTTCACTTAAATAATGAAATTGGCAGAAACTTTCAGAACATTTAAGAAGTACTTGGATGAGCACTTGATGTGCCCCAGCCTACGGAGCTTGAAACCAAGAGCTGGGAAGTAGGATTAGATTAGATCTCACTTATATGGACTGGTGAACAGACTGAATGGCCTCCCTCAGGATCTAGTATTTCTGTGATTCTATGAACAAGAACTGATACACATAGCACAGAGGGCCTCAGGAAGTCACAATTAGCAAAAGAGAAAGCACTTGTAACTTTAGAGATAAAGAATTCAGGCATCCCAACCTGTACAACTGAAGAGGGAAATGAAGAAGTGGCAAGCACAACCAAGGTGAAAGGAATCCCAACCAAGTGGGTGTGTGGCTCTAGGCAGGAGAGATGGAGAGGCAAAGAGATTGATGGGAGGGAATTCTAGAAGTTTAAGTCAAGGAAATAAAGCATAGCTGCCAGTGACAGCATGCTGGAAATCAGGGCGAGTACAAAGATTTTGGAGGCATGGAGGGGGTTACAGAGGGAGGGAGTCATGAGGCCACAGATGGGTTTGAACACAAGGATAAGAAGTTTAAACAGAGGTGTGCGGGACCTGAAGCTGGTGCCAGTGAATAAGCAGAGAGATGGTCAGTGAACAACAGTTGGCATAGGTTGGATATGGCAGCAGAGGATTGAATGTGCTGAAGATTACAGGGAATGGAGAGAGCACAACCTGCAGTGTTTGGGGCAGTGTTCCATAAACTGAACATGCACTGTGTGGAATTAAATCTAATCTAATCAATCACTGCTTCTCTTCTTGAGCCTTTGTTTTGGCTTCTGACAACCTCAAACGCATCAGGGCTTAATTGATCTTTGAACACCTTGAAAAAAAATACCCCCGAGATTGCTCTTTTCTCCAGTAAATAGTTCCACACTTCTTTGTAGCTCAGATGTCTTTAAGTAGGTCTTGTTTGGGTGCCGTTTTAGACACAGTGTTCATTTTCTGAATATCCTGGATAGGAAGTGCAGTGGCAGATGGGTCTCTGGATGTGGCTGCACCAAGCATTATAATCACTGATGCGCTTTCTGTGTTGTAACTCTTGTCATGGTGAACTTGCTTTACTTCAACTACACTGACCTGTTGATGGCAGTTTTTAGTGCTGCTGCTTCACAACTCAAGCAATCTGAGTTTGATCCTGATCTTTGGTGCTGTCTGTGTACATGTTCTCCCTGTGACCACATGAGTTTCCTCTAGGTGCTGCAATTTCTTCCCATATCCTAAAGACTTACGTTGGCAGGTTAACCACTCCCATAGAACACTACAGCACAGAAAACAGGCCATTCAACCCTTCTAGTCTGTGCCAAAACATTATTCCACTAGTCCCACTTACCTGCACCCAGTCCATAACCCTCCAGACCTCTCCCATCCAGGTATTTTTCCAATTTATTCTTAAAGCTTAAGAGTGAGCCTGCATTTACTACATCCCAGTGTGCATAAGTGGCAAAAGAATAAAAGGGAACTTGATGGGCATGCAAGAAAGAATGAACTGCAGAGCTACAGGGAAATAGGAGAGGGAGGGTGGTTCTGATGAGATTACCCTGCTGGGAGCTGGCACCAATGGGGCCAAATGGTCTCCTGTATCAGTACATAAGATGTCATCCCTTTGTTGTGTTCTATACTTTAGAGCTAGTGAATTAATAATCCAATTCAGGTTTATCAATAAAAACAAAGGAGCAAGTTCAAGAAATAATCTCACACAAAGGTCCATTGAAACACATTCAAATTTACCACTGGTGGCTAAAGGTAGAACTTAACATTTGAAAGAACTGGAGCAATAAACTCAAAGGAAAAATATAAAAAGATATGGAGAAAGGACAGGGAAGTGGGATTATGGAAGTAGTCAACAAATCATTAGAACATAGGTTCAGGCATGGGTTCCGTGTATAAATTCAGTGGGTGCATTGCTGCTTTAGGCATCGTTTGAAATCCATGCACTCATCCCCCTCAGAATTGTCCTTTATTTTGGGATTGATTTCATGCTTCAAGGTTCTGCTAAAATTCATGTTGCTGTTCACAATAGTAAAACTTTACATGAACCAGCACAACAGGCAGTGTCTTAGGGCATAATTATTCTTGTATTAAAATATTACTGATTAAATTGAAATTTGCAAAAATGGCAGACCTTACAATATCACACCTCCACTGCTATCAGTTGGTCTACCCTTCCTCTGTGACACTCCTGGGGTCTCCCCCTCCCTCTCAGACTCCCAGGGCCTCTCCCTCCTTCTCTGATACTCCTAGGGTCTCCCCACCATCCAACACTCCCAAAGGCCTCCACCCTCCCTCTCAGGGTCTCATCCAAAGAACCATAGAACACCACAGCACAGAAAACAGGCCATTCAGCCATTCTAGTCTGTGCCAAAACTTTATTCCACTGGTCCCATTGACCTCCACCTAGTCCATAACCCTCCAGACCTCTCCCATCCATGTAGCTATCCAATTTATGCTTAAAACTTAAGGGTGAGCCCGTATTTACCATGTCAGATGGCAGCCCATTCCACACTCCCACCACTGAGTGAAGAAGTTCCCCCAAACCTTTCCCCTTTCACCCTAAAGCCATGTCCTCTTGTACTTATCTCTCCTAATCTAGGTGGAAAGAGCATACTCACATTTACTCTATCTACACCCCTCAATTTTGTAAACCTCCATCAAATCTCCCCTCATTCTTCTACACTCCAAGGAATAAAGTCCTAACCTGTTCAATCTTCCCCAGTAACTCAACTCCTGAAGACCCAGCAACATTCTAGTAAATCTTCTCTGCACTCTTTTAATCTTTCCTATAGTTAGGTGACCAGAACTACACACAATACTCCAAATTTGGCCTCACCAATGTCTTACACAACCTCACCATAACATCCCAAATCCTATACTCAATACTTTGATTTATGAATGCCAGGATGCCAAAAGCCTTCTTTACAACCCTGTCTACCTGTGACACCACTTTCAGGGAATTAGGTATCTGAGCTCCCAGATCCCTTTGTTCCTCTGCACTCCTCAGTGCCCTACCATTTACTGTGTATGTCCTACCTTGATTTGTCCTTCCAAAATGCAACACCTCACACTTGTCTGCATTAAATTCCATCTGCCATTTTCTGGCCCATTCTTCCAGTTGGGTCAGATCCCTCTACAAGCTTTGAAAGCCTTCCTTGCTGTCTACTATGCCTCCAATCTTAGTGTCATTACCAAACTTGCTGATTCAATTTACCACATCATCTAGATCATTGATATAGACAACAAACAACAATGGTCCCAGCACAGATCTGAGGCACACCACTAGTCACAGGCCTCCAGTCTGAGAAACAATTATCCACTACCACTCTCTTCTCCCACACAGCCAATTTCTAATCCAGTTTACAACCTCTCCATGGATACCTAGTGTCTGAACGTTTGAACTAACCTCCCATATGGGACCTTGTCAAAGGCCTTACTAAAGTCCATGTAGACAACATCCACAGCCTTTCCTTCATCTACTTTCTTGGTAACCTCCTCGAAAAACTGTACAAGATTTGTTAAACATGATCTACCACACACAAAGCTATGCTGACTATCCTTAATCAGCCCTTGGCTATCCAAATACTTGTATATCCGATCTCTCAGAACACCTTCCAATAATTTACCTACTACTGATGTCAGGCTCACCAGCCTGTAATTACCTGGTTTACTTTTAGAGCCTTTTTTAAACAACAGAACATGAGCTATCCTCCTGTCCACCGGCACCACACCTGTGGCTGAGGACGTTTTAAATATATCTGCCAGGGCCCCTGCAATTTCTACACTAGTCTCTCTCAAGATCTGAGGAAATATCTTGTCAGGCCTGGTGGATTTATCTACCTTTATTTGCTGTAAGGCAGCAAGCACCTCCTCCTCTTTAATCTCTACATGTTCCATGACACTACTGCTTATTTCTCTTCCTTCCATATCCACTATGCCTGTTTCCTGAGTAAATACTGATGCAAAAAACTGTTTAAGATCTCCCCCCCCATCTCCTGAGGCTCCACACATAGACAACCACTCTGATCAACTAGGGGGCCAATTTTGTCCTTTACTATCCTTTTACTATTAATATACTTGAAGAAACCCTTTGGGTTTACCTTCACATTATCTACCAAAGCAACCTCATGTCTTTTTTGCCTTCCTGATTTCCTTCTTTGGTATTTTCTTACATTTTCTACTCTTCAAATACCTCATTTGTTCCTAGTTGCCTATACCTGCTATACACTTCTTTCTTAACCAGATCGCCAATATCCCTTGAAAGCCTATGTCTGTTAACTTTGCCTTTAATCCTGGCAGGAACATGCAAACTCTGCACTCTCAAAAGGTCACCTTTGAAGGCCTTCCACTTACTGAACATATCCTTGCAGGAAAAATCTTATCCTAGTCCACTCTTCCTAGATCCTTTCTCATGTCCACAAAATTGGCCTCTCTCCAATTTAGAACCTCAACAAGGACCAGACCTATCCTTATCCATAAGGAACTTGAAACTAATGACATTATGGTCACTGGACCCAAAGTGTTCATCTACACATACTTCTGTCACCTGACCTGTCTGGTTCCCTAATAGGAGATCAAGTATTGCATTCTCTCGTTGGTACCTCTATATATTGATTTGGAAAACTTTCCTGAACACATTTGACAAATTCCAAGCCATCCAGCCCTTTCACAGTGTGGGAGTCCCAGTCAATATGTGGAAAGTTAAAATCCCCTACTATTACAATTTTCTGTTTCTTACATCAGTCTGCTATCTCACTACAGATTTGCTCCTCCAATTCTCTGACTACTGGGCAGTCTATAATACAACCCTATTAGTGTGGTCACACCTTTCCTGTTCCTCAGCTCCACCCATATGGCCTCTAGAGGAACCCTCCAGGCTGTCCTGTCTACACACAGCTGTGATATTTTCCCTGACTAGTAATGCCACTCCTCCCCCTTTCATCCCTCCCCCTCTATCACATCTGAAACAACAGAACCCCAGAACATTAAGCTGCCAGTCCTGCCCCTCCTGCAACCAAGTCTCACTGATAGCAATCATGTTGTAATCCCACGTGCCAATCCATGGCCTAAACTCATCTGCATTGAAATAGATGCACCTGAGAACATTTCTATCACATACAAACCTTTGATTTCTGTCTATGCATGCAGTCCTCACATGACCTTTTTCCTCCTCCATCTCACTATCTGCTCTAACACTCTGGTTCCCCTCCCCCTGCAAATCTAGTTTAAACCCCCCGGAGCAACACTAGCAAACCTACCCACAAGTAGGTTAGTCCCCCTCCAGTTCAGGTGCAAGCTGTCCTGTCAGAACAGGTCCCACCTTCCCTGGAAGGAAGCCCAATTGTCCAGAAACAAGAAGCCCTCCCTCCTGCACCATCTCCTTAGCCATGTATTTAGCTGCATTATCCTCCTATTTCTAGACTCACTAGCACATGAGTCCTGAGATTGCAACCTTGGAGGTCCTGTCCTTCAACTTTGCACCTAATTCTCTAAATCTCTTTGCAGGACCTCCTCCTCCTCCTTCCTATTCACGTCATTGGTGCCTACACGGACCACGACATCTGGCTGCTCACCCTTCCTCCTGAGAATATCAAGAACTTGATCCAAGATATCGCAGACCCTAGCACCAGAGAGGCAACAGACCATCTGGGATTCTTGATCTCTCCCACAGAACCTCCTATCTATCCCTCTAACTACTGAATCCCCTACCACTACTGCTCTCCTCTTTTCCTTCCTTTCTGAGCTGAGGTCCAGTCTTGGTGCCAGAGAAGCGATTACTACAACTTGTCCCTGGTAGGTCATCCCCACCAGCAGTATCCAAAACGATATACTTATTGTTGATGTGAACAGCTACAGGGGTGCTCTACTCTTTCTGTCTATACCCCTTCCCTTTCCTGACAGTCACCCAGCTGCCTGCCTTATGACTTTGAGGTGACTATCTCCCTGAAACTGTCTATTTCTGCCTCACGAATGATCCAAAGTTCATCCAGCTCCAGTTCCCTAACTAGAAATTGCAGCTGGATGCACCTTTTACAGGTGTAATCATCAGGGACAAGTGTGCTGTTCCTGACTTCCCACATACTGCATACAGAGAACACAACTGCCCTAACTGCTGCCTTCATTACCCACTCCTAAGTTAATTTAATTAATTAAAGGAACTTACCCGGCCTTACCTCACTGGGAGCAAGCTCATCCTCAGCCTCTGCTCACCAAAGCCTCAAAGCTCCACTCCTACCCTGAGCCACTCACACACTAGCCACTCCTCTTCAGTTACCCCTCCTTATATTTGTCTCTGTCAATTATCTCAAGTACTCACTCCCTCTAATCAACCAATCAACATTCTGTTTTTAAATACTCTGTCCCTACCTGTTAGGGACCTGCTGCAGTGTAGGAAGCAAAATATTGCCATATGTATCTGAAACAAGCCAAGCATTTAAGGTGATGCTGATTCCATCTTTGACGTCAAGCCTCCAAACTTTTATTCTGAGTCACAATAATTTTTTAGTCTTTCTTATTGATATTACAATGGTCAGTGTTCCTCTGAACTTTTTTTCTTCATCTTTACTATATTGCTAATAGATTCTTCTTCTTCTCACACCGGCTTTCATTAGTCAGGGCATTGAGTATATGGAACAAGCTACAATCTGTCAGAGGAAATGGTTGAGGCTGGTACAATAACATTTAAGAGACACTTGGACGGGTTTGTGGATAGGAAAGGTTCAGAGGGTCATGGTGCGGTTGTACAAGACGCTGGTGAGGCTACACCTGGAATATTGTGTTCAGTTTTGGTTACCCTGCAATAGGAAAGATGTTATTAATCTGGAAAAAGTGCAGAAAAGATTTACAAGGATGTTGCCAGGACTTGAGGGAGAGGTTGGATAGGTAGGACTTTATTACTTGGCATGTAGGAGACTGAGAGGTGGTCTTATAGAAGTGTATAAAATCATGAGGGGCTTAGATAGAGTGAATGCACTCAGTCTGTTTCCCAGGGTTGGGGAATCAAGAACTGAAAGGCATAGGTTTAAGGTGAGAGGGGAAAGATTTAGTAGGAACATAAGGGACAACTTTTTTTACACAAAGGGTGGTATGTATGTGGAATCAGCTGCCAGAGGAAGTGGTTGAGGCAGGTAAAAGACAGTTGAACAGGTACATGGATAGGAAAGGTTTAGAAGGTTATAGGCCAAACACTGACAAATGGGACAAGCTTAGATGGGCATTTTGGTCGGCATGGACCAGCTGGGCCAAAGGGCCTGTTTCCGTGGCATAAGACTCAGCTGCTCACAGGGTCTCCAGCCTCTCTCCCAGTCTCTCCTGGAGTATCTGGCCTTCCTCTTGGCCACTCCCTTGGCCTCCAGCCTCCCTCTTGGCCGCTCTCTGGGAGTCTTGCCTCCCACTGGACTGCTCCCTGGATCTCCAGCCTCCCTCTTGTCTGCTCCTAGGATCTCTGGCCTCCCTTGGTTCTGACTTTTGGAAATTACTGCAGTGAATAAAAATTAAATATTTTCCACAATTTTCTCTAACCTGTGTACAATCTTTGGAAGATTATCCTGCATTTTATCAAGTATAAGTTGGGGTGGTGCAATGACAATGGGAGAGGGTGGGAAGAGCTGCTGCCTCAGACCCAGTGACCTGGGTGCAGTCCAATGTCCAGTGCTGTCTGTGTGGAATTTACACATTGTCCCTGTGGCCATGTGGGTTTCCTCCACGTGGTCAGTTTCCTTCCACATTCCTATGAAGTGCTGATTGGTAGATTAATTGGCCACTGTAAATTGCTGCTGGTGTTGCAGGTGCTTAGGTGTTGCACTTGGGGAGATCAAATGTAAAGTTCCAGTACACTGTTAATGGCAATACCCTTAACAGCATTGATGTAGAGAGGGATCTTGGGATCCAAGTCCATAGCTACCTGAAGGTGGCTGCACAAGTTGATAGGTGGCTGCATAAGGCGTATGGCATGCTTGCCTTTATTAGTCGAGGCATTGAGTTCAAGAGTCAGGAAGTTATGCTGCAGCTTTAGTTAGGCCACATATGGAGTATTGCATTCATATCTGGCCACTCCATTATAGGAAGCATGTGGAGGCTTTGGAGAAGATGAAGAGGTTTACCAGGATGCTGACCAGATTAGGGGGCATATGCTGCAAGGACAGGTTGGACAACCTTGGGTTGTTTTCTCTGGAGCGGTGGAGGCTGAGGGGAGACCTGATAGAAGTTTATAAGATTATGGGAGGCATAGATAGAGTAGACAGCTGGTATCTTTCTCCCAGGTTCAAAATGTCTAATACTAGAGGGCATGTATTTAAGGTGAGAGGGGTAAGTTCAAAAGGGGATATGCTGGGCAAGTTTTTTACACAGGGAGTGGTGGGTGCCTGGAATGCACTGCCAGGGATCATGGTGGAGGCAAATACAATAGAGGCATTTAAGAGTCTCTTGGATGTGCAGCAAATGGAGGGATATGGACATTGTGCAGGCAGAAGGGATTAGTTTAGTTAGACATGTAATACTAGTTTAATTAGTTCAGCACAACAATGTGGACTGAAGGGCCTGTTCCTGTGCTGTACTGTTCAATGTTCTGTGTGTGTAGGTGGGTGGCAGGAGCATCAGAGTGGAGTTAATGGGAATATGAAAGAGATAACAGGAAAATGGGAATGGGATTGCTCAGAGTTGGCATGGCAAAATATCATTTAAAAATATTAGCATAATGTACTGCTGAAGATTTATTACTGCAGTTGAAAAACATCTATCACAAAAATAGTATTTTTAATGAATGTCTATTCGCAAAGAGTAATGGAGTAATCCAGCACAGAAACAGGCCCTTCAGCTCAACTTGTCCATGCTGACCAATATCCTCTTCTAAGCTAGATCCATTTGGCCCATAACGCCTCTGAACCTTTCTTATCCACAAACCCGTCCAAGTGTCTTTTAAATGTTGTTATTGTACCTTCCTCTGGCACCTCGTTCCATATATAGTTGCCCCTCAGGTCCCTTCTAAATCTTTCCCCTCTCACCTTAAACTTGTGCCATCTAGTTCTTGATTCTCCAACCTTGGGAAAAAGACTGCGCATTCACCCTATGTCCCTCATGATTTTAGACATCTCTGTAAGGTCGCCCCTCAGTCTCCCACGTTCCAAGGAAAAAAGTCCTAGCCTGCCCAACCTCTCCCAAAAACTCAAGCTCTCAAGACCTGGCAACATTCTCATAAATTATTGAAAATAACTTCTAAAAATATATAGAATCATTTGTTTCATTGGCATATATTATCATTTTCTTATTAAATTATTTTAAAATATTTCACAATCCTGAGGATTCCCTGTCAGTATTTGTAGAGGAACACTGGAAAATTACAGGAGAAGAGACAGGATTTATGGGCATTTGAAGAAGCATAGGCTGATTAGGGACAGTCGGCATGGCTTTGTGAGGGGCAGTTCGTGCCTCACAAGCCTGATTGAATTCTTTGAGGATATGACAAAGCACATTGATGAAGGTAGAGCAGTTGATGTGGTGTACATCGATTTTAGTAAGACGTTTGATAAGGTTCCTCATGGAAGGCTCATTCAGAAAGACAGGAGGAATGGGATCAAGGGAAACTTGGCTGTGTGGATTCAGAATTTGCTCACCCATAGAAGACAGAGGGTATTGGTAGATGGAGTGTATTCTGCCTGGAGGTCAGTGACCAGTGGTGTTCCACGGGGATCTGTTCTGGGACCCCTGCTCTTTGTGATTTTTATAAATGACTTGGATGAGGATGTGGAAGGGTGGATTAGTAAGTTTGCTGATGACACGAAGGTTGGTGGTGTTGTGGACAGTGTAGAAGGTTGCTGTAGGTTACAACAGGACATTGATAGGATGCAGACCTGGGCTGAGAAGTGGCAGATGGCGTTCAACCAGGAGAAGTGTGAAGTGATACACTTCGGAAGATCGAATTTGAAGGCAGAATACAAGGTTAATGGCAGGACTCTTAGCAGTGTGGAGGAACAGAGGGATCTTGGGGTCCATGTCTATAGATCCCTCAAGGTTGCCCAGTAGGTTGATAGGGTTGTTAAGAAGGCACACGTTGTGTTGGCCTTCGTTAGTCAGGGTATTGAGTTCAAGAGTCGCGAGGTAATGTTGATAGAGGTGTACAAGATGATAAGAAGCATAGATCGAGTGAGAGACTTTTTCCAAGGGTGAAAATGGCTAACATGAGGGGCCATAATTTTAAGGTGATTGGAGGAAGGTATAAGAGGGATGTAAGAGGTAAGTGTTTTACACAGAGAGTGGTGGGTGCGTGGAACGTACTACCAGCAGAGGTTGTGGGGGCAGATACATTAGGGACATTTAGGACACTCTTAGAAAGCCACATGAATAATAGAAAAATGGAGGGCCATGTGGGAGGGAAGGGTTAGATAGATCTTAGAGCAGGATAAAATGTCAGCACATCATCATGGGCTGAAGGGCCTGTACTGTGCTGTAATGTTTTATGTTCTAACACAAGTGAGGATTCCTGAGAACACTATTCACGAGAGGTGGTGAGGTGAGGACATTTAGGTTAAATATCCTCTCTTTGGAATCTTGAGGGAAGCATAGTTGAGTGTCTAATAATGAGGGAGCAGAATGGGATTCTGGAGGTAGGGGCTGGATTTCCCAATAGGATAAAGAATTGAGTCGTATAGCACAGAAACAGGCCCATCATGTTCATGCCAACAGTTTTGCTCATATACATAAATCCCATTTGCCTGCATAAGGTCCATATCCTTCCATGCCTTGCCTATTTAAGTGTCTATCTAAATGCTTCCTAAGTGTAATGACTGTACTGATTCCACCACCTTCTCTGGCAGCACATTTCAGATATCAACCACTGCATAAAAACACTCTTCCCTCAGATCCCCTTTAAAACTCCTTCCTCTCAACTTAAATCTGTGCCCTCTTGTTTTTGACACCCCTACCATGGGAAAAAGATCCTAGCTACCCTATCTAAGCCTCTCATAATTTTATATACCTCTTTCAGGTCACCCCTCAGCCTCCTTCGCTCCAGGGAAAACAAATGCAGCCTATCTAATCTCTCTCCATAACTAAAGTCCTCCAATCCAGGCAACATCCTGAGGGAAGTGCATTAGGAAGAAAATTCTTGAGGGAAGCATACCTGAAAGATCCTGGGGGAGACAAATTTGAAGCCTTGTTCTGAAGACAGAGGAATGAAGTCTTGAAAGTTTAGTAAAACTGGGTGAGGAACCCTGAGTGGAGCACAACTGGATGAGGAATACTGCGGTGACGGCAGAACTGGGAGAAAAATCCAGTCAGGACACAATTGGATGAAGAGGCTGAAGCAACACAATACCGTCCTGACATGAGCACAATCAGAGAATCAAATATCATCTTGGAACAGGAGGCCATTCAGCCCATTGTGCTTATGCCTGCCAAAGATGGAGCTATCTAGGATCATCTTTTGTGATGAGCGTTTCTGCCCCTACTGCCCTTTCAGGCTGTGAATTCCACCACCCTCTGGTGAAAAATATTTTTCTCAACTCCCTTCTAATCCTTCCACCAATTGACTTGTCTGTGCCTGCTTATTACTGACAAGGAAAATTGTTCCTTTCTGTTTACCTCCTCGTAAATTTTCTACACCTCAATTAAATCTCTTCCCAGCTTCTTTTAGTCTAAGGAAAATACCTCAGTCGGTCTCTTCTCATAACTATAATTTCCTTGTAGATCTCCCCTGCACCTTTTCTGGTGATGGAACTTTCTTCCAGTAATGCGGTGATCAGAACTGCATGCAATAGTCAAGCTGTGCCTAACTAGTGTTGAATATATTCTCCTCACATTCCCTTCAACGCCTCCCAGATTCCACACCCACCTACACACTTGGGGCAATTTACACTGGCCAATTAACCTACCAACCCATATATCTCTGGGATGTGGGAGGAAACTCACACAGTCACAGGGATTACGTGCAAACCACACAGATAGCAGTGGGGATCAGGATTGAACCTGTGTCACCAGAGCTGTGAGGCAGCAGCTTTACCTGCTCCTCCACTGCGTTGCAAGTATCCTATGTGCCTTCTTAATCACTTTATCTATCTGTGTTGCTCCCACAGGGAATTATGGATATTCACTTACTTCTTAATATCCTACCATCTAATCTGTATTCTCTTCCCTTCTTTATCCTCCTCAAATCAATACCTCTCACTGCTTGGAACTAAATTCTGAATTTGTGTTTATTTGTTTGTTTTTCAGGACGTGGGTGTTGTTGGCCAAGGTCAGCACACCTCTGACAGCTGCTGAGGTGGTGGTGCTACTGTGGGACTACCAGGATTTAGATCGAATGACCACATAGGCCACGTCTGGAGTATTGCATTCAATTCTGGTTGCCCCATTTTAGGAAGGATGTGAAGGCTTTGGAGAGGGTGCAGAAAAGAATGCTGCCTGGATTAGAGAGCATGTGCTATAAGGAGAGGTTGAACAAACTTGGGTTGTTTTCTCTGGAGTAGCAGAAGCTGAGGGGAGAGCTAATAGAAGTTTATAAGATTATGAGGGGTATAGAGTAGACAGCCCGTAGACATGCATTTAAGGTGAGGGGGGAAAGTTCAAAGGAGATGTGCAAGGCAAGTTTTTTTACACAGCGTGTGGTGGGTGCCTGGAATGCGCTGCTAGGGTGATAGTGGAGGCAAATACAATAGAGATGTTTAAGAGGCTCTTAGAGAGGCACATGAACGTGCAGAGAATGGAGGGATGTGAACATTGTGTAGGCAGAAGGGATTAGTTTAGTTTGGCAGTTAAGTACTAGTTTAATTAGTTCAGTACAACATTGTGGGCAAAGGGCCAGTTCTATGTTGATGACGTATGACAAGTACATAATTCCCTGAAAGTGGTGTCACAGGTAGACAGGGTGGCCTTCATCTGTCAGGGCGTTGGGATATTATGTTGCAATTGTACAAGACATTGGGAGTCTGCACCTGGAGTACTGTGTACAGTTTTGGTTACCCTGTTATAGGAAAGATGTCATTAAGTTGGAAAGAGGGCAAAGAAGACTCCCAGGACTTAAGGGCCTGAGTTATAGGGAGAGGTTCAACAGTAGTGTAGGAGACTGAGCAGTGACGTTAGAGAGGTGTATTAAATCATGAGAGGCATGGGTAGGATGGATGTACTCTGTCTTTTCCCCAGAGAAAGGGAAATCAAAAACTAGAGGGCATAGGTTTAAGGTCAGAGGGGAAAGCTTTAAAAGGGACTTAAGGGGCAACTTCTTCACACAGAGGGCAGTGTGTATATAGAATAAGCTGCCAGAGGAAGTAGTTGTGATGGAAGAGGAAGTGCTGCTTATATGATGCTATGTGCCTGTGATGCTGCTGCAAGCTTTTCATTGCACCTGTGCATACACATACTTGTGCATATAACAATAAACTCGACTGACTTTGAGGCAGGTACTGTGACAACATTTAAAAGACACTTGGACAGGTACATAGATAGGAAAGGTTTAGAGGGATATGAGCCAAAAGCAGGCAAGTGGGACTGGCTTAGATGGGCATCTTGGTCAGCATGGACAAATTAGGCCAAAGGGCCTGTTCCTGTGCTGTATGACTCTATCAATAAATGGCAATATATTTCCAATGAAAATGGTGTGCAACTTGCAGGGGAACATGCAGGTGGTGGTTTTCCTTTGCCCTTCTTGGTGGTAGAGATCACAGGTTTGGGAGGTGCTATCAGAGGCAACTGGGTGAGTGACTGCAGTGCATTTTGTTGATGCTACACAATGTGTTGGTGGATGAATGGAATGGTAGTGGCTGGGAATACCAGTCAAGTGGACTGCTTTGTCCTGGATGGTGGTGAGCATCTTCAGTATTGTTGGAACTGCACTCATTGTGGCAAGTGGAAAGTATTCCATCATATCAATGCTTGTGCCTTGTAGATGGTGGATTGATTTGAGGATGTCAGAAGGCGAGTCACTTGCTGCTAGACATTCATCTTCTGACCTGTTCTTGTAGGCGCAGTATTTGTGTGGCTGGTCCAGTTTAATTCATTGTCAAAGGTGACACCCAGGCCATTAATAAAAGGGGACCTGGTGATGGTACTGTCATTGAATACCAAGGATTGGTGGTTCAACCTTCTCTTGTTGGAGTTCATTATTGGAAATGACAATTTCACTCTCATGATTATGGTACAACAGAATGGCTTGCTCTGCTATTTCAGAGAGTGTGGCAACCAGATTGCTCTGGTTCTGCAATGATGTGGGTGAGATCAAATTGACATGGCATTAGTGAACCAAGTTTTGTTTTCCACTTGCAACAATCCAGCAGTTTTATGGTTAATGTTACTGAGGCTAGTTTTTTTTTAATTTCCAACTTTGTTTGAATTTAATTCCACAGCTGCCACGGTGGGATATATACTCATTTTTCTGGATTGCCTTGGCCTCTGGGTTAGTTATTCAGTAAATTAAGCACTGCACACATGAAACCAGTCCACTGATGTCTTCCTACAGCCTAGAGCTTCCCAACTTACTACTAACCACATTGCCAACTGTAGTATATTTATAACTCTTGTATTACTACCTTGTTAGTGGTACACTTCTCAGAAACCAGCCTACACACTTAGGTTATGAAAGTTCTAAATACAGCAATGTAAATTTGGTAAACAGTTCTAAGGGAACCAAAATAGGTTCAAAGTCCTGAGTAATGCACAATTTGGTGAAGAATCCTGAGGCAAGGAAAACTGAGCAGGGAAAACCATTCCTAGGAGGCAGAGTAGGCTTAGGAATTCTGGAGAAATCCTGATAGATGCAAAACCAGCAAGAGGCATCAAAGAGAGAACAATGGAGTGAGTCATGGTAGAGCAGACAATCCGTGGATTTTGATTCCCTGAATTAGTGCTATGGAATAAAAACCCTGAATGGAACATAGCTAGGTGAAGAATCCAGAGGGGAGCAAAACTTGTCAATCTACCTAATTGAAGGTTGGGGGGGGGGCGGTGGAGGAGGGGAAGAAGATGTGAAGAGGGTACAATCAGATGTAGAGACATTATGAAAGCATAGGTAGGGGAGGGATCCTGAAGAAAGCACAAATTGAGCTTTCCTGAGCAGGCAACTGTTTCCAAGGTGAGTTCAACTGGGTGGAGATTAGGACTGTAGCACAACTAGGGAAAAAAAGTGTGCTTAGTGGAATATGAAGAATGGACAACACAAGTAGTGAAGATACTTGAGCTAGCACAATGGCATGAGGAATCCTGAAGAGTGGGCAACTGGGTGAAGAGTCCCAAAGGGAACACACTGGATGCAGAATCAGGAGGAAAGCATGGGTGTTCAAAGTGTGGGGAATTCTGAGTGAGCAACTGTTGTGAGAAAAGGTTCTTTAAGGTCTCAAAGGCCAAGGACTCTTGGGCACAGCCTTTGGCGTTTTTAAAAACGATTTATTCACAAAGACAAAGGCGGGAACAGAATGAATGGGAACGGATGCACACTCGCACACACACACGGGTGATCGCGAACATGGGGGGAAATCGCAATGGGGATGAGATGCGCGCACACACACACACACACACACACAAAACAAACTGGTTACAAATGATCAGGGAAAAAACAATATGATGCCTGAACCCCCAACTTTGTGCAAGCATCGGCTCTATGCTACCGGGAATCTACTCAGGATGCTCCTTACCCCTATGGAAGTGCACACTCTTACCAATGGTCCCTTTGGCATGGTTTCGATTCCTGCAGGAATCAAAAGAGAGAGAACCACGCACATGTGGCATTCTTTATAGTGCTGGAGAGCTGGGTGGAATCAGCCCAGGTGATTCAAAAGGTCCAATAGGTCATGGCCAGGTACAGAGGTGTGTACAGAAGCCAATGGTCAAGAGTGTGCACTAATGGGTGAGTGGAGCTAGACCTCGATTGACAGTGGTGTCACTTTCAACCAGTGCTCAATGGTGTCATGTGACAGCCATGACCGTTCGCACTACAGCAACACAATTGGGTGAAGTTAGCAATTCAGTGGTGCAGCCCTTAATGTGTACAAGTTAGTGAAGACTTGTAAAAGGTGTGGAAGCCTTGAGGGGGAAAGTTCCCAAGTTAAATTGCTCATTGGTTCACAGATCATAACTGAGTGAGAAATCCTGAGGGTAGCATATGTGGAAATCTGAGTAAACAGCATGATGGGGTAAGAATACCTTGAGTATTGACAAAGTGTGGCATGTAAGAGCACCAATGCATGTGGTCAGTGGGAAACTCTCCATTAACTGGAGTCATAAGGAAGAGGATTGTGGATGTTAGAGGTCAATAATCCCAGCCCTAGGACATCACTGCAGGAGTTCCTAGGTCCAACCATCTCCAACTGCTTCATCAACAAACATTCCTTCATCAAGTGAGATGGCAATGTTTACTTCCACTCCTCAGAAAATGAAATAGTCAGTTCCCATGTGCTACCAGTGATAGATGGGTATGGGTTGATGATGCAGAAATGTTATCTGCTATTCGTTAGGCAATGACTAGCTCAAAAAGTGATGAACCAACCACTTCCCCTTAATGCTTAACAAACCCATAACTCAGGTTCACACCAATATCCTGTGGGTCATCTTTAATCAGAAACCTAGCTGTGGGAACAAGGGCAGATCAGACATTACGCATCCTGCGGCAAATGACTCTTCCCGACTCCTCAATTACTTCCAGTTATTCAAAAGGTATAAACCAGGAATGCGGATTATACAAACTTTGTTCCACCTAATCTGACTGATAAACCATGGCATGCACAAGATGTTGGGAGGCTGGAGGATGCCTCTTTAGGATATTAACCTATAACTAGCATACATGGCAAACTAATAGCCAGGCATAAGAATATTACTTGAAGCAGCACTCAGTATCAGTGTCGAGAAAAAATATTTTTTCTATTGTTACGGACTCGGTGAATGTCCCTTTAAGATAGTTAGTAGTGTGTGTGTGTGTGTGTGTGTAGCGTGCTTACGTCAACAGAAGATAAAGGACATAATAACGTTGCTGAGGAGGTCAGTCGGTCAGAGGAGAGAGAGAGAGAGAAGAGGGAGAGAGACACCAGCCTGCTAGTTTCTCTATCGATGGATGAGAAACAATAACTGTCTATCACTGCAATCAACGTAAGGAAATTGGAAGTAATCCGGTGGAGTTCACCTTGTTGCTGACCTGTAGAAGGAAACAGGTATTTGTGTGGACGGCCACGATTCAGATGCTTTTCGGGGTGAGGAAGGCACTACTGAGTAAACACTGAGGTGTCGTTTGGGTTCCATTGTGGAACATCTGGATTTCGTAATTACTCTACGAAATCCAAATGTTCCACGATGGAACCCAAACGACACCTCAGTGTCTATGTTCTCTACATCTACGTCTTATCTTCAGACAACGGTGGTTGTTGAAGAAGCCTTTGCTCATGTTTCACCTTATGGCTTGCTGAACTGAACTTTAAGAACCATTCCTGGACTCGGAGTTTGGGACTTTGCCACACACACACACACACACACAAAGAGTTTAGTTTTGGGGTTCATGTTCAAGGTTTAACACTTTTACTTCTAACATACTAACATTTTTACTTTCATTTTTCTTATTATCATAAGTAGTGATTAATAAAATAGTTCTTAACACTGAATCATGACTCAGTGTGTTTCTTTTGTTGCTGGTTTGTAACACTATCAATTTGTCAAGTGTAGCATTTTAATACTGAGGGCTTAAAAATTTATATTGTATAAAATAATCACAGTCAGGTCTATGCTTTAATGTTGAGCACAAATAAATAGTTCAAAGTGGAATCTTACATGGCAAAATCATTTTCTCTACGCTCATCTGAAAAGTATCATAATTAACCAGGCTGCATTTAAGAGAACCGATGGTCGTGGATCCTCTCATGTGGTTTTATTCAGTACAACAGAATCTAAAATCAGTTGGTCACATCATGGCAGATGGAAGTTCTTTTGTTGCATTTATCTTTGCACCAGAAATTCAACCAACCACTGCTGTTTCACCTTCGTGGATTTTTGGAACACTGCTTGCAAAATGGAATAATGTTGTTCCAGGAGGAATTGTTAATCCACAGTCGGTGGTCAATCCTAAACCATGGTTCCAACACTGTGCTGGAAGGGACATCCATAACAAGGCAAGTCTCGCCTCTTGGTTTTGTACCCAGGTTTAACCTCACATAGAACCAACTCCACTCCCTCTACTCTGACAATGAACTGCTGATGTCTGATCCTCAGTCAGCCATTTTTCTATCCCACACCCTCTGATCCACAATTCCCAGTTCCCCAATCACTCAACCATAAGCACAACCCTGTCCTTTCTATCTTCAAAAGCCAACTGGGTCTAGGAACATTGACACAGTCATAATGGGCAGTTTACATTTCAAGATCTTCAGATCTCCCTAATATCACGACAGTAGATTCCAGACCTGAAATGTTGCAGGCCCAATGGAATGTTTTGTTTGTACCATCCATTAAATATGGTTTGAGTAAAGTCATGTCGAGAGGTAGGACTTGAGCATGTACACATTTCACATTTTCAGTAACTATCTCATTCTCGGCAACTTTATAATTTTATTTCAAAATTTACTGTTTGGACCACCCTAAATATCTTGACAGACATTAGTTTTTTTTTACTGTTCTAGTCACTACAGCTTAACAGGTGCACTGACCTTTAAAGGAGGGTAGGTTTATCAGAATACCAGGACTCCAAACAGAGAGAACAAAGATGACCCTTTGCATTTAGAAAGTTAAAGAACAATTTGGATATAGTTTAAGATGAGGTGGACAGAGAAACTATATCAGTTTGCTGGGGGTATTTATGAATAGGAGGCAATTTAAAAAAAAAGGAACTAAGCGTTGACAAGGAATTTAGGGGGTTCTTGCTGCACAAATTGTTAACTATTAATCTCAGATTTAATATTATTTGTTGATCAAGGATATTGAGAGAAATGAAGAAAAGGTAGGCACTGCAGTTAATGAGATAATGGCTGACCTGCAAAAAATGCTAGATAATCTGCTCCTGTTCCTGACAGAATCAAAATATACTCCATAAAATAGTTAAAATGATCTTTGATCTCTCCCCTGCTCAAACAACTTCAGCCTGGTAGTCAAGGGACAATTTTCCAAATGCAGCTTTGCAAAAGAAAGTGCTAATTTGTGTCTGCATACTTGACACACATTGTAAAAACAAAAGCCTTCCACGGTGTTGTATGTACCTAGTGGTGATGGAAAAATTGCCTTCCTTGTTCTTGCAATAAAAACCTCTGAACTAATACATCTGCCCTTCCCTTTCACATAAAAAGAGAATAAGGAATTGTAATAACTGAAATTTTAATTACAACATTTATAGAATGGAGCCAAATTCCAAACACATAGTTCCGTGTTAGCAACCAAATGCAATAGAGCCTAAATGGTTTTAGATTTTCTATCACACAATTTGAAATTATATTTTTTATAATTTAGATCATGTCCTTTCTCTCCCATACATCCAGTGAAACAGATTAAGTAGGCCACATCTAGGCTTCTGCCAAAGGTATTGAGAGGTGCACAAAGCAGTACAGCTTGAAATATGATCTAATTTCCTTCCTGTCAGCAAATATTCTTGTCCTACCCGAATGCCTACTGGACTGCCCAGCCGCAGTGTGAAAAAACCCATGCTAACACTCACCCAAAACACCAACCTCCAGACTCTCACTATATAGAATACAAAGTTTGCAGCAACCCCACAAATCATCATTGAGCATGGCACTGACAGGTAGGTTTACAATTTCATGCATTTAATTTGGCACCATGACAGTTATTTTATGTGGATCAGCTGTGAGGGTGCAGAGTTAGGGTATGGATAAATATATGGAACTAGCAAGTTGCTCTGGAACAGAACAGCACAGACACAATGGGTTGAATGGAGTTCTGTGCTGCAACCCCCATGGTACAACGACCATGTTACATGATAATTGTCCATTTTCTCTGCAAACAACATACAAGTTTGGAGATACCTGTAAATGATGAAATATTCTCACTTTAAATTGCTGGTAAAATACAAAGAATTTTAAGAATGGTGAAGCTCATATCCCATGTAGTTGCTGTCATGAGTTATAATTTTAATATAATGAAAAGTGAAGATCACAACACAATGGCATGCGCTTATGAACACTCAGCTACGTGTATAAAATTAAACCAGTTGCTGTGGAAACCACTGTGGCATAAAAAGTACCTCAAAATATCTATACTGCAATGCAAGTGCAACAATTAATATTTTGGTACCAAATTCACTACCAATTCTCACTGGCAGGATAGTCTCAAGAATGTTTCCTTCTGGAAGATGGACACAGAATACCATTTGTGGGTAAAAACAGCATTGAATGATGGCCAGGCTCTGAAACTTTTATGAAGAAAGGGTGAGGAAGCATCATATGGCTCTTGCACAGCTACAAAATCCCTAACCAAATGGTTAGACTTGTACTAGTGCACAAGGATGATAAAATTATATTGTATTTTGATGTTAAGGAGTTAGGTCCTAAACAGAAAAAAATCTACTAAAGAAATAAAGCAATTGAAGGCATAAAGAAAATCAAATATTTTCACTGCAGAAGTGCTTTTTGATACAGGTCCTCCCCAGGTTACGGATGCCTAACTTATGGAGACCTTGTATAGATGAACGAATGTTTGGGAGACCAGTGGGATGGATTTGCCAGCTGCTGTGGGGCTGCAGACATCTTCTGCCAGGTGGGAACAGGGCAGTTCCATGTGCCTTCTCTCTCCTACCTCCAACCCCCAAGCTGAACAGAGCTCTAAGCATTGACCAGCCTCACTCACTAAGTCAGTGAGGCCGGCTGGTGGATGCTCTTCCTGCGTCAGCTCACTCTCCCCTCACAGCTGTTTCTGTGATCCTCTCCCACACACTGTTTTTGTTCATTTCCAACTTACAAACAGGAACGGAACCCTGTCGTAACCTGGGACTGCCTGAATGTTTTTTAAAAAAAATGAATACGTAAATCCAAAGTGAATTCTAAATTTAGTGAAACATTTCAAAATGATCCTATGCCTTCTTTGACACAGAGGAAATGCTTCAAGTACATCCTTGAATTTTACCACAAGTGACCTGGTGCTTTTAGAAAAATTTAGATGTACAGAATTATTTTGCTCTGCAACAGTTGCCATATTCCCTGAAATGTTTCATTGTACTCCTTTATTAACAGTCACTTTCTGGAAAGACTCATTACTGCTATATTAGAAAGGTGTTCTAACAGTAAGAAGCAAATAAGTCTTCAGGTTGTTGGCTGGAGTGCTCTTGCTCTTGAGTTTCCAGGGCTTTGTACAGAATGCTTTTTAATAATGTGAAACTTATTGATAATATCATAAAGCCACACAAAGGATAAACAGCATTTCCTTAAAGAGTAATCCAAGAGGAGAGAATGGTTTTGTATTGCAAGTTATTCTGTAAAGGCATACTCCATATGATCAGCAAAAGGTAAAGAAGGAAACATAATGGATGTGATCATTCATCAAAAGTATATATTGGAATATAGACATAAACTGGAAGTGTTTGTATTCATTGAGGAAACCAACAACACTTATACAGATGATTTGGTGGAAGGATAAGGCTCCATTGTAAGGGGGAGTGCACAGTCTGCCAAATACCCTGTTAACTTTCCATGTTTCCTTGTGACATGCACCTCAATCAACCCAAGGCAAGTTCACCTGTCTTCTGCTATCCCATAATAAATCTAGCTACTGCCAGTGACAGAAATTAACTTCTGGATGCAGTTGAATCAAAATTATTTTACTGAGGCAAAATTCTATTATACTTCCAAATAGCTGTCTTTACAGGCTCCTTGTACCAGCAGATCAATGAAGTATTGATTCATTTCTCAAGTATTGATTCATTTCTCAAGTATTTCAAGATAGGTCTCTGCCATTTAATCACAACTTTACTTCTGCGTGAGTGGAAATGAATTCTGATCCATTAAGTCTCCAACTTTTTCTTGTAAGACGTGGACCACCTCAGCCAAGACAAATAAATGAGTTTCATCCAGGTCTTGTATTATGAATTTTTTCCCCAAAGCATTTGTATCATCCAGGTACAGCAAGAATTGCTTCATGGCTGGGTCACTATAAAGATAAAAATAAACAATTGCACCAATATTAATATCACAATCAAATCAGAATGCAACAAAGATACAGAGAAAAGTGAGTTGTGAAGAGGATACAAGGGAGTAACAAAGGGATATAGATGGGTTAGGAGAGTGGGAAGGTGGGACAATACCCACGTTGGCAGGAAAAATGAAGCAGTGCTATCAACATTTTCCTGTTTTTAATGCAAGGTTAGCCTGGACATGTACATGGAGAATTTCTTAAAGTATGGACATTAAAATTAAGTTTTACTATTTCAAAGCAAGATGATTGTTGCCTCTTGTGTTTTTAAGTTTTGTGCTGCAGAAGCTTCTTTAATGACAGAGGCAATTGAACTCAAAAGTCAGATCTATCACTTCATATACATAGGTTGGTGGAGAGAAACATTTTAGGTAATGTTTACTCAAAACAGTTCCCTTTAATTTAAGCAACTGGTACTGTTTAGTTCTGCACTATGAAAAATAAATGTGAAAATCCATGGCAAACAGCAAAAGTTGAAAAATGTGAAAGACAGTAAAACAAAACCTTAATCAATTAAAATATGAAGTGGAGGTCTACTGATAAAGATTTAAAGTGGGATGAAGGACAGAACTCCAGAAATTCTTCAAATGGGATACAATATAAAGCAGTCTTTTTCCTAGGGTAGGGGAGTCTAAAACTAGAAAATATAGATTTAAGGTGAAAGGGGAAATATTTAAAAAGGAATCTGAGGGGCAAGTTTTTCCACACAAATGGTGGTGGGTGTATGGAACATGCTGCCCGAGGAAGTGGTAGAGGCAGTATAATCACAATGTTTAAAAGACAGGTGCATGGATAGGAAGAGTTCAGAGGGATATGGGCCAAATGTAGGCAAATGGGACTAGCTCAGGAAAGCACCTTTGTCAGCATGGATGAGTTTGGCCAAAGGCCCCGTTTCTGTGCTGTACAACTGTGACTAACATGAGATTACACTGGATGTCCATTACTAAGGGTATTGATTTATGGATCCAAATAAATTAAGCTACAAGGGATTTGCAATGACTGAGAGAACTTTTAATTTTGAATACAGCATCATCTTTAGAAAAGTATGAAATGTAAAAGGTAATGATGGAAAAGCAAAAATAACTTTTCTAAATTTATAGAGTATTTCTTAAGTGAATTGAAAGCCAAAGAGATAGGAGGGTTAGTGTGAAACAAGTTTCAGTGACGTTTCAAAGGTACTAAGAGGAGAGGATATGACAGATGCGAGCAGCATAAAACTCAATATTGGTCACAATAGAGCACGATGTCAAAACAGCAATGATAGCAGTATGATAAAAGCATAGTCTGTACAACCCCTCAGTTGTAATAATCCACAAGTGCTGATATAAAATAATTGGAGAATTCATTAGACATTTGCCCAGTATACTTGACGATTAGCTGACTAGGAGGATAAGATGAAAGTAGATATAAGACAGGATAACAATTAACAAAAATAAACATGCAAGACAGACATGTACTTGCAGCTCCTTGTCATTAGCCATACCCATTGCTCTTTCATAATGAAGCTGAGAGATTAGTACAGAATTGCAGTTATACTGCTTACTATAATTTATTTCTCACAGTAGGAGCCAACAGGGAGTATTTTTTCTAGTTTCCAGATACAAGACCAGATTACAATGGCACCACTTAAAAACCATTTGAATATCTGGCAAGCACCATTTTCACTGAAACTTTACTCCATGCAAATGACGTTATTTACTACACTATGTCAATTCATGGGGACTAGTAAAAGATTGAGATAACAGCCAGAAAATGATTTGGCCAAAAGTTACTTTTAGGAGGAGGGACTGAAGGGTGGCTACTAATTTGACCTGTCTGATCAAACATTACCTTGTTCACCTACATCTAACAAGGCCATTGTTAGTTGCTTATTTTTGTAAACACCACTTTTTTTTTTAAAAAAGACAAAAGTTTATACTTACCATTCAATTAGAACTCCTTTCAAGACATTAACCATCTTTAGTGAAGCTCCAAGATATGATTGAAGATCAGATTATATGTGCACTCACAAGTCTGCCAAGCTGAAAATCAGAAACAAAATTTAAGAACTAAATGCATTTTTTGTAAATTAACAGTTATTAGATTTATCATCAGAAAATGCACATCAAGGCCTTTCCAGTCAAAAACATTCAATGACTTCTGATATACTGAATTTCTCTGGAGAACAGATACATTTAGAAATTAGAAAAACTGCAGATACTGGAAATCTGAAATAAGAACAGAAAATGCTGAAAACACTCAGCAGGTCAGGCAGCATCTGTGGAAAGAAATAGAGTTAAAGACCTGTAATCAGAAGTGAGAAAAAAAATCTGCTGAAAATGCTAGCCAAATAACATGTGACTTGTTTAATGCCATCAACATGACTTCAGAACTGTACCAAAACTTGTTATTGTACAAATACACTGAAAATTGTGCAACTACACCAATGAGTGTTAAAGTGAGAAAAATTAGTCTTCACTATTTTATTTTAGAAGAGGACTTAACCACTTTAACATTCAAGAAACCTAACACCACCTCCTTAACATCAACATGCCCCAGAATTTCAGCATACTCCTTCCTGACCTTGTTATCCTTCATGTTCTTAATCGCTCACTTATTTTCTCTGGCTTCAGGTATAAATACCCTTTGTCCTCAAGTGGTCCTACCCTCTCCCTAGTTACATTGCTTCTAATGTATGTATAAAATGCCTCGAGATTCTCTTTAATCCTACTCACCAAGGACATTTCATGGCTCCTTTTAGCCCTCCTGGTTCCCTGTTTAAGTTCTCTCCTGCTTCCTTTATGTTCCTCAAAGGCCCTGCCTGATTTCAGCTTCCTAAAGCTTACATACACTTCCTTTTTTTTTGAACCCTCACATCATCCAAGGTTCCCAAATCTTGCCATCCTCATCTTCATCCTTGACAGGAATATGTTGGTCCTGAATTCTGACCAGCTGGCCTTTGAATGACTCCATGTCAGATGTGGAGTTATCCAATAACAGCTGCTTCCAATCTACTCTCCCCAGCTCCTGCTTAATACTGTTATAATTAGCTTTTCCCCAATTTAGCACTTTCCCGAGGTCCAGTCTTATCCATAACTACCTGAAAACTTACTGAGTTATGATCACTGTCCACAAAATACTCTCCCACTGAAACTCTGATCACCAGGCGAGGCTCATTTCCCAATATAAGGTCTAGTAATGCCACTTCCCTGGTTGGTCTATCTACATACCATGTCAAGAAACCCTCCTTGAATGATAATGAATTATAATGAAGGGGTTGGATTGTTATAAATATCCAATTATGCCCCAGCAGGAAGGAATCCAGAAGCCTTTACTATTTTGATACAAATGTGACCATAGATTGACATCAACAGGTCAAAGGTATTTTGTATTTTCATGAGATACACAATAATGTAAATTTGTCTTCCTTTCTTCATGGGGCTTCACCATCAAAGACAAATACAGGCAGCTCAGTAGAACCCCTTATCAAGCAAGTTAAAGCACCTGAGATACTATATCACTCCACACTGCCAAGGTTCACCTTATAGCATCCAGTTAAACATTGAATTGCAGCTACTGGCAAACAATGTGTTATTTAAATATGCAAGAGTCCAGATAAAATTCAGAGAGAACAACAGGTTGTGCAAGGTCAGTAAGATGTATATACAAATCAAGGTAGTCAAATATTATGACTGAATGTTATTCCACACATTATAGCACATTTGGAACAGTTAGGTCCATGCACCAAAACCATAATGACACACAAAAATTAACAAAATGCAAAAACTACAAACAGGACTTTATGGAGTTAACAGCTTGTGTTAATTGTCCACCATTTAATGTGTAATATTGCTTGAAAAAATAACAGACCCAAATCAGAGACTACCATGACCAGACCAAACCTATGTTGTGACTATAGCTATTAAAGGTCCACCAACCTTTCATTGACATCATTCAAATAAAAAGCATTGTTTCAAATGCAAAGACCTAAATTATACACCTTCTACATCATTATAAGTACTTTACATCCAGTGAAACAATTCAGATGTGTAATCACTTATAAAGCTGATAAAGTAGCACCTAATTTGATATGGTTGAGGGTGAACCACACTGGGTCAAAATGGCATAACCATCGTCAAGTCCAGCACTGTCAATGTCCTGAGGGGATTGTGGTCAAACTTAAGTACCATGACCACAACAGCAGATCAGAGACTGGGTGTCCTGCAGCAAGTGATAAAGGGAAATGGGGAGTATTCCATCACTTTCCTCTCCATGAAATCACCCTCCAAACAGGTAATTCACTGGAGACTTTAGAGAAGGAACTAGAGGAAAGCTAGAAATCTCCAGTTAGGTCCATGTAAGTCAACAGCCTGAACACCTCAATAGACATCAATTCTCATGTAAGGTGGGTAAAACCACATTCCACTTGTTACAGGCTGTACTTCTGTCACTCAATTGTAATTAATGGCATACAAAATTGATAAGAAAGAACAATTACTAAAAGCAGAGAGAGGAATCTAGCTCTGCCATTCGCAGGAGTGAACACAGCTTGGTGTAGCAACTGCTCTGTCTGTGACCACATGAAACTGCAAAGAGTTGCAGACACAGCTCAGCACAGCATAGAAATCAGTTTCTCCTACACAGACTGTCTACACTTCTCCCCGCCTTGGTAAAGCAGCCAGCATAATCAAAGTCCCCATCCACCCCGGACATTCTCTCTTCTCCCCCCTCCCATCGGGCAGAAAGCACATACCACCAGGCTCAAGGACAGCTTCTATCCCACTATTATAAGACTATTGACCAATCCCCTAGTATGATGAAATGGACTCTTGACCTCACAATCTACCTCGTTATGACCCTGCACCGTATTGCCTACCTGCACTTTCTCTATAACTGTAACATTTTATTCTGCATTCTGTTATTGTTTTGCCTCAAATGCACTTTTGTAATTAAATGATCTGTATGAATGGTATACAAGACCAGTTTTTCACTGCACTTCGGTGTATGTGACAATAATAAACCAATTTACCAACGCATCTTATAGCTTGGGGATGAATCGCTTTGCCAACTGCCTGTTTCACAAACGGACCACATTCATTATTTTGGACCTTATCTCACAGTTCAGCGCAACCTTACGTTGAAACATTGCGTACTGACTATCCTGACTCTCTCTCTCACACACACACACAGAGCAGTATGGAGGGAGCGTCACGCCACCACAGGCACTGCCGTTCAGGCACAGACACCCGGTCGCCCTCAGCCGACCTTCCGTCCGCCGGCTATTTGCGAGGCCTTGCCGAACACACGACGGCAGCAGCGGCCACGCTTCAACCCGGAGGGTGCGAATAGCGGCTGTAGACCGGGCCAGCCGGGTCCGACCGGCAGCGGGCACTGCAGCGACTCCGGGGGACGGGGACAGCCCGGAGCACCCCACCGCCCAGCCCCAGCCCCAGCCCCAGCCCCAGCACAATTACCCGAGACGTCCAGACCCTCCGCACACATCCCGGACCGGCGGCGCACTGGAACATCTGTGCAGGCAACCAATCAGAAGGCGGGATTGGAGGGCTGGAGGCGGGGGCCGCCCTGGATTGGTCAGAAGGACAGCCTCCTGCGTCCAATCATGGGAGCCACAGCTGAACAAGGAGGGTGGTCGCCCCCTGGTGCTGGGAGGACTGCGGCTGCAGCCGAGCGCAGTTCGCAGGGCGCAGGCGCGGGTCGTGTCCCGGTGGTGGGTTAAAGGGAGGTGGGGAAAGCCCTGGGGGCCGTCTGTGTGCTTTGTACATACAGTGTGCTAATGGTATTGCTGCAGAGAACCGTAACACTATGAACGTAGACTGAACGGCCCAACGGATGTGAAGTGCCATGCACTGCGCTTTTTGGACTTGTCTGTATTTCTTTTATCATGAATAAAGTCTATTTTTGGAGAATAAAAAAAATGAGGCCAGGAAGCCGGAGAAGGTTAGCGGAGAATTCCAGTGTTGAGGGGCTTGGCACTGTTGAATTCCAGTGTTGAGTGATAGTGAGTTGAGAAACAAAGGACTGTAGCTGCTGGAATCTAGAAGAAAAACACGGTGATGCTGGAGGAACTCAACAGGCCAGGCAGCACCCGTGGAGAAAAGCAGGCGGTCAACGTTTCGGATCAGGACCCTTCAGGACTGAAGATAGGAAAAGGGGAAGCCACAGGCGATTCTGTGGACACAGGAAAAAAACTCGGATGGTAGTTTGCCTCCCAGGTGCCAGGGTCCGGGATGTTTCAGATCGCGTCCAAGATATCCTGAAGCGGGAGGGAGAACAGCCAGAGGTCGTGGTACATATTGGTACCAATGACATAGGTAGGAAAAGGGATGAGGTCCTGGAAAAAAGACTATAGGGAGTTAGGAAGGAAGTTGAGAAGCAGGACCTCAAAGGTAGTAATTTCAGGATTACTGCCTGTGCCACGTGACAGTGAGTATAGGAATAGAATGAGGAGGAGGTTAAACATGTGGCTGAGGGATTGGAGTAAGGAGCAGGAATTCGGATTACTGGATCATTGGGTCCTCTTTTGGGGCAGGTATGACCTGTACAAAGAGGACGGGTTGCACTTGAATCCCAGTGGGACCAATATCCTGGCAGGGAGGTTTGCTAAGGGGGGAGTTTAAACTAGAATTGTTGGGGGGTGGGATCTGAACTGGAGAGAGTGGGGAAGAGGTGTTTGGCTCTCAAATAGAGAAAGCTAGTAGTAGGTACGAGAGGGAGGATAGGCAGGTGACAGAGAAGGGACGTGCTCAGACCGGTTTGAGATGTGTCTATTTTAATGCAAGGAGTATTGTGAAGAAGGCGGATGAGCTTAGAGCTTGGATAAATACTTGGAGCTATGATGTGGTGGCCATTACAGAGACTTGGATGGCTCAGGGACTGGAATGTTTACTTCAAGTGCCAGGTTTTAGATGTTTCAGAAAGGACAGGGAGGGAGGCAAAGGAGGTGGGGGAGTGGCACTGTTGATCAGAGATAGTGTCACGGCTGCAGAAAAGGTGGACATCATGGAGGGACTGTCTATGAAGTCTCTGTGGGTGGAGGTTAGGAACAGGAAGGGGTCAATAACTTTAATGGGTGTTTTTTATAGGCCGCCCAATAGTAACTGGGATATTGAGGAGCAAGTAGGGAAGCAGATCCTAGAAAGGTGTGATAATAACAGAGTTGTTGTGATGTGAGATTTTAATTTCCCAAACATTGATTGGCATCTCCAGACAGTGAGGGGTTTAGATGGGGTGGAGTTTGTTAAGTGTGTTCAGGAAGGATTCTTGACACAATATGTAGATAGGCCTACAAGAGGAGAGGCTGTGCTTGATTTGGTATTAGGAAATGAACCTGGTCAGGTGTCAGATCTCTCAGTGGGAGAGCATTTTGGAGATAGTGATCATAATTCTATCTCCTTTACGATAGCATTGGAGAGAGATAGGAACAGACAAACTAGAAAGGCGTTTACTTGGAGTAAAGGGAATTATGAGGCTCTCAGGTAGGAAATTAGAAGCTTAAATTGGGAACAGATGTTCTCAGGGAAAAGTACGGAAGAAATGTGGCAAATATTCAGGGGATATTTGTGTGCAGTTCTGCATAGACATGTTCCGATGAGACAGGGGAGTCACAAGAGGATACAGGAACCGTGGTGTACAAAGGCTATAATAAATCTAGTCAAAAGGAAAAGAAAAGCATACAAAAGGTACAGAGAGCTAGGTAATGTTAGAGATCTGGAAGTGTACAGGGCTAAAAGGAAGGAATTTAAGAAAGAGATTAGGAGAGCCAGAAGGGGACATGAGAAGGCCTCGGCGGGCAGGATGAAGGAAAACCCCAAGGCATTCTACAAGTATGTGAAGAGCAAGAGGATAAGATGCAAAAGAATAAGGCCTATCAAGTGCAGCAGTGGGAAAGTGTGTATGGATCCGGAAGAAATAGCGGAGGTACTTAATGAATACTTTACGTCAGTATTCACTACGGAAAAAGATCTGGGTGATTGTAGTGACTTGCAGCAGGCTGAAGCTTGAGCATGTAGATATTGTAGTGAGGACTTGCAGCAGGCTACAAGCTTGAGCATGTAGATATTAGGAAAGAGGAGGTGCTGAAACTTTTGGAAAGCATCAAGTTGGATAAGTTGCTGGGACCGGATGAGATGTACCCCAGGCTGCTGTGGGAGGCGAGGGCTGAGATTGCGGAGCCTCTGACGATGATCTTTGCATCATCGATGGAAACGGGAGAGGTTCCAGAAGACTGGAGGGTTGCGGATGTTGTTCCCTTATTCAAGAAAGGGAGTAGAGATAGCCCAGGAAATTATAGACCGGTGAGTCTTAACTCAGTGGTTGGTAAGCTGATGGAGAAGATCCTGAGAGGCAGGATTTATGAACATTTCCAGAGGTATAATATGATTAGGAATAGTCAGCATGGCTTTGTCAAGGGCAGGTCCTGCCTTACGAGCCTGATTGAATTTTTTGAGGATGTGACTAAACACATCGATGAAGGGAGAGCAGTAGATGTAGTGTATATGGATTTCAGCAAGGCATTTGATAAGGTACCCCATGCAAGGCTTATTGAGAAAGTAAGGAGGCATGGGATCCAAGGGAACATTGCTTTGTGGATCCAGAACTGGCTGGCCCACAGAAGGCAAAGAGTAGTTGCTGAAGGGTCATATTCTGTGTGGAGGTTGGTGACCAGTGGTGTACCTCAGGGATCTGTTCTGGGACCCTTACTCTTTGTGATTTTTATAAACGACCTGGATGGGGAAGTGGAGGGATGGGTTAGTAGTTTGCGGATGACACAAAGGTTGGAGGTGTTGTGGATAGTACAGAGGGCTTTCAGAGGTTACAGCGGGACATAGGATGCAAAGTTGGACTGAGAAGTGGCAGATGCAGTTCAACCCAGATAAGTGTGAAGTGATTCATTTTGGTAGGACTCTTGGCAGTGTGGAGGATCAGAGGGATCTTGGGGTCCGAGTCCATAGGATGCTCAAAGCAGCTGCACAGGTTGACTCTGTGGTTAAGAAGGCATGTGGTGTATTGTCCTTCATCAATTGGGGGATTGAATTTAGGAGCCGAGAGGTTTTGTTGCAGCTATATAGGTCCCTGGTCAGACCCCACTTGGAGTACTGTGCTCAGTTCTGGTCACCTCACTACAGGAAGGATGCGGAAGCCATAGAAAGGGTGCAGAGGAGACTTACAAGGATGCTGCCTGGAATGTGGGGCATGCCTTATGAAAGCAGGTTGAGGGAACTCGGCCTTTTCTCCTTGGAGCAATGGAGGATGAGGGGGGACCTGATAGAGGTATATAAGATGATGAGAGGTATTGATCAGGTAGATAGTCAGAGGCTTTTCCCCAGGGCTGAAATGGTGGCCACAAGAGGACATAGGTTTAAGGTGCTGGGTAGTAGGTACAGAGGAGATGTCAGGGTTAAGTTTTTTACCTAGAGAGTAGTGAGTCCGTGGAATGGGCTGCCAGAAGCGGTGGTGGAGGCAGATACGATAGGGTCTTTTAAGAGACTGTTGGATAGGTACATGGAGCTGAGAAAAATAGAGAGCTATGGGTAAGCCTAGTAATTTCTAAGATAGGGACATGTTCAGCACAGCTTTGTGGGCCGAAGGGCCTGAATTGTGCTGTAGGTTTTCTATGTTTCTATGTTCTATGTTCTAATATATAGGAGGGAAAAGCAGAGCAGTGATAGGTGGACAAAAGAGGGGAGGCGGGGTGGGCACAAGGTGGTGAGAGGTAGATGCAGGTAAGAGATAGTGATAGGTGCGGGGTAGGAGGGAAGATCAGATCCCAGGGGATGGGTCAAAGGTAAGGAGAGAGAGGAAAAAAGGTTAAAAAAAAAGAGGCTAGGAAAGGGAAGGAGAGAAGGAGCATGGTGGGGGTGGTTGTGGGGAAGTGGGGTGGGGATTACCTAAAGTGGGAGAATTCAATGTTCATACCATTAGGCTGCAAGGTTTCAAGACGGAAAATGAGGTGCTGTTCCTCCAGTTTGTGCTTGGAATTCTCCTGGCAGTGGAGGAGGCTGAGGACTGTCACATCAGCAATAGTGTGGGAGGGGGGAGTTGAAATGACTGGCAACTGGGAGATGTAGGTCATGGTTACAGACAATGATAGTGAGCAGTTGGGCTAAAGGGGATGGGGAGGGTGGCGGTCATGGAGGGGGGTTGAAACCGAGCATCAGGTGCTGCTGGAGCAGGAGCAAGGACGGGAATGAGGAGCAGAGTGCGAGTCTGGCACGGACAGCAGTCAAGGACCATGGATTCAGCTGCAGTTGGAGTGCAGGTGAGATTGGTGAATTCCAGCCACCATTCCAGCAGCCAATATTGGCGAAAATCAAAATGAAGCCTGCAGATGCTGGAAATCTGACACAAAAACAGAAAATGCTGGAAACACTCAGCAGGTCAGGCAGCATCTGCGGAGAGAGAAACAGGGTTAATATTTCAAGTCAGAGACCCTCCATCAGAACTAGTAGCCAGAGGTCCAAATGAAGGGTTTCAGACCTGAGATGTTAACTTTCTCTCCATAGATGCTGCCTGACCGGTTCCTAACATTTTCTGTTTCTCTATAGGTGATCCAGGTGACGTAGTGAATGTGGCTGGAATCTCACTACTGGATCAAATGAAAACTTACCAAGAGACCCACCTGGTTTTCACCAGAGTCTCTTGGACAATCATACAAATTTATGATCATCTTGAGGCAAGCTGGACGGAGAAGTTTGAAATTTCTGAGGTGCCAACCATCCAGTGGTCACACACTCCCAATAAGAACATTATGATCATTACTTTGTGGATCTTTAGAGTTTCTTTTTCCAGTTTAATGCCACCTGTATGCTAAAGTCGCTCAAATTTGGCAAATAGAATTTAAGGTGAAAGGTTGTGCACTTCACTGAGAGGAGTCTTTGAAAGCCAGCACTGGCTTTATAAAATCATTGTGGCTTAGGAAGGGTATACTTAAAAGAGGGAGTGCAATGAAGTTTCAGTGGACACTTCTCAATTTCTAAACTCCAACCTCCTGCAAAAATATGCCTACAGTATGCGCTGTTTGCCTTCCTCACCACTTTCTCCACATACCTTCGAACTTCTCATGATTCATGCACAAGAACACCTAGATCCCTCCACTTTGCTCATCTGCAATCTTTCTCCATTACATAATAGTCTATCCTTAGATTCCTCCTAGCAAAGTGCACAACCTCACACATTAAATTCTATTTGCCAAGTTTGCACCCATTAACTCAACCAATTAACTCAACCTCAAGTCCTAATATCCCCATCCCAAAATGCCCTCCCATCTATTTCTGTATCATTTGGCAAACATGGAAGATTTTTTTTTCTCACCCAGTGTGTGGTTGTGGTCTGGGACACACTGCCTGAGTGGGTGGTGGAGGCAGGTACTCTCACAACATTTAGATGAGCACTTGAATTTCTGAGGCATAAAAGGCTGGTAAATGGGAATGAGATAGACAGATATGATTGGCATGGATATGGTGGGTCTAAGAGCTTGCCCATGTGCTGTACAAATCTACATGCCAGTTGAAAACATTCCCTACCTCCCAGATGCATCTCTTCCATTCTCCATCAATATTTTCATTGGTTTTATCCATTTCTATTGCAAGTGCTTCTCCCTAATGTTTCTTGCAATTATTAGAACCATTTGTTTCATCTCTCAGCACTTTATATCCTTTGTATTTTCAAATTCCTTTGGACCTTGAATAACACAATCCCCCTATCAAATGGTTTTTCTGTTAAACCCAACAGACTGCCGGTAAGGCACTGCCTGCCCATCTCTGGGTGAGTCTGTCACCTGAGAATGCACAGAACTGGAGTGGAAGGAATTCATCCTGAATCCCAAGGAACTACTCAAGAAGATGTTCAACACAGTGGTGGCACCTCCAACAATTCTGCATTAAATTCATTCCTCTTACAGTTTTAGTTTTCATACTATATATTCAAATTACCCGAGTTCCTTGTAACAACTCACACAGCACTGGAGGAACTCAGAGGGTCAGGCAGCATCTATGGAGGGAAATGGACAGTCAACATTTCAGATTGAGACCCTTCATCAGGACTGGAAAGAAAGAGGGGAGATATCCAGTATAAAAAGGTGAAGGGAAGGGGTGGGGCAAGAGCTGGCAAGTTGATCCAGGTGAGGGGGGTGATAGACAGGTGAGGGGGGTGATAGACAGGTGAGAGCATGCTTCTTGTCCCTGATTTATTTTCCCCACAAATTCAACTTCCATGAGGGGGGAAAGATTTAAAAGGGACCGGAGGGGCAACTTTTCCCACACAGAGGACAGTGGGTGTATGGAACAAGCTGCCAGTGGAAGTGATAGAGGCGGGTACAATTCCAACTTTAAAGGACGTTTAGACAGGTACATAGATAGGAAAGGTTAAGGGGGATATGGGCCAAAGCAGACAAATGGCTCAGGTAGGGACTTTGGTTGGCATGGATGAGTTGAGCTGAAGGGCCTGTTTCTGTGCTGTATGACTCCATGACTCGGGGAAGCAGTAGAGGCTACCTCATTAAATATATTTAAGACACAGTTAGATTTTTGCATAGTAGGGGAATTAAGGGTTATGGGGAAAAGGCAGGTAGGCGGAGCTGAGTTCATGGCCAGATCAGCCATGATCTTATTGAATGGTGGAGCAGCCTCGACAGGCCAGATGACTGTTGTAAGAAATCCACATGGCTGTCACGTGACAGTAAAGACACTGACCCCCGCTGACCAGAGGACAGCATTGCTCCTCTGATCGGAAGTGATACTACTGTCAATCAAGGTGCGGCTCTACCCACCCCTCAGGTGTGAGAGTACCTTTTGCCTCTGAACTTGCCTGACCAGTACCCTTCATCTCTGAACTTGCCTGACCATTGGCTGTGGCAGGAACCTTTGTCTTTGACTCCCACACCATTGGCTCATTTAAATCACAATAGTGAGGCTCCACCCAGCCTCCTGGCACCATAAAAAGGGCTGCATCCCCTAGCCCTTCCTCTTTGATGACCCCAGTAGTAGTGAGAAAACGCTGCAGAGATCATTGGTAGAGTGCATCACCACATGGTCCAGGGAGCATTATCAGTCAGACTCAGGAGCGTTAAGGGCCAATGCTAGTGTGGGTCAGGCATTGAAGTGTTATATCCTGAAGCTGTACATTGTTTATTGTGTGCTTGTGTGTATCAGAGTGGTGTGTGTGTGTATTTTACCCCAGTTGTGATTCCCTCTCATGTTCGAGGTATCCTGTGCGTGAGTGAGCGTGTGTCTGTTCCCATCCATTCTGTCCCAACGTTTGCCTTGTGATTAAACTAGTTTTTCCTTAAGACAGAAAAGAACGATTTCACACAACATTTGGCGCTGCGAGCAGGGTCTTGAGGATTTTGGCTGGACACCAATGCGGGAGAATGTTTTGGAAACTGGGGATACAAGGCTAGCACAGATACAGAGGAGGGGAATCCCGGGGTGGACAGATGAGAGTGAGGGATTTGGGAGCTTGGCTAGCCTACTGGCAGACCACAGTAAGCCCATGGACTGGCTGAGCAGTTTAGATCCACATGGTGAGAAACTGGGAAACCACATGGTGGCCCTCCACCAGCAGTCAGTGTTCCCCAGTGCCAAGAGGGAACCCGAGGGGTGCCACCTGGCTCTAGCATCCCTCCTGAGGTGCCAGGTCGAGATTACTGGCCAGTTGCAGGATACCTGCTCAGTAAGGGAAAGAGAGATAGAGACCCTCTGACAAAGGTGTTGCACACTCCAGGAGGCGGTCCAAACTGCCCAAACCTGGGCCAATGACCTTGAGGTCCGGGGTACCGAGCTCGCCTGCCGGCTGGGTCCAAGTGCAGCAGACACAAGCTGCCCACAGAGCCGGCTGGCAGCCAGATCCCTTTAAAATCCGAGCCCTGGTCCGGCGCGGCGACCAGCTAGACACATGGCTTGGGGACGGGGACATATGGATGGACACGGACGAGGAAGGGGGCGCTTGAAGAGCAGGAGCCCCTCCAAGCCCGACCACCACCCTGTGCACCCGAGCCCTTGCAGGCTCGACTCGTCCGAACCACGGTCCCAGGTCCGCTCCACAAGGGAGGGGAATGGGGATGAGGCAGCCCTGGGGGAGAATGCATGGAGCCCCACCGAGGTCACGGAGACCTGGAACTTCTCCATCAAGGAGTTAACACAGCTGGCGGACCGGTACCGCCAGCAGCCAGGTGAGCACCTGGCCGCGTGGTTGCTCCGGCTGTGGGATGGGGGGGGCCTCCAACGTGAGCCTCTCCCACCAGGAGGGCGTGTGCCCTGGGGAGCCTGTCCGACCAGCAAAGCATCAACAACGCTCTGCAGGTGCCACCGGGGAGGGCTGGGAACGATGCCACGCTGTGGAACCGGGTAGTGACCGCAGTAAGGACCCGGTACCCTTTCCTCCTAGAATGGGACCTATTCGAGAGACCCCAGTGGAGTACAGTCAGCGAGGGCACGGGGTCCATTAGAGAGTGGGTGCTGGTGACAGGTATTTACGAGAGGGCAGGTGACCTGGAGCTTTTAGAAAATACTGTGGTGACCAGCGCGCTAGCAGGCTACCTAGTTGCCAATGCACGCCCTGAATTGAGACTGGTGGTCCTGCCCCTCATGGGACTGATCGGGGGGAAGACCGTACGGGATGCCATCACCCTCCTGGAGGGATGGGAGTACATGAAGCGGGGGATGCCCGCCAAGGTCCGCAGAGCGGAGATGAGGGCCGGGGACACCTCCCCCCGTCCCACGCACAGGCAGCTGTACTTAGATCTGTTTGCACGCAGGGGTGGATGGCGCGAGTATAGATGGAGCTCCGACCTCCGCTCTCCATGCGTGCTGGAAGGAGTTTTGCGGGGAGGAGCCTGGCCGCAGAAAGACCTGGGGCCACCCTGGCTCCAAGCCTGACTTAGGGGGGTCCCCCCAACTGCCGGGCCACGTGGGCTGACCCTGCAGAGGCTGACATTGCCTCTGCTCCTCCCTTACCTGAAACGGCCTCTCCTGCACTCATAGCTCAGCTACGGGACCTGTTGTGGCAGGAGATGGCTCAGTTCCGCCCACAAGAGCCCTCACCCATGGTGTGGCAGACCCCCAGCCCCCTCCCATAGGATGAAGGCCAGGGTCCCCAGCGTGTCTGCTCCGTCACCCTTCCGCACCCGGGGGATCTGAGGCCACACATACCTGTAGCAGTATACTGGGGAAAAGGGAACATACAGAGATGGATGGCACTCGTCGACACAGGTGCCCAGCACACCATTGTACCAGGGGAACCCCGCGATTTGGAAGGGGCCACAGAATGCAAATTGAGGGGTTGGGGGGTTCCCTTTTGCCAGCAAAGGAAGTCAAGGTCTGCATGGCTGTCGGGAACCAACCCCCCCGAATGGTCGCAGTTTTAATTGCGGACTTGCCCGAGTGTATACTGGGGATAAATGTCCCTAAAAGGGACAGTCCCTACATACTAGTCGGGGCAAGTTTACTTTCGAGTCGCCCGAGCCACGGTGGTAGTCGGGGCGGCTAAATGGGAGCCAGTTGTTGTCCCCCCTCCCTCGCAGGTAGTCTACAGTCGACAGTATAGGGTACCCGGGGGGACACCAGGATATCACAGAGGCTGTGCAAGCCTTGCTGCAGGAGGGAGTCATTAGGCCCACAGCCTCCCCTTTCAATAGCCCCGTCTGGCCCATCCGGAAAAAGAATGGGACCTGGCGCATGACGGTGGACGACCGGCAGCTGAACAAGGCTGCTCGCCCTCCTCACTTCCGCAGTAGCCGATATAGTCACCCTCGTGGAGAATGTGTCAGGGCGCCCAGACAAGTCATGGTACGCCGTTATAGATCTGGCCAATGCTTCTTCTCCATCCCCCTCCACTATACCTCCCAGGATCAGTTTGCCTTTACCTGGGATGGGAGGCAATATACATATAGATGCCTCCCCCAAGGGTACATCCACAGTCCAACCATATGCCATGGGTTAATTGCACAAGATTTGCAGACCATTGAACTCCCCCTGGGGGTGGTAGCCACCCATTACATCGATGATGTCTTGCTGCAAGGCCATTCCAAGGCCATTGTTGCAGAAGCCCTTGACATGGTAATTTCCTCTCTCAGAGAGCGGGGCTGGGCCATTAATATGGAAAAGGTGCAAGCCCGGCCCAGGATGTATTGTTCTTGGGAATCCGCTGGCACGCCGGCGGGAGAGAGATCCCTGAGCCCGCATGGAACAAAATTTTGAATTTTGCCATCCCCAAGAACAAAACTGACACACAGAGGTTCGTGGGACTCCTTGGTTACTGGAGACAGCATATCCCGCACCTTACTATGATCCTGGACCCCTCCATAGGGTTTCCCGAAAAAAGGCCACCTTTTCCTGGGGGACTGAACGGCAGGCTGCCTTTGAGACAGCGAAGCAAGCTGTGGAGCAAGCCCTGCCCCTTGCCCCCCATCAGGAAGGGGTCCCCTTTGAATTACAAGTCTCCAGTAGCGAGTCGGTCGCTGAATGGAGCCTCTGGCAAAGGACCCAGGGGTGCAGAGTCCCACTTGGCTGCTGGAACCAAGTCCTTGCCGGAGGCTGCTGCCCACTACAGCCTTTTCGAGCGCCAGCTGCTGGCCTGTTACCTGGCGCTCCTCGCCACAGAACACCAAACTGGCACTGACCCCGTCATCCTTGGCCCCCACCTGCCCATCATGCAATGGGTCAAGTCCCCCGACTCCACTCACAAAGAGGGCCGAGCCTACAGGTCCTCAGTGGTGAAGTGGAAGTGGTACATCGTGGACCAGGCTGAGCCCAATCCGGAAGGGGTCAGCCACCTCCACGAAGAGGTCATGTGCTTTCCCCGATCCAGGAATCACTCCAGACATTCCCGAGATCGCGCCCTCCCCTGTGTCCTGGGGCCAACCTTTTCGAACTACCCTCGATCCCGAGCAGAAGTTGGCATGCCTGGTTTACAGGACGGCTCCAGCCGCTGGAAAAATGGGAAGCAACATTGGAAAGCGGCGGCACTTCATCCCGCCACGGGGAAAACAGTGGACAAAAGAGGGAGCGGTGGATCTAGTCAATTGGCTGAGCTGGCAGCGGTGACACTCACCGCTACAGAACTCCACCGGGCCAGTGCACATCTATACCGACTCTTGGGCAGTGGCCAACGGTATAGCGGTGTGAATGGCCCGGTGGCACGAAACAGGGTGGGAAATTCATGGATGCCCCCTCTGGGGGCCAGGAACATTGGTGCTATATCTGGGACCAAGCAGCCCAGAGACGCATATCGGTCCACCACGTGGATGCCCGTACACACAGAAAGACCCAGGAGGCCATCCATAATGCCACAGTGGACCAGGCTGCCCAGATATGTTGAACCTGACTTCAGTGCCCTAGCTGCATGGTGCACTGTAAGAGCGGCCACCTAGGGGCTGACAGTACACGTCGCTGGGCAGAACGGTTTGGGGTTCGCCCTTACAATGGACCAGTGTAAGACCATGGTTGTGAACTGCCCCATCTGCCAGCAGGTAAAACCACAAGGTTGGCTGATGGGGCCACCGGAGCCATATTCACCGCGGCACGGGAGCAGGTCGCGTGTGGCAGATAGATTATATCGGAACGCTCCCATGCCATAACAGAAAGCAATATGCCCTAACGATGGTGGGACACGTACTCAGGTGTCCTGGTGGCGGTGCCCTGTGAAAGGGCCGACCAGAACAGCACCATCAAGGGATTGCAGTACCTCTCCTCCATCTATGGAGTACCATGGGAGGTAAGTCCGCTCAGGGCTCCCATTTCGCGGGGGCCAAGGTACAAAACTGGCGGCAGAGGAAGGGATCTCGTGGCTGTTTCACATCCCCTACCATCCCCAGGCATCGGGCCTGATCGAGCGGATGAACAGCCTGCTGAAGGAGACGATACGCATGCTGACACCCTCCTGCACACTGCAGGGGTGGTCGGGCGTGCTACAGCAGGCTGTCGATCAGCTGAACACACAGCCCACGGGCCAAGGGGGGGGGGGGGGGGGGGTCTCCATTATCCCGCCATCTGGCTTACTCCCCACCATCCGACTTGCGAGACCCCAAATCCCCCGGGACTGAGGAGTCCAGGAGGGTCTGGGTCTGACAGCCACAAGACCCCCTCAGAAAGGGGAAGTCGTTGTGCGCAGTCCTGGGGACACTCGTTGGGTCACGATTCCAGGTTGAACTAACCTGTCCTGTCCCCATACCTGACACCTGACCCACTGGGAATGAGTTTGTTTCCCCCGCTACGGGACGATGGCACTGCTCCCTCCACCCTCCACCCCTTTCTGCTGACTGTAATGGTTGACGAGATGTCTGCTCAACCTTCCCTTGAAATTACTCACGGATCCACCAGCACCTCCAAAGATGGAACCATGGAGCACGTGGAAGGGTTGAATCTACCCCTGAATCCCGCACACGCCGTTGAAGCTTGCCATCGACGATGATTCCTTTGGCTACTTGTCAGAATGGACTGTTTACATGGACTCTCTTGTTTTTATTAATTTTCCTTTTATCTCTGTTGCGTGTGGGTTCTGTCTCCCTGTTGCACCTGTCGGGCTCGCTATATCCATGTTCGGGGGGGGCTGAGTGGCAGTTCCTTATCATTTCCCCCACCACTGCACATTCCTTCCAGAGATTCTGAATGGGGTGGGTGTTTTAGGAGCTGGTATTTCCCTTCATACAATTTGACCTCTATGCCAGTCCCGACCCTCAGAGCATTCCACAGTTACTGAGCATGCCAAGGGAATGCTGGTGTAGACGCCAGGATGATACAGTTCCACCTTTTCAGTTGGCCGTTGTGAGTTTGAGCGAGACTGGTGTCCAGGTGCCCCACAACCACTGCTGATGGTGCCGCTAAGCTGGGGCTCCCTAAACTCCAAACGTGTCCCACTGGATCTCCAGCTCCAGTACCTACCCGTGGCTCCCCACGGGCTGGTACAGTTTGCTGTCTTCCAGTGTTTGACAGTGCCCTGATCCACACTCGATGACCAGGGGAGCACCCAGCACACAGTGGGTACAGGGATAGCAGGGCCATCGCGGAGGCAGAGGAGGCTCGAGAGGATAGCCTGCGGCCCCCATATTGCACTGCCAGAATGTCCCATGAGAAACGACGACGGCAGCGGAGCTGGCTGCAGTCAGGCTGGTAACCTGGTGGAATCAGATGGCCCTGGATGATCCACTCTCTGAGAATGGTGGTACATGTGCGGTGATTACAGACGAGTACTGCACCTTTATCTCTGATAAATCCAGCAACCCCTCCAACTGGCTGCTCACTTCAGGTGGCCAGAACTCAGAACCAAGGGACCAGCTCCTCCAGCACGACACCTTATGGGAAACAAGTGGCCATTTAGGTCACTGGGGGATGTTGGGCTACTGTCACCCACTGGCCATTACCCTCCTTTTGTTTTTTATGGTTTCTGTGTACCCTGATAGCTCCTCCCTTGATTGACAACTTGTCTAACTTCCGAGGGGTGGAATGTAGTGAGACAGCACATGGCTGTCACGTGACAGTAATGACACTGACCCCCGCTGACTGGAGGACAGCATTGCTCCTCTGATCAGAAGTGATACTACTGTCAATCAAGGTGCGGCTCCACCCACCCCTCAGGTATGAGAGTACCTTTTGCCTCTGAACTTGCCTGACCACTGGCTGTGGCAGGAACCTTTGTCTTTGACTCCCACACCATTGGCTCGTTTAAATCACAACAGTGAGGCTCCGCCCAGCCTCCTGGCAACCATAAAAAGGGCTGCATCCCTAGCCCTTCCTCTTTGACGACCCCAGGAATAGTGAGACAACACTGCAGAGATCATTGGTAAGAGTGCATCACTACATGGTCAGGGAGCATTTCACTCAGACTAAGGGAGCGTTAAGGGCCAATGCTAGTGTGGGACAGGCATTGAAGTGTTATATCCTGAGGTTATACATTGTTATTGTGTGCCTGTTTGTATGTGTGAGAGGGAGAGAGGGAGAGAGGGAGAGAGGGAGAGAGGGAGAGAGGGAGAGAGGGAGAGAGGGAGAGAGGGAGAGAGGGAGAGAGGGAGAGAGGGAGAGAGGGAGAGAGGGAGAGAGGGAGAGAGGGAGAGAGGGAGAGAGGGAGAGAGGAGAGAGGGAGAGGGGAGAGAGGGAGAGAAAGAGGCAGAGGAGGGGAGAGAGGGAGAGAGGGAGAGAAAGGGAGAGAGGGAGAGAGGGAGGAGGAGAGAGGGAGAGAGGCGCAGAGAGAGGGAGAGAGGCGCAGAGAGAGGGAGAGAGGGAGAGTGTGTGTGTGTATTTTACCCCAGTTGCGATTTCCCTTTCATGTTCATGGTATCCTGTGCGTGACTGAGCGTGTGTCTGTTTCCCATCCATTCTGTCCTGCGTTTGCCTTTGTAATTAAACTAGTTTTGGTCTACAAAAGCTCATTTCAGAGTCCTTGATCCTTAAGACAGTAAAGAACAATTTCACAACAATGACCTACTCCTATTTCTTAAGTCTTATGACTCCTTTGGCATGCATCACTCATTGAATCCATTACTCATTTCTTCTTTGCCCAAATAATGTTGCACAAAGGCTTTTCAGTCTGAAACACTGATCCTATTTCTCTTCCCAAATGCTGTCTGACCTATTGAGTATCTCCAGCATTTTCTGTTTTTTAACCACTTTAGATCTTCAGCATCTGCAACTTGACTCATACTACCTTATTTCTCTATGGCATGATCTGATTCATTTCCCTCATCCCACCATTATCACTCTCTTGCCTTCAAATTACAAGCCTTATGGGTGCATGTCCATTCCAGAAATTCAGGCAGGTAACTAATTGAGTGCAATGCTGAAAGAGTGGTGCCATTATTTTATTGCTCAACAACATCAATAAAGCACATCTTAGCATTTAGCTTAATGCTGATTGTGGTTCTTCTTACAGACAAATTGACTGCCCAGTCTCCAAGATTACAACTGTGATACACTTTAAACACAGCGCTCACAGAACAGATACATGTTTTATTACCAAAGAAGAAAATCTAAATGTAGGTGGATTGGCTGCACCACCCAACATGCATACTTGGTCAAATATTTTTATATACCGACATCTTACTACTGTTAAATCAAATAATGGCTGCAGAATCAGATACAATAATAGGCAGCTCCAGAGGAAAACCAATGGGTGTTGTGTAAATTGGGCTAATTAAGATGTTAACTTTACCAAGAAAGGCAAAGAGCAAAGTTAATTAATCAAATAGTTCCAGTCATTGATAAATATTTTGCTTATTGTAATTTTAAAAGCATTTTTATACACGGTTATCTGTCCTTTCAAAACTTTAACAAAATAGTTATTTGAATTGCTGTCAGAATACAGGATTCATTGCCCTTTATTATATACAACTTAAAAATAATCCTCGAATGTTATCATTCTTGGCATTTTCAAAGTTTTGCTTACATGAAGAAACTTTATTAGAATGCACCATGGAAACCAGGGTCCTTCTACAAATCAAAATATTGGCACTTTGGAGAACTCCAAATGGGGAAGTAATTCAGCTTTTGAGTACTTGTGCCAGAGCATCTTTTATAAATTTCAAACTCTGCTGATAAATGAAGGAGTCTCTGCTTCTGGGTTTGCAAATATCTAGATGATTAACATCCAATGGAATAAAATCCCCGATCCCCAAATCTGAAAAATAATTTTAAAAAACTGTAATGTACAGCAGAAAGTTATACACATTACACAGAATAATTACAAATAACCTTGGTAAGAAAATAAATATGTGCAAAAAACCCAAAGGATTTAGTAGATAGGTGTGCAACACATTGAGTACTGATTCTGATTGAACCAAACTGAAGACTTTAATCCAAGGTCACCAACCAGAAAAGTTAACTATTTCTTTCTCTCTACAGAAAATTCCTGACCTGAATATTTCCAACACTTTCATAGTCATACAGCAAGGTAACAGGCTGTTTGGCCCATCAAGTCCATGCTGACCAGCAACCACCAGCACACTGATCCCATTTTATTCTCCTCATAGTCCATCAACCCTCCCCCTCTCCCCCCAGATTCTTCATTCACCTACACACAAGGGGTAATTTACAGTTTCCATTTAATCTCTCAACTCACACATCTTTGGGATGTGGGAGGAAACCAGAGCACCCAGAGGAAACCCACACAGTCACAGGGAGAAAGGTCAGAACTGAACCCAGGTTACGAGAGCTGTTTTTATCTCAGGATGATGCAAGTGGCCTTCTCCCAATGATAATTTCAAGTTTTTTTTTCCTAAGAGATGCATACTAATATCAGGATAGGGTTTCAATGTTTCTTCAGTGACAAAATCCTCAATGTCAACTTGATAGCTTCCAACAATCATGGCATCTATATTAAAGTTGAAATTACTGACACTTCACAAAATCCCTGTTGAACCCCACTGTATACAACCCCCCCCCATCACTTGAACTCCCAACAACTGCCACCCTTTGTTTTCTCCCAATGAACCAAATTTTCATCCAACTTTCCCCTTTCCATAGACATTTACTTTGATGATCAATCTGTCACGTAGGACTTTGTCAAACAGCTAGCTAAAATTCACCTCAAATGTGCATTCTCATTGAGCTGCCTTGTTATCGCCTCAAAAATTTCAACCAAGTTAGGCAGGCACAACTTAATAAATCAATGTTTACTGTCTTTGATTATCCCATGTCTCTCCAAAATTTTATTTATTCTGTCCCTCAATTTTTCTGATTATTTCCCCACTACCAATTTGAGCTGACTGACCTAAAGAATGAGCAACCTTTCTCCCCACAAAATCATCTGGTGTAAGAATAATTTACATGTTACTTTATCAATTGAGGCCCAACATTGATTGGCATAAGTAAAACACCAACCATTCTCCCTTGTATTGAATGATCAGTATTTTGCTTAGAAGAAAATATTAATAGATTCAGTTAGGCCATAAAACGTATCTGGCTGTGACCTTTTTGTGATCCTGGAATGTTTCTAAAAGCTTGCTCATCACAGATCGCTATTCCAAATTTCTTGTATTTTCCTGCAGTTTTTCTGGAACTTTATTTATCTTCACCTTTCCTTTATCTTGCGGCTTATAGCACATGAACAACTAGGTCCCACATGGTGGGCTGGTTCAGAAAGTTAAGGAACAAGAGATCCGTGGCACATTGGCAAACTGGATCCAAAAGAGGAGGCAGAGGGTAGTGTTGGATGGGTGCTTTTCTGACTGGGTCTGTAACAAATGATGTAGCACAGGGATTGGTGCTGGGGCCTTTGTTGTTTGTGATTTATATAAATGACATGGATGAGAATGCAGGTGGTCTGATTAGTAAATTTGCAGATGACATGAAAAGTGGTGGAGTTTAGACAGCGAAAAAGGTTGGCTAAGGATACAGCAGGGGACAGGTCAGCTGGAAAGTTGGGCAGAGCGGTGGCAGATGGAATTTAATCCAGACAAGTGTGAAATAGTGAACTTTGGGAGGTCAAATTCTGGTAGGACATATGGAGTAAATGGCAGGTACCTTAGGATCTGACATACAGAGAGACCTTGAAGTGCAAGTTCACTGCTCACTGCAAGGATGAACAGGTTAAGTGTCTGTGAGAAGAGGACTGACAAGGAATTGAAGACATTGAAGAGGACTCCAGGGAGAGGTGGCGAATTAGGTACACAATTGGCTTGATGGTAGAAAGCAGAGAGTGACGGTGGAAGGTTGTTTCTCAAACTGGAGGCCTGTGACTAGTGGTGTGTCTCGGGGTCAGTTCTGGGCCCATTATTATTTGTCATCTATATCAACAATTTGGATAAGAATGTACAAGGCGTGGTTAGCAAGTTTGCAGATGACCCTAAAATAGGTAGTATAGTGGACAATGAAGGAGGTTATCAAAAAAATACAGGGGGATCTTGATCAGCTGAGTAAGTGGGCCAAAGAATGGCAAATGGAGTTTAACTCAGATGAGTGTGAGGTGTTGCATTTTGGAAAGTCAGATCCAGGTAGGACTTTCACAGTGAGCGGCAGGGCCCTGGGGAGTGTTGTAAAAACAGAGAGACCTTGGAGTACAAGTACATGGTTCACTGAAAGTGGAATCACAGGTCGACAGGGTAGTGAGGCGGCTTTGGCATGCTGGCCTTCATAATGTACAGGGCACAGAGTAATAAATGGTGGAAGGTCATGGTGCGGTTGTACAGGACGCTGGTGAGGGCTGCTCTTGGAGTATTGTGTTCAGTTTTGGTCACCCGCTATAGGAAAGATGTTATTAAACTGGAAAGAAGTGCAGAAAAGATTTACAGGACTTGAGGGACTGAGTTAGAGGGAGAGGTTGGACAGGCTAGGACTTTATTTCTTTAGCATAGGAGACTGAGAGGTGATCTTATCGAGGGCGTATAAAATCATGAGGGGCATAGATTGCACTCAGTCTTTTTCCTAGGGTTGGGGAATCTAGAAGGCATTGGTTAAGGTGGAGGAGGGAAAGATTTAATAGGAACTTGAGGGGTAACTTTTTTTTTTACAGAAAGGGTGGTATCTATGTGGAATGAACTGCCAGAGGAAGTGGTTGAAGCAGGTACAATAAACAACTTTTAAAAGACAGATGGACAGGTACATGGATAGGAAAGTTTTAGAAGGTTATGGGCTAAACGCTGGTAACTGGGACTAGCTTGGATGGGGCACCTGGGTTGGCATGGATCAGTTGGCCAAAGGGCCTGTTTCCATACTGTATAGCAATAGAATACCTGTACCAGAGCAAAGTGAACTGTTAGCAATGTAACTAACTGAGGTTTGGGATGATCTGTACTATACCTGCTGAATTTAGAGGTACCACATGAAGTTTGATCATACTGCCGATGTTTGTTGGTAGCATTTCTCCAAAGCTCAGTATGTTAACTTCTTGGTCCTTTACCAGCTTGGTGAAATTATTGTTCAGTTCTGTCAAAGCAGGTGAATCTACAAGAGAATATTCAAAGTTGAACAAACCGTTGATGATTGATTCCAATGTCTTTGTTTTAGGGGACAAGTCCAATTAGCTCATTATTACAATTCAACATGTTACCAAAGGAAATCCTGCAAAAGTGGGATTTAGGTATTCATTGCACATCCCATGTTTGAAAGACTTGCATTTTATATGGACCACGTTGGATTCCAGTAATAGTGCTGGAGACAGGTGTGGCATCATCAAGATAATGTTAGTGTAATTGTAGTAATATTAACAACTTTAAAAATACGAAAGAAAGTTTTATGAACTTCAATTCTGATCTCCACTATCTTTTCAATTCCCTCTGTTCATCTTCCATATTCTTTACTTGGGACTTCTCAAATCCGGCAAGATATTAAACATTTGTATGTGTCACAATATCTGCTTAGTGTATCATCTTGGGTAGCTGAATTTCACCATGTTGTGTTGCTCAGATCTGATTCCCATGATTTCCCCAAGGCTAATGATTCCACCCTTTCATTTCTCCCTCTCGTTTGGAGGCAGTACTCAATGTTGGAATCACTCAGACCAACGGATGCCCTACACTAGTGTTTCTCAGGCTGCTGAGGCTCTTTCTCAGCCCAGGTTTACTCTGGTCTACTTTTCAGTAAAGTCATTAGCTGCATTTGTTTCTGTTTCCTCAGTTACTAAATTTTATTTCCATTTCTCCTCTAGTCACGATTGCTGAAACCCTCTCAATACAATCCAGACAGTGGGTGTAACTGATCGTCACCAGAAACTGAGGAGCAATACAGCATTTCTTGAAATAGCAAACCTGGGGAAAAATGGCTGAACGTTTATGTTAAAAAGTCAGCAGACGTTCTCAATCTCTGGTGAAAATGTTTTGGAACTGGAAATACATGGGATGCTTGACTACTTTTATTTTTAAAAATGTTTGTAGGAAGAATTATTGAACACAAGAAAACAGGAGCAGGAGTAGGCCACTGGCCCCCTCAAGCCTGCCCCACCATTCAATATGATCACGGCTGATCTACACTGGCCTCATCTCCTCTTCCATGCCTGTTCCCCATAACCATCAATTCCCCACCTTTCAAAAGTTTATCCATCTCTACCTTAAATATTTATAACAACCTTTTAGGGTAAGAATTCCAGAGACTGACCACCCTATGCAGAAAGAAATTTCTATCCACCTCAGTTTTAAATGACCAGCCCCTTATTTTGTATCTATGTCCCCTCATCCAAGAGTGAAAACATCTCAACATCTACCCCGTCATGTCTCTTCAGGATCTTGTATGTCTCAGTAAGATCACCCCAACTTCTTCTGAAGTCCAAAGGATACAGGCCCATCCTGTCTAGCCTCTCTTAATAGGGCAACCCTCTCATTCCAGGAATTAGCCTGGTGAATCACCTTTGGGCTGCCTCCAATGCTACTACATCCTTTTTAAGGCAAGGGACCAAAACTGTATGCAGTACTTTAGGGCTGGCCTCACCAACACCCTGTACAAGTGCATCAAAACCTCCCTATTCTTAAACTGCAAACCAACCCCCCCCCCCCACCACCCTCCCCCCACAATAAAGGCCAACATGCTGTTTACTTTCTTAACTACTTGTTGGATCTGCTTGCTAATGTTTGTGATTCATGCACTAGAACACCTAGATCCCTCTGAACTTCACTCATTTGCAGTCTTTCTCTATTTAGATAATAATCTGACTTTTAATTCCTCATACCAAAGTGCATGACCTCACACTTCCCCACATTAAACCCCATTTGACGGGTTTTCACTCAGTCCCTCAATCTACCTATAACCTGTTGCAGAACCACAATATCCTCATCACAATGTGTCCTTTCCACCTATTTGTAAGTCATCAGCAAACTTGGATACCTACATTCTGCACCCCCCCCCCCCCCCCACCCCCCCCAAAGGTCATTCATGTAAATAGTACAAAATTGCAGGCCAAGAACTGATCCTTAGGGTAACTCCTCTAGTTATATATTTCCATCCTGCAAAAAGACCCATTTATTCCAACTGTTTTCTATGTGACAGCCAGTTTTCAATTCATGTAACGTTAAGCAGTAATATTGCTTTGTCTGCTGCCAGTGGTCTATAAGCTTCCATATAAAATTCAGACATCAAATGATGTGCACAGTCACTGACAGAACAAAACCAGACAGAAAATGGAGTCAATCAGACAAGCCAGTCTTACCTTTACTAAGCTCCATGACTTCAACAGAAGGAAACAGCAGAAAGCGGGCATTGAGAGAGTACTCAGCTAGGTGAGATCCACAGTGAGGTACACTGTAAAACACAATCCCTTGAGTATTCTGAACCACTGACCTCATTTCAGGATCCTCTGAAGCATCTAAAAGTATCTTTTTGACTAACAAGCCTGCAATTGAAAAGGATTGTATTAAGGATTCAGTTAAATGGAGGCAAGTGGCTGCAGATGCTGGAATCTGGAGCAACACACAAAATGCTGGAGGAACTCAGAACTCAGCAGGTCAGGCAGCATCTACAAAGGCAAATGGACAGTCGTCGAGTCCAGATAAAGGGTCTTGACCCGAAACGTTGACTGTCCACTTACCTCCATAGATGCTGCCTGACCCACTGGGTTCCTCCGGCACTTTGTGTGTTGCCTACGTTAGTTAAGTGCAGGGACAACAGAATTCATGGACTTCCGTGTTTGGACCAAGGCTGTAATGAGGTCAGGAGCAGAGTGACTTTGGCAGAATGCAGACTGAGCTTCTGTAAGCAGGTTGTTGCTACACAAGTGCCACTTGATAGCACTATTCATTATCCCTTCCATCACTTTGCGGATAATCAAGAGTAGACGGAGGGGGTGGTACTTGACTGGGTTGGATTTGTCCTGCTTCTTCTGGGCAAAATTCACAGTTGGGCTGATGCCAGTGTTGTGGCTGTACTGGAACAGCTTGGCCAAAGGTACAGCAAGTTCTGGAGCACAAGTCTTCAGTGCTCCTGCCAGAATGTTGTCAGGCCTTTGCTGTACCCTTTCCTGACATTATGTGGAATGAATCAAATTAGCTGAAGACTGGCATCTATCATGCTGGGGACCACTGGAATCTGGCTGAAGATTCTTGCAAATGCTTCAGCTTTCTCTTTTGCACAGATGTGCCTGACTCCCCCATCATTGAGTATGGGGACATTTGTGGAGCCTCCTCCAGTGAGTTACTTTATTGTCCACTGACTGGATGTGGCAGGACTGCAGAAGTTAGATCTGGTCTGTTGTCTGTGTTATTGTGTTTACTTCGGCCACAAATGGATGTTAAGGCCTTTGCAACAGTGAAGGAATTAACCAGAATGACACCGAGGACATCTGGATAGACTGGAGAAGCTGGGCTTAGAACAGAAAAGACTAATGAGTGATATGATGGAGATATTCACAGTTTTGATGAAGTAAGTAGGGAGACACTGCTTCCAATGGTGGGAAAGTTAGTGACTAGAGGACAAAGATTTACAGCAATTTGCAGAAGAAACAGAGGTGGCTTAGTGGTGCAGGTAGTAGAGCCGCTGCCTCTCAGCACCAGAGACCCGGGTTCAATCCTGACCTTCGGTGCCAACTGTGTGGAGTTGTGACCACATGGTTTCTTCCGACTGCTCCGGTTCCCTCCCACATCCCAAAGACGTGTGGGTTGGTGGGTTAATTGGACATTACAAATTGCCCCTTGTATGTGGGTGAATGGTGGGATCTGGGGTAACTGATGAGAATGTGGAGAGAATAAAGTGGCATCAATGTAGGATGAGTGTAAATGGCTGGTTGATGGTCGGCACAAACTTGGTGGGCTGAAGGGCCCGTTTCCCTGTTGTATCTCTCTCCATGACAGAAAATACTTTTCAAAAACGAAGCATGGTTGTTATGATCTGGTGCATTGCCAGAGAGGGTGGTGGAAGCAGATTCAATACTAACATTGAGAAAGGGATTGGATAAAGGGGCAAAGAAAATGTCAGAGCTGTGGAGATAGAGCAGAGAGTGGGACCAAATGTATGCAGGGGTGTGATGAGCCCCCACCTGTAATCATAGATCATAGTTCTGTGATTAAAAGGGGTTTCATGGATTGGCAATGATAAAGCAGAGACAGAGGAAAAAACCTGTTTGATGTGAAGGGTTCTTACCTCCCATACTGTGTGCTACCCACACCACTGGCCTGTCCCCAACACCTGCAGCTTTCAGTTTGGACAGCAGCTCCCGACCCCTGTAGGCCAGGGATTTCCTGGATAAAAATACAAGGCACATTCTCTTCACTACTGTAAACTCATACTGGTTTTAAATTTAACAATTGCTTTTCAGTGTTTAAAATGAATAATGTCGAACCTTCCACAAAGTAACAAACAGGATTAAAAATTATTCTTGTTAAATTACAACCCCAGTCTTTAAATAACTTATTAGCATTTGGCAAAGTCAATAAACCTGGAGGTAAACTGTGAAAGGCATCACAAAACTCTAATAAAACAGGAACAGAATGTGCTAGAAACACTGCTTGACCATGAAATAATAATACTCTCTCTCCACAGATGCTGCCTGACCTGCTGAGTGTTTTCTTCATTGTTTTTTGTTTCAAATTTCCAACATTTGCAATTTTTTTGATTTCAAATTCTGATGAAAGGTCATCAACATAAAATGTTAACCATATAAATCACTTCAAAGTATTAAATATTTCAGCTTAGTAGGAAGTATCTAAATAGAAAGGAGTAGCAAGATTTATCACTACCATTTGTCAGTTTATTCATTATAATAAAATACTGGCTTAAAGATGAACTCTCGATCTCTCAATCTACCTCGTCATGGCCCTTGCACTGTCTACCTGCACTACACTTTCTCTGTAACTGTAACACTGAATTCTGTTCTTTTTTTCCTTTTTACTACCTTGATGTACTGATGTGATGAAATGATCTGTCTAGATGGCATGCAAACAAAAGCTTTTCACTGTATCTCAGTATGTGACAATAATAATAATAAAAACAATGCTTTGGGAGATCAAATGTAAAGGGACAGTACACTGTTAATGGCAAGACTCTTAACAATGTTGACGTGCAGAGGGATCTTGGGGCCCAAATCCATAGCTTCCTGAAAGCGGCTACATAGGTTGATAGAGCGGTAAAGGCGGTGTATGGCATACTTGCCTTTATTAGTTGAGGCATTGAGTTCAAGAGTCAGGAAGTTACGTTGCAGCTTTATAAAACTCTAGTTAGGCCACATCTGGAGTATTGCATTCAGTTCTGGTCACCCCATTACAGGAAGGATGTAGATGATGTAGATGTAGAAGAGGTTTACCAAGATGCTGCCTGGATTAGAGGGCATGTGCTATAAGAAGAGATTGGATAAACTTGGGTTGTTTTCTCTGGAGCGGCGGAGGCTGAGGGGAGATCTGATAGAAGTTTATAAGATTATGAAGGCATAGGTAGCGTAGACAGCTGGTATCTTTTTCCCAGGGTTGAAATGTCTAATACTAGAGGGAATGCATTTAAGGTGAAAGGGTATAAGTTCAAAGGAGATGCCCGGGGCAAGTTTTTTTGTGAGAGTAGTAGGTGCCTGGAATGCGTTGCCAGGGTGGTTGTGGAGGCAAATACGATAGAGGCGTTCAAGAGACTCTTCGACAGGCACATGAATGTGCAGGAAATGGAGGAATATGAACATTGTATAGGCAGAAGGGATTATTTTAGTCAGGCATTTGATTACTAATTTAATTAGTTTTGCACAACATCGTGGGCTGAAGGGCCTGTTCCTGTGTTGTGTTCCAATAATAAACCAATTACATATCCCTGAGAAATAAAAACACTCTACCATCATCCTTCAACATCACTTGTTTGGCCTGTCATTTAAAGTGCCTTTAATGTCTTCAATTTATCTGGGAGACATCAGTAGGTAGTAACCTTGGGTCAGAAGATTATGGACTTGGCCAGTTTTATCCAATGCTTCACTACAAGAGGTGCTGCCTTTTCAATGAGACTTTAACTGGAGGCTGCAAATGCACAATGCAAGGAGAAGGAGCTTTCCCAGTTCCTTTCTCAAGCATCATCTCCAAGATAGATTCTATAATCATTTGCTGCCATCAGTAACAATAACCATACTTGAAAGGCAACCACTCTCATCAGTAGCTTTGGAGACATCATCAGAACATGACTTATATGAATGCACATCCTTACTGTTTCTGTAAAAATGTAGTAGACAGGAGCCTCATACATACCTCTCATTCTCCACAGGGCACTTGGATCTCCAGTCACTGAGGTGAGTGTCATACTCCACTGTTAATATCCTTAGACTGGGACAATCTGCAGCCAACCAGGCCTGAAGGCAAAAATCAGGAATATGTATGCATTAAGTCAAAAAAAAATCAAACTGGAAGGATTTATTAGAAGTCTAACAATGGTTTCTAAACTCACTCTCACTGCAGATGACATGCAGTTTAATTGCAACTGGTGGAAATGGCAAAGGATGATAAGCTAGATGCAGAAGCTGATAGGGTGAAAGGTGAGGACTGGGGGAACTCTATCCCTGTTCTGTTTGGGGGGGTGGTGGTGGGGGGGAATGAGAGAAGTCCAGGAAATGGAGAAAATGCAAGAGAGGGCTCCCTCAACCCCAGTAGAGGCGTTGTCACATTTCCTGAAAAAGGATGACATTTCACATGCCCTGGAACATAAAGCCTCACCTTGAGACCAGGTGGTGGAAGCAGAGAAACTGGGAGAAAGGGATGGCATCCTACAAGAGAAGGTGGGAAGAGGTGTAGTCTAAATAGCTGTGAGAGTTGGTGTGTTTATAGTAAATGTCAGTGGATAGTTTGTCTCCTGAGATGGAGACAGAGAGATCTAGAAAAGGGAGAGAAGTGTTGGAAATGGTCCAAGTGAATTTGAGAGCAGGGTGGAAGTTAGTAGCAAAGGTGATAAAATAAATAAGTTCTGCCCAAGTGCAGGAAGCAGCATCAATGCAGTCCTCGATGTAGCAGAGAAAGAATTGGGAGGGGTACAAGGTTTAGAACAAGGACTGTTCTACATGGCCAACAAAATTTACAGACATAACCAGGGCCTGTGGCTGCACCTTTGATTTGTAGAAAGAGAGAGGAGTCAAAAGAGAAGCTTTCACCCAAGGCACCAGGTAAGAGTAAGAACAAGTTCTACCAGGTGGACAAGAGTGTGAGAATATTTTTAAACAAGAGTTAGATGGATACTTGATGAGCGAGGGTCATAGAGTCATGGAGCAATAGAGCATGGATACAGGCCTTTCGGCCCAACAAGTCCATACCGACCACAGCAAAACATATGTCAGGCTGCTGTTTATCGGTTACAGCTTGGTGTTCAACACCATCATCGCTTCAGTGCTAATCAACAAGCTTCAAAACCTGACCCTCTGTACCTCCCCCTGCAACTGGATCCTCAACTTCCTTATTGGGAGACCACAGTCATTGCATATCGGTAGTAACATCCCCTCCTCGCTGACAATCAACACAGGCGCACCTCAAGGATGTGCGCTTAGCTCACTGCTCTACTCTGTCTACACTCATGACTGTGTGCCTAGGCACAGCTCAATCGCCATCTATAAATTTGCTGATGAATCACTGCTGTTGGTAAAATCTCAGATGGTGATGAGGAGGCGTACAGGAGTGAGATGGATTGGCTGGTTGTGTGGTGTCGCAACAACAACTTTGCATTCAACGTCAGCAAGACCAAGGAATTGATTGTGGACTTCAGGAAGGGGAAGTCAGGAGAACACACATCAGTCCTTATTGAGGGGTCAGCAGTGGAAAGGGTGAGCAGCTTCAAGTTCCTGGGTGACAACATCTTAGAGGATCTACCTTGGGCCCAACACATCAATGCAATCACAAAGAAGGCACGCCAGCGGGTCTACTTCATTAGGAGTTTGAGGAGATTTGGTATGTCATCAAAGACTCTTGCAAATTTCTACAGATGTATGGCAGAGAGCATTCTGACTGATTGCATCACTGCCTGGTATGGTGGCTACAATGTTCAGGATTGAAAGAGGCTGCAGAGGGTTGTAGACTCAGCCAGCTCCATCACGGACACAACCCTCCCCGCCATTGAGGACATCTTCAAGAGGCGGTGCCTCAGGAAGGCAGTATCCATCATTAAGGACCCTCACCACTCAAGACATGCCCTCTTCTCATTACGGCCATTGGGGAGGTGGTACAGGAGCCTGAAGACCCACACTCATTATTTCAGGAACAGCTTCTTCCCTTCCACCATCAGATTTCTGAACGGTCCATGAACACTACCTCATTCTTCTTTTGCACTATTTATTTTTGTAACATATTAATTTTTACAGCAGGAAATTAAGGAATATGGAGGAATTTAAGATAGAGGGATATGTGGGAGGAAGGGGTTAGATAGTCTTAGGAGTGGTTTGAAGGTTGGCACAACATGGTGGGTTGAAGGGCCTGTATTGTGCTGTATTGTTCTATGGCAGCAGTAATAAGACATTACCGCTGCTGCAAAACAACAAATTTCACGACATAAGTCAGTGATAATAAACCCAATTCTGATTCCACCTAGCTAGTCCCAATTTCCTGCATTCTGCCAATATTGATGTAACTATCCAAGTGCTTCTTAAATGACACGGTTGTACCTGCCTCAACCACTTCCTCTGGCAGCTCATTCCATATACTCACCACCCTCTGCGTGAAAAAGTTGCCCCTCAGGTCCCTTTTAAATCTTTCCTCTCTCACCCTAAATCTATGCCCCCTAGTTTTGGACTCCTTTATCTTGGGGAAAAGACTGCTACCATCCACCTTATCTATTCCTTTCATAATTTTAAACAGTTCTATAAGGTTGCCCCTCATTCTCCTACGTTATAAGGAATAAAGACCTAGCCTGGCCAACCTCTCCCCATAACTCAGGTCCTCTAGTCCTGCCAACGTCCTCAAATCTTTTCTGCACTCCTTCCAGTTTAACCACGTCTCTCCTATAAAGGGTGACCAAAACTGTACACCGCACTCCAAGTGTGGCCTTACCAACAACTTGTACAACTGCAACATAATGTCCCAACTCCTATACTCTATACTCAATGCTCTGACTGATGAAGGCCAGCATGCTAAACGCCTTTTTCATCAGGGGTGAAAGGTTATTACACGTAGATGGGAATGTGAATTTAAGTTGGGGTCAGATCAACCATGATTTTATTGAAAGGCAGAGCAGGTCTGAGGAGTCAAATGGCCTACTTCTGCTCCCAATTTGTATGCTTCAATGGGATTCCCCTGTTGAACATCTACTACATTTATTTCCATGAACTTTTTTGGAGAAGCTTTTCAAGTAACAATAAAATTCTAAAACAGTGAGCAAGTATTTCATGAGGACCCGTACATCCCCAAAAGTAAGATCTCCAAGCTCTGTATTAGCACCCTAGCCTTTGAATTAGAAGGTCATAGATTCAAGTCCAACTTTAGAATAGAACACAAAATAATCTAGTCCCCCTCAGAGGGAGCACACACTGTCATGTGCAGTGTTAAACCAAGGCTCCATATGGTGCCTTGGGCAAAAGATACTGTGGCACTATTTCGATGATGTGTAAAGGATGTTCGTTACTGCCATTGCCCTTAGCAGTATTTCTCCCCCATTCAACATCATTACTTCAGATAATTGGATTGTTGTGTGCAAATTATTGCCATGTTTCAATGTTGCAACAATGACTACAATTCAAAGACTATTTCATTTGATACAAAACAATTTGGGATGTCCTGAAGTTGCATGAGCCACTGAAGAAATGCAAGTGAAAAATCAAAAAGCTGCAGATGCTGGAACTCTGAAATACAAGTAGGCAAAAACTGTAGGCTCTGAAAATACAAAACAAAAACAGCAACTCTTGGGTCCCTCATCAGGTCAGCAGCATCTGTGAACAGAGAAACAGAGTTCATGTTTCAGGTCAATGATCTTCCATCAGAACTGGAAAAGTGGGGAAATTGGTTTATTATTGTCACATGTACCGAGCTACAATGAAAAAGTTTGTTCTGCATGCCATCCATACGGATCACCTTATTCACATCAGTGCATCGAGGTAGGACAAGGGAAAGCAATAACAGAATGCAGAATACAGTGTCACAGTTACAGAGAAAGTGCAAGGGCCATAACAAGGTAGATTGAAAGGTCAAGAGTCCATCTTATCATAGTAGGGGACTGTTCAATAGTCTTATAATGGCAGACTAGAAGCTGTCCTTGAACCTGGTGGGACATACTTTCAGGCTTTTGTATCTTCTGCCTGATGAGAGGGGGAAGCAGTGGGAATTTACAGGGTGGGTGGGGTCTTTGATTATGTTAACTGCTCAAGTTGCAGAAAGATTATTTGTTCTTATTTTGGTTTCAATTTGTTCTTTCCTCTTTCATCTCTAGCTGCTTTTTTTTAAAAAGTAATTATTACCTGGACAACCTTAGTCTGCACCCTATCACAGACACCCCTCTGGTCTCTCCTGCTCCCCCTCTGCAACTTAAACCACACTTGTTTTCTCATCTCTCCCATTCTGATGAAGGGTCATTGATTTCAAACATTATCTGATGCTCCTGCACAGATGCTGCTTAATCTGCTGAGTTCATCCAGCATTTGTATTTGTAAAAAAATACAAGTCCTCATGCATTTTCTTCAAGAACAATTCTTCTGATTGATGAGCAGAGTTATACCAAATGTCAAGTCTTAGCAAAATTTACCACATGCACTCAGTGGGGTTATTACAACAATGACACTTTCAGATCAATGGCCCACTTTTAATATCATTATTTTGAACCATGCCAGTCTACACTGTACCATAACTGATTTACACAATCAGTTGTCCCTATTACAATTACTAGCAGCCATACCCGAACACATTTTAGGGAAAGATCAGGTTTCACCCATCACCAATACATTTGAGCCCAATCAAAATCTCACCACTGCAGCTGGACCAACATTAGTTGGTCAACTAGTAACTGATTGAATATGCATTTCCATGCAAAAATGCAAAGAAGAACAACTCAGAACACACAGAATGAAAGGGGATTATATACATTTTTGGTGAGATCATTTCTGCCGCCTCCAGCGTCCTTAATAAGCACGAGCCATTAAATGGGCCACAGGAAAATTGACAAACTTAAGTCCTGAACATTTATTCCTGAAAAACTATGAGAAAGCATGGACAAAGTCCAAGAGGTATGGAATTTAATGGAGGATAGCAAATAATTAAAGCTTGTCAAAAGTGAAGAAAACAGTAGTAGACAACAGGAACTGGAGCAAGCATCTGTAGCTGCTGAATGTCTGGAATAAACATAGACAGCGCTGGTCACAGGAAGTCAGGCAGCATCTGTGGGGAGAGAAACTGAATCACCATTTTGGGTCAACGACTCCTCACCTGAGCAGACATGTTTTAAATTGCAGATTTTGCAGGTGGGGTGAAGAGAACAATGTCTGCAATTGGGTGCAGGCCAAAACCGTAAAGGGAATAATCACTTTAAAAACTGGCAGTTACTGACAAGAGAGAGGAGAATCAAAAGAACAAACTGAAACAGAAATGGTGCTCCTTCCTGCGCCCAATGACTTGAAGTAAATATGAGCAGGACTGGAAGCAGGCTGTGTCCTGTGAAGACTTGGGCACAAGTTCAAAGAATATTAATGACAGCACTTCAAGCCAAAAAGGGCACAAGAAAAGCTAACAAAATTCTAGACATACAGAACTCACCACTGCTACTCAAACCATCCATGCCAGATTGGTCCTGGTACAGGGACAGCTTCTCCACAGATTTCAGTATTGGGTGGGGAGGAAGACAGCCGAAAAGTGCCAGTTTTTAAATAATTCATTGTTTGGATTTAGGAAATGCTTTTGTGTTTCAAATGCTTTTTTAAAAAAAGCTTTTGAATGTTTCTTAATGCAGAAGCATTCCTAGTTTGTGATAGTTTTGACAGCTAGCTTAAACCAAGAGGTGTGGCTTAGCTGAATGTCAAAATATTTTCCAGCTGTTCTGAGGCTGCAGCTTCTTCTGGCTCTGGCCTCTTCCCTCCTCCCTCCAGTCAGATAGGTTTATGTTGTAGAAAGCCCTGTTGGTGTACAGGATCTCGCTGCAATAGACAGCGGCTGCTTCTTACCGCGAGGTTGATGGATGATCTAATACACACTAAAATTATGGTATGATCTAAAGCAGGAGACACAAGGGGGAGTATTTCTACTTGTGACGAAGAGCAAGAGGAGAAAATAACGAGAAAATGCTACGTGACCAGTTGCGATATTTTCAGCATCTGTGGAGTTAACATTGCTGTAAGATGAGCTTTCATCAGAACATCAGCTGAAAACATTAACTGTTTCTTACTTCCTTACCTCACCACCAGCAACAAATCTCACTTTATTTCAGATTTTCAACATCTGCAGTTTTCTGATTTTATATTAGGACAAAACTAGAGGCCACTAGCATACAGCACAGCAAGAAATCAAAGAAGGAACAGAAGAGCAAAAGGATCTTGCTTTTGTACAGTACTCACACTGCAGTACAGGAACCTCAGCATTCTTTGCACACAGTGATTTCCCCAACCAACAGTATAACCTGATAAACTGTTTTAGTGACGTCGATTGAGCGAGTATTGACCTGGAATTGGGAGAAGCTCCCCATTCACTGCTGAAACAGTTCCCTGTGATTTGTCACCCATACCCAACAAAGCAGACAGCATCTTGGTTTAACAACTATCCAAAGGCAGCACTGTGACAGGGTGTTTAATTGGCAAAAAATACTATGATACTATTCATAGTATACTATTCATAGTATATATTCAAAAAATACTATTCAAAGGGATTGAATCTAATAATTGAATCAGGGAAAAAATTGCAGGTCAAAGTGGGGAAATAGGATTAATTGGATAATTCTTTCAAAGGGGGGGGATGGGATCAATGGGCAAAGAAGACAATTACAGAACAGCTACATCACAGGAAGCAAGCACTTGGCTCAATAGGTCTTTGTGGAGAGATCCAGTCGGTCCAATCTCAGTATTTCCCTACAAATCCACCTCCTTTTGTGCTGCCTGACAATGATTCTACCACAGTCATCACAGATTGTCATTTATTTCGATGTGCTGTATCACTTACAGCACGGCAAAGCAGATAGTGGAGGGAAGGGTAGGGGTATTGGGGGAAACTGCCTGCAACAAGAGGGCATTGAATCCAACAACTCAGAGATTTGACTGATACCTTGGGCCAACATTCAGTGTAGTCAGCATTCTTGTCCTCCATATCGCTGCGATCCTTCTGCCGCCAGGTTTTAAAAGCTGCTCCCAGCAGGCCATGGACAAAGAGAACATCTGCCTTGATTGGCTGACTGAAGACAAAAGAGACCAGCATCTGTACTGCTCAATGCGTACACAAGCTGCAAAATGTATGGCAGTTATGCTTACTGCATCTGTGCTAGCTTGAAGAAAATAATCCAAAATCATTACCGAGGGGCTGTTTGATTACTTAAATTTATCAGCATTAGAAACCACTCAACAATTACTCTGCACAAGCATTGTTCTTAAAGGAAATGTATCTGGAACTCGGGGAAAGATAATCATTCACAGAATGGTTACAGCATGGAAAGTGGCTATTTGGCCCACTGAGTCTGCACCAGCTTTAAGTAAGATCAACCCAGTCTGTGAATGCCTGTGAATTCTTTCCTATTGGACCTCATCCACCTCCCCATCTGACTGCTACAATTAAACCTGCCTCCACCACTACCAACCAATGTATTCCAGACCCCAAACACACACTGCATGAAAAAGCTTTCCAGCTAGTTTTGGTTCTTTTGACAATCACCTTCATTTTATGACCCCTTATTCTTGATAATACTATGGAACTGGAGGGCTGTGTCTCGAAGAAAGCAGATTAGCCATTTAAGCCATGATTAGCAATAACTGCTTTTGATGATTGCGAATATTTAGTACTCTGTACCATAGACAGCTGTGAATCATTAAATACATTCAAGATCAGACAGATTGTTGGACTGCAGGGAATTCAAGGGTGATAGGGAAGTGGAGTAGCTTTCTGATCAGCAGTGCTAAGAGATGAAACTACTGGAAGAACTTGGGTTCGTGAACCGGACTAAATTACAAAACTATGACCTACTGGACAGAGAGCAGAATAGCACACTGTTCTTTGAAAGTTAGCTAGCCTGCTAAATGTGTGTTCGGGGTGATTACTTTCAAAGAACCAAGATATTTCTACGTGATTTACCTTGTTCTGTACTGAGGATGAAGGATATATACTCCGTCCTCGTACTTCTCTTCTACGGCGTCTCTGTCCAGATTTGCCAAAGCTCTTGCAGCATGTGAAGCCTGAATAACATGTGGCGATTTCATCACCTCAGCCAGTATACCAATCCATCCTGCAACTCAAAGGCCCTCCACATTAGTTTACATATTCCAGTTTGGCATTTCCTCACATTGATAAATAATTCCAATGCCTTCATAATATTTGATAAAATATTGTTAAAATGTAAACTATAAAGAAAATTGAATAAAATTAGCAGTTATCAAAAGAGTCAAATTTCTTCTATGAGTGCTTAGTGCTGGATTAACTTGAATCCTTTCAGGATAACCCGTTATTATCCGCATATTACGACAAGTAATGTTGTCACTGCACCTGACTGTGCAATGGCTGAGTGGAGATGGTCATTTAAAGCCAAATTTCCGATTGTCCGAATGATGTTTCTTTGAATTTTTTGAGAGTCTTGGCGTAGGTGGTAAATTTTTTGGAGCAACTGCAGGCCTCCATTTGCTACAATTGCATCACAGTGGCTGGGAACCTGGTGTTGGATGCAAATTAAAGAAAGTGTTTTAGCTCAAAGAAACAAGGGTATATGACATAATATCACACTGAAAATGGTTCCCTTTTCAAAATGAATCTACTCATTACACTTGGATTTAAGAACAGAAATTTCTGCCCCAAGTGGAACGATTTCTCAGAATACAATGTATCCAGCAGAAGCATCGATTGAAATGACCTCACTCCCCCATGGACAGGCAGATTTGCCCACTGCCAAAGTAATAGCCAAAGGTGATGGTAAAGCAGCAGCCAGGAGGCAGGGGTGGCTTTTAAATGAACTAGAGCAGTAGAGAAATGCCACTTACATTGGAAAGAGAGAGTGAATATGTGTGTTTATTGTTCAGAGGACAAAACTTGATTTGGTCTGCCCCTGTCCCCTTAACATGTAAACCAGTCGTATCCTTCTCCACAATTATTATAAAATAATAATTATTATAAAACTAATAGAATTATGGTCACTGAATCCAAAGTGCTCACCGACAGACACTTCCGCCATTGCCCTACCTCATTCCCCAGGAGGAGGTCCAGTGTTGCACCCAATCTAGTTCTAGGAGTTTTACATTGGGAGTAGTGAAATTTGACCTTCCACTTCATAGTACTTGTACTGTCACTTGTCTAAATTTGATAGGAGTTGAGTGCTTGATGACTGCAGTGAAATGGAAATCTCCTCTTCACTGCTTTAAAAAGTTAATCCAGTTGCCCTGCTTGAAGGCATTTTGGAAAGCTGGCATATATCTGAATGATTTGTCTTTATTTAACCATTCACGTGTCCTTCTCCTAATTTGCCTTGAGGTGGTGGTAGTGAGCCACATTTGTGAACCTCAGCAGTCCACACTCTGAAGGTGCTCCCAGTCTAATCTGAGGTACCATTTGAAACCTAAATGCATAACATGCACCACATTCCCTTAACTTGCCCAACTGGTCATTCCTTCAAAACATTAGACTTGACAAACTGAACTTGCCTTTTAACAAATCTTTTGTTGGCTGCCCCTAATTAATACATGCATCTCTATGTATCACTAATCTTATCTTCAGGAACAAGGATATTAGTCTGCCGCTGTACATCTAGACTGAATGCAAAGTAGTCACTCAGTCGACTTCATGAGGTGAAGAATCCACCTATTTACTCCCATAAAATGTCAGCTTTCCAAAATGCCTTCAAGCAGGGCAACTGGATTAACTTTTTAAAGCAGTGAAGAGGAGATTTCCATTTCACTGCAGTCATCAAGCACTCAACTCCTATCAAATTTAGACATGTGACAGTACAAATACTATGAAGTGGAAGGTCAAATTTCACTACTCCCAATGTAAAACTCCTAGAACTAGATTGGGTGCAACATTGGACCTCCTCCTGGGGAATGAGGTAGGGCAATGGCGGAAGTGTCTGTCGGTGAGCACTTTGGATTCAGTGACCATAATTCTATTAGTTTTAAGGATACGACTGGTTTACATGTTAAGGGGACAGGGGCAGACCAAATTTTGAAGCCATCGGGTGGGATCTTGCAGTGGTTGATTGGGCGAGACTGTTTGCAGGGAAAGGAGCATCTGTCAAACGGGAGGCCTTTAAAAGTGTGATGTCAGGAGTTCAGGGCCTGCATGTTCCTGTTAGGCAGAAGGGCAAGGCTGGAAGGTTTCAGGAACCCTGGTTGACAAGAGATATTGAGGTTCTGACTAAGAAAAAGAGGGAGGCATGCATTGCGCATAAGCATTTGGGAACTAGTGAATCTCTTGATGACTACAATAAGTGTATGAGTGTAATTAAGAGACAAGTTAGGAAGGCAAAAAGAGGATACAAGGAGGACCCGGCAGGCAAGACGAGGCAAAATTCCAAGACACTCCGTAGGTATATTAAAAGGGTGGCTATGGAGAGAACTGGTCCCCTTGAAGATCAGCAAGGCCATCTGTGCATGGAACCAAAAGAAATGGGTGAGATTTTTAATGACAATTTCTCTTCAGTTTTTACTGTGGAGGAAACAATGGAAGCTAAGGAAATGGGGGAAATGAGTGGTGATGTCTTGGACCACATATAAATTAGCAGGGAGGAGGTATTGGAGGCCTTAAAGTGCACAAAGGTGGATATATCCCCAGGGCCTGACCTGGTGCATTCTCGGACCTTGTGGGAAGCTAGAAAAGAAATTGCAGAGGCCCTTGCAGATAATTTTGCGTCATCTCTGGCCACAGGTGAGGTTCTGGAGGACTGGAGAGTGGCTAATGTGGTACCATGGTTTAAAAAGGGTAGTAAAAACAAGCCAGGAAACTACAGGCCAGTGAGTCTGACATCAGTGGTGGGTAAATTGCTGGAGGGGATTCTGAGGGACAGGATCTACCAACATTTGGAGAGACGGGGTCTGATTCAGGATAGTCAGCATGGCTTTGTGCATTGAAAGCCACGTCTGACAAATCTCTTGGAGTTCCTTGAAGACGTAACCAAGAAGGTAGATGAGGATAGGGCAATGGATGTTGTCTATATGGACCTTAGCAAGGCCTTTGACAAGGTCCCTCATGGCAGGCCAGTCTGGAAAGTTATATTGCATGGAATCCAGGGGGAAATAGCAGATTGGATTCATAATTGACTCAGTGGTAGGAAGCAGAGGATGACAGTTGAGGGTTGTTTCTCAGACTGGAGGCCTGTGTCTAGAGGTGTGCCACAGGGTCAGTGCTGGAGTGCTGGGACCTTTGTTGTTTGTAATTTATACAAACAACATGGATGTGAATGTACAAGGCATGGTTTGTAAGTTTGCGAATGACACTAAAATAGGTGGTGTTGTAGATTGTGTAGAAGGTTATGAAAAATTCCAGAGATTTTGATCAGCTAGGGATGTGGGCTGAGGACTGGCAAATGGCTTTCAATCCAGATAAATGTGAGGTGTTGCATTTTGGGAGATCAAACCAGGGTTGGACTTATACAGTGAATGGAAGGGCCTTGGGGAGTGTTATGGAATAGAGGGACCTAGGAGTGCAAATGCATAGTTCGCTGAAAGCTGCATCACAGGTAGATAGCGTGGTGAAGAAGGTGTTTGGCACGCTGGCCTTCATCAGTCAGGGAATTGGGTATAGGAGTTGAGAAATTATGTTGCCAATACAAGACATTGGTGAGGCCGCACTTGGAATATTGTATACAGTTTTGGTCACCCTGTTATGGGGAAGATATTAGACTAAAAGGAGTGCAGAAAACATATTCCAGGATGTTCCTTGGACTTGGGGGCCTGAGTTACAAGGAGAGGTTGTGTAGACTGGGACTTTAGTCCCTGGAACATAGGAGATTGAGGGGTGACCTGATAGAGGTATATAAAAGATCATGGGGGGCATAGAGAGGGCGAAAGCACATAGTCCGTTTCCAAGGGAAGGGTTGCTAAAAACAAGAGGGCATAGATTTAAGATCAGAGGCAAGAGATTTAAAGGGGTGATCAGGGGCAGCCTCTTCATGCAAAGGGTGGTGTGTATTTGGGATGAGCTGCCAGAGATAATGGTTGAGGTGGGCACATTAGCAACATTTAAAAGCCATCTTTTAAATGTTTAGGTTTAGAGTCTATGGGCCAAATGCAGGCAGATGCAACTAGCTCACTGGGCAACACAGTCGACATGGACGAGTTGGGCCAAATGGCCTATTTCCATGCTGTATGACTCTATGAAAACAAATTGCTTATGGAATAAATAATTCTATCAGTAAGATTTCTGGTTCATGATCTCCAGCATATTTCGATATAATTAGAGATTTTGCAAAACAATAACTATTATCTTAAATGAAGAAAATAAGCAAAGTTAGTGAGCACGAGGAAATGTATCTAAATAAAAATTGAACAAAGTTTAGAGAAATTAACAGATGGAAATGCAAGTGTGGATTATTCAAAATTATTTACAAACAACTTCAAACAGACATTCTAGCTCCCCTGAAGACAGAGGGTTTACCAAGGAGGTAAACAGAAGACACCATGACATCCCTGGTGTTGGTTGAATTAGGTAATCATAAATTAGATAGGATCAGGAGTACACCATTTGGCCCTTCCAGCCTGCTTTGCTATTCAACATGATTATGGCTGATCCTGTATCTTAATGGCATAGTTCCCTCTCTTTCCTAATACTCCATAATGCCTTCTGTATGCAAACATATCTGTCTCCTTATTAAGTATATTCAACAATTTGATCTCCACAACCTTTTGTGGCAGAGAAATCCACAGATTCACCAACCTACCCCGGCAGCAGGGAGGCCACGTGCAAGGCGGCACAATTTCCTCAAAGTGAAGAAAGACTGTGGCCCCTGGTACTAGTCTCCCCAACCAGGGGAAACATACCCCTTGCCGAGCCCTGTCGAGGTACGTTTCCACAAGCTCTTCTTTTGTTCTTCTAAACTCTAGTGGCTCGGTTATCCCAATCTCTACTCGTATGTCAGTCCTGGCATCCAGGAATTGGTCAGGCAAACTCTCTACAGTAAGTACACTGGTACCTCACTTAACACTCACAATCCATCTCCAGGATCAAGGATGGTATTGGAATCAGTGCTAAAAAGGAGTAATTACAGCTTCAGAGAGATGTGGTCCTGACAATGCTGTAGTGCCTTGAGCCTGGAGTGAATTCTTGCAATGAATTGCCCCCACAACTCAATGTTGAGAGGCTGGTGTTGGGTGTGTGCAGATAAAGGGAGGAGGCAGCATCTTTCTTCATGCTCAGCAGAAGGCGATGAGAGGGACCATAGGATCCGGGTGGTCTGTAACACGTCAGTCCCCTGCATTGTCCCCACTCACTGTGCCGACCAGGGAGCAGTCCTGAACTCTGTCTCCCTGCACTGAGTGGTCACATCATTCACCCTGATCTCCCCAACACCAGCCCTCTTAGACAGCCTCCCCACACCCAGCCATAGACAACAAATGCTGAGGCCAGGGAATAGTACCAGGTTCCTAGCATAGCTGTGTGATCAGGTGTTTTGAATAAAGTTGGGGGGGGGTGGGGTGGAGGGGAGTGGGGGGTAATGACCCCTTGAGTGTTCTAATTGAAGAGCCCAGATGCCCAGATCACTATAATGAATCAGTGCTTTCCAGGGAAGTCCTAAGTGAGGTACCAGTGCATATCCTTCCTTAGATAAGGAGACCAAAACTGCACACACAACTCCAGAAATGGCCTTAGTTCAGGGATTTCATAGAATAAGCTAAAGCTTTACCTTAGAATGTTTAGCTAGAGCTTGCAGACAAAACGATTCAACCTTCTCACTTGGAACAGAGCTTAGACTCTGTGCATAAGGCAGGCCATTTCCCCCAAAGCACCACAGGCCACCCTGAAATACAAGAGATTAGAATAACTTAATTCATCTCCTTCATATGTTAATAATGCCAATTAAATAAAGGCTTTTTGAAGCAGTTTAAACATTGAGGAATTTATAATTATGTTGTATTAAGTCAAATCATAGAATCATATAGAATCATAGAACAGTACAGCACAATACAGGCTCTTTGTTGTGCCGACCTTTAACCCTCACCGAAGACTATCTAACCCCTTCCTCCCACATATCCCCCTATTTTAAATTCCTCCATATGCTTATCTATCAATCTCTTGAATTTGACCAATGTACCTGCCTCCACCACCACCCCAGGCAGTGCACTCCATGCACCAACCACTCTCTAGGTTAAAAAAACCTCCCTCTAAAATCTCCCTTGAACTTTCCACCCATTACTTTAAAGCCATGCCCTCTTGTATTGAGCATTGGTGCCCTGGGAAAGAGGCGCTGGCTGTCTACTCTAGCTATTCCTCTTAATATTTTGTACACCTCTATCATGTCTCCTCTCATCCTCCTTCTCTCCAAAGAGTAAAGCCCTAGCTCCCTTAGTCTCTCCTCACAATGCATATGCTCTAAACCAGGCAGCATCCTGGTAAATCTCCTCTGCACCCTTTCCAATGCCTCCACATCCTTCCTATAATGAGGCGACCAGAACTGGATGCAGTACTCCAAGTGTGGTCTAACCAGAGTTTTGTATAGCCACATCATTACCTCGCAGCTCTTAAACTCATGAATGCTAACATCCCATAAACTTTCTTAACGACCCTATCAACCTGTGAGGCAACTTTCAGGGATCTGTGGATATGAACCCCCAGATCCCCCTGCTCCTCCACACTACCCAGAATACTGCCATTAACATTGTACTCCGCCCTGGAGTTTGTCATTCCAAAGTGTACCACCTCACACTTCTCCGGATTGAACTCCATCTGCCACTTCTCAGCCCAGCACTTCTCAGAAGTGGAGAGATGGGTTAGTAAGTTTGCAGATTACACAAAGGTTGGAGGTGTTGTGGATAGTGTGGAGGGCTGTCAGAGGTTACAGCAGGACATAGATAGGATGCAAAGCTGGGCTGAGAAGTGGCAGGCAGATGGAGTTCAACCCAGATAAGTGTGAAGTGGTTCATTTTGGTAGGTCAAATATGATGGCAGAGTATAGTATTAATGGTAGGACTCTAGACAGTGTGGAGGATCAGAGGGATCTTGGGGTCCGAGTCCATAGGATGCTCAAAGCAGCTGCACAGGTTGACTCTGTGGTTAAGAAGGCATGTGGTGTATTGTCCTTCATCAACTGTGGAATTGAATTTAGGAGCCAAGACGTAATGCCGCAGCTATATAGGACCCTGGTCAGACCCAACTTGGAATACTGTGCTCAGTTCTGGTCACCTCACTACAGGAAGGATGCGGAAGCCATAGAAAGGGTGCAGAGGAGATTTACAAGGATGCTGTCTGGATTGTGGAGCATGTCTTATGAAAGCAGGTTGAGGGAACTCGGCCTTTTCTCTTTGGAGTGACGGAGGATGAGGGGGGACCTGATAGAGGTATATAAGATGATGAGAGGCATTGATCGGGTAGATAGTCAGAGGCTTTTTCCTAGGGTTGAAATGGTTGCCACAAGAGGACATAGGTTTAAGGTGCTGGGGAGTAGGCATAGGGGAGATGTCAGGAGTAAGTTTTTTTACTCAGAGAGTGATGAGTGTGTGGAATGCACAGCAACGGTGGTGGAGGCGGATATGATAGGGTCTTTTAAGAGACTTTTGGATAGGTACATGGAGCTGAGAAAAATAGAGGGCTATGGGTCTCTAAGGTAAGGACATGTTCAGCACAGCTTTGTGGGCTGAAGGGCCTGAATTGTGCTGTAGGTTTTCTATGTTTCCATCCTATCAATGTCCCTCTGCAATCTTCGACAGTCCTCCACACTATCCACAACACCACCAACCTTTGTGTCATTTGCAAACTTGCCAACCCAGCCTTCTACCCCTTCATCCAAGACATAAATAAAAATCACGAAAAGTAGAGGTCCCAGAACCGATCCTTGTGGGACACCACTAGTCACAGCCCTCCAATCCGAATGCACTCACTCCACCACAGCCCTCTGCTTTCTGCAGGCAAGCCAATTCTGAATCCACACGGCCAAGTCTCCCTGGATCCCATGCCCTCTGACCTTCTGAAGAAGCCAACCATGTGGAACCTCGTCAAATGCCTTACTAAAGTCCATGTAGACCACATCTACTGCACTACCCTCATCAATCTGCCTGGTCGCCTCCTCAGGGAACACTATCAGGCTTGTGAGACATGATCTGCCCTTCACAAAGCCATGCTGGCTGTCCCTGATCAGACCATGATTCCCTAAATGCCCAAAGATTCTATCTTTAAGAATCCTTTCCAACAGCTTGCCCACCACAGATGTAAGGCTCACTGGTCTATAATCCCCTGGACTATCCCCACTACCTTTTTTGAATAAGGGGACAACATTTGCCACCCTCCCATCCTCCGGTACCATTCCCGTGGACAACGAGGACTCAAAGATCCTAGCCAATGGTTCAATCTCCTCCCTCACCTTGCGGAGCAGCCTGGGGAATATTCCATCAGGCCCCGGGGACTTATCTGTCCTAATATATCTGTCCTTGTCTGGAGGGTTATGGACTGGGTGCAGGTAAATGGGACTAGGGGAATACAGTTTCGGCTAAGACTAGAAGGGCCGAATGGCCTGTTTTCTGTGCTGTAGCGTTCTATGGTTCTAATATTTTCTAACAGCTCCAATACATTCTCCCTCTTGATATCTACGTGCTCCAGAACATTAACCTTACCAACACTGTCCTCAGCGTCATCAAGGCCCCTCTCCTTGGTAAATACTGAAGAGGAGTATTCACTGAGGACCTCACCCACTTCCACAGCTTCCAGGCACATCTTCCCGGCACATCTTCCCACCTTTGTCTCTGATCGGTCCTACCTTTACTCTCGTCATCCTTCTGCTCTTCACATAAGTGAAAAAAGCCTTGGGATTTTCCTTAACCCTACTCGCCAAGGCCTTTTCATGTCCCCTTCTTAAGTTCCTTCCTTGCTAACCTATATTCCTCAAGAGGCCTATCTGATCCTTGCTGCCTACACCTTATGTATGCTGCCTTCTTCCTCCTAACTAGTTGTTCCACCTCTCTCATCACCCATGGTTCCTTCACCCTGCCATTCCTTCTCTGCCTCACCGGGACAAATTTATCCCTAACATCCTGCAACAGATCCCTGAATAATGACCACATCTCCATAGTACATTTCCCTTCAAAAATGTCATCGCAATTTATCCTCGCAAGTTCTAGCCTTATAGCCTTATTTAATTGGGGAAGGGCAAATTATATCTTCTTGTCCTCTTTGCTCCTATCCTTGTCCATGACAACGCTAAAGTTTAGGGTGCAGTGGTCACTGTCGCCCAAATGCTCACCCACTGAGAGATCTGTCACCTGACCCGGTTCATTACCTAGTACTAGATTTAATATGGCATTCCGTCTAGTCGGTCTGTCAACATACTGTGACAGAAATCCATCCTCGACACACTTAACAAACACTGCCCCGTTCTAAACCTTTGGCACTAAGCAGATGCCAATCAATATTTGGGAAGTTGAAGTCTCCCATGATAACAACCCTGTTATTCTTGCACCTTCCAATCTGTCTTCCAATCTGCTCCTCAGTATCTTTGCTGCTACCAGGGGGCCTATAGAATACTCCCAGTAGGGTAACTGCTCCTTTCTTGTTCCTAACTTCCACCCATTCTGACTCTAGAGAGGATTCTTCTACATCATCCACCCTTTCTGCAGCTGTAATAGTATTGCTGATCAGTATTGCCACCCCTCCTCCCTATCCCTTTTAAAACACTGAAATCCAGGAATATTCAATATCTATTCCTGCCCTGGTGACAGTTCACGTATTTATCTAAGCTCTTAGTTCATCACCCTTATTCCTGATACTTCTTACATTTAAGTAAATGCACTTTAGCCCATCCACCTTTCTAATTTTATACCGTATACTCTGCTTCTCCTTCCTCAGAGCCTCTCTGTAAGTTAGATCTGATTTTACTCCATGCACTTCTTCCACTGACCTACCCCTCCGGTTCCCTTCCCCATCGCAAACTAGTTTAAACTCTCCCGAACCACACTAGCAAACCTGCCTGCAAGGATATTGGTCCCCCTCGAGTTCAGGTGTAACCCATCCATTCTGTACAGGTCCCACCTTCCCCAGAAGAGATGCCAATGATCCAAAAATATAAAACCTTGCCCCCTGCACCAGCTCCTCAGCCACGCATTCAACTGCCATCTTCTCCTATTCTTACCTTCACTATCACGTGGCACTGACAGCAATCCCGAGATTGCTACCCTTGAGGTCCTGTTCTTCAGCCTTCTGCCAAGCTCGCTAAACTCGCTCTGCAGGACCTCATCCCTCTTCCTACCTATGTCGTTGGTACCAACATGTACCACGACTTCTGGCTGCTTTCTTTAACTAATAGCTAACTTCAAATAAGAATGTTTTTCCTATCTGAACTGTAGTCAGATCTATGTACATCCTTTGGCTGGAAATGGAGGCTAAGGGAGTTATAGAGAAAGCAAAATGTTGTTCTCAGCAGTATCTGCTTATTACGGTTTTTAAAGATCAATGCACTTATGACAATCAACACATCCTTAACAAGAATCATGAACATATTGATTGTATAAACAGAAGCTACATATTAAAGAGGAAGAAGAGGGAAACGTTGAAAGAGTGAATAAAAGTGGGAAGCAACTGAAATAGAGTACAAACACCAAATCGCCAACTTCTCTGGTCTCCCATGTAATTCTGTTTGCAATACATGACTGGTGTGTGATACAGTAGACGGGATAAGCAATAGAGGACCAAATAAGGGAGATCGGTGAGGAAAAGATGGCTGTTGACTGAATGAAAAATGAAGAGACAAGCCAAAAGCTAAATGCTTCAGATACGGGAAATCTTAAATCAAAAACTGCAAGTACTCAGCACGTCAGGCAGCACCTCTCCCAGTCTCCACCCACACAGAGACCCTCCCCTTCGTTCTGTCTTCAACTCCACTGCACCTTCTTTATTTACTGCAAATTTGTTTTATTTCTAACTTTCTCCCATTAAAAACAAAACTCATGGGCCTGATACATTAACTTTTATACGCTTACCACAGATGCTTCCTGATCTGCTGAATATTTTTAATATCTTCTGTTATTTCAGGTTTCCAGCACTTCCCCACAATCTTTAATTGTGAGCCTCAGTCAACCTTAGCCCTTCATACTTAAGCTATTTGATTTTATTTCCCCAAGCCCGAGACCCTAGTTCCAGATTTAACTAAACCAGACAGTATAAAATTCTATATTGTAATTACTCACCCCTTTCTTACCACAAGACTGTTAGTTATTATTTAACCCTGTCATGACACACAATATTTAAAACTAAAGCCTGTAACCTAGTTATCTCTTCAATTTAATGATGTAGTAAACTATCTTGAACGGATTCCATAAATTTGCTTGCCAAATTGTTACTACAAAATAGCTTTTCTGTCCACATTATGATTAAACTTCCCATGATATGATATTGACAGTTAAGAGGTGTATAAACACTACCATATTGCATTTGATCCTTGTTTCTTAGTCCTACTCAAACTGATTCTACACCCTGATTTTCAGACGTAGGTCCCTTCTTTCTAAAGGCAGAAGGCAGCAGGGAACTGGATACTTTGAGCCTACCCTTTGTGCTGACAAAGACTGATTACTCTCCCGTAAAGCCAGTGAAGTAAAATACTGCACGCACTGATCCACTTCAGACTGTGGTAGGGAGGCCAGCAGATGTCTTAGTTCATCTTCAATGTACGAATCCTACAATACAGGAAGTAAACAGGACAATCTAAATATAGAAACATTTTCTTTTCTTTTCATTTGTCTTCAACTCTTTAATCTTGATTTTTTTTCTTAACACATCCTACCCACATTTTTACCTCATATCATCTGGGCAACACAGTAACATGGGAAGTAGAGATGCAATCACAAGGAAGGCACACTAGCGACTTTACTTTTTCAGGAGGTTAAGGAGGTTCAGCATGTCACTGAATACTCTAACAAACTTCTACAGATGTACTGTTGAAAGTATCCTTACTGGTTGCATCATGGCAATTCGAATGCGCAGGAATGCAAGAAGCTGCAGAGTAGTGACTCAGCCCAATACATCACGGGCACATCCCTCCCCACCATCGAAAGTATTTACAGGAAGCACTGCCCAAAAAGGCAACATCCATCATCAAAGATCCCCACCATCTTGGCCATGCTATTCAGCTACCAGTGGGCAGGAGGTACAGAAGCCTGAAGTCCCACACCACCAGCTTCAAGATCAGCTACTTCCATTCAACCATTCAGTTCTTGAACCAACCAGCACAACCCTAATCACTACCTCAGTATAGCAATACTATGACTTTGATCACCTTGCATAAAACAGACTTCGTTTTTTTCTGTTGCTCTTTCTTGTAAAAATTGTGTTTATGTTTTTCATGCAAATGCTGCTTATATGATGCTATGTGCCTGTGATGCTGCTACAAGTAAGTTTTTCATTGCACCTGTGCAAACTTGTAGTTGTGCATCTGACAGCATTCCTGACTTCTAGTGTTGTGTGGAATTTGCGAACTCACCCTGAGACTGTGTGGGTTGGTCAATTGGTCTCTGTAAATTACCCCAGTATAGGCAGATGGTAAAAGAATCAGTGAGAGTTGATAGGGATGTGAGTGTGAATTGGTGACAGGGAAATAAGTGGAAGGAATGAGATCGATGGAGGTGCTGTTAGAGGCAGCATAGGCAAATGGCCTCCTCCAATTGCCTCTTTACTGCTGTTTGTATTTACTCTTGTTCTGTCTATCATACCATACATTCCCTCCTCTCTTGGCTGCTTTCCTATCTTTTCCCTCATGTTTATCCCACTTTTTCTGGCATCTGCTTTGATTAATCATCTTTCTAACAACTCTAAAAATAGAGCAGTGAAGCAACAGGAACTTCACAAGGTGGTGACCACAAAGACATATCTTCTAATCAAATGGTGATTTGGACCAATGAAATAGTTACAAAATATCAGTGGTTGAAGTTACAGTGAACTTCGTGTGGTGATTGGTTGAAACTTTAAGATGCAATTCTGGGAAGATAAGAAATAGGTCATATGTGGTTAAGATCTCAAGATTAAATAAGCAATACCACAATTAAGTATCCCTAGAATCAAATACAGTATCTTTAATTAATACAGATAAAACAAAATACGTACAAGATTAAATGTGCAAGTGTTGTGAAATATTCTTATTTATATAAACTAGATATATTTGCTAATGACAGATAAAATTGAAAATTATAAAACAAAGGTCGGCAAAGTGACACCAACAAATACATAGTAGTTAACGGTAGAAGCTATTGTGCATCAAAAGAACAGAATGGTGTGGTCAATAGCAATTCCTTGAAGAGCGAATCTCTTCTTTCTGTAGATGTGCAATTCAGTTCTTCCTGTTCCTCCACCAAAATAAATAGGTAAATTGGTTTATTATTGTCACATGTACCGAGATACAGTGAAAAACTGTTTTGCGTGCTATCCATACAGATCATTTCATCACATCAGTGCATTGAGGTGGTACAAAGGAAAACAATAACAGAATGCAGAATGAAGTGTTTCAGTTACAGAGAAAGTGCAGTGCAGGTAGACAGTAAGGTGTAAGGCCATAACGAGGTAGATTGTTACTTATCGTACTAGGGAAGCGTTCAGTAGTCTTATAACAGCAGGATAGAAGCTGTCCTTGAGCCTGGTGGTACATGCTTTCAGGCTTTTGTATCTTCTGCCCAATGGGAGGGGAAAGAAGAGACAATGTCTGGGGTGGGTGGGGTCTTTGATTATGTTGGCTGCTTTACCGAGGAAGCGAGAAGTGTAGACAGAGTCCACGGAGGGGAGGCTGGTTTCCATGATGTGCTGAGCTGTGTCCAGAACTCTGGAGTTTCTTGCAGTCATGGGCAGAGCAGTTGCCATACCAAGCTATGATGCATCCAGATTGTATGCTTTCTATATGAATTTTTAAAATCTTTTTCTGATCTTTTTTCTCCTTGGTTAGGTAAAATTTTTAAAGATGTCCTATCAGTAGGTAAATTACCACAATCCTTTTATGAAGCATCTATCTCTTTAATTCTTAAAAAGGATAAAGATCCTACTGAATGTGCATCTTACGGACCTCTCTCTTTATTGAATGTGGACTCCAGAATTTTTTCCAAAATATTGGCTTCTAGACTGGAAAAGGTACTTCCACAAATTATTTCTGACGACCAGACAGTATTTATTAAAAATCAGTATTTGCATTTTAATATTAGGAGATTAATGAATATTGTATAGACCCCTTCATCTACAATTCCAGAATGTGTTATCTCGCTTGATGCTGAGAAGGCATTTGATGGAGTCGAATGGGAATATTTATTTAACACGCTTGAGAAATTCAATTTTACTCCAAATTTTATTTCCGCGATTAAATTGATATATCATACACCTTTGGCTTCAGTACTTACTAATAATCAGAGATCCCCCTTTTTCAGGCTTTTTCGAGGCACGAGACAGGGCTGCCCTTTAAGTCCTTTACTATTTGATATTGCCTTGGAACCCTTGGCAATTGCCTTTCGGGACTCTTCTAACATATTTGGTATTACTCATGGAAATGGGACACATAAGATATCACTATATGCAGATGACCTGTTACTTGGCCAGAAAATGGCAGATGGAATTTAATGCAGACAAGTGTGAGGTGTTGCATTTTGGAAGGACAAATCAAGGTAAGACATACACAGTAAATGGTAGGGCACTGAAGAGTGCAGAGGAACAAAGGGATCTTGGAGTTCAGATACATAATTCCCTGAAAGTGGCATCACAGGTAGACAGGGTTTTAAAAAAGGCTTTTGGCATCCTGGCATTCATAAATCAAAGTATTGAGTATAGGAATTGGGATGTTATGGTGAGGTTGTATAAGACATTGGTGAGGCCAAATTTGGAGTATTGTGTGCAGTTCTGGTCACCTAACTATAGGAAGGATATTTGTAAGATTGAAAGAGTGCAGAGGAGATTTACTAGAATGTTGCTGGGTCTTCAGGAGTTGAGTTACAGGGAAAGATTGAATGAGAGTACATGGCTTTAGGGTGAAAGGGGAAAGGTTTAAGGGGAACATTAGGGGCAACTTCTTCACTCAGAGTGGTGGGAGTGTGAATCGGGCTGCCATCTGATGTAGTAAATGCGGGCTCACTCTTAAGTTTTAAGAATAAATTGGATAGATACATGGACGGGAGAGGTCTGGAGGGTTTTGGACTGGGTGCAGGTAAATGGGACTAGCGGAATAAAGTTTCGGCACAGACTAGAAGGGCCAAATGGCCTGTTTTCTGTGCTGTAGTGTTCTATATTCTATGGTTTATATCTCTAACCCTGAGAAATCCATTCCTGCAGCATTATCGCTGCTCACTCAGTTTAGTGTTTTTTCTGGCTATAGATTAAATCTTAATAAGAGTGAGCTTTTCTCAGTAAATATGCAAGTCCCAATCTACAGGCAATTACCATTTAGATTCGTGACTGATTACTTATTTGGGTGTTAAAATTACCAAGAAGCATAAGGACTTATTCAAAGTTAACTTTTTACCCTTAATCGACCACGTTAAACAATTGCTTACTAAATGGTCTCTATCATTGATTAGTCGAATCAATGTGGTTAAGATGAATATTTTACCAAAATTTTTGTATTTATTCCAGGTAGTTCCAACCTTCATCTCGAAATCCTTTTTTGATATTATTGAGTTTAAAATTCTTTCATATGGCAGAATAAAAACCCATGGTTAAGTAAGAAATATTTACAGAAATTAAAAAATGATGGCGGTATGGCTTTGCCTAACTTTAGATTTTACTACTGGGCAATTAATATTAGAAATTTAATTTTTTGGACACAAGGTTTAGATGCAATTCAATGTCCCCGATGGGTGAATCTTGAGCATGAGTCAGTGCAAGGGTTTTCATTAGCTTCTATTTTAGGAGCCTCGCTCCCCTTTGCACTTACTAAATTGAGTAAACAAATGATTAACCCAATAACTAAACATACAATATGAATATGGTTTCAATTTCGTAAATTTTTTGGATTGAATAAATTCATTTTATCAAGTCCTATCCAATCCAATTTTTTCTTTCAACCATCCAGAATTGATTTAGCTTTTTCTTTATGGAAAATGAAGGGAATAACATGCTTTCGTGATCTATTCATTGATAATTGTCTTTTGAACAGTTGTCTAATAAATAAAATTTGCCTCGATCACATTTTTTCAATATTTACAGATTAGAAATTTTTTAGAAGTTATTTTACCTACTTTTCCGATACCATATAAAATTGAAATTACAGAAAAAATTTTAGGTTTTAATCCTTACCAGAAGGGCTTGATAGCAATAATTTATGAAAATACATTTAGAGACACGATAAAATTAAGAATGAATGGGAAAGAGAACTTCAGATATCCTTACCTATAGAGACATGGAAGAAAATTCTCCAATTAGTTAATACATCTTCAATGTGTGCTAGACATTCTTTGTTACAGTTTAAGGTGGTTCACAGGACCCATACTTTTAAGGATAAGTTAGCCCATTTTTATCACCATATAAATCCTATATGTGACAGATGTAATTCGGAGGTGGCTTCCTTGACACGTATGTTTTGGTCCTGCCCTCTTTTGGAAAAGTATTGGAAAGACATTTTTAATATTATTTCAATTGTATTGAATATTGATTTACAACCTCATCCTATTACTGCAATTTTTGGGTTACCAATGATGGAGTCCAGCCATCTATCCACTTCAGCTTGTCGTATGATTGCATTTATTACATTAATGGCCAAGAGATCCATTCTATTTAAATGGAAAGATCCTATACCTCCTACCACATTTCAATGGTTTTCTCAAACTACAACATGTTTAAACCTAGAAAAAAGGAGTGGTATTGTTGATCCTTTGCTTAAATTTGAGGAAATTTGGAGCCCATTTATTCAGTATTTCCATATGACGTAAGCAGACCTTTTTCAAATCCCTTTCAATAACCTTCTATTTGAATATAGAGGAGTGGAGCTAACGAAATAATAATGTTTTTCAACCGAAGAAATAACAGTCCAGCTTTTTTTTTGAAGTTTTTGGTTTGCTTTTGTTTATTTTTTAATTTTGGGGTTCTCTTTTCATATAATCAAATTTCTTTTCAAGTTCTTTTGTACCATGTTCATTTAGTAAGAGATTGGGAGGTTCAGATTATATATTTTACTCCCTGTGTTTGTATATGTCAACTGTTATTATTGTAATCCCGATCTCTTCACACCACGTGTATAATTACTATTGTTATGTGTATTAATTTGAAATTTAATAAAAAGATTGAAGAAGAAAGAAGTATGCTTTCTATAATGCATCTATAAAAATTAGTGAGGGTCAAAGGGGACATACCACATTTCTTTAACTTCCTGAGGAAGTAGGGATGCTGGTGCACTTCCTTGGCCATGGTGTCTATGTGGTTGGACCAGGACAGTCTATTGGTGGTGTTCTTGAAGCTTTCAATCTTCTCGACTCAGCACCGTTGATGCAAGCAGGAAATGTGTGCACCAACCCTCTTCCTGAAGTCAATAACCAGCTTTTTTGTTTTGCTGACATTGAATGAAAGGTTGTTGTCATGACACCATGTCACTAGGCTCCCTATCTCCTTCTTGTACTCTGACTCATCGTCATTTGAGATTTGGCCCACTACAGTGGTGTCATCTGCAAACTTGTAAATGGAGTTACAGCAGAATCTGGCCACGCAGTTGTGTGTATAGGGAGTAGAGTAGGGGGGTGAGGGCACAGCCTTATGAGGCACAGCGTTGAGGATAAGTGTGGCAGAGGTGTTGCTGCTTATCCTTACTGATTGCAGTCTGTTGGTCAAGAAGTCAAGGATCCAGTTGCAAAGGGAGGTGTTGAGTCCCAGGTCTAGGAGTTTGGAGACGAGTTTGCTTGGAATTATAGTGCTGAAAGCACTATAATTTAGAGAGGTCGGGTTACACCTGAACCTGAGGGGGGCCAATATCCTTGCAGCCAGGTTTGCTAGGGTGATTCAGGAGGGTTTAAACTAGATTGCGAGGGGGAAAGGAACCGGAGGAGTAGGTCAGAGGAAGAAGGGGATGGGGAAAGGTCAGATCTGACAGGTAGAGAGGATTTGAGGAAGAAGCAGAGTACAGGCTATAAAAGTAGTAAGGTGGATGGGCTAAAAGTGCATTTACTTAAATGCGAGAAGCATCAGGAATAAGGGAGATGAACTGAGAGTTTGGATAAGTACATGGGACTATGATATTGTGGCTATCACAGAGACATGGCTGACATCAGGGCAGGAATGGATATTGAATATTCCTGGTTTTCAGTGTTTTAAAAGGGATAGGGAGGTGTGGGAGAAGAAGAGGAGGAAGGGTGGCGATATTGGTCAGGGATACTGTTACAGCTGCAGAAAGGGTAGATAATGTAGAAGGATCCTCTCTTGAGTCAATATGGGTGGAAGTTAGGAACAAGAAAGGGGCAGTTACCCTCCTGGGAGTATTCTACAGGCCCCCCGGTAGCAGTAGGGATACTGAGGAGCAGATTGGGAGGCAGTTTTTCAAAAGATGCGAAAATAACAGTGTTATTATAATGGGAGACTTCAACTTTCCAAATATTGATTGGCACCTACTTAGTGCCAAGGGTTTAGACGGGGCGCAGTTTGTTAAGTGTGTCCAGGACGGAATCCTGACACAGTATGTTGACAGGCCGACTAGAGGGAATGCCATATTAGATCTAGTTTTAGGTAATGAACCGGGACAGGTGACAGATCTATCAGTGGGTGAGCAGTTGGGGGACAGTGAACAATGCTCCACAACCTTTAGAATTGTCATGGACAGGGATAGGAACAAAGAGGACGGGAAGATATTTAATTGGGGAAAGGCGAATTATGAGGCTATAAGGTGAGAACTTGAGAGTGTAAATTGGGATGACATTTTTGAAAGGAAATGTACTATGGAGATGTGGTCGATGTTCAGGGATCTTTTGCAGGATGTTAGGGATAAATTTGTCCCAGTGAGGCAGAGAAGGAATGGTAGGGTGAAGGAACCATGGGCATGAGAGAGATGGAACAAATAGTTAGGAAGAAGAAGGCAGCATACATAAGGTGTAAGCAGCAAGGATCAGACAGGGCTCGTGAGGAATATAGGGTAGCAAGGAAGGAACTTAAGAAAGGGCTGAGGAAAGCGAGAAAGGGACATGAAAAGGCTTTGGTGAGTCGGGTTAAGGGGAATCCCAAAGCTTTTTTCTCGTAGGTAAAGAGCAGAAGGATGGCTAGGGTAAAGGTAGGTCCGATTAAAGACAAAGGTGGGAGGATGTGCCTGGAAGCTGTGGAAGTGGGTGAGGTTCTCAATGAATACTTCTCTTCAGTATTCACCAAAGAGAGGCATCTTGATGATGCTGAGGACAGTGTTGGTGAGGGTAATGTTCTAGAGTATGTAGATATCAAGAGAGAGGATGTGATGGAGTTGTTAGAAAATATTAGGACAGATAAGTCCCCAGGGCCTGACGGAATATTCCCCAGGCTGCTTCGTGAGGCGAGGGAGGAGATTGCTGAACCGTTGGTTAGGATCTTTGAGTCCTCATTGTCCACAGGGATAGTAACGGAGGATTGGAGGGTGGCGAATGTTGTCCCCTTATTCAAAAAAGGTAGTAGGCATAGTCCAGGGAATTACAGGCCGGTGAGCCTTACATCTGTGGTGGGTAAGCTGTTAGAAAGGATTCTAAGAGATAGGATCTATGAGCATTTAGAGAATCATGGACTAATTAGGGACAGCCAGCATGGCTTTGTGAAGGGAAGATCTTGTCTCACAAGCCTGATAGGGTTCTTTGAGGAAGTGACCAGGAAGATTGATGAGGGTAGTACAGTGGATGTGGTCTACGTGGATTTTAGTAAGGCGTTTGACAAGGTTCCGCATGGTAGGCTTCTTCAGAATGTCAGAGGCCAAGGGATCCAGGGAGGCTTGGCCGTGTGGATTCAGAATTGGCTTGCCTATAGAAAGCAGAGGGTTGTGGTGGAGGGAGTGCATTCGGATTGGAGGGCTGTGACTAGTGGTGTCCCGCAGGGATCAGTTCTGGGACCTCTACTTTTTATGATATTTATTAACGACTTAGATGAGGGGGTGGAAGGCTGGGTTAGCAAGTTTGCAGATGACACAAAGATTGGTGGTGTTGTGGATAGTGTGGAGGACTGTCGAAGCTTGCAGAGGGATATTGATAGGATGCAGAGCTGGGCTGACAAGTGGCAGATGGAGTTCAATCCAGGGAAGTGTGAGGTAGTACACTTTGGAAGGACAAACTCCAAGGCGGAGTACAAGGTAAATGGCAGGATTCTGGGCAGTGTGGAGGAGCAGAGGGATCTGGGGGTTTATATCCACAAATCACTGAAAGTCGCCTCACAGGTAGATAGGGTAGTTAAGAAAGCTTATGGGATGTTAGCTTTCATAAATCGGGAGATTGAGTTTAAGAGCCGCGAAGAGATGATGCAGCTTTACGCAACTCTGGTTAGGCCACACTTAGAGTACTGTGTCCAGTTCTGGTCGCCTCACTAAGGAAGGATGTGGAGGCGTTGGAAAGGGTGCAGAGGAGATTTACCAGGATGCTGCCTGGATTAGAGAGTATGGATTATGGGGAAAGACTAAAGGAGCTAGGGCTGTTCTCATTGGAGAGAAGGAGGATGAGGGAAGATATTGAGAGGAATAGATAGAGTGGACAGCCAGCGCCTCTTTCCCAGGGCACCAATGCTCAAAATAAGAGGACATGGCTTTAAGGTAATGGGTGGGAAGTTTAAGGAAGATGTCAGAGGGAGGTTTTTCACCCAGAGAGTGGTTGGTGCATGGAACGCACTGCCTGAGGTGGTGGTGGAGGCTGATACATTGGACAAGTTCAAGAGATAGTTGGATAAGCATATGGAGGAATTTAAGTTAGAGAGATATGTGGGAGGAAGGGGTTAGATTGTCTTAGGAGTGGTTTGAAGGTCGGCACAACATGGTGGGCCGAAGGGCCTGTATTGTGCTGTATTGTTCTATGGTTCAATAGTCTAATGTAGGTGTCTTTACTGTCTAGATGCTCCAGAGATGAGTGTAGGGCCAGGTAGATGGTGTCGAAACCATGGTCGCTTCAACTTTAGACAAGAGAGGGAGCATGTAACAGCGAGAACAATGGTATGGCTTTCCCAGTTCTGACGAAGCATCTCAAATCTGGTATGTTAACTGTTATGCTTTCCACGGATGCTGTCTGACTTGCTGAGTGCTTCCACTACTTTGTGTTTTTATACAGTAGAATAGTAGACTTTCTTCCCAAATTTAGTTTGTATCTGTGATTATTTCATACAAATCCTTCAGAAAAGCAAACATTAATGAACGCACTGAACTGGTATCTCTTAATCTTCTACTTGCTGAGGAACATCAATTATAGCAGACAGTTTTACAGCAATCCAAAAGCAAGATCTTCAGAAGTAGATATTGACATTAAGAGCTCATTCCATAAAAAATCACCAGACCTGACTGAATATAATAATAAATCTATTAACTGTCATGTGCTAATTATCACCTGTCTGGAAGCATCAGCATCCTAATTCAGTAAAGCTTGTAAACAGTACCATCCAACTTGGAAAAATCTTTTACAACAATAATTTTCAGATGCATTTATACCACAATAGTGGTGTTGATCTAAAGCAGCTTTGCTGGAACTGTCACTAATCCAGATATGGTACGGGACTGTCACTGCCTCCGCTACGGAGTCCTTTTGGCCGATAATTCTCAAATGGTACTGCAACTCAACAAACATTAACATATAATGTATTTTAAAAACAAGGAAAAGAATGTTAAGTGATTTACCAACCTCAATTGCTTTCGGTAAAGGAGGGCATAAAAAGAAGCGTAGATCAATGTCTTTAGATCTGGCTAGCCCTATGCAAGCTTTCTGATCACATGCCTGGGCCACAGTTCGATATTGGTAATCTGCAAATAAAGAAAATTTACACTTAAAGTTAAAAGTAATACTTGGAGTGTTGACATTTCACTACACACCCCAGACTGAACTTTTACAGTTAACTGGTGATCACTTACAAAGGAGAGCAAATCACATGAGTTTACTGTGCAAGAAATCACCTGCCATCCAGAATCAAACAGCATTAGAGGGCATTCGGGTAATTAGGTTCTGAAAATTCGCCTGTTCAGGATATATCCTGCTTGCACTACTCTTTCAGGCAAACTGCCAATTATAACATTTCAATGTGAGGGGGTAAAAAAATTCTCTCTCCCTAGGACTTTTAACCAATTAACCACAATCTGCATCCTTTGCTTACTGGCTCCACTAACCCTAGCTACTGCTGCAAAACTCCTCAAATTGGATTACCTCCATTAACTCTGTCTGGTTTATGAACAACCCAGCTTCTACAAATGAACCCTCGGTGACTCTAGGAATAAGAGCGAGGCAAGAACTGCTGAGTGGAAGCAGTACTTTCATATAACAGTCCTTGCCCCTCCCTTTAGCTGCCAGGTTTCCCGAGCCGTGGAAGACCTGGCTGAACTGTTTTAAAGTAAGAAACACAAGCATGAAACCTTTTTAAGACATTTAAATTAAAGATGACATTGTTAAACTCTGGTTTTATTTTTATCCACTGATCAGTAATTATGGACATCTGCCCAATGTTCTACCATGCCAGTGATGTTTCTTTGCCAGTTCCTGAACAGCTTGCACTCGCACTGCTTTCTTTGTCGATTGTGTCCGTTTTAAAAGAAGCCACAAATCAGACTCATGGTCTTCCACATCTAGTTTCATGTAGTTCTCTGTAAAACACAAGAACTGTGCCAACTTAAGGATGGTGTCATATATACTTTACAATACAAATATGGAACTCATTGCAATTTTTGTATTAAGGAAAACAATTACAGAAAAAAAAGTGACTCAAAACAAATTAACAGTGGGTCCACTCACCCCACAGGAATGGCAGAGTGAAGCTCAACTCAAAACTGTCAATTACTCATTTGAGAATGCCACTTTACAAAGGAAATAAAACAATGTTTGTGCAGAGCATGCAAGGAAAACATCTCCAAATGTAGGAACAAAACACTGAGGAAAATTCACTCACTTGATCTAAAAAATTAAAGGCAAATTAAACTACAGGTACAGGATGATTTCACCACCTACAGGATAACTTCTAATCTGAATGTTTCTTAAAGCATGACTTTATGATACAGAATGAATATTTTGTGATAAGAAATGGGAAGTAGAGCAGGCTTGAGGGGAAAGATGAAACTTTGACCCTATGGTTTCCAAACTCCAAAGTTGGTGTTTAATTCCAAGCTGAGAGAAATTGATTGCTATTATTAGGGTATCAATATCAGATTGATAGAAGTTAACTTATTTCGATCATCACTATCTAGGAATTTCAATATTCTAAATTTATCTCTGTTGTTTGGGGTCATTTAAATGGTCATTTAAAATAAAACCTAAAAGCACGATTCACATTAGTGTGCATTAACGTTTTCAAAATGCTGCTTATATAATTTCACCCCTGCCCTATGTACATTCCATCCTTTCCTTCTTAACAAAGGAGAGAAGGATTCAACTCACACTGTATCATCAGCAACGGACAATGCTGATCATCACCTTCGTGCAAAAGAATGGATTTATACAATTCCTTTCTTGATCTTAGTATGTCTCAAAAATGCTTACCAGCAAATTAAATACAATTTGAAGCATATTCCCTGTTGCGTAGGGCTCTCCAGGTGTGAAACAACCTACTTTAGCAAGGCTCATACAACTAAAGGCCAACTTACCATTTTGCCTTGCTGTACCTGCACGTTAACTTTCTGTATCTCATGACACCAAGATCCTCTGTATACCAACATTAATTCATTTCTCACTGTTTGTATTCTTCCCATCTTCCCCACTCATTGAATTTGTCCATAATCCCATTGAAGACTCTCCATCCTCCTCAGCTCATATCCCCATCTGCCGCAAAATTGGATGTTACACGATATAAATAGTCAAGGACCCATCGCAGCATTAATAACCTACCAAACTGGAAATGACCTTTTCACTTGTATTCAGCTGTCTGATCAATTTATGTTAATATGTTACCCCAATCCTCAGAGCCTTTATTTTGTATAATAACCTTTCAAGTTGTAACATCAAATATCTTTCAAAGTCCAGCTGTATGACAGTACTGGTTTCCCCTTATCTATTTTGCTAGTTGCATCCTCTACTTCTACAGATAGCTCTAAGAATTTCAGTGTATAGTAAATGGTACAGGGATTTGAAAGCTTTTAGTCCCCTTCCTTTCTCCAGTATTCTCTCTTTATTAATATTCAGTTCCTCACACTCAATAAACCCTTAGATTCCCACCAATTCTAGTATGTTACGTCTTCTACTATGAAGACCAACATAAGAGACACAAGATGACCAATCATTTCCTTATTCTTTATAATTACACCTGCCTTTAAGGAACCCATAGAAACTATTCTCTTCCTTCAAGTAGAAACCCTTGTAATTTTTCTAAATACTTGCTTGCTTCTGTTTTGTTAATGTTTGGTCATTCTTTGCTGGTTTCTGTATGTTCCATTTCTCATGCTTTTTTTTGAACAGTCACTGCTTCCTCTCATATTTTCTTCTCTATTCTATCAGTGTAGCTCTCTATTCTCTTTTATTTCCTTTTCACCAAATGTTCTACCTATTGAGTATACCAAGCATCCTCTGTTTTGATTGCTGTAGTTCATTTGATGTGTCTGAGTACTTAACATGAGCTATGAAGCTCTGGCTATCATAGGGCAAAAGCTGCCTGCGTGAACAACAACTGCTAGTGGAGAGGTGCAAGAGTTCTGTTCTTGTGGATTGTGCATGGTGCAAGGCTGTATTTTGCAGCTCGAGTTATTTCCTTCTACACCATCAGAATCCACACAGACAACACCCGAATAGTTGGCGGAGGTGGGAGTGTGGACCAGTGGAAACAGGAAACAGCCTCTTTGGAAAGCTGAAACTGGCGGGGTGGGGTGTGGGGAGGTGGTGCAATCTTGCTGCAGACAACATCAATGCCGGACTACTCCAATGCGCAACACCAACATCTGGATGCTCCAGTGCACTGCGTCATATCACAACACCAAGGTAATGCACCAACATAATTCCACTGTGCAACATAACACATCTATATTCAAAATGCTGCACCTACGTGTCACATTAAAGTATGTAACATCACATCTAACTACAGCTACCTTGTATTCACTGCAACAACTTGTATTTTAAAAGGAAAATTTCTAATGCTGAAACATCATCCTAAAAACAAAAGTATTCAGACTTACTGACCATCCAGTGATAAGGAAAAAATATAAGCTGTAGCTTGTACCAGTCTTTTAACTGCCCTGTGCAGTTCCTTTCGAACCTTTCTTGTAATTTCTGAAATACAACAAAACTGACCGTCAGCAGAACACATTTACTGATTTTTACAAAAGGAGGCCCAATGGTGAAAATTGTAAAAGGGGCTGGAAACATCATAAGACACATCCACTCCAAATTACCCTCCCAGTCTTTCACACATCTCTGCTCTTCCATTGTTACCAGGCCAAAACCTTGGAATTTCCTATCTTTTTTGTAAGGTCGCCTTTAAGCTAGAGAGCTGGAGCAATTCTATAAGGGCCACAGATAAATTTAGGGAATAAATCCCAGCCTATTTCTGCAATAACCACATTCCAAGAACAATTTATTTTAAAGAAAAGTTATATAGACAAAACATTGACTGTTTTCCTCTCTCTACAGATACTGCCTGACCTACTGAGTATACCAAGCATCCTCTGTTTTGATTGCTGTAGTTCATTTGACGTGTCTGAGTGTTTCACACGAGATGTGAAGCTCTGGCTATCATAGGGCAATAGATGCCTGTGTGAACAACAACTGCAAGTTGGGAGCTGCAAGAGTTCTGTTCTTGTGGATTGTGCATGCTGCAAGGCTGCATTTCACAGCTAGAGTTAGGGGTCAAAACACTAATCAAAAAAAAAATTAGGTCTTGGCGCTTCTTCCTGCACAACACTCTGGTCCTAAGAGATTTACTGTTGGAAGTGATCTCAGTGACTCCCTCCTGCCACTTACACTTTACCTCTGCTTTGGGACCCAGCACAGAAAATGCATTTTTACTTCCCTCCATGTCCAGTAAGGAGAACCTTGTCAATAAAATGGGGGGGGGGGGGGGGGGGGGGGGGGGGGTGGGCAGCATGTTTCCTCCCTTACAGCCATCTCAATGCAATGACTACAGACACCTCCAGTACTGGTTCAGTGCACAGGGGTCCTATAATTAACACACGAATGGCTCTGCAGGTCCATGTTACTGCAACTTTGGTAGAGGGAAGGCAACAGTTAAGGAAAAAAGAAGACAGCTCATAAGACACAAGAGGCTGCAGATGCAACAAACAATCTGCTGGAGGAACTCAGCGGGTTCAGCAGCATCTGTGGGGGGAATGGAGTTGTTGATGTTTCAGTCTGAAATCCCATTTATCGACACTTGGTCGGTAGCCTTCTATGCCCTGGTGATTCAAGTGATCATCTAGATACTTCTTAAATGTTGTGAGCATAGTTGCCTATTGTACTGTTTAAATGTTGGGAGAGTCCCTGCCTCCATCACCTTCTCAGGTAGTGTGTTCCAGATCCCAACTATCCTCAGGGTGAAAAAAGTTTTCCTCAGATCTGCTCTAGCCCTCCTACTCCTCACCTTAAACTAATGCCCTGTAGTTTTAGATGTTCCTGTTATAGGGAAAACTTTCTCACTAGCTACCCTACCACTCATAAATTAAGTATACCCCTTGGCCTCCTCTGCACTAATGAAAACAAACCCAGCCTATCCAGTCTTTCCTCTTGACTGAAACATTCCATCCCAGGCAATATTCTGGTAAATCTCCTCTAGGATCACATCCTTCCTATAGCGCATCAACTAGAATTGCACACAGAGCTCCAGTAGTGGCTAAATGATAGTTTCAAACTGTTGTACCGTGACCTCCATGCACTTGTATTCTGTGCCCTGGCCAGTGAAGGCCTGTATCCTGCCTGCCTTCTTCACCACCTTGTCTGCCTCAGCTCCAACCTTGGGGGATTCATGGACTGGTACACCAAGGGCCTTCTGTTCCTCAATACTCCATAGAGCACTACCATTTATGGTGAATGTCCTACCCCTATCAGAACCCCCAAAATGTATCACTTTGTACTTATTATCCATCTGTCATTGCTCCACCCAACTTACCACCTGATCGAGTTCATTCTGCAATGATGAAACATTTCATTGGAAAGGCAACACTATTTTTAAAAGGTAGGCTTTGAGGGAAGGGAGGCTGGTGTTCCTGGCAGTACATCAATATTTACAGGGTTAATCCATACACAAATTTTGACAATCTTTCACAAAAAGAGTGAACTTAAAAGGTCTCACCCTGCAACCCTTGCTGTTCCATTGGAGCAATCTGTACGTAAATGTAGGATTTCAACTTCTCTCGTTCTACAGCCTGTGTGTCAAGGGTCATATTTTCTCCTAATGCCAGAATTTCATAGGTAAGAAACATGCATCCGCTAAAGGAGACAAGACAATTTAATTCACTCCAACTAACCACAAACAAACTTCAAGTCAAATAAACCAAATTGTTTCTAATATTCGCGTTTCCTTTGCCTACATAAGCTCGGAAACAGAAAGGTACCAAATGTTGAAAATAAATACACTGTGATCCAATGATCTTTGGGAGCCGTTGACCATTGAAGCAGAAAGTCCCTTTCAGGTCCGGTGAGTGTATTTAAAAAACTTGTGTGTTTCTTGCACCTTTCTTTTTACAGAAGCAGCCCGGGAGCCGTTGGAGCAGCAGTTGCCCTTCAGGTCCGGTGAGTGTCCAGCTCAGAAAGGAAGGAGGGAAAAGAGCAGTAGTGATAGGGGATTTGATAGTTAGGGAGACAGATAGGAGGATCTCTGGGAGAGATCGAGAATCCCGAATGGTCTGTTGCCTCCCTGGTGCCAGGGTCTGTGATATCTCTGAGTTCTTGGTATTCTCAGGAGGGAGGGTGAGCAGTCAGATGTCGTGGTCCATGTAGGGACCAATGACGTTGATAGGGAGGAGGGTCCTACAAAGAGTTTAGATAATTAGGTGCAAAGTTGAAGGACAGGACCTCCAAAGTTGCAATCTCAGGATTGCTATCTGTGCCATGAGCTAGTGAGGCTAGAAATAGGAGGATCATGCAGCTAAATACATGGTGCAGGAGGGAGGGCTTCATGTTTTTGGACAATTGGGCTTCCTTCCAGGGAAGGTGGGACCTGTTCTGATGGGACTGTTTGCACCTGAACTGGAGGGGGACTAACATACTTGTGGGTAGGTTTGCTAGTGCTGCTCTAGGGGGTTTAAACTAGTTTTGCAGGGGGAGGGGTCATATGAGGACTGCATGCATAGACAGAAATCAAAGGTTTGTACATGATAGAAATGTTCTCAGGTGCATCTATTTCAATGCAAGAAGTATTGTAGGTAAGGCAGATGAGCTTAGGGTGTGGATTGACATGTGGGATTATGATATTATTGCTATTAGTGAGACTTGGATGCAGGAGGGGCAGGACTGGCAGCTTAATGTTCCAGGGTTCCATTGCTTCAGATGTGATAGAGGGAGAGGGATGAAAGGGGGAGGGAGTGGCATTACTGGTCAGGGAAAATATCACAGTTGTGCATAGACAGGACATCCTGGAGGGCTCGTCTACAGAAGCCATATGGGGGGAGTTGAGGAATAGGAAAGGTGTAGCCACACTAATAGGGTTGTATTATAGACTGCCCAATAGTCAGAGAATTGGAGGAGCAAATCTGTAGTGAGATAGCAGACTGATGTAAGAAACAGAAAGTTGTAATAGTAGGGGATTTTAACTTTCCACATATTGACTGGGACTCCCACACTGTGAAAGGGCTGGATGGCTTGGAATTTGTCAAATGTGTTCAGGAAAGTTTTCTAAATCAATATATAGAGGTACCAATGAGAGAGAATGCAATACTTGATCTCCTATTAGGGAACCAGACAGGTCAGGTGACAGAAGTATGTGTAGGTGAGCATTTTGGGTCCAGTGACCATAATGTCATTAGTTTCAAGTTAATTATGGATAAGGACAGGTCTGGTCCTCGTTGAGGTTCAAAATTGGAGAGAGGCCAATTTTGTGGAAATGAGAAAGGATCTAGGAAGAGTGGATTGGGATAAGTTGTTTCCTGGCAAGGATGTGTTCAGTAAGTGGAAGGCCTTCAAAGGCGAAATTTTGAGTGCAGAGTTTGCATGTTCCTGCCAGGATTAAAGGCAAAGTTAACAAGCATAGGGAACCTTGGTTTTCAAGGGATATTGGCGATCTGGTTAAGAAAGAGGTGTATAGCAGGTATAGGCAACTAGGAACAAATGAGGTACTTGAAGAGTATAGAAAGAAAATAAAGAAGGAAATCAGGAAGGCAAAAAGATGAGATTGCTTTGGCAGATAATGTGAAGGTAAACCCGAAGGGTTTCTACAATATATTGAGTAAAAGGATAGTAAGGGACAAAATTGGTCCCCTAGAAGATCAGAGTGGTCATCTATGTGTGGAGCCTCAGGAGATGGGGGAGATCTTAAACAGTTTTTTGCATCAGGAAACTGGCATAGTGTATATGGAAGGAAGGGAAACAAGCAGTAGTGTCATGGAATATATAGAAATTACAGAGGAGGTGCTTGCTGCCTTATAAATCCCCAGGACTGATAAGATATTTCCTCGGACATTGAAAGAGACTAGTGTAGAAATTGCAGGGGCCCTGGCAGATATATTTAAAATGTCCTCAGCCACGGGTGTGGTGCCAGAGGACTCATGTTCTGTTGTTTAAAAAAGGATCTAAAAGTAAACCAGGTAATTATAGGCCAGTGAGCCTGACATCAGTAATGGGTAAATTATTGGAAGGTGTTCTGAGAGATTGGATATACAAGTATTTGGACAACCAAGGGCTGATTAAGGATAGTCAGCATGGCTTTGTGCGTGGTAGATAGTGTTTAATGAATCTTGTGGAGTTTCTCGGAGGTTACCAAGAAAGTAGATGAAGGAAAGGCTGGATGTTGTCTACATGGCCTTTGACAAGGTCCCACATGGGAGGTTAGTTCAGAAGGTTCAGACACTAGGTATCCATGGAAAGGCTGTAAACTGGATTCAAAATTGGCTGTGTGGGAGAAGACAGAGTGGTAGTGGATGATTGTTTCTCAGACTGGAGGCCTGTGACTAGTGGTGTGCCTCAGGGATCTGTGCTGGGGCCATTGTTGTTTGTTGTCTATATCAATGATCTAGATGTGGTAAATTGGATCAGCAAGATTGCTGATGACACTAAGATTGGAGACGTAGTGGACAGTGAGGAAGGCTTTCAAAGCTTGCAGAGGGATCTGAACCAACTGGAAGAATGGGCTAGAAAATGGCAGATGGAATTTAATGCAGACAAGTGTGAGGTGTTGCATTTTGGAAGGACAAATCAGGTAGGACATACACAGTAAATGGTAGGGCACTGAGGAGTGCAGAGGAACAAAGGGATCTGGGAGTTCAGATACATAATTCCCTGAAAGTAGCGTCACAGGTAGACATGGTTGTAAAGAAGGCTTTTGGCATCCTGGCATTCATAAATCAAAGAATTGAGTATAGGAGTTGGGATGTTATGGTGAGGTTGTGTAAGACATTGAGGCCAAATTTGGAGTATTGTGTGCCGTTCTGGTCACCTAACTATAGGAAGGATATTTGTAAGATTGAAAGAGTGCAGAGGAGATTTACTAGAATGTTGTTGGGTCTTCAGGAGTTGAGTTACAGGGAAAGATTGAACAGGTTAGGACTCTACTCCTTGGAGTGCAGAAGAATGAGGGGAGATTTGATAGAGGTTTACAAAATTGAGGGGTGTAGACAGTTAATGCAAGTAAGCTCTTTCCACCTAGATTAGGAGAGATAAGTATGAGATGACATGGCTTTAGGGTGAAAGGGGAAAGGTCTAGGAGAACATCTTCACTCAGAGTGGTGGAAGTGTGGAATGGGCTGCCATCTGATGTAGTAAATGTGGGCTCACTCTCAAGTTTTAAGAATAAATTGGATAGATACATGGATGGGAGAGGTCTGGAGGGTTATGGACTGGGTGCAGATAAATGGGACTAGCGGAAAAATGTTTCGGCACAAACTAGAAGGGCTGAATGGCCTGTTTTGTGTTGTAGTGTTCTATGGGTAATGCTACATTTCAAAGCAGTCCCACTGAATGAACAGCCACAATGCATGAATCCAGCTTTTTGGTTTGCAGCTGAAGTAAAAGATAGTTAATAGTCATAGGGTAATACAGCATGGAAACAGGCCCTTCAACCTAATTCGTCCATGCCAACCAAGATGCCCATCTAAGCTAGTCCCACTTGACTGCGTTTCGCCCATATCCAATCTGATCAAGCATCTCAAATGATATACAATAGCAAGGAAGAAGCATCATTTTTATATAAAATGACAAAAGCCAAAGGCTCAGTAACTCCCTGATACTGACTGGTTCTTTTTCTTATGTTGTATATCTCAGTATCCATTTGCTAAAAGAGGCTTTTGTTGTAAGATGTTTGTCATATTGTTTCATTTGCTGTTGAGCAAATAAAAAAAAAATAACCAGAATGTCTGTCACCCGGAAAAGGAACAAGCTTTGCCTGGCTGTACAACCAGTCCAAAATTTGAAAAAGGCTAAATTGGCTAAAATCAGTCTTAACAAAATGAACGACGACTGTTTTGCTCTACAGAAACAGAACAATCTTAGGGTTCAATGCCCAAAGTCATTCCCTTCTGATTGTTCTAGAATAGATTTTAAAATATATTTAAATCAAAAAGTAAACTGCAGATGCTGGAAATCTGAAATAAAAAAAACAGAATTGCTGGTCAGGCAACATCTGTGCAAGAAGAGTTTCAGGTCTGGACCCTTCATCAGAAACATTCCTTCCATGCTACACTGCAGACTTGTCATTTCAAAAATAACCAACTCAAAGGAATTTGGCTGAAAAACATACCACAACTCTTCAAATTGCTCAGTTTGATACTTTTATGCATCATAGTTATTAAAAAAAATTAGTAAAGAATTGTATATTGTAGATGATAACGGTCCATACAAATGACTGAGCTTTTTCAGGAGGTGACCAAGGTGAATGATGAGGGTATGACAGTGGATGTTGTCTACATTAGTAAGGGTGCTTGATAAGGTTCCTCTTGGCAAGTTAATCAGGAAGATTAAGATGCATGGGATCCATGGTGATTGGTAGTCTGGATTCAGAATTGGCTTGTCCATAGAAGACAGAGGGTAGTGGTGGAAGGGTGTCATTCTGGCTGGATGAAAATGTAGAAGGGTTGGTTAGTAAATTTGCAGATGACACAAAAATTGAAGTTGTGACAGAGAAAAAAGTAATCAAAGAATACAGCAGGATATAGATCAGTTAAAGTTATGGGTGGAGAAATGACGGATGGAGTTCACTCCAGGCAAGTGTGAGGTGTTGCACTTTGAGAGGTCAATGTAAGTGAAAGTACACAATTAATGGCAGGATCCTTAACAGCACTGATGTACAGAGGGATCTTGGGTCCAAGTCTACATCTCTCAAAGTGGCAACACAAGTAGAGTATAAAGGCAGCATATGGCATCATCTCTTAGGGTACGAGAGCCAGGAAGTCATGTTGCAGTTGTATAAAACTTTGGTTAAACCACACTTAGAGTACTGCATGCATTTCTGGTTGCCCCATTACAGGAAGGCTTTGGAGAGGGTGCAGATGAGGTTTACCATGATGCTGCCTGGATTAGAAGGTATGTGCTTTAAGGACAGATTGGACAAACTTCCATTGTTTTCTCTGGAGTGTCATAGGCCAAGGGGAAACCTGAGGTTTATAGAATTATGAGAGGTAGAGATGGATTCTGGCCACCTGCCCTATTTCCTGGGGTTGAACTCTCAAATATGAGAGGGCATAGCTTTAAGATGAGAGGGAGAAAGTTTAAAGGTGATCTGCAGGGCAAGTCTTTTTACAGTGGTGGGTGCCTGGAATGCAGGCACTGTCAGGGTGGTAGTGGAAGCAATGCGCTAGTGGTGTTCAAGAGGCTTTTACGTAGACACATGAATATGCAGAGGATGGAGGGATATGGATGATGTGTAGTTAGAAGGGAGTATTTAATTTTAGCATTATGCTCAGCACAGACATCATGGACTGAAGGGCCTGTTCTTGTGCTGTACTGTGTCCTATGGCCTATAATAGTAATGGACATGTGTTGTCATCTATAATATACAGTTCTATAAAAATTGCAAAGAATTATTTGCACCTTTCTTCAACATGCCTTAAGGTCTACAGAAAAGAACACTACGAAGTGGTAAGGTCAGTATAGGTACAACTAATGGAACACTGAACAGGATTCACAGGTTTAGTTTTAAAACATCTTTTAAAAAAAACATGTGCATTCTTAAATTCAACGAGAAAGTCCTTTCAATGTATGATAAACGAAGCCAAAATCCATCACTGAGATCCAAGTAAGTTCAGATACAGCTCAACATGTAGTAAAATAACTTCCAAAAATGGCTATCTGTCCATTTTAACAAAAACAGCACTTACCCCACAATGGCAGGCAGAGCATATCTTCCAACTTTTCTGCCAAAATAGAAAGAGAAAGGATTCAGAATGATACATTGAGCAGTAGAGGTTTGAGTCATGATTAAGAGAAGTACTGCTTGCACTGAAGATAAGGAGTTCAAAAAGTGGAGAATTTGCAAATTCCAAACTGATCATACTTAAGAGTAAATGAATTACTAATTGTTTTACCGAGTATAAAACCATACAAGCACAATTGAGAAAGTAATGAAACACTTGCAACAAAGTGTCTTGTAAAGGAAAATTATTTCCCAGAGGAATAAGTTAGTCAAATGACATGTTCATTGAATTACTTACACATTATGCCATACCAGTCTTTAATCTATATTGCACATCATACTTCATGGAGATAATAGTAGTAAAGAACTCTGAGCATTGAAGACAGAGGGAAACAACCAACTCATCAAGATGTGACCTTATCAGCAGTGTCTGAAATATGAATTCCTCCCACCTTCACATCACCTTATTTGGATGGGCTAGAATGCCTGTCCCTTCAGCATATCTGGCCACACCTCAGCCTGGCACATATTTGACAGGGAACCAGGAGCTGCATGTTTTGGCCCACACAAGTGAAGAGAGAAACTTTACTGAGAGACAATCACATTATTTCTTTTACGTTCTTGAGATTAACAAGTGTTGTTTTGCAGAGTTTTGGGTGCAACATCAACATGATGGAAGTTCACTTATAGTTGCTAGAGAAGCATAGTTGGAAAGACTGAAGTATTCATTGAACAAAACATTAACTAGTAGTAATGGTCGAAGTATTATAGTACAGAAGATGTGAAAGCATTCTTCTATGCAAAAATCTTTTTAAGCAGCGACTTAAAAGTAGTTTGTCTGCCACATTCTCCAGGTAAATAGGATGCCAGCTCAGATACAGAAAAGGAATCTCTGGTTGCAATATCTTTTGAGTTGTGTACACGAGTGATCTTGGCAGAAATTGTCCTCCAAACAGACCATTCAGGGTGGGCCAGAAATAAGGGTTGCATCTACACTGCTTAATCAGAGAGGAGTTATTTAGGGAGCTCTGACAAAGGGTCACACAACCCTAAACGTTGACCATTTCCCTTTCCACAGTTAGTGGATTATGAGTTTTACTGTAAAGGGAGTTCAGCAATGATTCACTGGGCTGATTCCAGAGATGGCAGGATTGTCATATAATGAGATACTGAGTGGTGTATATCTCTATTCTCTAGTGATTAGAAGAATGAGGGATGACCTCATAAAACACACAAATTTCCTACAGGGTTCAACAGGGTAGATCAGGTGGCTGTTTCCTCGGTGAAGGGATTCTGAAACTATGGCTCAGGGATGTTATTTAGAATCGAACATGGAAAATACAGCATGGATACGACCCTTCAGCTCAGTCCATTCCGGCCACTGTGCCCACCCGGCTAGTCCAATTTCCTGCATTCAGCCCATATCCATCTAAAGCCCTGCCCCTCCATGTACTTATCCAAATGCTTCTTCAATGATACTATGGTACCTGCCTCAACCACTTCCTCTGGCAGCTCATTCCATAAATTCACCCCCCCCACCCCCCCCCCCCCCCGCTGCATGAAAGAGTTGCCCCTCATGTCCCTTTTAAATATTTCCCCTCACCTTAAATCTATGCCCCCTAGTTTTGGACTCCCCTACCCTGGGGAAAAGACTGTTACAGTCCCCCTTATCTATGCCTCTTATAATTTTAAACATTTCTATAAGGTCACCCCTCATTCTCCCATGTTCCAAGCAATAAAGATCTAGCCTGGCCAACCTCTCCCTATAACTCAGGCTCTCTAGTCTTGGCAACATCCTCAAATCTTTTCTGCACTCTTTCCAGTTTAACCACATCTTTCTGACAACAGGGTGACCAAGACTACACAGCACTCCAAGTGCTGCCTCACCAACAATTTATACAACTGCAACATAATGTCCCAACTCCTATACTCAGTGATTGATGAAGGCCAGTGTGCCAAACACCTTTTTCACCACCGTCTACCTGTGACGCTGCTTTCAACGAACTATTCACTTGTACTCCTAGGTCCCTCTGTTCCATTACACTCCCTAGTGCCCTACCATTCATAGTATAAGTCCTACACCTGTTTGACTTTCCAAAATGCACCTTCTCATATTTATCTGTATTGAAATCCACTTGCCACCCCTCAGTCCACTTCCCCAACTTTCTTCACCATCAACAACACCTAATTTTGTGTCATCTGCAAACTTACTGATCAAGGCTTGTGCATTTGCATCCAAATCATTTATATAAATAACGAATAACAAGGGTCCCAACACCGACCTGAGGCACACCACTAGTCACTGACCTCCATTCAGAGACACTACCTACAACCACCACCCTCTGCTTCCTAACTCTAAGTCAATTTTGAATCCACAGTGGGGGAAAAAAAAATTCCTCCTAATTTCAGACGTGAATCTTTGGAATCCTCTACCCTGGAAGGCTTTAGTGGGTTGGTCATTAATTAGTGCAAGAAATTATCTTGTTGAATGGTGGAGGTTTGAGGGGCCAAATGGTTCTACTCCTACTACTTAGGATGTTAAAGTAATTTGAGGGACTAAGGTTTTGAAAGGTATATTATAAATGCAACTCTTATTTTTGGTACCATTCCTTTCCACTATCTGGCACTCCAAGTTTACTATGCAATTAACAAACAGGTATATTACCTTAAGTACACTCCATTTGAAATGCATTCACTGGATGTTTGAAGACAATTACTAATGTTTTCTATACTTTTAGTCCCCTCTCTTCCCGCTCCCACTTTGTGACAAGTACCATATATTAACAGAAGTAAGCAGGTTCCATGGGTGCACTGGACAAATTCAGAATAAACTGCCAATTCCTGCAGTGGGGAATCTATCTTTTACAATTGCAGAAAACAAGACAATCAGTAACCTTGAATGAAAATTACAAAAAAAAAGTCTGAGATAATAACCAGAACTCAGACAAAATATACTTAAAGGCTTCTGGGTGATACAGCAAATGTCTTTGAAACCATGACTAAGGGCCAAAATAAGAGGGTCATTGATAAATCTAAACAGCAAATTCAGAGCATTTTCTTTCCCTAGAGACCAGCAAAACTATGCAAATCACTTTCCCCAAGGAACAGAAACAAGAAAGATGCATTTAAAAGGAAACAAGACAAGGAAGTAAAAAACAAGAATTAGTTGGAGAAAAAGGTCAATGTGGATCTACAGCACCGCAACAAATTGGGCCAACGTGACCAGTTTCTGTGGTGTACACACTACAAGATGGTGATACACTTTTCAGATTAATGTAATTGTTTTCAGATAATTCCTTTTTGACAGTCCTTTCTCTTTGAAGATAATCCTTTCTGGAAAATTGAGCATGCCTTTTTAGATGCAGACTAAAGAGTATAAAAGAATTTACTAGAAGCTGCATCAGGTGTAGCTACAATGGGGTGCCTACTCAGTAAAACTATAACTCAGAATGAAAACAACGTGCTTCAGTCATGCCACATCTAAACGTGCATAATGGAAGACAACAAAACAGCTAAAAAGAGGTGGCAGCTCTGAGCATAGCCCTGTACTTAGTTACATTGGAGAATGCAAAACAGATGGCTGAAATATTTGCTAACATCTTCAGTCATTAGTGCTGAGTGAATGATCTTCCTCAGCTACCTTGGTCTCTACCTCAACAAAACTTCCTTCTCCACTCTGTCCTGATTCAGGGTTTTGACCCAAATAGTCTACAATTCCTTTCCTCCCACAGATGCTGCTTGACCGTTGAGTTCCTCCAGGTTATTTGTTGCGCACTATTCATTTTGATATTATACTCAAATTATCTCAAAATAAATTCTTATGAACTTTAGTCATAGATTCATACTGGTCCATGCTGACATAGTCTTACATTGCTAGTTCTTTAAAAACAAAAATCCCAATCCTCTGGTTTACTACTAGCCCTTGCTACTTTACATGCCCTAGTTTTCAATTTAACTTAACTAGCTGTTTAATATCTGCCACTGTTCATCTGCTGACTTATTTCTTAGCTTAATAACCCAGTTCACTCTAGACTACTGCACCTTCATACCATTGTAATTGCCTTTAAGTCATTTATAGACACTGATTTTGGACCAGGGTTGCTCACCCTCCACATTGTGGTCACTATTTCCTTAAGGATTCTTTCCACAAGATCTTTTACTCATTCTTCTTCATTACTCATGACCATATCTAAAGTAGCCTGTTCCCAGGTAGGTTATGTAATACACTGCTCTAAGAAAAAGTATACCGCTCTAATATCTCTGATATACTGCTCCCTGAGGCACTCCACTCAACAATACCCTTGCCAGTTTGGTTTGTCCAATCAATTTGTAGATTAAAATTTCCCATAATAATTGCTTCAATCACCTGCTTCAACAGTGTTTCCTCCATCCAAATGCATTATGTCCATATATGACAGCACAACATTGATTCCATTTGGAACTCCTCAAACAATGAAGCAATGAAGAACAACATGCAACAAAATCTAGGCAACATTCAGCGGCATGAGCTGCTAAGTGTCAAGTTAGTTGTGACATAAAATGACAAGCAATGACCATCTCCAGCTAGAGGAAATGTTCTTTCCCTTGTTGTGCAACTGTATGACCATTACTGCTCCACCCCTCCACCATGAACATCTTGTGCACCTTCATTGGTCTGAAACTTGTCTGGACCAATCACATAAATATTGTAGTTTCAACATCAGATGAGAGTAAATGATAGCTCACAATTTGCCAAAACCCTTCCACCAACTGCAATGCACAAGTTAGGAGCAGAAGGAACATTCTCCCTTTGCCACCTCCTGCAAGTTTTCTTGCACAACACACGCTATCCCGACTTGGAAATGTATCAACAACTTTTCATTGCAAGAATTAAGCAACATTGGAACTCCTTATTCCACAGCACTGTGAACAAACCTTCACAAGGACAGCAAAAAATCAAGGCAGCAACTCATCACCACCACTTCAGAATGATTTAGGGATGGGAACTAAATTTTGTCCTTGCCCACAATAACATTTTAAATAACAATAAAATGCCCATGACAGAAAAGAGCTCAAGATCTACCAATATTTAAGTCTTCAAACCTGATCAAATGTCATCAAACACCCATCACTTTCATGATTGAGGCTCAGATTCTACTTAAATTGAAGACTTTCCTACTGAATAATAATAATCTCAACACCATACTTCCTCTGCATCAAGCATAGCCTTGAAGAAACCAAAAGCTTCAGTGAAGGACGATGATCCCTAGGTTAACTGATAATGGTTAGCACCCCACCAACATCACCCAGCCAATGATTTTATCATGGAGCTCACATACAATCTGGATTAACCAGCCTGAACATAGAGTCATGGAACACAGAAACAGGCCCTTGGGCCCAACTTGCCAACCTGAGCTTTTGCCTGCATTTGGCTCATTTCCCTCTAAACCTTTTCTGTCCACGTAATTGTCCAAATGTGTCTTAAACGTTGTAATTGTACCTACCTCTACCACTTCCTCTTGCAGTTAATTCCATAGACCCACCACCGTGTGGAAAAGTTGCCCCTCAGGCTCCCTTTAAATCTTTTCCCTCTCAACTTAAACCAATGCCCTTGTCTTAGGCTCCCTTGCCCTGGGAAAAAGATGGTGACTATTCACCTTATCTATGCCCCTCATGATTTTATATACCCCTAAGTTTGCCAGGAAACAAAAAGTCCCAGCCTTTCCAGTCTCTGCTTATAACCCAAGCCCTCCAGTACCGGCAACATCCTCGTGAATCTTTTCTCCACCCTTTCCAGCTTAATGGCATCTTCCCTATAGCTGGGCAACCAGAACTGCACACAATCCTCCAAGCGCCGTCTCACCAATATCTCAGACAGCTGTAACATGACATCCCAACTTCTTTACTCAAAGCTGTGACTGATGAAGGCAAGCATGCCAAACGCCGCCTTCTTCACCACCCTGTCTACCTGTGTCATTACTTTCAGAGATCTGTGTACTAGTACCCCTCAGTCTCTCTGTTCTACAACAGTCTCTGGGACCCTGTCATTCACTAAGTCCTATCCCGGTTTAACTTCCCAAAATGAAGTTCTAGATTTTTTTCCACAGTTTTATTCGCGTGGCCTGATGGTGCAGCAGTTAGTGCCGCTGCCTCTCAATTCCAGGGACCCAGGTCGAATATTAACCTCAGTTACTATCTATATGGACTTTGCACATTCTCCATGGCCAAATGGGTTTCCTCTGGATGCTCCTGTTTCCCCTCACATCCTAAAGAAGTGTGGTAAGTTAATTGGCCACTGTATATTACCCATTAGACAAAAGAATCAAAGGGGAGTTGATGGTTATATGCGAGAAGGTAAGTGAGATAGAAATGAAACTGATGGGGTGGCCCTGTTGGGAATCAGCATTGACCCAGCAGGCCATGTAGCCTCCTTCTCTGTCCTTGTAAGTAGACTTAGTCACGACAATACAGGCAGCAGAGAAGTACTAATGCTGGTGCACTTACTGAACACGAAAGTTATGTCAACACAGCAACTCGGCTCAAAGCAAATCATGGTTCTAAGACTAAACTTACAAAATTATCTAGGAGGCCATTGAGGTTCAATCTTGCATTTACTTCCTCAGCTATAAAGTGTGAAGTCCAAACTATCATTCATGGCAGCCAAGGCACTAAAAATGACACTTGTGAGACAAAAACAAGCTTATTGTGATGTTGATCCCGCACTGAGTGAAGCCAGGATCTCAGGATTGACAAATGACAGATCTTCTACTGCAAATGGTCAAATCAATTGCTGGTACTGCCGATGTAGATTGCTGACATGTATTTATGTTGCCAGGAAATAATCTTCAATTGCACTCTTCCTACATCATGCAGTTAGCAATAATATTTGTGCATGTCAGATTCTCTGGAACAGTTTCATCTCAAACGTTTTGAAAACTGCTCACACAGAACCTGTCACCGTAATGTGGATCTGATGTTGGACCTATACTAAACTTTACTACTTCCATGGATTTAATAACCTGAACTAAGTTACTACTTTTGGCTCCCGGGGACAACTGAAGGCCAAAGTTAGTTTCAAGTTGCTGAGAAGGTGGGGGGAAGAAATGCGTAGGACAAAGGGAATGTCTCTGATAGGATGAATGTGGGCTCGCAGTGAGGATAAGTTGCAGAGGTCAACTGGTCAATGTGTTAACAGGGCAGTTAGAAGGAGAAAAAAATGAACAAAATTTAGAAAATGAGGGTAGTTAGAGACTGAGGATAGAAAGGAACATTAAAAGTTGCAAAATGCAGGGCTGTAGGTAATTTTAGCAGATCAGACTAGGTTAATGGAGACAGAAAAACTGAATCAATGTTACAGATGGGTGGCTTATAGCAGAAATGGCCAATTCTGACTTAGAAAGCAAGTTATAGAGTCATACAAGACCCTTCGGCCCAACTCGTCCATGCTGATTGTGTTGCCCAGCGAGCTAGTCCCATCTGCCTGCATTTGGCCCATAGCCCTCTAAATCTCTCCTATGTGTACTTATCGAGATGGCTTTTAAACATTGCTAATGTGCCCACCTCAACCACTACTTCTGGCAGCTCATTCCAAGTACACACTACCCCTTTGTGTGAAGAAGCTGCCCCAATGTCCCTTTTAAATCTCTCACCTCTGATCTTAAACCTATGCCCTCTTATTTTTAGCATCCCCTCCCTGGGACAAAGACTATGTGCTTTCACCCTCCCTATGCCCCTCATGATCTTATATGCCTCATGACCTGAGTTATCTGAAGTCAGAGCATTTGATAGGATCCAGAAGGCTGAAAGATGGAAGGGCAGATGTGTTCCTCAAGCCTACATTAGACCTGACTGTACAGCCTAGGAGGCCACAGAGATCAGTCAGGGTGGAAGTGGGATCCACTTTAATTCTCCACTATGGCTGCTTACCTGGGTCCTGTTAGTGGCCAAACTGAACCTCAGAAATACATTATTGGTAAATGCCACTTGCCAAAACTTAGCAGTCATTTTCCTGCTGAGTCTGTTGGGTCTGGAGGCAAATGGCTAGACTGAATTCATCTTGCCTTCTGTGGACAGCACATATCTGGGCAATTGTTCACATTGAACTGAAACAGACACAGTTGTACTCAAACAGCATACACAGCTGGTTCTGGGGCAAAGTCTTGAGCACTGTAGCTAAGGATGTTGTTAGGACATAATCTTTATCCAGTGGACTCTTGAAATCATGCTGGGTGAACAGAGGGATTCAAGTCTGCTGCTGAGATGTTGGAAACCCCAAGACCTCGCCCCCACCATCTTGGTAGAAGATGTACCAAAAGCTTTAGCCTTGTTCTTGACACTACTTACTGGGCTTGCAAATGAGGATGAAGCTGCTCATCAAGCCTCCCTACCCATCTCTCTCTACCCATCACCCACCATCCGCTGTCTCCCAACTCCACCCCTCCCCCTCCCACAACTTGCTCCATCTCCATATCATCCCCCTCCTCACCTGGGTCCACCTATCACCTGCCAGCCCCTGCCTCAACCTTCCCCACTTTATACTGGCCTTCTTCCTTCTACATTCTCAATCCATATGCAGGATCTCAACCCGAAATGTCAGCCATTCCTTTGCCTCCACAGATTCTGCCTGACCCACTGTTTTCCTCCAGCAGATTGTTTTGTGCTCCTCTTCTCATCAGTTATTTAAGTGTTCATGACAGTTCTTGCCAAGTTGTCTGTAGAACCTTGACCTGATCTACGGGCTACAAAATGAAGTCAGGCAGCATCGCCGACAACAGCACATCCCTTCTCAATGAGCTTAATGCATTCTATGCAAGTTTTGAGCAGAAGGAGATTGGTATGTCACCACCCACCCCGACAGCCTCCAATGCACCTAAACCTATAGTTACCATTGAGGATGCAAGATCAGTCTTCCAGAGACTGAAGCCGCGGAAAGTGTCTGGCCCAGATGGTGTCCCTGGCTGTTTCCTTAGATCCTGTACAGATCAGCTGGCGGGAGTATTTGCAGACATTTTTAACATCTCCTCCTTGCTTCAATAGATACACAACATGTCTATGATCCTGTGTTGTAGCTTCACTTCATCTTCTACAATCCTCTGGACCAGGCTGGCCTCCTGTCTGATTGTAATAGTAGAATGGAGATATCGGAAGGGTCATAAGGTTCAAAGGTGGGGTGGAATACAGTTATACTGCTGATTCTCCACAGCACCTCATACCCAATTTCGAGTTACTTTTTTCTGAATCTACACAATCAGTACAATGGTGATTCTTCACAAGAAAAGGTCATCAGGACTTGCAGTGGTTGCTTCTACTAATACTGTTACTGACAGGCATTTGCAGCAAATAGATTGATGAAGACAAGGTGAAACAAGCTCTCTCTCGCACAGTCACCACCTGTCAGTGACCCAGTGTAACAACAAGATCCTTCATGACCCTGCTGGTAGTGGTGCTACCAGGCCATTAGCAGTAAAGTTCCACAGAGTACAATTCTTGCTCCCTCCATGTGGTGTTCAATATGCAGCAGCATTGATTCAGCAGCTAAAGTAGGTCAGCAGATGGCAAGCAGGAGGTTCTCATGACCACTTCTGCACCAGAATTAGGCCATTTCTTCCCTGTTGCATCCTTGATGAAGTTGTAGTGTCACAGAGCCCACTCCAACCATTAAAACATCCAATTACACTAAACCTACACTAACTCCATTATATTCCCCTCACATTCCCATCAAATCCCCACAGACTCTGCCACTAACCGACATGCGGGTCATTTACAGCTGCCAATTAATCTACCAATTTGCACAATTACAAGAGAATGTGCAAACTCCACATAGACAGCAGAGGTCAGAATCAAATCTAGGTTGTTGGAGCTGTGAGGTAGCAGCACTATCTGCTGCTGCACATACCACTGGCATTGAGAAACTTTGATCACGAAGTCAGAACTTCATCTCCCTCCAGCTGGAAGAGGACATGCCAAGGGACATTTGAGATGTCGTAATAGTGACCACTTTCAACAAAGGAGACAAATCAGATAGTGGAAACTCCAGAGGGTCTTCCTGCTGTCATTCACAGGGAAAGTCATCACCAGGGTCCCTTTCAACTCCCTCCAACTTGTGTCCAAAGTGCTGCTCTGCAATCTGCAGTGTGAATTCCATCAGAAGACACTCACACAAGCTCACATTCAGAGGCTGAGCTCCAGGTCATTGTTGACATGTTCACTGAAGCTCGTGAGAGAATGGGGCTTATATTACACATATGCAAAACAAGGGTCCTCTGTTAACTTGTACAAGACTGTCTGACAATAAAGGTCCATGACAAGACCCTGGAAATCTGGACAAACTGCCATGTTGCCTCAGCTGTGGAGATGCAGTACCCAGATGACATTCAGCTGTCTGAGTCATAGTCATAGAGTAGTACAGCATGGATACAGGCCCTTTGGCCCAATGAGTCCATGCTAACCACGGTGCCCACCCAGCTAGACCCAATTTCCTGCATTCGGCCCATATCCCTCTAAGCCCCACCCCTCCATGTACCTATCCAAGTGCTTCTTAATTGATATTATTGTACCTGCCTCAACCACTTCCTCTGGCAGCACATTCCATATACTCACCACCCTCTGTGTAGAAAAAGTTGCTCAAGTCCCTTTGAAATCTTTCCCCTCTCACCCTAAATCTATGCCCCCTAGTTTTGGACTCCCTTACCCTGGGGAAAAGAACATTACCGTCCACCTTATCATAATTTTAAACATTTCTATAAGGCCGTCCCTCATTCTCCTATGTTCCAAGGAATAAAGACCTAGCCTGGCCAATCTCTCCCAAAATCCCCGTAAATCTTTTCTGCACTCTTTACAGTTTAACCACATCTTTCCTACAACAGAGTGACCAAAACTGTATACAATGCTCCAAGTGCAGCCTCATCAACAACTTATACAACTACAACATAGTGTCCCAACTCCTATACTCAATGCCCTGACTGATGAAGGCCAGTGTGCTAAACGACTTTTTCATCACCTTGTCTACCTGTGATGCTGCTTTCAACGAACTGTGCACTTGTACTCTGTTCCTAGTGCCTTACCATTCATAGTACAAGTCCTACACAGGTTTGTCTTTCCAAAATGCATCACCTCACACTTATCTGTATTGAAATCCATTTGCCACTTCTCAACCCAATTCCCTAACTGATCAAGATTCCCCTGTAATCTACGATAACCTTCTTCACTATCAACAACACCACCTAATTTCGTGTCATCCACAAACTTACTGATGAAGCCTTGTGTATTTGCATCCAAATCATTTATATAAATAAAGAATAACAGGGGTCCCAACACTGACCCCTGCAGCACACCACTAATCACTGGCCTCCATTCTGAGAAACAATCTTGAACTATCACCCTCTACTTCCTACCTCCAAGCCAATTTTGAATACACCTAACCAGCTCTCCCTGGACTCCATGGAACCTAATCTTCCAGACCAGCCTATCATACAGGACTTTGTTGAAAGCCAAGTCCAAATAGACAACACTACCCTCATCTACCTTTCTAGTTACCTCTTCAAAGGACTCTAACACTACTTTCCTCGCACAAAGCCATGCTGACTCTTCCTACTCAGACACTGTCCCTCAGAATTCCCTCCAGTAACTTCCCCACCACTGATGTCAAGCTGAGCAGCCTGTAGTTCCCTAGCTTGTCTTTGTTACCCTTCTTAAACAACAGAACAACATTAGCCACCCTCCAGTCTTTGGGAACTTCACCACTGCCTAACAATGAAGCAAATATCTCCACAAGGGCCTCCACAATTTCCTCTCTAGCCTCCCACAAAGTCTGAGGATGCACTTGGTCAGGGCCTCAGGATGTATCCACCTTAAAGCACTGTAAGGCTGTTAATTCCTCCCCCCAGGTAATATGAATTTCCTCCAAAACATCTCCACTAATTTCCCTTACCTCTTGAACAACCATGATTTTCTCCTCAGTTAACACCAAGGAGAAATATTGGTTAAAAATCCCACCCATCTCCTGTGGCTCACCTACAGATCCCCCACCTCAACATCCTGTGCCTGACACCCTTGTTCTCACAGGGACTCCCACACCAGGGTGCTTCACCGACAGTGTCCCCACTTCAACGCTCCCAATACCCAACCGTTACCCCCACCCAGCAAACCTCCCCAGAAAGGCCGGGGGCCTGTACACAGCGGACGTCTCTCTTACTGACGCGTGTCCAGCGACTGTAGGCATGGGCGGGAGGGAGGCCGGTGGCCAGCCCCCTGCAGCAGCAGACACAGCGAGCCGGCAGCGACATGGAGCAACCGGCTGGTCGATGGCATCCGCAACTTCCGCTCAGGCACGGCGTGCTCCTCCCCCCCGCGCAAGTGCGCGATGGCGTCATCGACGACGCAGGCCGCGGCGGGAATTGCAAATCTCTTAGGGGAGAACTGAGTAACTCAGTAACTCCACCCCAGCCCAGAACGTACGTGGTCACAAACAGGATCTATTCTCGTCTTCGCTATACTTGAAATAACATTGTCCTCTAATGCTCTCAGACCATTTTTGGGAAGTCAAACCAAGACATATAGTGAATGGTGGGGCCCTGGGGAGTGTTGTAGAACAGAGGGACCTAGGAGTACAGGTACATGGTTCCCTGAAAGTGGCGTCACAGGTAGAAGGTAGTGAAGAAGGCGTTTGACATGCTGGCCCTCGTCAGTTAGGGCACTGAGCATAAAAGTTGGGACGTTATTGCTGGAATTCTACAAGACGTTGGTGAGACAGGACTTGGAGTATTGTTTATAGCTTTGGTCACCCTGTTAGAGGAAAGACATCATTAAACTGGAAAGAGTACAGAGAACATTTATGAGGATGCTGCCAGGACTCGAGGGAGTGAATTATAGGGAGAGGTCAGGCAGGCTAGGAACATAGAAAATTGAGGGGTATAATAGGGTGAACGCACATAGTCTTTTTCCCAGGTAAGGGGAACTACAACTAGTGTGGCCTCATCTATATTGGTGAGACAAAAACAGAGACTAGGAGACCGTTTCGCAGAACACCTGCACTCTGTCCGTAACCACAATCTGCATCTCCCCATTGCCAGTCACTTCAACTCCCCTTCCCACACTATCACTGATATGTCAGTCCTCGGCCTCCTCCACTGCCAGGAGAATTCCAAGCGCAAACTGGAGGAACAGCACCTCATTTTCCGACTCAAAATCTTGCAACCTAACGGCATGAATATTAAATTCTCCCACTTTAAGTAATCCCCACCCCCACTTCCCCACAACCCCCCCAACCATGCTTCTTCTCTTCTTCTCTTTCCTAGCCTCTCTTTTTTCCTACCCCTTTTTTCCTTTCTCTCCTTACCTTTGACCCATCCCCCAGCAGATCTGCTCTCCCTCCTCTCCCACACCTGCGCCCACCCCACATTCCCTCTTTTGTTCACCTATCACTGCTCTGTTTTTCCCTTCTATATATTGGCCTTCCCCTTTTCCTATCTTTAGTCCTGAAGAGGCGTCCTGACCCGAAACATTGACTGCCTGCTTTTCTCCATGGATGCTGCCTGGCCTGCTGAGTTCCTCCAGCATCAAAGTGTTTTACAACTAGAGGGCATAGGTGTAAGGTGAGAGATGAAAGAATTAAAATGGACCTGTGGGGCAACTTCTTCACTCAGAGGGTGGTCCGTATATGGAATGATCTGCCAGAGAAAGTGGTTGAGGCAGCTACAGTAACAACAGTTAAGAGAAATTTGGATAAGTACATGGATAGGAGGGGTTTAGAGGAAGACAAGCCATACGTGGGCAAATGGGACTAACACCATTGTCAGCATGGATGAGTTGGGCCAAAGGGCCTGCTTCCATGCTGTATGACTCCATGACTCAATGGTTTTATGCAGTTAGAATAAACAATCTGCATTTAATGTAGTAACATTTCCAAAGTTCTTCACAAGAGCATTAGCACACTAAGTTTAACAAATGACAGGAGAGATGGCCAGATAGCTTAATCAAAGAGATAGATAGATCATAAGATATAGGAGCAGAATTAGACCATTCAGCCCATTTAGTCTGCTCTGCCATTCAATCATGGCTGATTTTTTTTCAACTCCCACCTTCTCCCCGTAACCCTTACCAATCAAGAACCTATCAGTCTCTACCTTAAATACCCACAATGACTTGGCCTCTACAGCCCTCCGTGGCAAGTTAAGTTGTAAGATGTTAAGTTATATCTTAAAGAGGAGGCAAAGATTTAGGGTAGAAATTGGGAATGGAATTCCTGAGTTTGGTCCTTGATACTGCAAGCAAGACCACAAATGGCACAAGTAAAATTGGATATGCACAAGAAACCAGAACATATGAGCGAGGAGTAGGAGGACACCGCACAGCCCCTCAAGCCTACTCTGTTGTTTAGTGAGATCATGTCCAATCTGGTTGCAACCTCAACTTTGCATTCCTGTCTACCTCCAGTAGCCTTTCACTCCCTTGCTCACCAAGAATCTCTTCACCTGCCTTAACAATATTCAAGGACTCTACTTCCACCACCTCTGAGGGAGAAAGTTACAAAGACTTATGATCCTGTGAGCGGGAAAAATTTGTGTCATCTGTCTTAAATGGGTGATCCCTATTTTTAAACAGTGATCCCAGTTCTAAATTTTCCCACGAGTATAGAGATCTGAAAACCTTTGACGGGGTGGAGTGGGGGGCTAGGGAATGGTTACAGAGATAGTGGAAGGTGAGACCATGGAATGATTTGAAAACAAGGATGAAAATGTTAAAATTGAGGAATTGCTGGACCAGGGATCCCTCATGTTTATGAAGGATGGAAATGGGATTAAATCCATTCATTTTTTGGGATCTAGGTGGCACTGGCGAAGTCAGCATTTACTGTCCATCCCCAATTGCCCTTGAGAATGTAATGTTCAGCTGTCTTAAGTCCAAGTTATTAACATACATAAAAAATACAAGGGCCTAATACTGAACTCTACAGAATCAAATCTGACTCATTGCTACCTAACCAATCTTCTCTCAGTCATCAGCAAGGTGTCAACAATGCTATTAAACAACATTTACTCTCCACTAACCTTCTCACTGATGTTCACTTTGGGCTCACCAAGATCTCTCTGCTGCAGACTTCACAGTTCAAACATGGATCAAAGAGCTGATTACCAGAAGTGAGGTGAAAGTGAACGCCCTTGATATCCCAGCAGCACTTGATTGAGTGTGGCATTGCGAAAATGAAGTCAATGGGAACCAACAGGTTAGCACTCAGAACTGCTGCTTCACTAATTCCCTTCCTTCCATCATGAGGTCAGAAATAGGGACACTTGCCAATGATGCTATTTAAGGAAGTTTAAGGAGATTCGGCATGTCATCAAAGAGTATGACAAACTTCTACAGATGTACAGTGGAAAACATTCTGACTGGTTGCATCATGGCCTGGTATGGGAACTCCAACACATAGGAACACAAGAGGCTACAAAGAGTAATGGACTCAGCCAGTTCCACCACAGGTACAGCTTTCCCCATCATCAAGAACATCTACAAGAGGCGATGACTCAGGACCCTCACCATCCGGGCCATGACCTCTTCTAATTACTGCCATTGGGCAGGAGGTACAGGAGCCTGAAGACCCACAGCTCACGGTCCAACAACAGCTTCTTCCCCACTGCCATCAGGTTCTTGACACAACCTGAGAAACCCTAATTCTACCTTGGATGATATTTCCATCAACTTGCACAAATGTTGTTATGTTTTATTTTGTTTATTCTGTTGTGTGTAAGTCATGTATAATTTATGTTAATTTAAGTCTATGTAATTTATGTTTTCCATGTTTGCAATGTACTGTGCTGCTCCTGCAAAAAACTAATCTTCATAGCATCCATACCCTGGGTATGTCTGCCCATGGCAATAAACTTGAAACTTGTTTTGTCTTGGATAACACTGAGTTTCTTCACAGTTGCTGGAGCTCATCCAGGGAAGTTGAGAGTATTGCACACACTCCTGACATCCTTTGTAGACAGTGGAAGAACCTTGGGAAGTCAGGAGCTGAATACATCACTGGAGAATACTTAGCCTCTGACCTGTTTTTGCACTTATGTGGCCAGTGCAGTTAAGTTTCTGGTCAATGGTAAACCCAGAGTTGTTATGCTGGGATATTCAGTGATGGTAATGCTGCTGAATGTTGAGGAAATGTAGTTAGAGTCTATATGGGAGATGATCATAGCATACAATTGTACAGAACAAATGTTACTTGCCATTTATCAGCCTACACCTCAACATTGTCTTGGTCTTGGTATGTGTGCGGTTAATGGCATTGTTGTCTGAAGTGAATGGAAGCAAGCACTATGGAATCACCACAGCAAACATTTCCTTTCTGATTTTAAGCTGGAGGAAGAATCATTTGTCCTCCTCCCTTATACTTTTCCAGTAACACTGCAATTTTTACTCCTAATAAATTTATTCCATTTTCTTTCACACATTGCATTTCAATGGAACAACAAATCACAACCTGAACAAAAAATCCTTTTGTTATCTGGTTCATTAAATCACTATCTTTTGGTTATCTACACTCTGCCATTACCAACAATTTCCCTTAGTTACTCTGCTAAAATTCTACATAGTTCTGAACATCACCCATTGCCTTATTTTGTTGCAAGAAGTTCAGCTTCTCCAGGATCTTCATGTAGCAGAAGTTCTGTATTCCTGGTACTCTTCCAGTAAATTTCTTCTAGTCTCTTTAAGACCTTGACATCCTTTCTAATATGAGAACATAGAACAGTACAGCACAGGAACAAGCCCTTTGGCATATAACCTCTGTGCCGAACACAATGCTGAATTAAACTAATTCCCTTCTGCCTGTATAGGGTTCCATATCCCTCCATTCCCTGCATATTCATGTGTCTGTCTAACAACCTCTTAAATGCTACCAATGTATCTGCTTCCACCACTTCTTCCAGCAGCCCGTTCCAGGCACCCACCACGCTCTGTGTAAAAAAACTTGCCCCGCACATCTCCTTTAAACTTTCCCCCTCTCACCTTAAAGGTATGTCCTCTAGTAGTTGACATTTCTGTCCTGGGAAAAAGATTCTGACTGTCTACCCTATCTATGCCTCTCATAACCTTATAAACTTCTATCTATCAGGTCTCCCCTCAGCCTCCAATTCTCCAAAGAACAACCAGAGTTTGTCCAACCTCTCCTTATAGCCAATACCCTCTAATCCAGACAACATCTGGATAAACTTCTTCTGCACCCTTTCCGAAGCCTCCACATCCTTCCTGTAACAGGGTGACCAGAATTGCACACAATACTCCATGTGTGACCAAACCAAAGTTTTATATAGCTGCAACATGACTTCCTGGCTCTTATACTCAATGCCCTGACCAGTGAAGGCAAGCATGCCATACGACTTCTTTACCACCCTATCTACTTGCGTGGCCACTTTCAGTAAGCTATGGACTTGGACTCCCAAGATCCTTCCGTACATCAATAACAGCGTCCTGCCATTAAATGTATACTTTCCCCTAACATTAACCTTCCAAATGCAACACCTCACACTTGCTCAGATTAAACTCCATCTGCCATTTCGCCGCCCATATCTGTAACTGAGCTATACTCTGCTGTATCCTTTGACATCCCTCTACACTGTCCACAACTCCACCAATCTTTGTGTCGTTTGCAAAGTTACTAACCCAACCATCTACATTTTCATTCAAATCATTTACATATATCACAAACAACAGAGGCCCCAACACTGTTCCCTGCGGAACACCACTGGTCACAGACCTCCAGTCAGAATAAAACCCTTCCACCACTACCTTCTGTCTCCAATGGGCGAGCCAATTCTGAATCCAAACTACCAAGTCATCATGGACTCCACGCATCTTAACCTTCAAGGTCCCATGACCTTGTCAATGACTTACTAAAATTCATGTAGACAACATCCACAGCTCTGCCTTCATCAATCACCTTTGTCATCTCCTCAAAAAACTCAATCAGGTTTGTAAGACACGACTTGCCCTGAACAAATCCATGCTGACTGTTCCCAATTAGGCCATGTTTTTCTAAATACGCGTAAATCTGATCCCTGAGGTGAGCAGAATTTGCCGCAGATGGAGCTAGCCAATGATTTGTCAAGCTTTGGCATAACTTCCTTAATTGTTTTCTACTCTTAAGGTCAGGTATCCCTGATATTTTTTTCATTAGCCTATGTTCTGACACCTCTAAAGGTTTGTATACATATATAGTACAGCAAAGAGACGGGCCCTTTGGCCCTGTGCTGACCGTGATGCCAAAGTGAAATAAATCCATCTGCCTGCACATGATCCACATCCCTCCATTCCCTGCCTCTTAAATCTTGCTATTGTATTTGCTTCCACCACCATTCCTGGCAGTGTGTTCCAGGCATTTACCAATCTGTGTGAGAAACTTGCCCTGCACATCTCCTTCAAACTTTCCCCCTCTCACATTAAAGCTATGACTTCTAGTAAAGCTATGCCCTCTCCAAATGTCCCTGCTGTGACCCCTTTAAAATCATATTATTAACTTTATACCTCTCTTCATTCTTCAGAAGCTTTTAGCTGTCCAAACAAAGAGCTATTATAATGGAAAACTCACTCAGCGTCAGGGACTGTTTACATATAGTATTTCATGTGAATATGCAATTGCCTTTTTTCAATGAAGGCAAGCACGTGAGGAAATCTTGAAGTTTGTATTTTGCCATCTGAAATCTAACCTCACGGTAAATATTTACTCCCATTGAAACCACCTTCCCACCTGATATCCCATTATAAATATAATTCCATTATAAGTATAATCCCACTGTGACTATTGAAATTCTGCTTGACCACCTGGAACATAATTCAAAATTGTACCAAACCACTGACACAGATTCCAAACAGGAGAGATGGAGAGAACAAACTGAAGCTCTGTTTGCTCAGGTCAGGGAAAGAAGGGGACTGTGAAAATTAATATTAGATCAATTACGCTTGTTACTTGCTAGTGGGGTTTTACCTTAAAAGGGGACTGCAGTCAGAGGAGGATAAACTTTTCATTCACCAGCAGATGTTGGCAGGTGGACCATTGTGATAGAGCCTGCAGTTGGCGAATGGTGATCTGATCAATTGCCAGAAGCCGTTCCCAATTGGATCATTGGCATATTGTATTACCACTAGCAATCGCTCACAATCGCACTTGTAATCCCACGATGTTGTGCCAAACCAATGAAATGCCTAACTAAACTAATCCCTTCTGTTTATACAATGTACCTATCCCTCCATTCTCTGCATATTCATGTGCCTGTCTGAGAGCCTCTTAAATGCCTCTGTCGCATCTGCCTCCACTACCATCCCTGGCAGTGCATTTCAGACACCCACCACTCTCTGTGTAAAAAACTTGCCCCACACATCTCCTTTGGACTTACCCCCTCTCACCTTAAATGCATGCCCTCTAGTATTAGACATTTCAACCCTGGGAGAAAGATATCAGCTACCTGCACTATCTATGCCTCTCATAATCTTATAAGCTTCTATCAGGTCTCCCCTTAGCCTCCGCTGCTCCAGAGAAAACAACCCAAGTTTGTCCAACCTGTCCTTATAGCACATGCCCTCAAATCTGTACAGCATCCTGGTAAACATCTTCTGCATCATCTCCAAAGCCTCCACATCCTTCCTATAATGGGGCAACCAGAATTGAATGCAATACTCCAGATGTGGTCTAACCAGAGTTTTATAAAGCTGCAATATACCATCCTGACTCTTGATCTCAATGTCTCAACTAATAAGGTTGAAGTCGAGTTTATTGTCATATGCACAGGCACATGTATCCACAGGTACAATGAAAAACTTTCTTGCAGCAGTGTCATAGGCACATAGCATCATATAAGCAGCATTCACAAGAAAAACATAGATTATACCCAAGCATGTCATACACCTTCTTTACCACCCTATCAACCTGTGCAGTCACTTTCAGGTCACATATTTCACCCAAGACAAGTCATTCACTGTTTTATAGGTGATCTTACCAAAAGAACAAAGTGAGTCTACAGATCATGGCTTCTCTCATCACTTTGGTGCTAAAATGTTAATAGACAGGTTATCAAATGTAATACTCGTAAAACCATTCCTAGGTGACAAAGCAGCATTCCCAAGAGAAAGTTGTCAACTACCTGTTTTTAATTATATTTTCTTAATGTGCTTCAGAATTACTTGTGTGTGCACCAAACATCTTTCAATTAGATGTCAAATAGTGATATTAGACACTATTTTGTAATATGATTTTCCAACTTTTATTTTCCAACATCCATAATCACATTGTAAAGCTTGCTTTCTTTAGAAGCTCTGGAAGAACTTCACTGTTCACAACAATGAAACAAGGCCTCTCCTTTAATCAAAGTTTATCATGAGTGAATGCTTACAATCTGCTTCCTCAGCCTCTGTATGAATTGCTACCATAGAGACACATAGGCCTGGAGGCCAATTCTTATGCAAATATTGTAGCTACAGCTTATATCTCAGATAATCTGTACATTAAATTTTAGTCAAATCTCCACACAAGCCTGGTAGAGAATTGTCTCTTACAATGCTTAACTTTTTAAAGTATATCCATGGAAAACTTAAAATTGCATTGATAGTAAAATTGACAAAAATGCTTTGTGTTTTTAAAGAAACTAGATGAATACAATAAAACCAAATATTCTAACATATTTAAAACGCAATGTCTGCACAAAGTTCTTGATCAATGTAATGGTCTGCATTCCAGTGAACACAATGAGGCACAGCGGTAATTAACTGCTGATATTATCCAGTGATCTTCATTGCTACTAAACAACAAAGTTTATTCACAATTTATAATTGTGTTTTAAATGCTATCTTCCAAGTTAGAGGACAAAGTCCAATGCTTAAAAAGTAACTTCACATTGATAACTAGCATTGCTTATTGTGAGAAAAAAAGATACCAAACCTACTAAATGACAACACAGAATATACACAGAGTAAAATTGGTAAGAAAACACTCCACAGTTGAACTGAGCCAGTAAAACCAGCAAAATGATTCCAGACCTATTCTGAGACAGAGCTGTGACAGGCCTCTAAAAATTACTCAATCAGCTTCCTACTGGAAGGAATGTGTTCATGTTTGTGTTAATTGGTAGAAGGATAATAGCTCTCTCAGCATTAACCAAGTAGACCATTAATGCTCTATACGGGTGACCGTCAACTCTTGACTCCACTGCTTTTTTAGTAGAAGATAAGAAAATTGTAGAGGAGATGATACGGAGTGGAAGCACACATACCTATACATTTAGAGGACAAGAAATGTAAGGGCTTCCAGAATTCATGGAATTGCATTTCAGTGGATGTCACCACCTTCAGAAATGAAAAGGGGAAAACTGAGGAAAGGGGACAGGAAGTAGTTCAATGGTTTGAATTGTGTTTAACATCAATTCTGTTGATAACTAGACTGTCAACAACAAGTACTGATTAAGATGACCTGAGCTGCTTTTTATACAATTTCTGTTCGTGAATCCGAAGCTCTGAATTGTTTTTAATTGTAATTCTATTATCTTAAAGACTTAATTTAATCTAGAAAAAAATTAAATGAAGATGGTGAATTTCATCAGATCTTATAAGATTCCTTTACCTTTGGTTGCTAATACCTCAACTACATCCCCAAGTGGCAGTGGCACTTCTCTGGTAATCTGAAAACAAGATCACAGGAGTTCACTTTGCAGACCAGAAAAGCTGCTTGGACAACAATTATGCTGTCTCTGCAATAGCCACTAATCCTAAGAAAATGAACTAGTCAGAACAAGTTCGGGGAAGGGCAGAATCTCTTTTGAACAGGTGTTGATCTCAAGGCATTCATCCCTTTTTATTATTAATTTATTTTGGTGCAAATCTAATGCCAGCCCTTCCCACTAACAGCTGGCAAAATATACCCCGAACTTGGTACTCATAGCTGGAATGGAGGGTTAGCAGGATTCCACATCCCGAAGAGAAGCAGCAAGCATGAACTAAAATTACCTTCCAAATTCCCTACATTCTGGGGAGCCAAGATAATTGAAAGAACAAGTAATGAACACATAAAATAATTTTAATGCTGAGCTGCCACTGTATGAAAGTTAGTACTAGAGCCTAGCTACCTGACTGGACCTAATAAGAATAGCGTGTGTCAGGTTCAGATCAGATTGAGCATGAAAAAACATTGAGTCATTGGGGGCCAGCTTCTGAAATAGGCTGACTACATTTCAGTAAGTGTTCAATGGTGCGTGGAGTGGATGCACACTGTGTGCCTGAAATGGAATTCCTAGATAATGGCACTTACAGCAACTGGCAGGTTGGGTTGGTATGAAAATAATTTTTGGACTCAGTTTTAATTTGGATGGGCCATGGTTTTGAGTGGGGTTTTAATTTTATTCCTGAGCACAACACTGCCCAGGACTATCTACACCAGCTGGCACTACACTTCATGATTTTAATTCTTGTGGAAGTGACGTGCAATGTTATTGTCATTTCTCTTCTTTCCTTCGCATTGGGTGATCAGGCCAAGGAAGGGGATAAGAGGATGAGAATGAGATGGTTTGAGATGGAATGTATTTTACGGCAACAATGTAAATACCAAGAGGAGAAGATACTTCAAGTTTGTACAACAGGTGGTGAATGAGCATTTGTCAACTTTTAAAGCCCTCATCTTATTTTAATCATTATTTATCAATGAGGAAAACAGTGGACAAAGTGCTGTTAAAAATAAATAATGAATATTGACAACACATTATCAGCCAACGACTAGGATGTGGTGGCAGGGACTGTGGTTTCAATTTAGTCTCCACACTCATGACTACAATTACAGCAGTATCCTGAACACAGCAAGATTACTTCTCCAGAGAAAAAAAATCACTGAATGGAGCACACAAAAGATGCTGGAGGAACTCTGCGGGCCAGGCAGCATCTATAGAGGGAAATGGATGGTTGCTGTTTAGAGTCAAGACCCTTCATCTGGACTCCAGCAGATTCCAACATCTGCAGTCTCTTGTGTCTCCAGTCACTGAATGGAACACAGTCACATATTGCAAATTGATAACTTCTATACCAAAAAAAATTGCTATCCAATTGTTCAATTTCATTTAAATTAAGTGTTAAAAATAAATCCAATAATTCAATTCATGATGACGCCCTCCTGTAAATTGCAAATCCACACTCAACAGAATTGTTAATTTATAAACATTGCCCCATCAGAACTCTGGTCTGCTTTTAAATCTTAATATTACGGCTGCAATTGAAAGTAATACATCATCTTGCCATTAGTATAACTGCCAGTGACACTCACAGTAAAGAAAAGCAGCACCTTTTTGCCTCTGGTCTCCTATCTTAATCCCTCTCTTTTTGTGTATGAAATCCATTTTTGTCAAGAAGGGAGTGTTGCACCACTGTTCAGGGACAGCACTACAGCAGTACTCAGTGAGGTCATCCTGGATTGGCCAACGAGGGCATATGGATAGAATTTAGGAATAAGAAAACAGCAATCACTTTGATGGTGTTGTGCTATAGGCCTCCTAATAGTGGGAATTAGAAGAACAGACACAGAGGCAGATTGCAGAAGGGCATAAAGCAATAGGGTTGTAGTAGTGGGGGATTTTAATTTTCTAAATATTGCCTGGGATTAAGATATCTTTACTAGTTGCATGTACATCGAAACACACAGTGAAATGCATCTTTGCATAGAGTGTTCTGGGGGCAGCCTGTAAGTGTCATCACACTTCCGACGCCAACATAGCATGCCCACAACTTCCTAACCTGTACGTCTTTGGGAGGAAACCAGAGCACCCGGAGGAAACCCATGCAGACACGGGGAGAACGTACAAACTCCTTACAGTCAGCAGCTGGAATTGAACCCGGGTTGCTGGCACTGTAATAGCATTACGCTAACCACTAGGCAAGGGGCTTAGATGGGGAGGAATTTGTAAAATGTATTCAAGAGGGTTTACAAAGCATATGTAGAGACTCCTACCGTACTTGACCTTATCTCAGGGAATGAGGATAGGCAAGTGATTACATGTCAGTGGGGGAACCCTTTGAGAACAGTGACCATAGGTCAGTAAGCTTCAAGGTAGTCATGGAAAAACGACAAAGTTAGTCATCAAAGTAGTGCCCTAAAATGAGGAAAGGTGAATTTCAACAGCCAGGGTCTGGTTGGAGGTCTGTGACTAGTGATGTTTCACAGGAATCTGTACTGGGCCGTAGGTGTTTGTGATATATATAAATGACCTGGATTAAAATGTGGATGGGTGGGTTAGTCAGTTCGCAGATGATGCAAAGATTGGTGGTGTTGTAGATAATGTAGAAGATTGCCAAAGGATACAGTGGAACATAGATCAGTTGCAGATATGGCAGATGGAGCTTAATCCAGCCAAGTGTGAGGAGTTGCACTTTGGGAGATCAAAAATAAATGGACAGTACAAAGTTAATGGCAGGACCCTTAACAGTGTTGACGTACAGAGGGATCTTGCGGTCCAGGTCCACAACTCGCTGAAAGTGGCTGCACAGGTTGCTAGGGCGATAAAGAATATGTATGGCATACTTGTCTTATTAGTCAAGGCACTGAGTTCAAGAGTCGAGAAGTTATGTTGCAGCTTTATAAAACTCTAGTTAGGTTGCATCTAGAACATTGCATTCAATTCTGGTCACCCCATTATAGGAAGGATGTGGAGGCTTTGCAGAAGAGGTTTACCAGGATGCTCTCCTCAGCACATGCAGGAGGGCATGTGCTATGAGTAGAGGTTAGACAAACTTGGGTTGTTTTCTCTGGAGCGGCAGAGGCTGAGAGGAAACCTGATAAACGTTCATAAGATGATGAGAGGCATATAGAGACAGCCGGTATCTTTTTCTCAGGGTCAAGATGTCTAATACCAGAGGGCATGCAGTTAAGGTGAGAGGGGGCAAGTTCAAAGGAGATATGTGAGGCCTAGTTTTTTTTATATACACAGAGCGGTGGGTGCCTGGAATGCACTACCAGGTATTGAAGGCCAATATAATACAGGCATTTAAGAAGCTCTTAGACAAGCACATGAATGTGCAGAGAATGGAGGGATATGGACATGGTGTAGACAGAAGGGATTAGTTTCATTAGGCATTTAATTACTAGTTTAATTAGCTCATCATAATAGCATGGGCCAAAGGGCCTGTTCCTGTGCTGTACTGTTTTATGTTCTATATCCCAAAAGTACTTTAGGACATAATGTGATTCCATGGTAAATGGAATTTTTTAAAAAACTGCACATGATATAAAGTGGAAATAAAAAATATAAAATGCTGGAACCACTCTGCAGGTCAGGCAGCATCTGTGGAAAGGGAAGTAATTAACATTTCAGGCCAAAGACCCTGTGATTCCATTGTTTAGCACCTTCTTGTATTTAGCCTTATATCTCTCATTCTTCCAAACACTAGCCTAGCCTTCTCAACCTCTCCTCATAGGACAAACCCACCATTTCAGAAACCAGACTGGTAAATCTTCACTACGCTACCTCCATAGCAAATATAGTCTTCCTGAGAACTAAAACTGTACACAATACACCAGGTGTGGTTTCTCTAATATCCTATATAATTGTAGTAAAAGATTCTACCTCTTGTACCCAAATGCTCTTGCTATAAAGACCAATAAACCATTTGCCTTCCTTTTTGTCTTTTGCACCTGCCTATTAGCTTTCAGTGATTTGTGTATATGGATACCTGGGCCCCTTTGAACATCAACATTTCAGTCTCTCACCACTTAAATAATACACAGCATTTCTGATCTCCAACCAAAGCAGATAACCAATCGTTACTATAATAAGTACTGTGGCGGCACGGTAGCATAGCGGTTAGCGCAATGCTATTACAGCGCCAGCGATCAGGGTTCGATTCCCGTCGCTGTCTGTAAGGAGTTTGTACGTTCTCCCGTGTCTGCGTGGGTTTCCTCTGGGTTCTCCAATTTCCTCCCACATTGCAAAGACGTACAGGTAGGTTAATTTGGGTTTAAAATGGACGGCGCGGACTCATTGGGCCGGAAGGGCCTGTTACCACGCTGTAAATAAAATTTTTAAAAAAATTACAGGAATTACTTTTCAGGTCAAATCTCTTCCCACAGATATGGTCTGACCTGTTTTGTTTTATATTTCCAGCACCTTCAATATTTTTTTATTTTAGAATCAAAGGGTCATAGAGCTATACAGCATGGAAACAGGCCCTTCAGCCCAACTCATTTGTGAGGACCTAGTTGCCTCACTGAGCTTGTCCCATTTCCCTGCATTTGGTCCATATCCCTCTAAACCTTTTCTATCCAAGTATCTGCCCAAATGCCTTTTAAGCTTTGTAATTGTACCCACCTCTACCACTTCCTCTGGCAGCTTGTTCCATACTCATCACCCTCTGTGTGAGAAAGTTGCCTCTCAGGTCCCTTTTAAATCTTTCCTCCTCACAAATCTATTTTCACCTCATGTTACCACATTATCTTCCACCTGTCACTTAGCTTATCTATATTTCTATATCCACTTGAGGCCTCTTTGCGTCCTCAATACTTCCCATAATTTCACTTTGTTTCATGTTGTCTCCTCAGCCAAATTGTTGATATTGGAATTAAAAAAACCCTTTCATTCCACAGAGACACAAGAGATTACAGATACTGGAATCTGTGGAGGCAAAGGGACTGTCCTAATGCACTGTCTTGACCTGAAACATCGATCATCCCCTTGCCTCCACAGATGCTGCCTGACCTGCTGAGTACTTCCAGCAGATTATTTTTCGCTCCTTTCAGTACAACTGTAAGTGCTCACATTATATTTTTCCATTATTTAAACAGAGTGTTTGGCATATTTTAACCCACAATGATGGACTCGCATTTAATCATTAGCAGCACCAAGCCCCTGCCTCAGGCACTTTCCCATGTCAACCTGACAACTCACATCTACCTGGACAGGTGTTGCTTGGCTGACGTCTAAACATTCCCAACTTACTCAGCCCAACCTTAGAGTGATAATTTCACAACATGCAGAATATATCCTTCTAGAAGGGAAACAAAGCATTAAGGGCATCTCTACACAAACCCATGGTGTTTCTCAGCATTAGGTCCCTGAGAAAGTCCCCTTCTGCCACCAACAACCACCCTGGAAGTAGTGCGCATGCACCTGGCTGACGGCGGTTGGGAGGGTGTGGAAGGAGAGGTTTCTGGGTACCCAGCGCGAAACGTGGCGGAGCGGCTGCCGCTAGTTGATTGGCTGCCGCACGGCGGCGGTTGCGCGCAGGCGTGCGGCAGCTCGTCCGTAACCGTCAGTAATGGGTGATGTGGGGCTGAGCTGCGGAATCAGACGGTGAGTGAGTGATTCCGGATCCGTGGGGACCGGGGCTGTGGACCCGGAGTGATTCCGGATCCGTGGGGACCGGGGCTGTGGACCCGGAGTGATTCCGGATCCGTGGGGACCGGGGCTGTGGACCCGGAGTGATTCCGGATCCGTGGGGACCGGGGCTGTGGACCCGGAGTGATTCCGGATCCGTGGGGACCGGGGCTGTGGACCCGGAGTGATTCCGGATCCGTGGGGACCGGGGCTGTGGACTCCAACTGCTCCACCCACTGTTGTTTGGCGACTGGGTCGATGCTGCCGTCTTCCCGTCGCGGGAAGGCGTTCCTATTTAAATTAAACCAGTTGCACAGGCGTCTGCAACGTGGATGAAGATGCGTGTGGTACTGGTTCCCGAGGGCAGGTGTGGGGGTAGTGGTCTGCAAGGACTGGTCCAATGCCTCGCATGCAGCACTACGTAAAGTAAATTCGAAATCTAGCTCTCCAACATCTAAACTACTTGCAGTGGCTGATCCCACACCTATGTCTGCAGCTGGTCCAGTTGGGAGATGGCACCAGTGTGGAGATTCAAGATTCTTCTGTCTTGTGTTGTGAGAAAAAGTAGGCAAATTGTGGCTATCCCAAAATGGATAGGTCAAGTGGAATTGCTTCATCACAATACATAGAATTTGTAGCTCAATCATTGTTTCTTACTTGTGAGGAAATGCCTAGAACTACTAAGGATGCTCCACAACTTAAGAAATGTGCAAATTCATGTTCCATTATTGTATGTTAAGCAAGATAGTGTTGAGGCAAGCTTTAAGTAAAATAATGGCTGTGATTGTACAATTTAATGATATTCATATGTTGAATTTTGTTCAATGCTGCAGAATACTTTTGATGCAGCTTTATTGAGTTGCATGTCATAGTAACTGCTGTTAGAGTAATAGCATCAGTATGTATTTAAACCACTAGTTTGATTTACAGTTGTTCTGAATTAATTTCACCAAAAACTCTTGAGAGGTTACATATTGGAGAAAATAATCACTGTTGAAATTAGGGTTTTCACAAAATCACTATCCTTGGAAGGAATGCAATGAAGTTCCTCAGTGTGATTTTCTGGGATGAGGGTTATCCTATGAGGAGAGATTAAGTAGACTGGACCTGCATTCACTAGATTTTAGAATAACGAAGATGATTTTGATAGGGGAGATGTGGGAATGACATTTCCCCTGATTGGGGTGTTTGGAACACATGATCACATCTCATTCACAACAGAGATGAGATTTTTTTCAATCTACATTGGTAGTGAATTTTTGGAATTCTCTATGCATGAGAGCTGTGGAGACTCAATTGCCAGGTATACCGCAGAAAAGGATCATTGCAGTTTTGGATATTAAGGGAATGAAGGGATGTGGGATTAATGCAGGAAAATGGTGCAGAACTGAAAGATCAATCATCATCTTGTTGAATGACAGCCCAAGCTTAGATTTTAATGGCTGTTTGTATTTTTGTTTTGCAGTGATAACCATTTGTGGAAATAATCAGATCATTTTCACTGATCCAGATATGTCCGCTGCAGAAAGTATGTATTTGGTTCACTTACAGAGTCTGAAAGATGAAAAGAAATCCATGGCTTTTGCTTGAAAAATCTCATCACTCTCTACATTTTACCCACCATGTGGAAAAATAAAATGTAAAGGTTTTACAATTTATAGGAAAGGACTTTGATTTTCATTTGTGAGGACATTTCAGATATAAACCTTGAAATTATCTTGTTGTTTCAAACAGCTCTTAACACTAAAATTACTAAGATTTTTGATACAAGGAAACAATCATCCTGTAAAGTGCCTTATTACCAGACAGCTTCCTGGTAAATTTGTATAAATCTTATGTTGTACACTCTTTATTGCATCAACATCATCCCAAAGTTATGCAGTCCAAAATTGTGCCCAATGCTCCAACTGTAATTTTCAGCTCTTGTATTCTTTACTCAAAGCCATTAAATAAACATCATTATTAAGATGAATTTTTGCCACTATAGTTGGAAAACAAAGCTTTGCAGATCTTGTGTAATATGAAAGAAGGAATAGTTCTTCATCTAGTAAAACCATGAAAGGTAAAACTAGATGTTAATTTCACCAGGCTACTCAAATTGATGTCTTGCTTCACATTATTAGGAAAGATGTTTACACTGTAGAGATGGTATAGCATAAGTGTACTGGGTGGGGCTTAATATCTGGAGGTAAGAATAGAAAGTAAGACTTGGAACACTTGTTTTATTTTAACATAGAACATAGAAAAACTACAGCACAATTCAGGCCCTTCGGCCCACAAAGCTGTGCCGAACATGTCCCTACCCTAGAAATTACTAGGCTTACCCAAAGCCCTCTATTTCTCTCAGCTCCATGTACCTATCTAACAGTTTCTTAAAAGACCCTATTGTATCTGCCTCCACCACCGTTGCCGGCAGCCCATTCCATGCACTCACCACTCTGGGTAAAAAAACTTACCCCTGACATCTCCTCTATACCTACTCCCCGGCACCTTAAACCTATGTCCTCTTGTGGCCACCATTTCAGCCCGGGGGAAAAGCCTCTGACTATCTACCTGATCAATACCTCTTATCATCTTATATACCTCTGTCAGGTCCGTCCCATCCTCCGTCGCTCCAAGGAGAAAAGGCTGAGTTCCCTCAACCTACTTTCATAAGGCATGCTCCGCATTCCAGGCAGCATCCTAGTAAATCTCCTCTGCACCCTTTCTATGGCTTCCACATCCTTTTTGTAGTGAGGTGACCAGAATTGAGCACAGTACTCCAAGTGGGGTCTGACCAGGGACAATACCTCTTGGCTCCTAAATTCAATTCCCCAATTGATGAAGGGTTGATTCAATTGAGTCAGTTCCCTGACATATGCCTTCTTAACTACAGAGTCGACCTGCGTAGCCGCTTTGAGCGTCCCATGGACTCGGACCCCAAGATCCCTCTGATCCTCTACACTGCCAAGAGTCCTACCATTAAGACTTTATTCTGCCATCATATTTGACCTACCAAAATGAACTACTTCACACTTATCTGGGTTGAACTGCAACTGCTACTTCTCAGCCCAACTTTGCATCCTATCTATGTCCCCCTGTAACCTCTGACAGCCCTCCACACTATCCACAACACCCCCAACCTTTGTGTCATCTGCAAACTTACTGACCCACCCCTCCACTTCCTCATCCAGGTCGTCTATAAAAATCACAAAGAGCAAGGGTCCCAGTACAGATCCTGAGGTACACCACTGGTCACCGACCTCCACGCAGAATATGACCCTTCAACAACCACTCTTTGCCTTCTGTGGGCCAGCCAGTTCTGAATCCACACTGCAATGCCCCCTTGGCTCCCATGCCTCCTTACTTTCTCAATAAGCCTTGCATGGGGTACCTTATCAAACGCTTTGCTGAAATCCATATACACTACATCTACTGCTCTCCCTTCATCGATGTGTTCAGTCGCATCCTCAAAAAATTCAATCAGGCTCGTATTTTGCCACAAAAGAGGAAATCAAGTAGTGATTTGATGGAGATATTTAAAATGGAGGGAATGAGACAGTGTAGATAGAAGCAGGTTACCACAAAATCTTGGAAGTTGTGGCCCATAGTGTTGATGCTGTTTATAAAAGGAATATTTAAGCCTTCCAGTACTAGGTCTGTAGCTTGGTGGTAATGTGTCTTCAAGTAGAGATCCAAATACTTATATATGTATATGGGTCTCTGCCTCTACCACCCTTTAAGACAGTAACTGTTAGACTTCTGGATAAGAACATTTTTCCTTATTTCTGCAATTATTCTATCCATTCCTTAAGTCTTTGCTTCCTGGATTTTGACCCCTCTGCCAAGGGAAATGGGTGCTGCCTATTTATCTAGGCCCTTTCATAATTCTATACAGTCTATACTAAGTCTCTCACCCACTTCCCTTTTAAGGAACATAGCCTAGCTTAACCAACATTTCTTCAGCTAAAATTTTCCAGTCCTGGCAACATCCTTGTGAGGCTCTTCTGCATCCTTCTGCACCTTTTCTGTAATATAACCAGAACTGTGTAGTTACTGGAGATCTGACTAACTAGTACTATGCAAATTTCTAGCATAACCTTCCTACTCTTATTTTTTGCCTTGTGTAAAAAAGAAAAGCATCCCATGTACCCAACCACTTACTGACCTGTCCTGCTACCTTTACAAATCTGTGGATATACATCCCATCCTTTCAGTATCCTCAATATTTCCTTAATGGATGGATCTAAAATGATCTGCAAGATTTAAGTTGGGCTTTAGAACAGAGAGCAAGGGAAACCTGTTGTGCAGAGTTATTGACTGAAGCAGGCAATGAATAATTAAAGAAGAGAAAATATGATTTAAAACATGTACTTAAGGCAAAAAATAAAGATGTTTGGAAATAAAACAGGTACTTGGGATTCAGACAATTTCAGACATGTTGGGTGAACAGTGTGGACTGAACGTAGAACAGTACAGTACAGGAACAGGTCCTTTGGCCCACGATGAATGTGCCGAATATGATGCCAAATTAAACTAATCCCTTCTGCCTGCATATGATCTATATCCCTCCATTCCCTGTATATACATGTGCCTATCTAAAAGCCTCATAAACGCCACTATTGTATCTGCTTCCTCCACCATTCAGGCACCTATCCAGGCACCTACCACTCTGCAAAAAAAAACCCAAAAAAACTTGCCCCTCAAATCTCCTTTAAAATTTCCCTCTCTCCGCTTAAAACTGTGTCCTCTGGTATTTAATATATTCACCCTGGGAAAAAGATTTTGACTGCCTATCCTATCTATGCCTCTCATAATCTTATAAACTTCTTCCAGGTCTCCCCTCAGTCTCTGATGCTCCAGAGAATACAATCCAAGTTTGTCCAACCTCTCCTTATAGTTAATACCCTCTAATCCAGGCAACAACCTGGTAAACCTCTTCTGCACCCTCTCCAAAGCCTCCAGATCCTTCCTGTAATGGGGTAACCAGAACTGCACACAATACTCCAAGTGTGGCCTAATCAAAGTTTTATGCAACACGACTCTTATACTGGATGCTATACACTACCTTTATCTATCTACTTATGTTGCCATTTTCAGGGAGCTGTGAACTTGAACCCTAAGGTCCTTCTGTACCTCAATGCTGTTAAGAGTACTGTATACTTTCCCCTTGCATTTGACCTCCCAAAGTGCCAAACCTCACACTTGCCCAGTTAAATGCCATCTGTCACTTTTCTGCCCATATTGTAATGGATCTACATCCTGCTGTATCCTTTGACAACCTTCTTCACTGTCCGCAACTCCCCCAATTTTATGTCAACTAGCTGAGCTTAGTGGTCTTGTGTGTAATTGTATACCATTGAGATCTATAAGAGTATGAAGTGATGGGACAAATTTGAGAGTGTGAGCTGTAAGTGCCATAGTTGAATCTTAAGTGTTGAGGCTTTGGTTCAGGGGCTTTGGTGAGAGGAGGCTGAGCAGCAGAGAAGGATGTGGAGGATAGATCAGTGTGGAGCGTGCTAATATGCTCGGGCATTTTGAGATAAAGGAGCTAGTTTTGGGTCTCTTAAAGAATATTAAGGTGGATATCCCCAGGGCCTGATGGGATATACCCCAGGTTATTGAGAGAGGAAGGAGATGAGATTGCTGGGGTTTTGACCAAGATTTTCGTGTCCTCTCTAACTACAGGCGAGGTCCCAGAGGACTGGCGAGTAGCTAATGTTGTTCCGTTATTCAAGAATGGAAATAGGGATAATCCTAGTCTCAAGTCAGTGGTAGGGAAGCTACTGGGGAGGATTCTTAGGAATATGATGATGACCATTTGGAAAACCATGGCCTGAATAGGGACAGTCGATAGAGCTTTGTGCAGGGCAAGTCGTGTCTTTCTAACTTGATTGAGTTTTTGGAGGAGTTGACAAAGGTGATTGATGAAGATAGAGCTGTGGATGTTGTCTTCAAGGTCCCTCATGGTAGGTACATCCAGAAGATTAAGATGCATGAGATCCATGATGACTTGGCTGTCTGGATTCAGAATTGGCTTGCCCATAGAAGACAGAGGGTAGTGGTTGATGGGACTTATTCTGGCTGGAGGTCTGTGATTAGTGGGACCACAGGTCCATGAGGTATGTTTGTGATATGTATAACTGACCTAGATGAAAATGTGGATGGGTGGGTGAGTAAGTTTGCAGATGATACAAAGATTAATGGTGTTGTGGATAGTGTAGAAGATTGCCAAAGGATGCAGCAGGATCTAGATCAGTTGCTTTTCACGCTCTTATAGACCTCGATGGGGTACAATTACATACAAGACCACTAAGCTCAGCCAGTCGACACAAAATTGGGAGATTTGCAGACAGTGAAGAAGGTTGTCAAAGGATACATTAGGATATAGATCAGTTGTAGATATGGGTGGAGAAATGGCAGATGGAGTTTAATCCAGCCAGATGTGAGGTGTTGCAGTTTGGGAGATCAAATGTAAAGGGACAGTACTCGGTTAATGGCAGTACCCTTAAGAGTATTAGTGTACAGAATGATCTTGGGGTCCAAGTTCATGGCTACTTAAAAGTGGCTGCACAGGTTGATAGGGTGGTAAAGAAGACATATAGCATGATTGCCTTTATTAGCCGAGGCAATGAGTTCCAGAGTCAGGAAGTTGTGCTGTAGCTTCTCAAACTCTGATTAGGCTGCATCTGGAGTATTACATTCAATTCTGGTTGCCCCACTATAGGAAGGATGTGGAGGCTTTGGAGAGGGTGAAGAAGAGGTTTACCAAGATGCTTCCTGGATGAGAGGGCACGTGCTATAAGAGAGGTTGAACAAACTTGGGTTGTTTTCTTTGGAGAGGCTGACGGGTGACCTGATAGGGGTTTATAAGATTATGAGAGGCATAGATAGAGTAGACAGCCATTATCTTTTTACCAGGGTTGAAATGTCTAATACTAGTGGGGATGCATTTAAGGTGAGAAGGGGTAAGTTCAAAAGGGATGTGCGGGGCAAGCTTTGTTTTTACACAGAGAGTGGTAGGTGCCTGGTATGCACTGCCAGGGGTGGTAGTGGAGGTAGTTATGATAGAAGCATTTAAGAGGCTCTTAGATAGGCACCTGAACGTGCAGAGGATGGAGAGATATGGACATTGTGCAACAGAAGGGATTATTTTAGTTGGGCATTTAATCACTAGTTTAATTAAGTCTTCCTGTGCTGTACTATTCTATATTTTAGTCATACAGTTCTTGCAAAGAATAAGAGTTGTTACCTGAGGCCTTGAAGTTAAACACCATATGTGGTTTTGTTACAGACTCTTGATCTTTTCCCTTTCCTATTTCTACAAATTTTTATCCAGTGCTTTAACTTTTCTGATGCAGGTATGGCTAATTTTGAAGAAATAGAGAAGATGGCTGGACAGCATCCTAAACCTGTAGGTCTGGTTCTCGAATATGGTACTGCAGGATTCAGAGCAAAGGCAGAACAACTTGATCATGTGATGTATCGCATGGGCTTGCTAGCAGTACTAAGGTCAAAGAAAACTGCACGTACCATTGGTGTAATGGTCACAGCCTCCCATAATCCAGAGGTAATATTCAACAGTCAGTGTGTGGGTTTAAAGGGAATCCTGCTTATCATCATTTTAATTTTATTATCTGACTGTGTAGTTGCTGAAACCTAGCTGTAATTCTGTGAAGTGGTTCCATTATAACCACAACACTGTAATTCTACCATGATGTTATGTCCACAAAAAGCAGGACCAATTCAGCTGGGCCAGTTACCGCCCATGAACCTACCATCTTCCTTTCTTTTCTTTTTCAATCTTTTTATTAGTTTCCAAATTAATACAGATTAATATATTACATCGATGATTGTACATGTAATACAAAGAGGTCAAGAGAACAATCATGGCATAGATAATCATAAAGAATAATAAAATATAAAAAAAGTCTTTAGATCTAACGATCTCTTAGTAGATGAATATAATATAAAATAAAGGAAAGAAAAAGATTTATTGTGTATATAAAAGAAAAGGAAAAAAATCCCCAAATCAATAAAAAATTGTAAGTAATATAACAAACCAAACTAAAAAGAAAATTTCAAAAAAAAGACAAAAAAAAGAAAAAAAAAACTGGACTGAAATTTCTCAATAGAAACAGAGTAATATGTCGTCAACTCCGTTCCTCTAAATTGAAAAGTTAGAACCTACTATCTCCATCTTTAGCAAAGCAATAGTGAAAGGGGATATCATCAGTGCTAGTGAGTAATATTCACTCACCTGCTCATTTTAGGTACTATCACAGCTACTTTGCTCAAGGTTTCATTACTGTCTTGGTTCAAACATAGACAAAAGACCTGAATTCAAGAATTGATTTGAGAGGTACAGTATTTGACATTATGGCAGCATTTGAATAAATGTAGTCTTAAGGGGCCCCTTGTAAAGTGAAGTGTGCAGTGTATTTAAATATGTAATTAAGCCATTGGAAAGCAAAAGAAGACAAATGCTGGAAACTTAAAATACAAACAGAATATGCTGAAGTTGCTCAGCAGGTCAAGTAGTATCTGTGCAGAGAGATACAGTTAACAATTCAAGAGTGATGACGAAAGATCATTGACCTGACATATTAACTCTGTTTCTTAGAACATTAGTAGCAGAAGCAGGAGTAGGCTATTCAGCCCTTTGCTCCTGTTCTTCCATCCAATAAGATTATGACTGATCTTTTACTTCAGTGCCACATTCCTACACAAACCCCATATCCTTTGACTCCCTTAATATTCAAAAATCTGTCATTCTCTGTCTTGAATACATGCAGCAACTGAGTCTCTACAGTCCTCCTGGGTAAAGAATTCCAAAGTTTACAATCCTTGGTGAAAAAACTTCTTATCTCGGTCTTGAATGGCTGACCTCTTTTCTTGATTCTGAACTGGATCAATCACATTAATGGTTTATATGAGTATGGGAGCAGGTCAGAGATCGACTATTCTGTGGGGAGTAGCTACTTTCCATCAACTTTGAGGTAAAAATTACTGGAGGATAGATTACTCTGAATTTCTGAGATGAATGAAGTTGATACCACTTAGTAAGACTAAACAGCTAGCTTGTATTGAAGCCCACTTTAAAAATTCCTTTCACTACCAACATTTAAAAAGCAGGACAAGAAAGACTGAAAGGGAGGTAAGCAAGGGACAGGCTAAAAAACATGGTGGGTCTGATGGGCTGAAATGTGTTTTTTTCAGTGCTAGGAGTATTATGGGTAAGGAGGATGAACTTGGAGCCTGGATCAGTACATGGAATTATGATGTTGTTGCCATTACAGAGACCTGGTTGTGTGATGGACAGGACTTGCAGCTCACCATTCCCGGGTGTGATTGTTTTAGAAGTGACAGAGAGGGGGGTAAAGGAGGTGGAAGGGTTGTACTGCTGATAAGGGGAAATGTCACACAGTACTTGGAGAGGATATCCACAACGGCAATTTGGGTAGAGCTCAGAAATGGGTGCAATTACACTGATGGAATTATATTATAGGCCCCCCAGTAGCCACTGAGAGATGGAGGAACAGATAGGTAGACAGATTATGGAAAGATGCAGAAACAACAGGATTGTCATTGTGGGGGACTTTAACTTCCCCAGTATTGACTGGAACTTCCTTAATACAAGAAGCTTAGATGGGGCACGATTTCTTCAGTGCATGCAAAAGGGATTGTTGAAACAGCATGTGCAGAGTCCAACTAAAAGAGAGAACATACTGGACCTAGTTTTGGGAAATGAGCCAGGCCAGGTGACAGACCTGATAGTGGGTGAACATTTTGGGAATAGTGACCACAACTCATTACGCTTTAAGATAGTTATGAGTAAGGACAAAATTGGATCTTGCGGGAAGGTACTAAATTGGGGGAGAGCAAATTACGATAGGATAAGACAGGAGCTAAGGGGTGTTGACTGGGAGCAGCTGCCGTCGGACAAGTCCGTGTTTGACATGTGGGAATTGTTTAAAGACCAGCTGATCAGAGTTCAGGATTGACAAAGTTCCAGTAAGGAGTAAGGACAGGGATGGTAAGGTAAGGGAACCTTGGATGACCCAAGAGGTCCTAAATTTAGTCAGGAAGTAAAAGGAAGCATATGTAGGGTTTAGGAAGCTAAAATCAGACTGGGCCCTTGTAGAATATAAAGGTAGCAGGAAAGTGCTCAAGCAGGCATTTAGAAAGGCCAAGAGGGGCCATGAAATGTCCTTGGTGAGCAGGATCAAGGATAATCCCAAAGCATTTTATACTTGTATTAAGAAAAAGAGGATAACCAAGAAGAGGGTAGATCCACTCAAGGATAAAGGAGGGAATTTGTGCTTGGAGTCAGAGCATTTGGCTGAGCTACTACATGAGTACTTTGCATCGGTGTTTACCAAGGAGAAGGAATTAGAGGATAGTGAAAACAGAGGGGCATGCTAATGTGTTGGGACATTTTGAGATTAAGGAGGAGGTAGTGCTGGGTCTTCTGAAAAGTATTAAGGAGGATAAGTCCCCAGCGCCTGATGGCATATATCGCAGAATATTGAAAGACACAAGTGAGGAGATTGTTGGGGCTTTGACAAGGATTTTTGAGTCCTCACTAGCAACAGAGGACTGGAGAGTTGCAAATGTTGTGCCTTTGTTCAAGAAGGGAAATGGGGATAATCCAGGCAATTAGAGGCCAGTGAGCCTCATGTCAGTGGTAGGGAAGCTACTGGAGAGGATATTGAGGGATAGGATTTAAGTTTCAAGTTTGAAGTTTATTGTTGTCATGGGCATACATACATAGGGTATAAATGACATGAAAATTAGCTTCTTACAGCAGCAGCACAGTACATTACAAACATGACAAATATAAGTTAACATAAACTTAAATCAACATAAATTATACAAAACTTACACATGCACAAAAATAAACAACAAAAATAAATGACACTAGTGCAAGATTGAGAGAGAGAAAAAGTATAATCCGAGTTATGCACATTTGGAAAGGCATGACCTGCTTAGGCACAGTCAGTATGGCTTTGTGCGGGACAGGTCATGCCTTACAAACTGGATTTTTTGAGGAGGTGACAAAAGTGCTCGATGAAGGTAAGGCAGTGGACATTTTCTACATGGATTTTAGTAAGGCATTTGGTAAGGTCTGTCATGGTAGGTTGCTTCAGAAGATAAAGGTACATGGGATCCATGGTGAATTGCAAGTTTGGATTTGGAACTGGCTTGCCCATGGAAGACAGAGAGCAGGGTTGGAAGGCTGTTATTCTGGCTGGAGGCCCGTCACCAGTGGTGCTCCGCAAGGATCGGTGCTGGGACCTCTGTTGTTTGTGATATAAAGTATATCAATGACTTAGATGAAAATGTAGATGATTGGATTAGCAAGTTTGTGAATGACACCAAGATTGGTGGAGTTGTGGATATCAACTCCAAGGACTATCAAAGAATACAGCGGGATATAGATCAGTTACAGATATGGGCAGAGAAGTGGCAGATGGAGTTTAAGAGTTTAATCCAGGCAAGTGTGAGGTGTTACACTTTGGTAGGTCAAATAAAAGGAGGAAGTATACAGTTAACTTAGGCCCCTTAATGGCATTGAGGTACAGAAAGATTTTGGGGTTCAGGTCCATAGTTCACTGAAAGTGGCTACACAAGTGGATAAGGTTGTAAAGAAGGCATATGGAATGCTTGCCTTCATTGGTAGTGGTGTTGAGTATAAGAGTAAGGAAGTCATGATGCAGCTATATTAAACTTCAGTCAGACCGCACTTGAGTATTGTGTGCGGTTCTGTTCGCTCCATTACATGAAGGATATGGAGACTGGAAAAGGTGCAGAAGAGATTTATGAGGATGGTGCCTGGATTAGAGGGTATGAGCTATAAGGAAAGGATGGACAATCTTGGGTTGTTCTCCCTAGAGCATCGGAGGCTGAGGGGAGACCTGACAGAGGTTTTTTTAAATTATGAGAGGCATAGATAGGATAGACAGTCTAAATCATTTCCCCAGGGTAGAAATGTTAAACACCAGAGGATATGCTTTTAAGGTTAGAGGGGGGAAGTTTAAATGTGATGTGAGAGGCAAGTTTTTTACACAGAGAGTGGTAAGGTGCCTGGAATGGGTTACCAGGGGTAGTAGTGGAAGCAGGCAGTTTGGTGGAGTTTGAAGCTTTTAGATAGACACAAGAACATGAAGGGATATGTATGATTCACAGGAGGAGGACGTTTAGTATAAATTGGCATCAAGATCGACACAACATTGTGGGCCAAATGGCCTGTGCAGTGCTGTACTGTTCTATGTTCTAACACAACAGGAAAGGTAACGTATAGGTTTAAAGAAAGAAGTCTAATGCAGGAGTGTAGACCAAAGATATGGAGACTCAAGTTTAAATCTCATAGTAAATAAAAGATTAAAGCTGGTATTGCATCACACCAGGTCAGTTGAGATCAGCTAAATCATTAGTTGGGATTTAAAACTGAAAGTTTTCTAAATCTTCAAAATTCCAATTAATGGGATCCAGTTAACCCCTACTGTTTATGCAGTATGAAACTGAATTACTACTGTAATATTTGCAAAGTGATCTACTGTAAGAATAAGCTCTACTTTGTTGCTTATACAAATAATTTGGCCTGCAGCCCAGACTCATCCTCCCTGCCTGTATCTCTGGAACGACTGCATGAGTCCAATTGTACTCAGTCTCCTGATCCCCGAGTAGAGTGGTGGGGTCTGAATGGCTGGCAAGCACCAGCCAGCATACCACAGAGGTCCTAACCCAGGAACTCCAGATGGCCTTTGACAGCTCATTGGCTTTCAAAAGCTTTAATGCAGTTTTGAAATCTTTGATGGTTGGGGACATCTAGGAACTATTTAAATAGATTTAAATAACTATGTAAACTAAAATTATTGAAAATTTTAAAAAATACATGTAATAAAAACATTCAACTACTAACAAATAAATAAAATGATTAATATAAAGTAACTCAAGTAATTATCCGGCATTATTTTTATCCATAAAGTCAGTGAGTCCATTCTAATGAATGGGGTTGCCATTTGGATGCCAGTCCTTCCTAGTGCAAAGTTGTGAGACTGCATGTTAAGTTTATCCAGCCCTTCTCTTTGGCACCTCCAGTAGTGCAGGAGATGGTCAGATGAACATGCACAGAGGGCACTGGTGAGACCAGATGTGGAATACTGTGTACAGTACTGATCTCCTTATTTAAGGAAGTATGTTAATGTTTTAGAAACAGTTGAGAAAAGGTTTACTATGGGATGTAAATTTAGACTGGCCGGGTTGTATCTGCGGTGGGGGACCTTGATTGAGACATAAAATCCCGAGGAATCTTCACAGGTTGAATATGATGAGGATGTTTCCTCATGTAAGAATCTAAAACTATGAGGGTCAATGTTTTAAAAATAAGGGAGTCAGCCATTTAAGACAAATTAGGTGATTTTTTTTTTCTAGGAGGTTCATGAGTCTTTGGAACTCTCTTCCTAAAAGAGCTGTGGAAGTAGAGTTTTTAAATATTTTTAAGGCATAGATACATGATTGATAGGCAAGAGCGGTGAAAGGTTACGACAGGGAAATGGGAGTGTGAAATTGACGTTACATTCAGATTAGCCAGCATTTTTTTAGGTGAGAGAGCAGGCTTGATGGGCTGAGTGGCCATCCCTGTGCTGACCAAAGTGCAACCTCTCTACATCAAGCCTTGGTGATTCATTGCTGTGGGAGTGACAGCAGAGCGCAGGGTTTGATGCCAGATTCCTGGCACATCAGCATTCAGGCTGAGCAGATGTCTTTCAAAGCGTAAGAGAGTGTGTACGTTTGAGTGTTCAGACTGGAGGACCAAGAGCGCTGTAATAAATCAGCAATCTACAGAGTGGTTCCAATGTTAGTGTGAGATGTACTGAAAACTAAGTGGTTGGTAAACACAACAGCTTAATAAATGTTTTGGAAAAACATATCACCTATAAGAACATACAAATCAGCAGGAGTCAGAGATTTGGCCACTTGTGCCTACTCCACCATTCAATAAAATCACAGTCACTCTTTTGCGTCAGCTACTTTCCTGTACTAATCCATATCCTTTGATTCTCTTAACATCCAAAAATGTATTGACCTTTATCTTGAATGTACTCGATGACTGAGTCTCAACAGTCCTCGGGAAGTGAATCCCAATGTTTCACTACGCTCTGGATGAAGAAATTTCTTCTCATCAGTCATGGTTGGCTAACCCCTTATTTTGAAATTGTGATCCTTCGTTATAGATGCCTCATCTGGGGGAAACATCATCCCTGTGTCTCCATTCCCCCATCTCAGGAATCTGGCAAATCTTTGTTGAACTCCCTCTATCAGAACTATTTCTGCTCTTGGATCAGGAGAGCAAACCTGTGCATGTGTGGTCTCACTGGCATCCTATATAGTTTCAGTACGATCTCTTTACTTTTGCACTCAAATTCCCTTGTAATAAAGATCAACATACTGTTTGGGTTCTTAATTGCTTGCTGCACCTGCATTGGTTTGTGTACAAGGATATTGAGGTCCTTTTGAATATCAACACCTTATACTTTCTCACCATTTAAAATACCCTGAGTTCCTCTTTTTTTTCCATCAGTGTATAATGAAGAACTTTCTACCTTATATTCCATCTGCCATGTCCTTACACATTTACTTACCCTGTTATGACATCCTCACAACTCACACTGCCACTTAGCGTTGTATCCTTAGAGGTATACAGCATGAAACGGGCTCTTCAGCCCAACTGGTCCATGCCGACCAAAATTCCCATCTAAGCTAGTCCCATTTGCCCATGTTTGGCCCATATCCTTCTAAACCTTTCCTGTCCACGTACCTGTCCAAGTACCTTGGTGACATTGGCAGCAACGTGTTAAGTCTTTGCACATTTTCAGCATATTGACCTCATTAATTAATTAACAAGAAATTGGGAAGAAACAACAGTATTAGTCAACATCTCCAGATCATGCTAAGCTTTAGTTTCTTGCCTTGTACAGAACCATTTTAAATTATTCCTTTCCATTACAGGAAGACAATGGAGTGAAATTGGTTGATCCACTAGGAGAGATGCTTGCATCAACCTGGGAAGCGTATGCCACTCAGTTAGCAAATGCAGAAGAACAGGATCTAAAATCTGCTTTAACCAATATTGCTGAAAAGGAATCTGTAAATATGCAGGAAGAGGCTCGGATTATTCTTGGCAGAGACACACGGTATGTGTTACGGTTCTATGATCAGAGATATAGTTGGAATCGTAGAACATCTAATTTATTTCTCAGTTTGAGGGAGTGTGAAAGACTCAAAGTGAGGAGTTTTATCATTCCATTGTTCCAACTTTGTGTTAATGTTTGTGGCAGTCATTTTCATCTGAATAGCGTAGCAAGAAGGGAACTTTAAACTAACTCGTGAATTTTGTTTTACTTCTGTGATAGTATCTCATCATCATCTTGGAAATTCCCTAAATATCTAGATAATTAATTCATAGTTGATGAGCAAAAGGGTGTTTGAATTTCAAGGCATCAGACTTGGTACAAAACTCATGGTCAACTGGGAAGCTGTGTCTCCTGCCCTCCTATAATTCTTCTAACACCTGGACCACCTATAGCAGGCAATTATCCTGCTAGGCATCTCAAGAACACATATATATGGGATGTTGTCTTGCTGTGGTATATGTGTTTTTCTTTGGGAGCAGCACAGATGAAAACTGTTTTGAATTGTGGAGGCAATGGGCAATCCAGGCTTTGGAGCCATACAGTAGTGTAGGCAGTTTAGCAACTTTGTTCTACATTCTACGTATATAGACAAAAAATTTCAAATTCTGGAAATCTGAAGCAAAAACAGAAAGTGCTAGAGCATTCAGCAGGTCAGGCAGCATTCTCGTGGAAAGCAAGACACAGTCAGTGTTTCAGGTTGATGAATAAGTCATTGGCCTGAAACATTGACTCTGTTTATCTTATGAATGCTGTCTGACGTGGAGACATCTACCTTGGTCTTCAGAAGTATGGTCATTACTTGTGTTTGGTCAAATTTCCAGAATTGTCAGTGGCTTTGGAAAGGCATAGATGTAAGCATCAACGAAATATTGTGATGCAGGAAAGCAAAATTTGTCAACTGCTGGTTATCAATATTGACAGTTGATGGAACACCTACTGATGTGGGTCTCTTTTTGAAACATTATTTCATACTGATCTTGAGCACCATCCATAAACAATCCCTCTTGACTCAATCAAATTTTGTTTCAAATCAAACATTCACAAAAATGATGTTGAGGTTGTAGTTCTTTTTGTGATACTTGGCCTGAAGCCGCCCAGCTGCAAAAGTCATATTCATTGTTCTTCCAGCAGCCCAAGTGCTCTCCATTATTAAATATATGATGTTTTAGTCATGCGTATTAGTTGGAGTTTATAAGAATGCTTTTAAAAATGGAAATATTGCATCTACTGCATATCCATTATTTGATTTAACTATTTAAAAAAAAATCAATATGGTTGGTCACACTTAACCTATTCTTTTGAAATCCATACTAATTACTGCATTTTATCTTTTTGGTCTTCAGTTACACCTTGAATTTTGCAAACAACTTCAGCTTCTCCCAGCCAGTCCAGATATAGAACATAGATCAGTACACGCAGGAACAGGCTGTTTGGACCCCTGTGTCTGTGCCAACTATGATGCCAATCTAAAACTAATCTCATTTGTCTCCATATCCATCTATTCCCTGACTATACATGTGTCTATCTAAATGTCTCTTAAATATTGCTATCATATCTGCTTCCACCACCTCCCCTGGCAGCATGTTCCAGCCACCCATCACTCTGAGTTAAAATAAAATGCCCCTTACAAATCTCATTTAAACTTTCCCCTCACTTTAAACCAATGTCCTCTATTATTTAACACTTCCATTCTGGTGAGGGAGTGGGGGGTGGTGGGAAGACTCTGACTATCTACCTTACTTGTGTCTCTCATAACTTTATAAACTTCTATCAGGTGTCTCCTCAGCCTCTGACACTTCAGAGAAAACCATCCAAGTTTGTCCAACCTCGTCTTATAGGCAGTATGCTGGTGAACCAACTATTGCACCCTCTCCAAAGCCTCCACATCTTTCCTGTAATGGGGTGACCAGAATTGCATACAGTACTCCAAATGTGGCCGAACTAAAGCTTTATACAGCTGCAACATGGCTTCCCGACTTAAAGATTCAGTGCCCTGACCTATGAACGCAACCGTTCCGTACGGTGCTGTTACCACCTGATCCACTTGTGTTGCCACTTTCAGGGAGCTGCGGACTTGTACCCAAGGGTCCTGCCACTTACTGCATACTTTCCTGTTTCCTCCCAAAATACGTCACTTCACACCTATCCATGTTAAACTCCATCTGCCATTTCTCTACCCTAATTTCCAACTGATCTTTATCTTACTGTATCCTTTGACAACCTTCCTTGCTATCCAGAACTCCACCAATTTTCGTGTCATCTGCAAGCTTCCTAATCAGATCACCTACATTATTATCCAAATCATTAATGTAATAACCGAGGTCACAGCTGGTCACAGACCTCCAGTCAGAAAAACACTCCACCACCACCTTCTGACTTCTGCGACCAAGCTAATTTTGGATCCAATTTACCAACTCACCGTGGATCCCTTGTGACTTAATCTTCTGGACCAGCTTACCGTAAAGGACCTTGTCAACTGTTTTACTAAAGTCCATGTAGACAACATCCACTGGCTTATCCTCGTCAATTATCTTTGTTGTTTCCTCAAAAAAAACTCAAATTTGTGAGATGGGACCTCCCCCTGCACAAAGCTATGCTGACTATCCCTAATAAGTCCATGCTTTTCCAGATTTGAGGAAGTCCTATCGCCGAGAATCTTCTCCAGTTATTTCCCTACCACTCATATAAGGCTCACCGGCCTATAACTTCCTGGTTTGTCCCTGTTGTCCTCCTCAAACAAAGAAGCAGCATTGGCTATTCTCCAGTCAGCCAACACCTCGCCCATGGCTAAAGAGGATACAATGATATTTGTCAAAGCCCCAGCAATTTCCTCCGTTGCTTCCCGTGATATCTTGGGATAGATCCCATCATGCCCTGGGGATTTATCCACCTTGCAAAGTACTCACCAAGCATCTCATCCACTTCCCCTGGTTCCACACATAATTTTCCTTCTTTATCGTTGAGTGGACCTAGCTACCTTCTTGCTCATGGTATACCTATAAAATGCCTTGGGATTCTCCTTAGTTTTACTTATCAAGGATATTTCATGGCTCCTTTTAACCCTCCTAATTTCTTGTTCAAGTTCTTTCCTGCTTCCTTTATATTCCTCAAGAGCTTTGTCTGATTTCAGCTTCCTAAACTTGCATATGCTTCCTTTTTCTCTTTGACTGAGTCATACAGCATGGAAACAGGCCCTTCGGCCCAACTGGTCCATGCTGACCAAGATGCCCATCGAATCTAGTTCTATTTGCCTTCATTTTGCCATTATCTCCCTAAACCTTTCCTATCCATGTACCAATCCAAGTACATTTTAAATGCTGCTTACTTGTTGAATACTTGCTTCAACCAATTCCTCTGGCAGCTCATTCAATATACGGACTACCCTCTGGATGAAAAAGTTGCCCCTCAGGTTCCTATTAAATTGCTCCCCTCTCACCTTAAACCAATGCCCTCTAGTTCTTGATTCCCCAACCCTGGAAAAAAGACTGTGTTCATTCACCCCATCTGTGCCCTTCATGATTTTTTTATACCTCTATAAGACCACCCCTCATGCTCCCACACTCCAATGAATAAAAGTCAATCTCTCTATATAGCTCTTTCCCTTGAGTCCTAGCAACATCCTCGTAAATCTTTCCTGCACTTTTCAAGCTTAATGGCATCTTTCTGATAGCAGGGTGAGCAAAACAGGACACAGAATTCTAAATGTGGCCTCACCAATGTTTTGTACATCTGCAACATAACATCCCAACTTCTATATTCAGTGCCCTGTTTGATGAAGGCCAGTGTGCCAAAAGACATCCTTTGAAACCTTTTCACAGTCTTAAAGTATGTTCAATGGGAAAAAATAAGGTGAGACAATAATAAAGTATTGAAATTGATGGAAACGTGAAATAAAACAAAATCTTTGAAACACCCAGAAGGCCAGGCATTATCCTTGGAAAGAATTAACATTTCAGTTAGATGCTTTGATGAAAGGTTAATCAGAATACATCTAGAAAACTTAAACTTGCTAAGATCAGTACAAGAGAATATAAATAACACAATGGGTAAGTTAGTAGGATCAAAGACATCAGGGGAATCTGAGATGCAGCTGGCTCTTAATGCAAGTTGAAGTACACAGGAATATGAGGTTTGCTGAATAACTTTCTCTTAACTTTTTTAGATATTCATATTTACAAATAAAAAATGTTTTAAAAGGTCACGTTAAAGCAATCGTTAAACAAAATCAGTTGTTGTTATTTAATCCAGTTCTAGCTATCGCTTTCTGGTGCCCCTTTATAGCAATAGTGCCACAAGTAGCAATTTATTGGAACAAACGTAATGACCAAGTTGCAGGTAAATGGATTGGAGTTGATTCCCCAAAAAGTACAAAAGCCCTCATGTTGCTTTTCTGCAATGATGAGGTACAGGAAGGGAAGTTAGTTGACATTGATCTAGAATGGGTTATTCCTTTCTGAAAAACTTTCTGGATAAATTGGAATCCATTGTGATTCCCTCTTGACCAGTTTACCCATACTTATCTTGTAGACTAACTTTACGGTTGGCTTCTTAGATCAGAGATTTCTTGATTCTTCTGGAGAAAATCCTGATGGTGGCATAGTTTTGTAATACTCCAGTTAATGAAAATCAATAAAAAAACAGCAGATGCTGGAAATCTGAAATAAAATCAGGAAAAAAAAACAAACAGCAGGTCAGATAGGTAGATAAATCCCCCAGGCCTGACAAGATATTTCCTCGGACCTTGAGAGAGACTAGTGTAGAAATTGCAGGGGCCCTGGCAGATATATTTAAAATGTCCTTAGTCACGGGTGCGGTGCCAGAGGACTAGAGGGTAGCTCATGTTGTTCCGTTGTTTAAAAAAGGATCTAAAAGTAAACCAAGTAATTACAGGCCGGTGAGCCTGACATCAGTAGTAGGTAAATTATTGAAAGGTGTTCTGAGAGATCGGATATACAAGTATTTGAACAGCCAAGGGCTGATTAAGGATAGTCTGCATGGCTTTGTGCATGGTAGATGGTGTTTAACGAATCTTGAAGAGTTTTTTGAGGAGGTTACCAAGAAAGTAGATGAAGGAAAGGCTGTGGATGTTGTCTACATGGACTTTACTAAGGCCTTTGACAAGGTCCCACATGGGAGGTTAGTTCAGAAGGTTCAGTCACTAGGTATCCATGGAAAGGTTGTAAACTGGATTCGAAATTTGTTGTGTGGGAGAAGACAGAGAGTGGTATTGGATGATTGTTTCTCAGACTGGAGGCTTGTGACTAGTGGTGTGCCTCAGGGATCTGTGCTGGGGCCATTGTTGTTTGTTGTCTATATCAATGATCTAGATGATAATGTAGTAAATTGGATCAGCAAGTTTGCTGATGACACTAAGATTGGAGGCATAGTAGACAGCAAGGAAGGCTTTCAAAGCTTGCAGAGGGATCTGACCCAACTGGAAGAATGGGCCAGAAAATGGCAGATGGAATTTAATGCAGACAAGTATGAGGTGTTGCATTTTGGAAGGACAAATCAAGGTAGGACATACACAGTAAATGGTAGGGCACTGAGGAGTGCGGAGGAACAAAGGGATCTGGGAGTTCAGATGCATAATTCCCTGAAAGTGGCTTCACAGGTAGACAGGGTTGTAAAGAAGGCTTTTGGCATCCTGGCATTCATAAATCAAAGTATTGAGTATGGGAGTTGGGATGTTATGGTGAGGTTGCATAAGACATTGGTGAGGCCAAATTTGGAGTATTGTGTGCAGTTCTGGTCACCTAACTATAGGAAGGATATTTGTAAGATTGAAAGAGTGCAGAGGAGATTTACTAGAATGTTGCTGGGTCTTCAGGAGTTGAGTTACAGGGAAAGATTGAACAGGTTAGGACTTTATTCCTTGGAGCATAAAAGAATGAGGGGAGATTTTATAGGGGTTTACAAAATTATGAGGGGCATAGACAGAGTTAATGTGAGTAGGCTCTTTCCACCTAGATTAGGAGAGATAAGTACGAGAGGACATAGCTTTAGGGTGAAAGGGGGAAGGTTTAGGGGGAACAATAGGGGCAACTTCTTCACTCATAGTGGTGGGAGTATGGAACGGGCTGCCATCTGATGTAGTAAATGCGGGCTCACTCTTGAGTTTTAAGAATAAATTGGATAGATACATGGATGGGAGAGGTCTGGAGGGTTATCGACTGGGTGCAGGTAAATGGGACTAGCGGAATAACGTTTTGGCACAGACTAGAAGGGTCGAATGGCCTGTTTTCTGTGCTGTAGTGTTCTATGGTTCTATTCTATGGTCAGGTGGTACTTATAGAAAGAGAAACAGTTAACATTTCTGGTCTGGGACCCTTCATCAGAACTGGGGGGAGAAAAAGCAAGTTAGCTTTAGGTGCAGAGAAAGTGAGGTGGGTTAGTTTGTATTTGTAATGCTTTTGCTCTCTTTCTGATTGAAACAGGCTATTCCAATATGCCCGTAATTTCACCACCTGCCGAAAACTATTCCCCCAACAAATTGGAAGAGTGAAAAATAGGGCTTTTTACTTTTGGACATTGTATTCTTCTTCAGTAATTATCTGCAAGTCTATATTAAAAATCACAGTGCCTTATTGAGTTTGAATATTTGCTTTCTCTGTATATTGGAAAGAAAGACTATTTCTTGCCAATATTGAGAGATCAAAGGACAGGAAACAAAACTTTATAACTTTCATTTGAACTGAGGATTATTTGTCTTTTGGCTTTGAGTTTACCTGACTGATGAATTTTGTACTGAGTTAGAGATGCAGATTAATTCACCCGATTGTGACCAATTAATTTTCAATTCATGACTCAACTTAATTATGAGGTGATTTATAAGAAGCTGTAAATGAACAGCATGCTTTCCTGCTGTATGATATGAATACTATTTATCAGTTTATTTAACAAAAATGAGCTGCATTTCTGTTTGTATGTGTGCGTGTGTAAGACTGTTTGTTAGTGCTCTGGTCCTGTAATTTTGTGCTCTGAATGTTTTTCATCTTCAGGCCCAGTAGCCTAAAGCTTTCCCAGGCTGTTGTTGATGGTGTGTGTGTCTTAGGAGGAGCTTATCAAGGTATGTGCTGAAGTTAGGATAACTGTTAATTCTTCCAAAAGTGATCATATAATGTTCATTTAGTTCTGTTTGAATGTTAAAATTATATTTTAACCTTTGAGCTTTGATTAAAGGTACAACCATAGAACGTAGAACAATTACAGCACAATTCAGGCCCTTCGGCCCACAAAGCTGTGCCGAACATGTCCCTACCCTAGAAATTATTAGGCTTACCCATAGCCACTTCAGGATGGCACCCAAAACATTGACAAATGAAGAAATTGGTTGCCATTAAGTGCAAAATGTCCAGTGAGAAAAGACAATCTTTTAAAATCCTTGTTAAAATACATCCTATTTTAAGCTCCTCTCCAACAATTTGGATCACATTGTGTGTCAGTAATTTCACATGACAGAGACCCTGGATATTCTAGTGCCAAATTTGTCAGAACTGACAAAGATAAAATGTCGGAATGATGTTATTGAGCTGTAAGTTTTAAGTTATGTGATTCTCTTTGTTGTAGACTATGGCCTTGTCAGCACCCCACAGCTGCACTATATAGTTTGCTGTTGGAATACCATGGAGCAGTATGGAACTGCAACAGTTGAAGGATATTACCAGAAACTTGCTCGTGCATTTATTGCCTTGATGAAGCAGGTGATTTATTTTTCTATAAGGATTGATTACTTACAGAAAAGCATGGAAGTTAAAAATACCTATTGAAATTTTCAAATAAAATCTAAACTCTCCTAAGTGGTGTCTAGATTTGACAGCAATGTGATTGATATAGAAGACAAACAGAACTATTCTTTGAGCAACATTTAAGCCAGTGCTATAAAGATATATTCATTCCAAATTGATCACAGCTAGATCTGTTCCTAATCACTGAACAAAGAACAGTACAGCACAGGAACAGGCCTCTTGGCCCACAATGTCTGTGCTGACCATAAAATTAATTGCATCTGTGCCAAATGAAACTAATTGCATCTGCCTGCACATGATCCTTATCTCTCCATTCCCTGCATGTTCTTAAATGCCTCTTAAACTCCACTATCGTATCTGTTTCCACCACCATCCCTGGCAGGACATTTCAAGCACTTGCCCCGCACAACTTCCTTAAACATTCCCCCTCTTACCTTAAAGCTATGTCCTCCAGTATTTGACATTTCTACCTTGGGAAAGAGACTCTGATTATCTACTCTTTTTATGCCTCCCATAATTTTATAAACTTCTATCAGGTCTACCTCCAACACTCCAGAGAAAATAATTCAAGTCTGTCCAACCTCTCCTTATATCTTTAATCCAGGCAGCATCCTGGTGAACCTCCTCTGCATCCTCTCCAAAGATCCACATCCTTCCTGTAATAGGGCACCCAGAACTGCACACAATACTCCAAATGCAGCCTAACCAAGGTCTTATACAGCTGCAACATGACTTCTTGACTCTTGTACTCAGTGCCCCGACCAATGACGGCAAGCATGGCATACATCTTTACCAGGCTATCTACTTGTGTTGCCACTTCCTTTGAACTTGTCTCTTTTCTGATCATAAACAATGGGTTATCAATTAAAGGAGAAACTTTCCACTAGCTGGAACCATTTCAAATACAAATGAAGGTGATTGTATTAGATACAGATCAATGAACTCAGATCCAGCTCATCACTGGAAGAGTTCTTGAGTTGATTCATCAAGGACCTTCTCTCTAATGAAGGTGGTGATTACACACTATTCAGTTTCTTTTGCAAGATGTTATTATGAAGTAGTCATTGGCAAGTTTTTCAGGCATGAGGTGTTAATTGGCAAGTAATATTCATCCCAGATAAATGCCAAGCCATAACCATAACAAGAAGGATTCTTTAACCACAACCATGAAAATCCTGGAGGGTCCCTGTGGACAGTGACTGGGTACCCGTGTTAAGTGACTCATCTCCTAATTGTCCAAAGCTTTTCCACCATCTAGAAGATACAATTCAGGAGTGCGATGGAATTCTCTCCAGTTGGCTAAATGTCTGTAGTTCCAACAGCACTCAAAATTCAACACCATACAGGACAAATCAACGCGTATTCTCCTCGCAGCTTCCCATCTCTACTTTCACATCATCTGTAAATTTGGATGGATTATACTTGTTTCCTTCCTCTAAATCATTAACGTACATTGTAAACAGCTGCAGTCCCAGTATTGATCCCTGAAGTATCCCACTGCCACCCTGAAAATTATCTCCTTATCCCTACTCACTGCTTCCTGCCAGTTAGCGAATCCTCTATCCATGCTAATATATTTATAAGCTCTTAACTTGCAAAGTAACCTTTTGTTTGACACCTTGTTGAAAAACACTTAAAAATGATGTCTACTGGTTCCCTTCTGTCCACTCTGCCTGATGTTTCTTCAAGGAGCTCTGATAAATTTGTCAAGTTTGACTTGCCCTTCCTGAAGCCATGCAGACTCTGTGTGTTAAGGTGATGACTTTGCAAATATTCGGCTTAATAATTGATTGTACAATTTTCTAGTAGTAAACCTCTCTTCCTTGTTATCATTGTCAATTTTTATACTTCTCACTTGTTTTCCCTCATAGTTTATTTAGGTAATCTTTTAGTGGTTAGTTACAAATGGGAACAGGCCAGTGATGTCTCACCCAGATAGATGATAGTGAAGTGGCATTGAAGGAAAATAGTGTGGCCCTCTGTGTCAAGGGCTGCAGGAAGGTCAAAGGACAAGGGTGATATATGTACTCTGTCAAAAATCACATCGGATGATTATTAGTGGCTTTGATAATAACCATTTAGTCACAGAGTTGTGCAGCACAGAAGCAGGCCCTTCGGTCCACCATGTCCATGCTGCCCACTGTACCCATCAAGAATAATCTCATTTACCCTCATTAAGGTTGTAGTTTTCTGTGCCTTGGCAATTCATATACTTGTCTAGATGCTTCTTAAATGTAATGAGAGAATCTGCCTACACTACTCTTCAAGCAGCACATTCCAGACTGCAGCCACCCTCTGAGTGGAAAAAATTCCCCCTCCGATCCCCTCTAAACCTCCTAACTCTCACCTTAAACCTGTGCCCTCTTGTCTTAGATAGCTCCACTATGCGAAAAAGATTTTTACTATCTACACTGTTTATTTCCTTCAGAATTTTGTACACTTCTATCAGGTACCCCTTTAGCATCCTCTGCTTGAGGGAAAACTATCTCTCCTTGTAACTCTAGTGCTCCTTCCCAGGTAACATCCTGATGAATTTCCTCTGTATCCTCTCCAGTGCAACCATATCCTTTTTATAGTGTGGCGACCAGAATTGCACACAATACTGCAGCTGTGGCCTCACCAATGTTTTGTGGCAGTGGTATTATGGCAAATTTCCCTGGAGACATCCAAACAAGAAGTTTCCAGAAAGGTGGAGACTAATATGTGAGACCACGGCATATTTGTGGACTTTGGAGACTTGTATCCAAGTTTGTCGTTGATACAAACGTAGGTGGGAAAGTCTGTTGTGAGGAGAACACAAAAGTTCAGCAAAGGTGAAGTAGGAAAATGTACAGATGTTTACTTTGGTGGAAAGAGTAGGAAAACAATATTATTTACATGGTTTGATACTAATTCTGATGATCTGAGAGATCCAACTGTTCTTGTCCATGAAATGCAAAGTTAGCATGTAAGTACAGCAAGTAACTCGGAAGGCAAATGGGACGTTTGCCCGTATTGTGGGAGTGTTGGAGTATAAAAATAGGAAAGCCTTGCTACATCTGTACAGACATTAGTGAGACCACACCTGGAGTACACTGTACAGTTTTGAGGGAAAACTATCTCTCCTTATTGATCTTATAATAAGATCTTCTTATCAGATCTTATTGAAATACAAGCTTCTGTGGAAATATTTCCCCTGTGGGACTTTTAGAGCTGAGGGACATACCTTGGCAGAAAAGATTGTTCAGTTAAAACTGAGGTGGGAATCTCAAGCTCAGAAAACTTCGGATCTGTATCAAGTATATTCAAAGCTGAGGGAATTTTTGGACAACAGGGGGATTGAGGGTTATGGTGATCAGGAAGAAAAGTGGAGCCAAGGCCAATGATCAGATCTCATTGAAAGGTGGAACAGACTCAAGGGGCCACATCGCCTACTCCTGTTTTTTGTATTCTTTGGAGCTTTGTTTATATAACCTCACAGATTTTAAACCCTTGTGATATTCTCATGAAGCTCTCCCATATATCCTTGTGCCAGACAGTGAAATTGATACTTGCACTTCCTCAGTGAAATGAAATCCAAAATTACTGGCACAACAGTATATTTACAATGATCCATTAATCAGACCTAGCAGAAGAATTTGGAAATTACCAAGGTCAGACTGGTGAGCTACCTGAAGGTTACAAACTATCCAGGGCAGCTACCTTATGGAAGTGATGAGATATGGATGTTGAATACTGGGCCTAGCTTCGATCATTCATATATCAACTGCTTTTTCAACATGATATGGTTTCTGATAATTCAAGCTGCCTAACCATTGGTCCAAATTTCAGACATTTAAAAAATACTCAGGTGGGAAGGTATGATGATTTACTAAGATATTCCAATGTGAGATCAGTCTCAAACACATTATTTTGATGTCTCTCAATGTTTCATTTATCTGCAGGTACCTTGCCATCCAGAAGAAATGAGACAGCTAAATGTAGATGGGGCAAATGGTATTGGTGCACTGAAACTAAAGGAATTAGAGACTTATCTTGAGAAGAAGCTGAAGTTAAAGTTGTGTAATGATGGTACAACTGGCAAACTCAACTACCTCTGTGGAGCCGATTATGTAAAAGTTCAACAGAAGCCCCCTCAAGGCAAGTATTAATGTTTTTTCCCCCACTTTATACAAGTTTACAGTATTGCACTGTACAATCCATCATGTTTTTAACCACTGAAAATCAAAAATGCAGAGGTTGCATATCTGAAATGAAATCAAAGTGTTGGCAATACCCTGCAGACCAGGCAGCATCTGTAGGGAGGGAGTAGGTAACATTTCGGATCTTAGTGGTGGGTGCATGGAATGCACTCTAGGCAGAGGTAGTGGGGGCAGATACATTAGGGACATTTAAGACCCTCTTAGATAGGCACATGAATGATAGAAAAGTGGAGGGCTATGTGGGAGGGAAGGGTTAGATAGATGTTAGAGCAGGATAAAATGTTGGCACAATATTGTGGGCTGAAGGGCCTGTACTGCGCTGTAACGTTCTGTGTTCAAGAAATGTGTTTTAAGTTGCGAAAAAAGGAAGGAGTGGAGAGAACAAAGGCATCTGTGATAGGATAGAGACCAATCCTTGTGATGCCTTCTAGTTAAGAGGAATGAGGACAGGTAGAGAAAGGAAAAAAATTGGTAGGTAATGCTGGAACTACGAGGTACAGAACACAGCAGTTTTTGGAAATCTGAAACAATAGAGTGCATGAAATGGCCAGTAGATCAAGGAGCATCTGTAGAGAGTGATAAACTGAGTTAATATTACAGGAAGATGATCTTGCATCAGAACTGGTCCGTCCTGGTACAAGTAGGAAAGGCTGGTTATTCAAAATGGTTGAATTCAGTATTGAGCCCCAAGGGCTGCAATGTGCTTAGACAGAAGATGAGGTGCTGCTTCCTAAAGCTTTTGTTGGGACAGTGTAGGGAACAGAATGGGAGTGGGATGGAAAATTAAAGCGACAAGGTGGAAGCTCAGGATAAAGTGGTCACACAATCTGCATATTGATTCTACAGTGTAGAGAAGACCACTCAGTGAACACCAAATGCAATGTGCTAGATTGGAAGAAGTATTAGCAAAATGCTGCTTTAGTGGAAGGACCATCTGGGTCCCTGGATGGTGAGAAGGCAGGATTTGAAAAGGCAGATGTTGAATCTCCTGCAGTTGCATGGGAAAGTAGTTGGTGAAGAGCTAACCAGCGAGTCAGGATGCTGAAAAGGGAGAGGAGGCGAAGGTTATAAGATGGAATCTCTTTGAAGATGATAGATGATCCATTGAATCTGCAGGCTGGTGGGATGGGAGGGGCTGAGAACAGAAGTGTGGAAAATAGAAATGTATTTGAGGGGCCTGTCAACTCTGCTAGAGGGGAATCCACATTCATGAACGAGGAAGGTATCTCAGAGGCACACGAGGCCTCGTCACCAAAACAGATGCAATGGATATGGATAAATGGGGAGAATAGAATGGAGGCTTTGCAAGGGGAAGGCATGATGTAGTTGTGGGAGTCTTTGTAAAGGATATTGGTTGCTACCCTGTGCCCTGCAATGGAGGTAGAAAGACCAAGGAAGGGAAGGGAAGAGTAAGATGTGGAACATGTGAAAGTGAGAAAAGGGCAGAAATTGGCAGCAAAAGCAATGAAACCTTTGAGCTCTGTACCAGCTCAGGAAGTAGCACCAATAAAATTGTTAAAGTACTGGGGAAAGAGTGGACAGAGGGGCTGTCAGTAGGACTGAAACAAGGACTGTTCCTTGTATCCCCTCAGATATGGGCATAGTTTAGGGACGGGGGAGCTCCCATAGAAACACCTGTCACTTGGAAAAAGAGTGGAGTTGAAGGAGAAGTTCTTCAATGTGAGGCTGAGTTCAGCCAGGGAAATGAGTGCGACGGTGGAGAGGATGAATTGTGTCTCTGTTCAAGGAAGAAGTAGAAGGCCCTCTGATCATCCTGGTGTGAGACAGAGGTGTAGAGGAATTGGATGGCCATGGTGAAGGTGAGCTATCTGGGGCCAGAAAACTGGAAACTGTCAAAGTGACGGAGGGCATCAGAAGTGTCACATATGTAAGGGGGAAGTGAAAGGATGGGGAGGATGAATAGAGTTGTGTCAGGAAGAAATGGGTTCTGTGGGCAAGAACAGGCCAAAACGACGGTACTTATGGGGCTTGGGGAGAACGTAAAACAGTACAGCACAGAACAGACCCTTCAGCCTACAATGTCTGCACTGAACACAGTGTCAAATTAAATTAATTCTCTTCTGCCTGTACGTGATCCATATCCCTCCATTCCCTGCATATTCATGTGTCTAACAGCCTCTTTTGGTTTGGAGCAGAACCTCCCTACTTCTGTAGTCAATGTTCTGACAAAGGAAGGCCGGTATCCTATATGCTTTGCTACCTGCATTGCCACCTTCAGGAATCTAAGGCCGCCTTCTCAGAATTCCCTTTGTTCTTCAATACATGGTGCATGTCCTCACCTCGTTCCCAAAATGCATCATCTCATACTTGTGTGGATTAAACTCCATCTGCCATTTTTCAGCCCATTTCACCAACACGTCGATATTCTCTGCAGCCTGAGACTTACTTCCACACTATCAACAACTCCACCAATCTTTGTGTCATCCATGAACTTACTGATCTTGCCTCCCATATCCACATTTAAGTTATTCACGTATATTACAAACAACAAGTGTCCCAGCACTAATCCTTGTGGGACACCACTGGTCACAGGCATGTAAATGCAAAAAAAACTCTCTGCCATCACCTTTGTTGGATTAGGGTCTGAATTGCTACTTAGATTGTTAGTTTACTTGTAGTTTAACTTTCTTTATGCTTGCTTATATGTTTGTATAATCATATGTTGGTTTGTAAATTTTTAGTAGATTTTTAAGTTTCTTTGTAAGCCTGAAATGTCATGACAGCATAAATCAACACAATCCTTGTTGTTACTATCAGAGAAGACTTCCTCATCTAACCAACTTAAGCTAGTTTGCAGTATAAAGGGACAACATGAGGTCTCCAGTCCTTTGTTCCTGGCTGCTGCTTACTGTTACTTGCCTGCTTTTACTTCGTGTTACTTGCTGTTTCAAGCTGACACTGCTTGACCTGTACTTTGATGAACATCTAATGAAACGGCTGTAACCATAAGATTTGCACCTCATTCTTGACTTCCGAAGAACCTTCTGGACAATACCTCCAATATCGGAAAGCTATCAGGGATGCCAAGAGGCAATACCGACTCAAAATAGAGTCCCTGACCAGCCGTCAGTTATGGCAGGGCTTACATGCCATAACAGGCTACAAGACGAAGTCAGGCTGCATAGTTAACAACAGCGCATCCCTTCCTGATGAACAACGCATTTTATGCGTGTTTTGAACAGAAGGGAAGTGGATTGTCACCATCCACCCTGACAGCTTCCAATGCTTTTACTTCACAGTGATCACAGTGGAGGACGTAAGATCAGTCTTCCGGAGAGCGAACATGAGGAAAGCACCTTGCCCAGGTGGTGTCCCTGGCCGTGTGCTCAGATCTTGTTCTGATCAGCTGGCAGAAGTATTTGCGGACATATTTAATCTCTCCCTGCTTCAATCTGAGGTTCCCAACTGTTTTAAGAAGACCACTATCATCCCGGTACCGAAGAAAAGCAAAGTAACGTGCCTCAATGACTACCGACCAGTGACTCTGACATCCACCATCATGAAGTGCTTTGAGAGGCTGGTCATGGCGCACATCAACCTCAGCCTCCCAGACAACCTGGACCCACTGTAATTCGCCTATCGCCGAAACAGGTCTACAGTGGATGCCATCTCCCTGGCCCTACACTTAGCTCTGGAGCATCTGGACAGTAAAGACACCTATGTTAGACTATTGTTTATTGACTACAGCTCTGCCTTCAATACAATAATCCCAAGCAAGCTTGTCACCAAACTCCAAGACCTAGGACTCAACACCTCCCTCTGTAATTGGATCCTTGACTTTCTAACAAATAGACCGCAATCAGTGAGGATAGGCAGCAATACCTCTGGCACAATTATTCTCAACACTGATGCCCTACAAGGCTGCGTCCTCAGCCCTCTACTCTACTCCCTATACACTCAAGACTGTGTGGCCAAATTCTGCTCTAACTCCATCTACAAGTTTGCAGATGATACCACCATTGTAGGCCGTATCTCAAACAGTGATGAGCTGGAGTACAGGAAGGAGATAGTGAGCTTAGTGGAATAGTGTAATGACAACAACCTTTCCCTCAATGTCAACAAAACAAAAGAGCTGGTCATTGACTTCAGGAAAGGGGGTGGTGTACATGCACCTGTCTACATCAATGGTGCTGAGGTCGAGAGTGTCGAGAGCTTCAAGTTCCTGGGAGTGAACATCACCAACAGCCTGTCCTGGTCAAATCACGTAGATGCCACGGCCAAGAAAGCTCACCGGCGCCTCTAGTTCCTCAGGAGGCTAAAGAAATTTGGTTTGTCCCCTATGACTCTCACCAGCTTTTATTGATGCACCATAGAAAGCATCCTATCACGGCTTGGTACGGCAACTGCTCTGCCCAGAACTGCAAGAAACTTCAGAGAGTTGTGGACACAGCCCAGTGCATCATGGACACCAGCCTCCCCTCCTTGGACTCTGTCTTTACCTCTCATTGTCTTTGTGTAGCAGCCAGCATAATCAAAGACCTCACCCACCCAGGACATTCTCTCTTCTCTCTTCTCTCATCTTCCATCAGGTAGAAGATACAGGAGCCTGAGGTACCACCAGACTTAAGGACAGCTTCTACCCCACTGTGATAAGACTATACGATGAGATGGACTATGACCTCACGATTGACCTTGTTGTACCTTGCACCTTATTGCACTGCACTTTCTCTGTAGCTGTGACACTTTACTCTGTACTGTTATTGTTTTTAACCGGTACTACCTCAATGCACTCTGTACTAGCTCAATGTAACTGCACTGTATAATGAATTGACCTGTATGATCGGTGTGCAAGACAAGTTTTTCACTGTACCTTGGTACAAGTGACAATAATAAACCAATACCAATACCAGATCCAACACAGTCTTTTTTTCTGTTGCCAAGCCAATTTGGATCCAGTTTGCCAACTTGCCATGGATCCACGGGCACCAGCCTTTTGAACCATGTGGGACCTTGTCCGCGGCCTTAGTAAGTTCATGTAAATCACATCTACTGTCCTTCTCTCATCGATACACTTTGTTACCTTTTCAATCAAATTAGTCAGACAAGATCAGCCCCTGACAAAGCCATGCTGGCTATCTCTGACTAGTCACTGCCTTTCAAAGTGATCATTAATCCTGGCCCTCAGAATTTTTTGCAGCATCCTCCCTACCACTGATGTTAGGGTTATGGTCCTATATCTACCAGGCTTTTCGCTGCTGCCTTTCTTGAAAAAGGAGATCTTGTGTGCTGTGCTCCAGTCATCTGTTACGGCACTTGTAAAAATGTTATATGTTAGCCACTATTGTGTAAAATTCTCTATTATTCTTTTGAAATGGTGAATTCTTCACACATTTGCAGTGGAAGCAGTAATATTACTGCCAATCACTATTCATAAACATAGTCCAAGTTCACAATACCTGGAATTAAAAACTATCTGTTTTCAGTGTTTCTGTCATAAGTGATCTTTAGATGATATCATTGAAAAAAGGAGATTTTCTGTTTAGTGCCTGCTCTATCACTGTGGAAAGTGTTAACAGCTGCATTTTTAATTGCTGCAGGCTTAGATATGAAGGCAAACGAAAGGAGCTGCTCATTTGATGGTGACGCAGACAGAATTGTATACTATTACATTGATGAATCCGGATGTTTCCACCTTCTTGATGGTGATAAGATTGCAACTTTAATTACTACATTTTTAAAAGAGCTTCTTGCCAAGGTAAAAATTTTCTGTTAGTTCATTGGGGTATACTTTTCAAAGACATTGATTCAGTCATTATCTGTAGGGAGAACAGTCTGAAAAGTCAGACTATACTCCTATATTCTGTCCACAGATGTTGCTAGTGTGGTATGTTTCCATAATTTTCTGGTTTTACTTCAGATCTTCTGTTTCTGCAGTTTGTTTAGTTTTAATATTTGTATCATCATAAAGAACAAGTCAGGAAATCCTTTCTATATTTGGGAGTCAACAGTTTTGAAATCAGGTATCACCTTTACATAATTAGTCTTTTATGATAATTGACTGCAAGCAGAAAACACTGCCACAATTCACAACTTTTGTATAAGGAGGAACTAAAAAAAGCAATCAGCCATGGATGAACAGCAAAATACAGCATGATTGACAACTGACCTTGAAAGCTAAACATAATTCCATCAAGAATGTGAGAACTGAAAAAGGAAATCACAGAAGAAATTTGGTACTGAAACCAACAACTGCATTCAAGAGCCTGAAGAAGTTAACCAAAGCACACCAGACAAGAACTATGGCAACAGGAGAGAAGAATGGAAGATCACTAACTAAAAACACTTAAGTACACTAAAATTTGCAAAGGAACTTTTAACTACAACACAAAAATGGTACCCGAGGTTCTTGCCAATTTGAAGCTGATGAAAATTATAAGCTACATTTCTAAAGTCATTAGAAACAGGAAGAATGGAAGCACAAGTAATATACCTCCAGAATGTTTCATAAGTGTCAACAAGCAAGCTTCACCGAAGTGTTTCTATAAAGGGGTCTTCTTCAATGCACAAATTACCTCAGCATCAGCTTAATCAGCTAACCATGGGTTAGCTGATCATCCTATTTATGGGACAAAAGAAAGAAAGAATGGTAGGGTGAAGGAACCGTGGGTGACGAGAGAGGTGGAACAACTAGTTAGGAAGAAGAAGGCAGCATACATAAGGCGTAAGCAGCAAGGATCAGACAGGGCTTGCGAGGAAGGAACTTAAGAAAGGGCTGAGGAAAGCGAGAAGGGGACATGAAAAGGCTTTGGCGAGTAGGGTTAAGGAGAATCCCAAGGCTTTTTTCTCGTACGTAAAGAGCAGAAGGATGGCTAGGGTAAAGGTAGGTCTGATTAAAGACAAAGGTGGGAGGATGTGCCTGGAAGCTGTGGAAGTGGGTGAGGTTCTCAATGAATACTTCTCTTCAGTATTCACCAAGGAGAGGGGTCTTGATGATGCTGAGGACAGTGTTGGTGAGGGTAATGTTCTAGAGTATGTAGATATCAAGAGAGAGGATGTGTTGGAGTTGTTAGAAAATATTAGGACAGATAAGTCCCCGGGGCCTGACGGAATATTCCCCAGGCTGCTTCGTGAGGCGAGGGAGGAGATTGCTGAACCGTTGGTTAGGATCTTTGAGTCCTCGTTGTCCACAGGGATGGTAACGGAGGATTGGAGGGTGGCGAATGTTGTCCCCTTATTCCAGAAAGGTAGTAGGGATAGTCCAGGGAATTACAGGCCGGTGAGCCTTACGTCTGTGGTGGGTAAGCTGTTAGAAAGGATTCTAAGAGATAGGATCTATGAGCATTTGGAGAAACATGGACTGATTAGGGACAGCCAGCATGGCTTTGTGAAGGGAAGATCTTGCCTCACAAGCCTGATAGGGTTCTTTGAGGAGGTGACCAGGAAGACTGATGAGGTTATTGCAGTGGATGTGGTCTACATGGATTTTAGTAAGGCGTTTGACAAAGTTCCGCATAGTAGGCTTCTTCAGAAGATCAGAGGCCAAGGGATCCGGGGAAGCTTGGCCGTGTGGATTCAAAATTGCCTTGCCAGTAGAAAGCAGAGGGTTGTGGTGGAGGGAGTGCATTCAGATTGGAGGGCTGTGACTAGTGGTGTCCCACAAGGATCGGTTCTGGGACCTCTGCTTTTCGTGATTTTTATTAATGACTTAGATGAGGGGGTAGAAGGGTGGGTTGGCAAGTTTGCAGACAACACAAAGGTTGGTTGTGTGGTGGATAGTGTGGAGGATTGTCGAAGATTGCAGAAGGTCATTGATAGGATGCAGAGCTGTTCTGAGAAGTGGCAGATTGAGTTCAATCCGGAGAAGTGTGAGGTGGTACACTTTGGAAGGACAAACTCCAAGGCGGAGTACAAGGTAAATGGCAGGATTCTGGGCAGTGTAGAGGAGCAGAGGGATCTGGGGGTTCATATCCACAGATCACTGAAAGCTGCCTCGCGGGTGGATAGGTTAGTTAAGGAAGCTTATGGGATGTTGGTTTTCATAAGTCGGGGGATCGAGTTTAAGAGCCGCGAAGTGATGCTGCAGCATTACAAAACTCTGGTTAGGCCACACTTAGAGTACTGTGTCCAATTCTGGTTGCCTCATTATAGGAAGGATGTGGAAGCGTTGGAAAGAGTGCAGAGGAGATTTACCAGGATGCTGCCTGGTTTAGAGAGTATGCATTATGAGGAGGGACTAAGGGAGAGAAGGAGGATGAGAGGAGACATGATAGAGGTGTACAAAATATTAAGAGGAATAGATAGACAGCCAGCGCCTCTTTCCCAGGGCACCAACGTTCAATACAAGAGGGCCTGGCTTTAAAGTAATGGGTGGGAAGTTGAAGGGAGATATCAGAGGAAGGTTTTTTACCCAGAGAGTGGTTGGTGCATGGAATGTGCTGCCTGGGACGGTGGTGGAGGCAGGTACATTGGTCAAATTCAAGAGATTGCTAGATAAGCATATGGAGGAATTTAAAATAGAGGGATATGTGGGAGGAAGGGGTTAGATAGTCTTAGGCAAGGTTTAAAGTTTGGCACAACATTGTGGGCCGAAGGGCCTGTATTGTGCTGTATTGTTCTATGATTCTATGTTTATTGTAAGGAAATATGCCATAAAGTCATGGACTTCAAGGAAATTTGTGATGGGGTTTGATGAGAAGCACTTGGTTCAAAGTGATGAAGCAGGAGATTGTTAAATCTGTGGTGACACTTAACAGTATTGCAGCTATACCAAGGAGTGCTGATTGCCAATAATTTCATCAAATAGTTTGGAGTTGTTGAGCAGTGCACAAAGTAACCTGTTGTGCCTTTTCAACCTCCGTCTTGAATAATTCAAATAAGGGAGTTCCTGTGAAATTCTGTAAGGATCAACTGTCTCTTGATTTCTATTGGACTACAAGGACATCCGAGGAACTTGGATAAATAACAGGCAAAACTGCAAGAAAATGTAGAGTCAAAATAAATGCAGAGAAAAGCAAAGTGCAAGATATTTTCTGAAATCACTGACAGAACAGCAATGGAAAACCTGGAAGGAGTAGCAGAGTAAATATCGGGGAGCCACCATTGCAGAAGACTTAACTTCTAAAAAGGAAATCAGACCAGAATAGCCATTGCCACCAGTATTACACTGAAGATAAAGTTACATCTTTTGCATGCTGTAATCATTTCTGTGTTACTTAATGGCTGCACAGCATGGATCTTAGAAGAATGTTGAAGAACAAAAATTGAAGCATTTATAGTTTACTGCTGTTTGTGTCATAAACTAAGTTCTAGCCCCATGAGTCAGTCAGAAATATTTGTTTAGCTCCATTGATCCATTCACGTGAAAGAAAACCATAGGCTCTGGTTGGTCACCTAAGAAATTGGAATTTGCATTTCATTGTTAGAGGTTGTTGGGGAAGGCTGGATTCCCTTACCAACAACATAATGCAGACTGCTGTGGTTAGAAAGGGAAAAGGAGGTAGACCCAAGAATAATTGGGAAACCAATATCAAAGATTGAACAGGACTTCAGCCGAGTGTGTACAATGCTAGTCAAGCTCAGGATTGAATGGAGGAAGGTTGAAGCTGCATTTAAGGTTTCCTGGTCGTCACTGTGGCCTTGGAACTGGCTAGACTTAGTTTATTAAATAAATGTTTTGTCCTCCTTTCTACCATTTCCCCTAGTTGCATATAAACCCTTTTATATGGCTATTCTGATTTGTATTCTCTAAAATCAGTGATATTTAGATTAGTTATTTTCATGGATATGAACATGTTTTCTTGCCTAACTGTGTTATGAGCACGTGGTTTATTAATTTAAACCTGATGGTCCTTGCTTTGCTCCAAAATGGCTGAACAGGTGTTTTACAGAGTGGCTTTTTAAATCCTCCGTGTACCCTTAGTGATTTCCATTTCATCTTTTCTGTTTGCTCTGACAGAATCTATTCATTGCATTCACCTGAGCACTTGTTCTGTTAGGTTGCTATGACCTCGTCATTCTACATAATGTACCAATTTGCTGTGTATTTCTAGCCAGTTCAGGCTGGGCTAGGGAGCTAAATTGACTAATGGTCTTGCTTCAATTGGATAAACTTCTTGATCAAACTGAACAATTTAGTTTCTAATAAGTCTTTCCACCATCTACAAGGCACAGGTGTGGGTATAATGGAATACTCTTCACATGCCTAGATTAGCATTGTTCCAATTCTCAAGAAGCTTAACACCATCCAGGACAAAGCAGCTGCTTGCTTGGCACCCTATCCACCACACTAAACATGCATTCCCTCCAACACTGGTACACAGTGGCTGCAGTATATACCATATAGATGTCCATAGCAATGCTCATCCAGGCTACTGCAACAGCATTTATAAAACCTGTGACCTGCACCACTGAGGACAGGGATAGTGGATATACGTTAACACCACAACCTGCAGGTTTCCAAGTCACATAGTAACCTGGTTTGGGAATGTATTGGGAATGAAAGTCCTTCATCATTGCTGGGTCTAAATCCTGGAACTCCCTCTCCTGGAGCACCTTCACCAAGAAGGACTGCAGTGCATTAAGAAAGAGACTCTCCATCTTCTCAAAGGCATTTAGGGATGGGATCTAAGATGCTGGAAAATGAATAACTTTTTAAAAAATCGACTAGACTTGTTTCAAATTAAATTCCAATCAGGCTAATCCAAATGACAAATTAAATTATTTAGGGAGGAATTAGAATGAAGCATTTGTGGTTTGTCAAGCCTCACTTAGGGAGGACAGCTGCTGCCAGAAAATGTCTCCCATGCTCTTGATACCTTGTGATTATGAGGGACTTCAACAAAGCATTGTGCTGTTGCTGTTAGAGAATTCACTCCTGAATGAAGCAGAGGTAGGGTCTTGGAGGAGTGACTTCCATTCAATTTGGGTGCAGATTTTGATCGACCCTTAATTCCTAAACTAACATCAGAAGTTCAGTTTAATGTGAAAGAGATTTATATGAATGTCAAATAATGGTACTGTAATTATGGACCAGACTTGCTGTAGTAATTGTGCTGTTCTTGCTCAGGCAGATTTGGATATGCAGATAGCAGTGGTACAGACTGCCTATGCAAATGGAAGTTCAACAAGATATATTGAAGAGGTCATGAAGGTAATAAAGTTCTGAGATTGGATTTTTCCTCAACCCTTGCTACTTTTGGAAATTACTCATAATGGCAGCACAGTGGTGTAGCCAGTGAAGTCACTGGTCCCCAGGTCCAGCAACCTAGGTTCATTCCTGACCTCGAATGCTGTCTGTATGGAGTTTGCACATTCTCCCTTTCTCCCTGTGACTGTGTGAATTTCCTCCCAGGTATTCTGCTTTCCTCCCACATCTCAAAGGCATGCAGGTTGGTAGGTTAATTGTCTGCTGTAAATTGCTCCTAGTGTGTAGCTGAGTGGTAGAATCTGGGGAGGGGGGGAGGTCATGAGAATGTGGGGAGACTAAAATGGGATTGGTGTAAATGGATGCCTGAAGGTCAGCAAAGCCTCAGAGGGCCCAAGAGTCTGTTTTCCTGTATGGCTCTATAAACAATTCAGTAATATTGCTTTAACATGTAATTTTACCAGAGTTCCAAAAATCAGTGAAGAGCAGAACAAATCAAGTTAAGAATGGACACTGTTCCATTGTGGATTTAGAAATGTCATCTCCTGTTGGCTGATTACTAATGTATATGCTTGTGGTTTTTGTTAGGTTCCTGTACACTGTGTAAATACAGGTGTGAAGTTTTTGCACCATAAAGCTCAGGAATTTGACATTGGGGTTTACTTTGAAGCAAATGGCCACGGCACAGTAAGTGACTGAACGGAAAGCTTATCTCACCTGTTACAGAGTGCTTAAGTTGCAATATGTTTGGAACTGAGAAACTACTTGTACTACAGGCAGAAATTATGGAACTAAAAAAAGCCATATTGCAAATTTCTCAGATTTGTTGTATAGAATGGTAATTAAATGGCATGCAATGCTCACAAGGAAGAGTTAGTGTGGCTGTTCATTTACACATTTCAGTACCCAGTTAGAGGGAAACATGGACCAGGCACAGGCCTAGTCCCGACCACCCTCTTCCTTTGACAAGTTTATGCTAAGAGAAAGGTTTATGGTCAGGCAGGAAGGATAAACAACATTAGCTGTCCACAACAGCCACACAAATGTGCAATGTCAAAATATGCCACTGTACTTGCAAAAGGAATGGTTTCCATCTTAATTTAATCAGCTTGCTGTGGGGTGAAAAATATTCATTACATTCTTCACAGAATATTTAACTATGTAGGTGAACCTCAAAACATCAGACGACAGGGAAAGTGAAAGATGATGATAAACCTTGAATATTCACAATCACTGGGCTGAACCTGCTGAGAATAATAGTAGTGTTGTGGAAAAGTGTGCTTAACCCCAGTGGAGTTAATCCCATTACAATTGCAGTTTGGAATGCCCATACGATAACATATAGTGTAGCGGTTAGCATAATCCTATTACAGTGCCAGTGACCCAGGTTCAATTCCGGCCGTTGTCTGTGAGGAGATTGTACATTCTCCCTGTGTCTGCCTGGGTTTCCTCTGGGTGCTCCGGTTTCCTTCCACATTCCAAAGACGTATGGGTTAGGAAGTTGTGGGCATGCTATGTTGGTGCCGGAAGTGTGGTGACACTTGCGGGCTACCCCCAGAACATTCTACACAAAAGATGCATTTCACTGTGTGTTTCAATGTACATGTGACTAATAAAGATATCTTATAAAAGCAAATTTGTTCTTGCTCTAAATCAAAAATAGCATTGCAAATTAAATACTCCAACTCACTCCATCTCAAAGTGGCATTATGCATTTGGGGAGTAAATAAGAAATCTCTGCACTGGAATGGAGCCTCTCAGTCTGCCTGATAGAAAGGATAGATTTAAAATGCTGTCCTTGGAATTGAGAATGACACTTTCAGCAGTACTGCATCAAACAAATTTGAAATGTCTTGTCTTATTTATCCTTGCTTAAGGTCCTCTTCAGTAAGACAGCTGAGAGCAAAATCAGACAGATGGCCCAGGACAAAAGCCAAGTGGGAGAGAGAAGCAATGCAGCTAAGATGCTCGAAAATACCATTGACCTAATTAACCAGGTGAGTAAAATTTGGTAATAAAGCAAGTTGTGATTTGATATAATTCCCTTAATTCATGTTGGTGGATGATTTGCATAAAGGAATGCAAAAAGAGCTCGGACTGACTTGTCTCCTTGATTTGTCGAAGCTGCTGGCATTCGCTTGCTGCAGCAGAAGAGAGAGCTTGGGGTGGTGACAAGCAGCTAGAGGTGTTCTTGGACAGGTAATCGTGTAGAAAGTGAATATTGACATTCTGAAATAGAATCATGGTTTCAGCACAGAAAAAGGCCATTTGGATCATCTAGTCTGTACTAGCTCTGTATCAGAGCAACTGCCTAGTTCCATCCATTGGCCCTTTCTCTGCAGGCTTGCAAATTTTCCCTCATTGTGTATTTATCCACTTCACTCATGGCCAGAATGGAACCTGCTTCCACCAAGTAGTGCAAACAAAATCAATCTGTTTCAGCAAAGTCTCTCTTCCTGACGGGAAGTGTGAACAGACGTAAAGGATTACTCTTGGCTTTGTTTGGGAAGATCTACCTTGGTGTTTGAAGACTTCATCCTTTAGTTTATGAAGTGCACTTATTAATGCTGACTTTACAGACAGTTGGTGATGCCATATCAGACCTGCTGACAATAGAGGCCATCCTGTCCATCAAAGGCTTAACGATCCAGCAGTGGGATTTCATTTACACTGACCTTCCTAACAGACAAATGAAAGTAAAGGTGAGTCCATGCTTTGCACTACATTCATTTAACAGATCAGAGGTTTTGAAGGGTTGTGGATTGTGGGGACGTTGTTAAGGAAAGGACTTTAGGGTGTCCAACAAGCTTCAATGGTAGCACTTTTGGATCCTGATACAAATGGTGTGGGTGCTGGTCTTGGAGACTGGAGAGCATGATCTTGGCTGACACTTCAGTGCAGTTCTGAGGGAATGCAGCACCATTGGAGATGTGATCTTTTAGGCAGGGTGTTCAGTGACTGCCCTCAGATGTTAAAGATCCCATGTCATTTTATGTTGTTTTGTTGTGTCGGATTATTTAGTTGTTACTTCTTTTCCACAAGAAACATGCACAAATTGTTCTCAGAAGTTCACTGCATCATAACAGTAAATTAGCTTTAAAGATAACTTTAATTGATCATAAAGCAATTTGGGATGACAGTAACATCCAGGGTTTGAGCATTGCTAAGTATCTTGAAGATATCTGTAGTTATAGGTCAATTCAAAATGTGAAGAGGGAATTTCAACTGGAATCCACATGGAATAAGGTGGATTGGGACATTTGCCAAGGAAGGCGATGTGTGTTGGGGAGGCAAGTTTTGTTAAATACTGAAAAAACAAGAGGGGAAACAGAAAGGTGAACAATTCAGAAGAGAAACAAATCTCAAGGATGGAGAGCAGAGATTCTTCAGGATGGCTATTTCTGGAAAAGAGTGGCGCTGAATTAAACTAGTATCCAAAAGCAAGAGATAAAAACTGGGGCCTTGATCAAGATGTCCTCTCTAGCCACAGGCAAGGTCCTAAAGTACTGGCAAGTAGCTAATATTGTTCCGTTACTCATGAAGGGAAATAGAGATAATTGTTGAAACTATAAACCAGTGAGTTTCATGTCAGTGGTAGGGAAGCTTTTAGGGAGGAATCTTAGGGATAGGATTTATAAACATTTGGAAAACCATGGCCAAATTGGGGAGAGTCAGCATAGCTTTGTGCGGGGAAAATCGTGTCTTACTTGATTGACTTGATTAAATTTTTCGAGGTGACGAAGATTATTGATAAAGGTAGAGCTGTCGATGTTGTCTGTATGGATTGTGTCTATATGGATTTTGTGTTGTCTATATGGCTCATCCAGAAGATTAAGCTGCATGGGATCCACGATGAATTGGCCATTTGGATTCAGAATTGGCTTTCCCATAGTAGTGGTCGATGGGACTTATTTTGGTTGGAGGTCCATGGCTAAATGGTGTTCCACAGAGATCCGTACTGGGACCGCTGCTGTTTGTGATGTATATAAATGACCTGGATGAAAATGTGGCTGGGTGGGTTAGTAAGTTTGCAATACAAAGGTACAATATGAAGATTGGTGGTGTTGTGTATTATGTAGAAGATTGCCAAAGGATACAGTGGGACATAGATCAGTTGCAGACATGTGCAGAGAAATGGCAGATGGAGTTTAATCCGGCCAAATGTGAGGTGTTGCACTTTGGGAGATCAAATGTAAAGGGACAGTACACACTTAATAGCAAGACCCTTAACAGTGTTGATGTACCAAGGGATCTTGCAGTCTAAATCCATAGCTCCCTGAAAGTGGTTGCGTAGGTTGATAGGGTGGTAAAGAAGGCGTATGGCATGCTTGCCTTTACTTAGTCAAGGCACTGAGGAGTCGGGAAATTATGTTGTAGCTTTATAAAACTCTTGTTAGGCCACATCTGGAGTATTGCATTCAGTTATGCTCGCCCCATTATTGGTAGTATGTGGAGGCTTCGGAGAAGGTGCAGAAGAGGTTTACCAGATTGCTACATGGATTAGAGGGCATGTGCTATGAGGGGAGGTTGGACAAACTTGGGTTGTTTCCTCTGGAACAGCGGAGACTGAGGGGAGACTTGATAGAATTTTATAGGATCATGAGAGGCATAGATAGAGTAGACAGCCATTTCAACTCCAGGGTTGAAATGGCTAATACTAGGGGGCATGCATTTAAGGTGAGAGGGGGTAAGTTCAACGGAGATGTGCGGGGCAAGATTTTGTTTTACACAGAGTGGTGGGTGCCTGGAATGCACTGCCAGGCATAGTAGTGGAGGCAGATGTGACAGCAGCATTTAAGAGGCTCTTAGATAGGCACATGAATGTGCAGAGAATGGAGGGATGTGGACTTTGTGTAAGCAGAAAGGATTAGTTTAGTTAGGCATTTAATTACTAGTTTAATTAGCTCAGCACAACATTGTGGGCCAAAGGGTCTGTTCCTGTGCTGTACTGTTCTATGTTCAATGGAGAAAGATTGCAGACAAGTGCAGAGGGATCTAGGTGTGCTTGTGCCTGAATCACATAAAGTTAGCAGGCAGGTGCAGCACATAGTTAGGAAGGCAATGGCACATTGGCCTTTATTGCAAGGTATTTGGAGTTTAGAAATTGGGAAGTATTGTTACAATTCTATATGGTGTTGGTTAGGCCTCTCCTGGGATACTGCAAACAGTTTTTGTCCTCTTACCTAAGAAAGGATTTGCTAGTATTGGAGGCAGTCCAAAGGAGATTCGTTAACCTAATTCAGGGGATGTCTTATCATGTGACTGAAGAAATTAGACCTATATTCTGTGGAGTTTTAAAGATTGAGTGGTGATCTTACTGAAACATATAAGATCCTAAGGGTCGTGATGGGGCAGATGTTGAGATATTTCCACTGGTTGGGGAGTCTTGAAAGAAGGGACATTGATAAGCTGTCATCATTTAAAATCAAGATATGTAGAAATTTCTTCCCACTGAGGGTAGTGAAACTCTGGGATTTTCTACCCAGAGTTATGAAGTATTTAAAATGGAGATGGATAAAGTTTTGAAAGACTGGGTATTGAAGGCTCTGGGGATCTGCCACAGAAGAGGAGATAAGCCTGCTCTGTCATTCAACGCGATAGTGGCTTGAGGGGCCTAGTGGGCTTTGCTTCTCTTGTGAGGGTGTGAAGAAAGGACCATCACTCCACAAGGACTGTACAATGTCTCTTCACAGGTAGATTGGTGACATATTTATAATTTCTGTTGCAGTGTGCAGATTGTGAATGCACAGAGATGATTATTTGCAAATAAAACTGCATTTAACTATTGTAAAACCTGTGTATCAAATGAGAAAAGACCATTGCATTACTTATTTCCTCATTTTTCCCTTGCGCTTCTACAATGTTGATTCATGATTTTTGCTACTTTTGTAATTCCTGAAAGACCAGCTCTACCTGAACCTAATCTTCCATGTATTATAACAGATTGTGATAACAGTAGAGTGGAGCTTTTTACTTGGAGGTCCAATGGATGCCATTCATCATATACTGAAAAGGAACTTGCATTTACATAGTGTCCTGATTGCACCTTCCACCCTCCCCCCACCCCCTAGGATGACAGAAACTCCTTCATATTTCAGATACTTTTACAGAAAGTCAGCATTCACTGTGATACAAGTAAATATTGCTATTTGGGTATATGGTACAGCATGAAAAAAATGACCAGTTAGTGTGAAATAAAAACAGAAATCACCAGAGCAGGCAGCATCTGTGGGGAAAAAAAAAACAAATGTTTTGTGTTGAAAAGCCTATATCAGAACTGGTAAAGAGTAAGAATTAGTTGGAAGTTACAGGAAGGACAAAGGGAATGTATCTGACAGGGTGAGACCAGGGATACTGTGGTGATGTGCTGTTTACTCACTAGATGGCAGTTCATGAAACAACAAAGGGACATGTAAAAGCTGTGAGCTGCGGATTTGATGTTACAAAGAACTGAAACCAAAAGGAGATTGTTGTAAATACACAGTAGTCCATGGAGAAAGAAAAACAGTATTACAGTTGATAACTATACAGCAGACTAGCTAATTCTCAAAGTGAGTTGCCTAGGATTGTTGAATTCAATATTGAATCCACTATCTGCAGCTTTTTGCTGACTACTTAATATGTATTAGTAATGTTTAATTGAAGGAGGAATGTTGGTCAAATCGAGAACATAAAATCGAACATAGAAAACCTACAGCACAATTCAGGCCCTTCAGCCCACAGAGTTGTGCTGAACATGTCCCTACCTTAGAAATTACTAGGCTTACCCATAGCCCTCTATTTTTTTTAAGCTCCATGTACCTATCCAGAAGTCTCTTAAAAGACCCTGTCATATCCGCCTCCACCACTGTTGCTGGCAGCCCATTCCACGCACTCACCACTCTCTGGGTAAAAAAAACTTACCCCTGACATCTCCTCTGTACCTACTCCCCAGCACCTTAAACCTGTGTCCTCTTGTGGCAACCATTTCAGCCCTGGGAAAAAGCCTCTGACTATCCACATGATCAATGCCTCTTATCATCTTATATACCTCTATTAGGTCCCCCTTCATCCTCCGTCGCTCCAAGGAGAAAAGGCCGAGTTCCCTCAACCTGCTTTCATAAGGCATGCTCCGCATTCCAGGCAGCACCCTTGTAAATCTCCTCTGCACCCTCTCTGTGGCTTCCACATCTTTCCTGTAGTGAGGCGACCAGAACTGAGCACAGTACTCCAAGTTGGGTCTGACCAGGGACCTATATAGCTGCAACAATACCTCTTGGCTCCTAAATTGAATTCCATGGTTGATAAAGTATGCCTTATTAATCACAGAGTCAACCTGTGCAGCTGCTTTGAGCATCCTATGGACTCGGACCCCAAGATCCCTCTGATCCTCCACACTGCCAAGAGTCCTACTATTAATACTATATTCTGCCATCATATTTGACCTACCAAAATGAACCACTTCACACTTATCTGGGTTGAACTCCATCTGCCACTTCTCAGCCCAGTTTTGCATCCTATCTATGTCCTGCTGTAACCTCTGACAGCCCTCCACACTATCCACAACACCTCCAACCTTGTGTCATCAGCAACTTACTAACCCATTCCTCCACTTCCTCATCCAGGTCATTTATAAAAATCACAAAGAGTAAAGGTCCCAGAACAGATCTCTGAGGCACACCACTGGTCACCGACCTCCATGCAGAATGTGACCCGTCAACAACCACTCTGCCTTCTGTGGGCAAGCCAGTTCTGGATCAACAAAGCAATGTCCCCTTGGATCCCATGCCTCCTTACTTTCTCAATAAGCCTTGCTGATATCCATATACACTACATCTACTGCTCTTCCTTCATCAATGTGTCTAGTCACATCCTGCTCCTCTTTTGAATGGTGCATGGTATCATTTATCAGGCAGATAATATTTTGTTCTCACAATTTGGTATGGCAAGGAAGGATCAGCCTAGATCATGTGCTCAAGTGTCACAGTGTGCTCCTAACCTGCAACCTTCTGAGTCACAGAACTACTGCTGTGCCAAGCTGACCAGTTTGTTCTTTAAAGAATATATATTATTTTATTCTTTATCTGCTGTAGTTTGGGCTGTTATATCTGTCAGAGTCTTCACAGTTTTATAACAAAGAATGCAAGAAGTAACTCATTTAAGTATGATCAGGGAGCTTTTGTGTCACACCTCAGTTAGTTTTCTTAATGTGGAGTATTTTTTCCACTGAGCTTTGGATACATGCTAAAAACAGGAGTCCCAGCCATCACTATTTTATTTCCACACTCCAAACACTGCTGTATGTTTTAATTTGTACTAGGTATTGGACCGACAAGTGATTACCACTGTGGATGCTGGAAGGAGAGCAGTGTCACCTGCAGGGCTGCAACAAAACATTGATGCTCTGGTGACGAAATACAGCCTGTCACGAGCCTTTGTACGGCCATCAGGTACAGAAGATGTGGTCAGAGTGTACGCTGAAGCTGACACTCAGGTAAGACACTAAAATGTGTAGCTCCAGTGCAAAAATAGTAGAATTGGATGAAAATCAGCAACCCCTCATTCTGCCATTTCATCATTGGAGTTGCTTTTTCCCTAGTTTGGGTAACCAGTCCTCCCTGCAGCACTGGAAGGAGCTTTACCACAAGTCATATTCAGTCTTATACATTAAATATTTAGTAACACAACAGCATCAACTGTGACTGAGAATATGTTCTCCTAAATCCAGGCAGGAACATGAAACATTCAGACTATCTGAACTAAGTGGCTATCTATAATCAGGTCAATTTACAGCAGCCTCAAATCAACAGTTTTCACAATTATAGAACTGTTAAGATTCTCAGATACACTTTTTGAAAGCCCTCTATAATATCAACCCAAATCCATCGTTCATTGTACAACCCTAAGCAGAGGTTTGGTTTAATCAGATGATGCCTCTGAGTATTTATTCTATATTGGAAAGGCAGAATTTAAGAAATTGATACCAGCAGAAATCTTATGTAACCCATCACACTCACATAGAAGATTAGACTGGAACAAAAGACATCAAGTAGCTATCTCGCTATTTGGTACATTTGACTGACTGAAAACTTGATTCACACATGGTCTCTTGCCATTGGAATTGTGTGCTCTGGCTCCCTCCTCCAACTGCTTGGTTTAACCATTAATAATACCTGAATGAACTGAGGGAATTTCCTATATCTGCTGTATAATTAATGTCAGAGTAAAGTAAATTTTTCTCCCTGTAGACTATATAGAATAATTCCATCTCATAATCTGGAATGTGTGTTCTGGGATTTCTTTTCAACAAACCTATTTTACCTCTGGAAGCATCACTGAATTTGAGTATGATCTTTATGAATTGCACACATTTGGTGCCTGTATTTAAATGTGTCAAAAGTAATTCCCTACTGCGGCGTAGGTGACTTGTTACTGAGGATGAAGTGGGAGTCCTAAATTGAATAGATTTTTCACACATGCTTATAGAGTGTGATTTTTACATTTGTTTTGCAGGCAAATGCAGACACTTTGGCATATGAAGTAAGCCTCCTGGTGTACAAAATGGCTGGAGGAGTGGGAGAGGAACCCAAGTTGCTGCATTAAGAAAAAGTGGTGAAATGTTTTTTTGCACACTTTAGGTGCATCCTTATATTAACACTACATACAGGTGGTGGTTCATAGGAATTCCTGATGCCCTTCAAAACTAAATGTGCAGATTCTGTCACAGAATACTATTAGGTCTCTCAAAAAATTAATTACAACATTTCATGAATGGTTGGCCTGGATGTAAATACAGCAAGGGGACAAAACTCTAAGAGCAGGAGCTTCTACTTACAGTATGTACTTCATTTCTCACAAACTGGTAGTTTGAGGATTGAGGGAAGATGCAAACGTGGAGAATGAAATTTGTACAGCTTTGCAAGTTACCAGTCTTAACTGATGCTTGCAAAATAATATGTAAGGCTTTCTTTTAATTAGGAGGGAGAAGAAGTTCCATAGTTTAGTTTACTATTGTAAGGATACTGTGGCTATCAGTGAAGAAACACACTTGTGTACCATATGCATTTTTAAGTTCAGAAATCAGATTTATTTTGATGATTAAACTTGTATCTTGGTAACATTGCCATAAGGAAGGTATTGGGGGGTGGGGGCTCAAAAATAATTCTGGCATATCGCAAATTATGGATCCTGGAAATTATTCCTGCCCTACTTATATTCCTGTGCTAATGAATGAATAGGACACTAAAGATGTGGCTTAATTACAAGGTGTCTTTTCTGAAAATAATGAATTGTTTTCCTTTCTGCCTCTAAATGCTTTCTAACAAGTAAGCTGACAGAAACCAGTCGACCATTTGCCTGCTCAGGGTGATTGTAAAGTAACTTTTAATGCTGGCAGAATTCTTTAATAAATGTAACCATACTGTGATGAAAGGGCAAATGTTGTTCTGTTGAAAGTACTTTTCCCTACCCCTGGGGATTTTTTTGCTCAAAAAAGTGCAATATTCACTTATGAAAGTTTTTGATTTTTTTTAGATCTCATTTTTCTAAATTTCACAAAATCAAAACTACTTTTGGAGTAAATCACCAAACAACTCAATACTTTTAATAATAGGGTTTGAATAAATAGTTTTTAAACCATCAGTTATCCATAGTGGCTATTGGTTTCTGCATTTGTAGAGTCAAGAATGGATGCTGGTCTTTATTCAGTAAAAAAATAAAGTTTTATCTAAAGATTTTATAGTTCCTCATCACAGCTGCTGTAATGGAAGAGTAAACACATGTAATTCCATCATATTATGCTGTTTATTATCAAGTTATGTGTTCTGAGGAAAAATAAACATGATATTAATTTTACCTTATTCTCTGTGTAACTGCATCAACTAAATGTCTTTAAAACAATGGCCCTGAATCTCTCTGGGACAAAATGTGGCAGATTACAAGACTGAAAGTAATTGAGTCTGACTTTGTCTTAAGTTTTATTGAAGTAGTTCATCAAATAATGTGTGGCCCTCAGTTTACATTGTGCACAACCTACCTGAAGGTGCTTTCAACAGCCCAGAGGGATTACTTCAGCTCTGTCCTCCTTTAAATTACCACTGCTACACAGCCTAAGTTGGCTGCTTCAGATGGTATTTTTCTCACCACCTGGACTGGCAGCTTCTTGATACTTTTCACAGCTTTGATCTCTTCCTTCCATAGTCAAATCCTCTGCCTGTAAAAGCGTGTCTTTATCTGCACAGATCACAATGCCCGTCTTACAGTATATTCTGTACTCTGGTACAGACAAATACAGTCATAGCTGCAAGAGTCAGCATTCCATACCCAAAGGTACCTGCAAAGATCAAATTGAAACATTGTGGTGGAAAGCGGGCTTACATTACTTGTAATAGGAATTAGAAACATAGAAAACCTACAGCACAATTCAGGCCCTTTGGCCCACAAAGTTGTGCCGAACATGTCCCTACCTTAGAAATTACTAGGCTTGCCCATAGCCCTCTATTTTTCTCAGCTCCATGTACCTATCCAAAAGTCTCTTACGAGACCCTATTGTATCTGCCTCCACCACCGTTGCCAGCAGCCCATTCCACGCACTCACCACTCTCTGAGTAAAAAAAAAACTTACCCCTGACATCTCTATACCTACTCCCCAGCACCTTAAACCTACGTCCTCTTGTGGCCACCATTTCAGCCCTGGGAAAAAGCCTCTCATCACTTATACACCTCTATCAGGTTCCCCCCTCATCCTCCATCGCTCCAAGGAGGAATTGTATTGTACCATTTAGTAGCTGACAAAACAAAGATTTAATAAGTTCTGCAAATGGACACCAAGTGCATTTATTTAGAATCAAATGGAATAGTACAGTAATTTACATTCTAGACTCCATGATCAAAAGGAGTCAATGATACGATGACCCAATTCAGCATTCAGAACTCAATCTGTACAAGTAAAATTTAATTACATTTTAGTTCCTTATTTAAATACAAACTAAAATATACACCTGGCAGAGAATTTTTTTTGAATGATTACCCTCACTCCAGTGGAACACCATTATGCTTTTATGACACTTTCCAGAAAATCTTTCTCTAGTACTTCCTCAATTTTTTGTCTAGCTTTGTTCCAGAATGTCTTCTGGCTCTCAGTTTTAATGTCTTTGTGTGCAAATGAGTTTGTGCATGGGACAGGGTTCTCTGAGTAGCCAGTAGACCTGCTTGTGATTTTGTTGGAGAAAAACTGGCTGAGTACATTGAAGAAAGGAAGCAGCTGCTCGATGCTGCGGATGGAGTAAACAGTCAGGAGCAGATGGCCTGGTGCCCACGGTAGCGTCCTTCCCAAATTATCATCCTCTGGATTTTTCTGAAATAAGCAAAAGAATTTTGCAATGAATGGGATTCTAGTTAGAGCATGACATGATCAACCATAGCATACTCGAACTTTCCATAAGCCAGGAACTACACTAACTGCTCAATTCAATGGGTTACATAAAAACTCTTCTACAAACCGTTCACCTTACCTCTTTACAGTCCTTACTTTTCACTGTTGTAGCCCTTTGTCCTTCCCTGCATCAAAATATTGTCTCTTCCAACACATCCTCAAAACTGCACTCCCTGTTTGAAATCAGGACTCCCCTGCCTGGTATCCCTGTTGTGGGATATCTGCAACCACACTTGCCTTTATGGTGGTGTGGCTCCTATTGTCCTGCTGGCTGTTCCAGGAGGTGGAGTGATGAGTGAGCCACAGATGGCAGAACCCTAGGCTTGAAACTGTACCTCATGCTGCCAAAGGCCTTTTCCACTGTTTCTGCATGTCTGAGGTCAGAGACATTTAGAAACAGGTGAAAAATATTTTTTTTAAAAATCATAACACATTCAACTTTTGTAAATTAATAATAAAAAATAATTAGAATAAAAACAACAAACCTCTCATTTTTTTTAAAGTGAAAGCCACAGCTTCATTTAAATAAATGGGAGCATGCTAGATGCACCAGCTATGATTGATGCAAAACCTGAGTGACGAGATAAAAAGTATGTCCAGCCTCTCCACTCAGCACAATTAGGAACTGCACTAGACTCAGTGGAAGTCCAGAATGTGCTAAGAACTCTCTGGTTTTCACAGCAACAGCTAGCTAAAAATCAGTGTAATCTGGCCCACTGTAATTATTTTCAGTACAGAAAGTGTACAACAGAAGCCAGTCAGTCTAAAAGCCAACAAACTGAAGACCTCTGTCTGAAGGTTCTAAAAGATGGATACATAAATGGTTATCTTCCAGAACCCCAGAGATTCCAGAATGGTCCCAGCAAATACAACAACATTGTTCAAGGAGGGAAGAATTACATTGAACAAGAGGCCAACATTAGATGTTGGGAAGTGTTGGGCACTGATTATTAGGCAGAGTCAACACAGTTTTATGAAAGGGAAATTGTATTTGACAATATTAGATTTGTTATAAGGTTACACCTGTACAGTACAAGGGAATCACTGGGTGTACTATATTCAGATGTTAAGACACAAGATGCCACCCAAAAGATGAGGGCTCATAGGGGTGAGTGTGATATTTTTGCATCACTGGAGTATTGGACAGAAAATAGAGATTATGAGTATGGCTTCATTTAGAGGTTGGCAGGCTATAACTGGTGGGGTGCCACAAGGATCAGTGCCTGGACCTAAGCTTCCTTGAATCTTATTCCTTCATCTAAATTACTAATGTATCCAAATCTGCTGTGGAAAGAAAACTAAGCGAAGGCCACACAGTAAACGTAAAGGGATGTAAATAGGCTGAGAAGGGCAGATGCACTGTGATCAGGGTAAACGAGAGATTCATTTGGATGGGAAGAACAGGCAAACAATACTTATTGAATGATGCAAGAAACAAGCTGCTGGAGGAACTTAGCGGGTCAGGCAGCATCTGTAGAGGGAAATGGACAGTCAATTTTTCGGGTTGAGACCCTTCATTTTGGTCCAGATGAAACATCCCAAAACATCAAATGTCATTTAAACATTGTAATGTACCCATCTCTACCACTTCCTATGGCAGCTCTTTCCATTAACCCACCACTCTCCTGTCAACTGCAATTATACAGGGCTTGGTGAGACCACAGTTAGACTATTCTATAAAGTTTTGGGTGTAATCGGTACAAGGAGAGAGCCTTAGTATAATCCATGGGAGTTCTGTACTCCTATACCTCAGAGGTAATGAGAACTCAGAGTACTCAAATCCTCTTGCAATAAAAGCCAACAACCCATGCTTTTCTAATTGGGCCATGTTAACTCTCATGGCAAGTACAAAGGCCATATACATGACATCTATTTTCTGAACAAACCATTGTGAAGATCCTTGTTTCTCTTAATTAAATTAAGTGTTACATTAAAAACATTGCTTTGCTAAATAGTAATTGGATGTCTTGAGAGTAATACCATATTTCAATGCTGTAAGTACAATGTATTTTGCAAATAGTAGTCTGAGCTACTGAACAGGGCCCATCCAAACCAACCCAAGCAAGTGTCTTCAGCAGGGATGGAGGAAGAATCCAAGTGGAGAGAAAGGAAATAAATACCTTTGCTCTTTTCCTCAGCAGTTTGGCCAATCTAACCACGTAAGGTTTGAATTCTCGTTGGTGAGTTCCTTGTCTGCGAACCTCCAGCCCTGAATCATCAGATACTTCTGGAATGAAAGCCCAACGATACCTAAACAGAGTCAGAGTCAATCAGTGCAATGCATTAAATACATATTTTCAAACATTTTTCCAAAGCACGCAGAAGACAGAGCTCTAAAAATACTGAACAGTGGTAACCTAAGTACTGACAGTAGTTGTTACTTGCATCAATATCCATACTTTGGTTATCCAGGTCTAGATCCAGAATGAACATGAGCTAGGAGAGTCCTACAGGTTAATACTGCAAGTCCCATCAGTAGTTTGGTGAGTGAAGTCTCAAATTATATACAGTCTATAAGTTCCAAACCTGAACTCTGTTTTTCATAATAATTCTCTTAGGCAACTATAACTTTGCATATAGTTCCTCAAGTACACGCTGAGATACATCAAGGAACTTTCTATGTTGAAAAATCCATGATAGTTAAATTACCAAATGATTCCAATGTATTATTGTCTAAACTGGAGGAATGCAGATGAACAGCAAAATAAATGACAGTAAAACTCCAATACCCTGAATGCTTGGGACTTTGGTGGTGCCAGACAAGCAGATTTTCTGGACTACTGGATGTTATAGAATCATAGAACAGTACAGCACAATACAGGCCCTTCAGCCCACAATGTTGTGCCGACTTTTAAACCTCCCCTAAGACTATCTAAGCCCTTCCTACCACATATCCCCCTATTTTAAATTCCTGTCTTTTTTTCACCTCATTTATTTATTTATTAACAGAAAATAAAATTATTTCCTGTTAATACCCCAACAAACTTTTGATTCACTTTTAAAAAGTGTTACACGATATATAAAATTTTCCAGTGAATCCACAAAGTTTAAAGGGAGCTTAGGATCTGAGGATCTTAGGAGTGGGGAGGGAGCGTGGGAACGGGGAGCCCAGCGAGTGGGGAGGGAGCGTGGGAACCGGGAACCGGGTGACTCCAGAGGGAGTACAACAAATATCATCTGGTGAGCCAGATGCTGAATCATCAGGATGTCCAAATAGTCGGATAGCAGATTTATTAGAGTTTTATTATATCTTTTTAGAGGAATAAAAACAGAAAATGCTGCAAACACTCAGCAGGTCAGGCAGCATCTTCAGAGAGAGGAACTGAAGTTTGCTGAGTGTTTCCAGCATTTTCTGTTTTTATTTCAAATTGGTAAGCTGGTTTATTATTGTCACATATACTGAGGTACAGTGAAAAACTTGTCTTGCGTGCCATCCATAATTATTTCATTACAACAGTGCATTGAGGTAGTCCAAAAGAAAATAACAGAATGCAGAATAAAGTGTCACAGCTACAGAGAAAGTGCGGTGCAGGCAGACAATAAGGTGCAAGGTCATAATGAAGTAGATTATGAGGTCAAGAGTCCATCTTATCATGCTGGGGGACCGTTCAATACTCTTATAACATGGGATGGAAGCTGTCCTTGAGCCTGGTGGTACGTGCTTTCAGGCTTTTGTACCTTCTGCCTCGTGGGAGAGGGGAGAAGAGAGAGTGCCTGGGGTGGGTGGGGTCTTTGATTCTGCTGGCCGTTTTTCTGAGGCAGCAAGAAATGTAGACAGAGTCCATGGAGGGGAGGCTGGTTTCTGTGATGTGCTGAGCTGTGTCCACAAGTCCCTGCAGTTTCTTGCGGTCTTGGGCAGCGCAGTTGCCGTACCAAGCTGTGATGCATCTTCCTATGGTGCATCAATAAAAATTGGTGAGGGTCAAAGGGGACATGCCAAATTTATTTCTTTCCAGCATCTGCAGTTTTTCATATTTTCATTTACTTAAGAGGGTCTGGTTTGGAAGGGAAGTTATCTTAAATAAAGAAACTGCCTGATTCAGTGAAGCACTGACACAAAGTTCATGAAATGACATTACAAGGGACTAAGCCTTATAGCAAGTCGAAATGTCAGGTCGAGACCCTGCATCAGGACTGAGAGTGTAGAGGGGAGATAAGCCCGTCTAGGGAGTTTGGGGGGAATGGTGGAGCAAGAGATGGATCCAGGCAAGGAGGGGTGATAGGCAGATGGAGTCAGGTGGGGGAGGGAGGGATGGAGATAGTGACAGAGGCTGGGAGGTTACAGGTGGGGGCAACAAGGGGCTGCAGATGATGGAATCTGATAGGGAGGGAAGGGGGTGAGTGATACCAGATAAGGGAGGGAGGGATTGTGGGCAGACAGTGGGGGAGGGGATAAACCCTGTGTCAGGGTAGATTCAAACCTTCACCACCTCAGGATTATAGGGAATTTACAGAACACAAGTCTGCAAAAGCATTGATCAATGATTAAAGAGAGGTGTCTTGTACTCTTATCCAGCAAATATGTTTCCTCCTCTTACCGCGGATAACATCCACAAAAAGGGTAGTGATTTCAGACATGTTGTGTGCTTGTAAAGAAGCAACACTTTGCCAGTTACTTACATCTGAAACTGGGGAAGGTTTTCAGAAGGTAAGGTCAGTGCCAAATCCAAGAATTTGCACGCAGAGAGATAGAGGGCAAGCCAGCGCTGATTGTTGTAGGAAGTCGAGAACCCATTGCCGCCCATGTAGGTGGTTTCCAAACCAGACACAGATGGACCTGCAGTCCTGAAATGTAGAAGTGATTGAACATGGTAAGTGCTTACACTGTACCTGGCTCCCTGTTGCTGGCTGCGGCACAATCATAGCTCAGGGTTTTGGTTGCGATTTGCAGTATCCTGGAGCATTTCGAAAGGCCTCACTGGATAAAAGTCTAACACAGAAGGACCCCGTTTGTCCTTCCTGCAGATCTTTTAGCAAAGTGCTAATGTGTATTAGAGGAATGCAAAGGAAACCAGTATAATGTTACATATGATTTCATTAAGCACCTTGATGTTTGCTTGCCCTCAAACATATTCTGTTGTTTGTAACGACTAAGAATCGTCTCCAAAGTGATGTTTTAACAACAAGACTTACAACCATGAAAATACTGTAATTCATATTCAAACTTCAGATGGCAGGTTTCAGGGCAGGGACCAGGCACTAGTTAAAGTGAAATCAATCTCATTTTCAAGGCCAACATCTCAATAATGATGTTTAGGGTGAGAGCATTGGGTGCCCTTCCCCGGAGACTCAATCCTCTGAAGGTTCAAGGAGAAAAATTCATCAGAGTGGAAAGTCACAAGGCTATCAGTTTCATCGAGAAAACTACACTTACACGAGGAGACAAGAGGTCAGAAAAGAAGCAGAATCAACTGCGGAGGTGAGAAGGGATGGTCAGTAGAGGGGACGGCAATGAGCTGATACGTGATCTGTCATCCTCAGGGTTTAAGCATAAAACTGGCAACCATGAAAATAATACTGTTATTTAATTTCCAGTTAGGAAGTAAAACATCAAGTGGAAATGGCAGATGTGCTTAACAGAAAAACTATACAGCATTATCTGCTTAGATTTTAAAAAGACTACAGTGATTACACAGATTTAATTAAATTAAAAACCAAGTGGGAAAAGTTGAGAAATATAAACATTCTTTCAGAGAAGTTCAAGTGACCATGAAACAATGAGCTCTCATCATTGTATGGCATTCATTAAGTTTGAACTTGAATATTGCGCAGGATTGTTAAATTGTTAAGTAACTCAAATAGTCTCCCAGTATCTGATGAGAGGAAGGTAATTCAGTCAGTTTCAGACTGACTGACGAGACTAGGCTGGCATCCTGCACTTTCCTTCTCCCAGTGGAAAGGACGACCAGCCTGTTCCACCAGCACGGGTGGTCGGACTTTAGAAACTTGCTAAGCAGATGACAAACATAAAACTCTGATGGGCAGTGGGAAACCTTTACCTTGAAATGTCTTCATCTGCTGTCAGCTCCTGTTCAATCAGCAAAAACACCTGGACCTTCAGCGAAGGAGGAAAGAGGCAGAAATGATAAATGCATCCTCACGACTGGTTAAACAAAGCCTGCTGTTCCCTTGCACAAAAACTCTCTCCTCATTGAGGAGGAAGACCATGTACAGTGCAACAGAAGAAGCAATGTTGATATAATGTCTTCCCCTTGACATGACATCCATGGGAAGAGATCATACAGCGCCCACTTCAACAACATCAGCGTTCACTGCTGAAGCACTGATCAATAAACAATGTGCTCAGGCCCTCTAAGGATTCTGTCACCCACTCTGCTGTAATTCTCAAGGCAGTTGGGAGGAAATGGCCAAGGACGAAACCGAGTCTTGAGCAGGAACGATTGGGCAGAAACGTTCAGCTAGCGGGATTTGTGCATTAAACACACGACTTTCAGAGAATGCGGCACTCAGCAGGTCAGGCAGCATCTCATAGAACATCGAGCAGTACAGCACTGGACAGGCCATTTGGCCCATGATGTTGTGCCAATCTTGATGCCAATTTCTACTAAATATCCTCCTCCTGTGTAGCATCCATATCCCTCCATTCCCCTCAAATTCATGTGTTTATCTAAACTCCACCAAACTGCCTGATTCCACTACTACCCCGATAATCCATTCCAGGCACCTACCACTCTCTACGGAAAAAACTTGCCCTTCACCTCGCCTTTAAACTTCCCCCCTCTAACCTTAAAAGCATGTCCTCTGGTGTTTGATATTTCTACTCTGGGGAACGGATTCTGACCATCTACCCTATCTATGCCTCTCATAATTTTAAAGACCTCTATCAGGTCTCCCCTCAGCCTTCGACACTCTAAGGCGAACAACCCAAGTTTGTCTAAGCTGTGGAAAAAGAAGCAGAATTAACTTTTCAGATTGAAAACCCTGTGTCAGAACGTTAACTTTGTTTCTCCCTCCACAGATGCTGCCTGACCTGCTGAGTATTTGCAACTTTTTCTGTTTTTATTAACAATTTCCAGTGTCTGCAGTTGCTTTGATTTTCACAGTGATGTTTCACTGCCCTTCCTGAACTTTCCCATACATTCTAGACCAAGGACTGAGCAGTGGTGGGGTTGATACAAGAATGCAGAATGAATAGTTTGCTTCCAACAATGTAAACTGAGCGGGGAAAATGCATCCTGCTGGAGCTTCCTCTGGGAGGAGAGGGAGAAAATGGAAGGGAGGGGAGGCTTGGGACTGCATTCATATCATCATGGTTAACTTACCAGTTCTGTGATCATAGTGGGCCACAGGGAAGTGAGGTGACGTGCCGAGATCCGTAACAACAAGACACGGAAGAAGAGGAAAACCTGTGCGTGGAGCGTGGGGACCTGTGGCAGCCGCAGACTTTCCACCAGCCGTTCTGGAATAGAGCAAAACACCCCGGGAATTCACCAGTTACGTCAACGGTCAAAGACAATGCTCAATATAATAACACAAAGGAGGATTTTAGAACTGTACTGCTGCCACAAAACAACAAACTTCACAACATATGTCAGTGATAATAAACCTGATTCTGATCCTAGTAGAAAAATAATGCCAAGTTATTTAATGTTACTCTGCATAACCGAAATCAGAGGAGGAAGGTTTAGACTGCAGGAGAGATGTGGTCTGCTCAGTGAAGCAGCAAATGGAACTAAATCCAGGGAAGTCCTAAGGTGAAGCATTTGGGGAGGTGCAACAAGGCGAGGGAATAAACAGTGGAGTGGGAGGATAGTGAGTGGTGGAGGGACAGAGGAACCTAGGACTATAGGTTTGTAAAAAGTAGCAGGACAGGGCAATAAGGTGATTCAGAAGGCAGATGGGATGTTTTTCTTTATTAGCTGAGGCAAGGAATAAAAGAGTAGGGAGGTTATGCTGGAACTGTGGACAAGACTAGTTAGACCACAGTGTGAGCACTGTATACAGTTCTGGCCACCACACTATAGGAAGGATGTGATGCACAGGAGATGGTGCAGAGGAGATTCACCAGGATGTTGCCAGCACTGGAACATTTTAGCTGTGAGGAAACACTGGAACAGAGGAAGCTGAAGGAAGATTTAATCTACAAAACCGAGAGGTGTGGATAGAGTGAATAGGAAGAACCTGCATCCAGTAGTTGCAGAGTCAACAACCAGGCAGTATAAATTTATATTATTGGTATCAGGGTTAGTGGCGAGACGAGGGAACTTGTTTAACCCAGCGGGTGCTATGGTCTGACATTGCCTGAGAGTGTGAGAGAGGCAGAAACTGTCATACTGAAACAGTACTTGAGTGTGTAGTTGAAGAGGTGAGACTGCAGACCCAGTGCTGCAAGGGGGGAACTTCATGTGGAGAGTAATTGTTCAACCAGGATGGGCTAAAGGGCCTCCCATGTCACAAATGTTCGATGATGAGTGTGATGGTAAGTGTATCAGAGGTTAAAGGGATGATGGGGAGCTGCCGATGAGAGGTGCAGAATCACCTGTGACCACAGAAGGTTGCAACCAGTACGTGCAATGTGCCCTGTTAAAAGAGATCTTGTTTCTCCTGTTTCTGTCTCTGATGCAAGGCCATTAACCTGAAACAACACCCGTGTTTCTCCCTCCACAAATGCTGCCTGGACTAGGTTGTAATGAAATCTAGAGTTGACCAGTCCTTGTGAAACCCAGACTGAGTGCAAGAGGGCAGTTGAAGGGGAGTATGCGCCACTTGATGGCAATGTCAATGACATGCTCCCCCAGTGCTGATGATTGACAGTTGATGAATTAGGGATAGGTGGCTGGATGGACTTGTCCTGGGATCTATGGACAGGATACATCTGTGCAACTTTCTACACTGTCACACGGATTCTTGTGTTGTAACTAAACAGGGTATTGAAGGATGGCTAATTCTAAGGATAGTTTCAGTTTAATTCAGCATATATTTTGTCGCAGACATCATGGGCTGAAGGACCTGTTCCTGTTCCAAGGATAGCTCTTCAGTATTATGGCTGCAATGGCCAGTCCTGCAGTCTTGGCTGGATCCCATGCACTCAGCCACTCCCAGTGAACCTATTAGCTGAAGCCTTGTTTCAGCAGGAAGCCAAGATGACACATCCACTTAGCACTCCCGGCAACTTGTCTTTAGCACTCCTGTGCTGAACTCACCACTGCTGAAGATGGAGCTGTTCTTGGAACCTCCTGGTCCCAATGGCTCTTTAATTGTCCAACACCATTCACTGAAGATGACAAGATTGCTGAGATCTCACATTACATGTTGGTTGTAGGTTTGCTTTGCTCTGTCTACAAGATGCTGTTTTCATAGGTTGACACCTCCTTTTGGATTCTCTGGCTTCATAGTAATGATAGAGTGAGGGATATGCCCCAAGGCTGCACACAGTCCTTATGAGTCCTGTGCCTTATGGTACTTATTTTAGATTGTCAATGCAGCTATTCCAGTTGCTATGATAGTGCTGCCATATGATGTAGCATCGTCAGTGTGAGAATGAGACATTGTCTCCACAAGGAATATGGACTCGTCCCTTCCAGTTATCTCATGGACAGACACAACTGCCACGGTAGATTGGCGAGGACAAGGGTACATAGGTTTATCCCTGGTGTTGGTTCACCCGCTTCCTGCCAAAGACCCAGTCTCAGTAGCCATGTCCTCTCCCCAGCTTGTTCTGGGGAGGTGCTCCCAAGCCACTCCTGGTGACGAAGTCCCTCCTCCCAGAGTACATTCCGTACCCCTGCTACTTTTCATGCTTCTTTCAAGTGTTGTTCAACACGGAACAGCACAGTTGAGAGAGAACGGTGGGTGGAGTGTAATCAGGACGTTTCCTTGTCCATGTTTGATCTGATGCTATGAGACCATGGGGTCTGGAGACCGCATCGAGGACTCCCAGACCTTCTGAACTGAATGTCACTGCGTTTGCCCCTGTGGCAGGACTATCCTGTCGATGGGGCAAGACATACCGAGGGGTGGTGATGGATGACACTGGGTGAAAGGTACAATTCTGAGAGTACAATTATGGCACGTAGTCAGAGTACAATTATGGAGTAGTCAGAATCAGAATCAGGTTGGTTTGTGGCAGTGGAAGACATAAAAGTCACTAACAGTTACAAAAATGAATAAATAGTGCAACAGATGAATAACGTGATTGCCTTCATGAGTTCGTGGACAGTTCAGAAATCCGATGGCGGGGGAAAAGAATCTGTTCCTGAAACATTGAGTGTGGGTCTTCAGGCTCCTATAGTGATGGATGCTGCCTTCTTGAGACACTGCCTCTTGAAGATGTCCTCGATGGCGGGGAGGGTTGTACCTGTGATGGAGCTGGCTGAGTCTACAGGTGGTATTTGTGGGCAGCTGTCCAGTCCCCAGATGTTAATGAGGTGGTCTTTGCAATGTTGACTGGGCTTGACAGGGTACACATAGAGGACATGTTTCCACTCATGGGGCAACCAATACTTGAAGCCATTCATATAATGGAAATTCAGGAGAAACATCAAGGCCAGAATGAGAAACTCTCCCCCAAAAGGAGTGGCTGAGGTGAACAATATAAATTCTAGCTAAGGTCGATGGGGTGCTAAAAGTAAGAACACAAGAAACAGAAGCAGGAGGATTCATTACACGAACTAGCTGACCCTTTATTATGGGACTGAGAACCCAAGTTCTGGACAGCCCAGCTAAAGGAAACCCCTGCATCTACCTCATCAAACCTTGTCAGAATTGTGCAAGTTTCAATGAGATCACTTCTCATTCTTTTCAGCTCTGGAGATTAGAGACCCAGTCTGCTTTACCTATCTTCATAGAACAAGAACTTCCCATTTCAGGAATTGATCTGGTGAACCTTTGCTGCACTTCGATGGGGAGGCCAGTCCTGTCCACAATATTCCAGTTGCAGTCTGTATAATTGAACCAAGATGTCCCTTCTTTTGCAATAAACAGCATCATACTGTTTGCTTCCTAATTTCATTCAGTTTGCTGCTGAATGTACTAATTTCCAGTTAGGGCAAGAGAAGTGGGCAGGGGCTTATGCAGGATTTAGAGCCCGGCATGGACCTGCTGGGCTGAGTGCACTCCTTCTGTCCCTTGTCAGACTTTGTAATGTTCTGTCACGTAGTTGAAAACTAGTTGGATTATTACATGTATCAGCAAAACCTTACAGTTTTAGAACATTCAAATCTTTCAAATAATCAATATGAGCAAAGCCTTGTTTGAACAGGCCAAACTGCAGACAGTTTACTGATATATATAAATTGTTTTGGCTTTACCAGGCTGACAATATCACCACGATATCTCTGTGAGGTAACACTTGTAACTTCCCCTGCTTTTGAGTGTGCACGCTACATGACCCCAGTAGCTCTGGACAAGTGCCACCAACCTTGTATGTCTGGCAGATACTTCTGGTATTGGTCCACTTCACTGCTGAAGATGGCAAAGGCAAGTCTCTTCAGCAGCATCGCTCGCTGCTCCAGCTCTGCCTCACGACTCGCAAACAGATTGAGCGAGCTGCTCTGTGCTACTGCAACTCGAGCTGTGGGAGTGCAGGAGAAGCCATGAATACACTGCAGCCACTGGCATGACTCCTACTCACCTTCAGTTACATGTTTCACACACTCCAACCTGCAATCCTTTCAGCAACCTGCCAGCTCTGATGAAAGGTCACTGAGCTGAAACACCGAGATATCTGCAGATCTGCCCCAGCATTCATCAGCCTCTTCAGTAACTCCAACAGGGAGACTGTTTCTGATGCTTGGCCTACTTATTGGCAGGAATGAGCTGGAATTTCAGCTCCCGTTTCACCAAAATGCCAGCATCTCCTCTACATTTCAGTGGTTGATACGAAAAGCCAATTTAAAAACTCTCATCATTCTACATTTAACATTAAATATTGAGAGGAAACAGACAAGAAAATAAGGGCCTGGTGAAGTATAAATACACTTCTTATTTTTCAAAGGAAAATGTAAATGCCTAACGAAGGGCTTAGGTTGTGTTTACTGGTGCTAGCTTGGACTGTTTGTAGTTCCACTTCCTTTACATACATGGGGCAACTCTATCGATGCTCATATTTTAGCTGATGTTGAACTGAGGGCATACTCTTCTTCTGCTCTCAGCTGCGTTACTGCAGCATTGGTCACAAGAGAGGGGAGACTTGTTAAACAGGCTTTCAATGGTGTGACCAGCAATGTACCCAAACTGTCTTTAGCTCTGAAAAATGGCACGAAGTTGATGCTGGGCTGTGCATACATATTACATGTCCGTCATTATGTATGAAGCACTGGGTAATATCTTGATGTCCTCAGTTCAATTGCAGCACTTTATGCTCCACATGACTCTCCTTTCATTCTATTTCATTTAATTAGCACCATGATATTCTATTCTTTCTCTTTAAGTTATGTAGTTTCACCTTAAATTGGCTCAGTTATTCCCCGTGGAAGACAGTTTCACAGCCTAACTGCTCTTTGGGTGAAGATGTTTCTGAAACCTCTCAGATTTAATGGTGACTACCTTACATTTATGACTTTTGTAACATGGGAACTTTTTTTCTAGTGAAACATTAACAGATATTGCCCAACCTGCTGAGTGTTTCCAGTATTTCCAGCTTTTATTTAACACTTTGTCTTGCCTTAAGGTACCACTTTACATCAATTGTTGATATCACCCTTCAGCCTTCTCCCTTCTAGAAGAGAAGACAGTTGGACAGGTACATGGATAGGAAAGGTTTAGAAGGTTATGGGCCAAACACTGGCAAATGGGACTAGCTTGGAAGGGAATCTTGGTTGCATGGACCAGTTGGGCTGAAGGGCCTGTTTCCGTGCTGTATAACTATGACTCGAAGAGACACAACCTCTGCAGCACTTCTGGTATCATTGTTTTGCATCGTCTCAACCTCCATTCTTTTCAGAATGTGCATAGTTCTCAAAGTGTAGCCCAATTCTATACGTTTAACTAAACAACTTCTCTGCTTTACAGCTCTAACAGTGCTTTGCTTGCTTCTGTATTAACCTGCATTAACCATATAAAAGTAGTAAGGTGGATGGGCTAAAGTGCATTTACTTAAATGCAAGAAGCATCAGGAATAAGGGTGATGAACTGAGAGCTTGGATAAGTACATGGGACTACGATATTGTGGCTATCACAGAGACATGGCTGACGCCAGGGCAGGAATGGATATTGAATATTCCTGGTTTTCAGTGTTTTAAAAGGAATAGGGAGGGGGGGAGAAGAGGAGGAGGGCTGGTGATACTGGTCAGGGACACTATTACAGCGGCAGAAAGGGTGGATCATGTAGAAGAATCCTCTCTAGAGTCAATATGGGTGGAATTTAGGAACAAGAAAGGAGCAGTTACTCTACTGGGAGTATTCTATAGGCCCACTGGTAGCAGTAGGGATACTGAGGAGCAGATTGGGAGGCAGATTTTGGAAAGATGTGAAAATAACAGGGTTATTATTGTGGGAGACTTCAACTTCCCAAATATTGATTGGCACCTGCTTAGTGCCAAAGGTTTAGACAGGGCAGAGTTTGTTAAGTGTGTCCAGGATGGATTCCTGTCACAGTATGTTGACAGGCCGACTAGAGGGAATGCCATATTAGATCAAGTTTTAGGTAATGAACCAGGTCAGGTGACAGATCTATCGGTGGGTGAGCAGTTGGGGGACAGTGACCACTGCTCCCTAACCTTTAGAATTGTCATGGACAGGGATAGGAGCAAAGAAGACAGGAAGATATTTAATTGGGGAAAGGCGAATTATGGGGCTATAAAGCGAGAAGTAGGGAGTGTAAATTGGGGTGACATTTTTGAGGGGAAATGTACTATAGAGATGTGGTCGATGTTCAGGGATCTTTTGCAGGATGTTAGGGATAAATTTGTCCCGGTGAGGCAGAGAAGGAATGGCAGGGTGTGAAGGAACTATGGGTGACAAGGGAGGTGGAACAACTAGTTATGAAGAAGGCAGCATACGTAAGGTGTAAGCAGCAAGGATCAGACAGGGCTCGTGAGGAATATAGAGTAGCAAGGAGGGAACTTAAGAAGGGGCTGAGGAGAGCAAGAAAGGGACATGAAAAGGCTTTGGCGAGTAGGGTTAAGGAGAATCCCAAGGCTTTTTACTCGTACGTGAAGGGCAGAAGGATGGCTAGAGTAAAGGTAGGTCCGATTAAAGACAAAGGTGGGAAGATGTGCCTAGAGCTGTGGAAGTGGAAGAAGTATTCTCAATGAATACTTCTCTTCAGTATTCACCAAGGAGAGGGGTCTTGATGACACTGAGGACAATGTTGGTAAGGGTAATGTTCTAGAGTATGTAGATATCAAGAGAGAGGATGTGTTGGAGCTGTTAGAAAGTATTAGGACAGATAAGTCCCCGGGTCCTGATGGAATATTCCCCAGGCTGCTTCGGGAGGCGAGGGAGGAGATTGCTGAACCATTGGCTAGGATCTTTGAGTCCTCGTTGTCCATGGGGATGGTACTGGAGGATTGGAGGGTGGCGAATATTGTCCCCTTGTTCAAAAAAGGTAGTAGGGATAGTCCAGGGAAATACAGACCAGTGAGCCTTATGTCTGTGGTGGGCAAGCTGTTGGAAAGGATTCTAAGAGAAAGGATCTATGAGCATTTAGAGAATCATGGACTGATTAGGGACAGCCAGCATGGATTTGTGAAGAGAAGATCTTGCCTCACTAGCCTGATAGGGTTCTTTGAGGAGGTGACCAGGAAGATTGATGAGGGTAGTGCAGTAGATGTGGTCTACATGGATTTTAGTAAGGAGTTTGACAAGGCTCCGCATGGTAGGCTTCTTCAGAAGGTCAGAGGCCAAGGGATCCAGGGAGGCTTGGCCGTGTGGATTCAGAATTGGCTTGCCTGTAGAAAGCAGAGGGTTGTGGTGGAGGGAGTGCATTCGGATTGGAGGGCTGTGACTAGTGGTGTCCCACAGGGATCGGTTCTGGGACCTCTACCTTTTGTGATATTTATTAACAACTTGGATGAGGGGGTGGAAGGGTGGGTTAGCAAGTTTGCTGATTACACAAAGATTGGTGGTGCTGCGGATAGTGTGGAGGGCTGTCGAAGCTTACAGAGGGATATTGATAGGATGCAGAACTGGGCTGACAAGTGGCAGATAGAGTTCAATCCGGAGAAGTGTGAGGTGGTACACTTTGGAAGGACAAACTCCAAGGCGCAATACAAGGTAAATGGCAGGATTCTGGGCAGTTTAGAGGAGCAGAGGGATCTGGGGGTTCATATCCACAGATCACTGAAAGTTGCCTCACAGGTGGATAGGGTAGTTAAGAAAGCTTATGGGATATTAGCTTTCATAAGTCGTGGGATCGAGTTTAAGAGCCACGAAGTAATGATGCAGCTTTACTAAACTCTGGTTAGGCCACACTTAGAGTACTGTGTCCAGTTCTTGTCGCCTCATTATAGGAAGGATGTGGAGGCGTTGGAAAGGGTGCAGAGGAGATTTACCAGGATGCTGCCTGGATTAGAGAGTATGGATTATGAGGAGAGACTAAGGGAGCTAGGGCTTTACTCATTGGAGAGAAGGAGGATGAGGGGAGACATGATAGAGGTATACAAAATATTAAGAGGAATAGATAGAGTGGACAGCCAGTGCCTCTTTCCCAGGGCACCAATGCTCAGTACAAGAGGGCATGGCTTTAAGGTAATGGGTGGGAAGTTCAAGGGAGAAGTCAGAGGGATGTTTTTCACCCAGAGAGTGGTTGGTGCATGGAATGCGCTGCCTGGGGTGGTGGTGGAGGCTGATACGTTGGTCAAGTTCAAGAGGTTGTTAGATAAGCATGTGGAGGAATTTAAGATAGAGGGATTTATGGGAGGAAGAGGTTAGATAGTCTTAGGAGTGGTTTGAAGGTCGGCACAACATGGTGGGCCGAAGGGCCTGTATTGTGCTGTATTGTTCTATGGTTCTATATGTCCTGACCTTAGTCATGAATCTTATGTAATATAAGCCTTTTGTAAAACCAAATATAGTTACAACTACTACAATGTTCTTATTTCTATTCCTGTTAGTTCTTCAATAATTCAATGCAATTAGACACGATGATCTCACCCTTTTAACTCCATGATTTATAACAATATCATTTCTTTATCATATTTTAATGTTATTTGTCTTCTCTGTGTACTTATGTTATTTCATTGTTATTCTCTATGTTTTTCTATACCATCTTTGGGAATGAACCATAGAACAATACAGCACGATACAGGCCCTTTGGCCCACCATGTTGTGCCGAAAATGAAAAAGGAACAGAGTAGCTCAGGTCCCTTCGTGGATAAGGATGGGGAATTATTGACCGGAAATAAGGAAGTGGCAGTCTTTGAACAAATCCTTTGCCTCTTTCTGCATGGTACAAGACACTAAAAGCATCCTGATAACAGTGGGGTCTTGCTGCGTTTAAGACAGACATGAGGATACATTTTTTTCTCTCAGAGGAGCGTGGATCTTTGGAATTCTCTGCCCCAGAGAGCTGTGGAGGGGGAAGCATTGACCAGGCCAAGGTGGTCAGAATTTTGTTCTACCTGGGGAACAGGCAGGCAGTGGACCAGAGGCCAAGACCAAACCTTACTGAATGAGGGAGCAGGCTCGAGGGACCACATGGCCAACTCCTGCTTCTACCACCGGGAAGGGAAGAAATATCATCATAAAATTAGGAGAGGGAGAAATATTTCTCTTGATATTTGTGTGTCCATCTGATAATTTATTTTTAAATTCCTTGAACTAATTTATCACTGTAGTTTCTCTTTGCCTTCCAACTTACTTTATTCCTTGACTTCTATGTGTTTCAAACAATTACTTCCGCTTGGCAGTTGCTTTCATTCCACCGTTAGGTGGTCTACAGGGTTCCCATGTTTAATGTGATCAATCCCTCTTATAGAGGGAGTGCATAGACTTCACAAACAGATTTGGGCAAATAAGAATTAAACACAGAAAATGCTGGAAACACTTAGCAGGTCAGGAAGCATCTGTGGAGAGAGAAACAAGAGTTAATGTTTCAGGTCTGGCTCCTTCATCATTCTGAGTGTTTTCAACATTTCCATTTTTATTTCAGATTTCCAGCATCTGCAGGATTTTTTTGGATTTCATTTTGTGCAAATAAGGGTCAAGGTAAAGCAAAAGGGAGAAAACAAAACTTGGTTTTATCTGAAGCCTCAACTTCAGGTTGCATCCTTCATAATAATTTCTTAAATACCAGTGATTTCTCTTCACTAAAACAAAGTTTCCAATTAAACAATATGGTTATAAATAAATGTATGTTGTCTGAAATTCTTAAGTCTTTTATAATAAAGTCTGCGCATTTTGACTGGAAAAGATATCAGGTTGCACCTGCTGCAGTAATGAACTCATAGTTAATTAATTATTCAACTATTTTATTTGTTGGCTGTACCCTCAAAATATTTCACAGAGGGAAGTACAAAAATATTTCTGTTACATACAAAATGCTGTCAAGCAAAGACCAACAGGTGTGCAATAAAGGCAGAATAGAAGGAGCAAGATCAGTAAATCAATCTCAATGCTTACTCATGAGATCCCGGAATGTAGTTTTGTCATGAGTCATCAGGTGATCTATGATGGCTCTCCAACTGCAAAGTGTGAAACACAAAATCTATTAAACCTACTGTGGAAGAGTTTTCTTAAATCAAAGTGTGACATCACTTAATCAATTTATAAATGTATTGAAAATATTTTTTAGCCTATTTAATATTGTTCAACCAGAGGTCTCCCCTTCTTTTTCCTTGTGGGGTTTCTGTAGTTAATCCAAATTTGGGACTTTTATGTTTAGTTTGCATTTCTTGTTCTCAAATACCATAAATTCCAAATTCTCATCTTCAAGATTAGAACCAGAAGAAGACTTGGTCTTTTTTAAATTGAGATCTCCTTTTGGTTATGAAGAATGATTTGAATCCATTTATGTTGTGAAAACCAATCCATTCCAAGTTATTTCCTGTATGAAAACCATTAATACAGAACACTTAATTTGCAGAGTTTCTGGGGAAAATTGTATAAATGTCAGTAACATTATTGAATGAATAGTGCATGCGTTCATAACAACCTTTTGGATAAGTATCAGAGAGGCCCATGCCTCTGCATGCTCCACTTTGCACACGTCCATTAATACCACATAACTTCCATATTTGTGCCTGGTGCATCAGATCTTCCAGGGATCTAATCCCAAAAGCCACATTCTCTCTTCAGAAATATGTCCAACTGTTTCCTGGACCTGATTATGAAACTTGCTTCAGTGGCTTCCAGTAAGACATTACATGGATTTTATTATTTATCAGATAAAGCCAAATTATAAATAGCTATTTATTGGCCATCTTTAAGATAGATGGTTATTTATTCATCACATGAACATTGAAATTCACAGTGAAATATGTCTTATTGTGTTACTGAGAATGTGCTGGGGGCAGCCCACAAGTGTCGCCACTCTTCCAGCACCAACATAGCATGCTCACAGCTCCTAACCCATACATCTTTGGAACATGAGAGGAAACCAGAGCACTCGGAGGAAACCCATGCAGACTCGGGGAGAACGTATGAATTCCTTACAGACAGTGGCCGGAATTGAACCTGGGTCGCTGGCGCTGTAATACCATTATGCTAACAGCTACACTACCTTAGTCCATGGAATTTTGAGGGATAGTGAACAATTTTCTAGAGTTAATGTGTTAATTACTTTCACTGACTTGAAAGTCCACACTTTAACTAGGCCACACCATCTGGTGAAACTTGCATTAATTTCACTGATGCTTGGAATAATTGTGATCACTTATCTCAACAGTTTACATAGGTGACGAGCAAATAGAGTGAGAGGTGTTTCCTCCAGACACATTGAAAGCAAACAGCACATAACGACTTACTGACTAACACAGGATGCATCCATCTGAAAGAAGTTAGGGTCCATAAAAAGATCAAATGCTTCCTTTTTCCAAGCCCTCCTGGTATACTGATAGCCACTTAGGCTGCTGACCAACTGCACACAGGCTCGGTAACTCGGGGCATTGTGGGCACTAGAAGGGAAAGACAGACATTTCAGATCCAGAGAAAGCTGCCAAACGGTTCACTCCGAATAAACACAAAATCCCCATCAAAGACAGCTACAAAAAGCAGGAAAGCTATCCTTTCCTTAGTCCCTTGATGCACAAAGTTAATTTCTTGCTCCACATTGAGTTTAATGACTCACAAAAGCCAAATGGATTGGCTATTCTTGCCTACCATCCCTTTCCACTTGTATATTCTGCCTGCTGGGCACATCCCAGTAGACCAGACTATACAACGCACAGATGTACAACATTACAATTACATCTCAAGATTACTCCCTGTGCCATGTGCTAGTGATGGCACAAATAGGAAGATAGGACAACTGAATGTGTGGCTAAAGCACTGGTGCAAGAGGGGACAGCTTCAAGTTTTTGAATCACTGGGATCTCTTCTGGGGCAGGGGTGACTTAGTCAAGAAAGACGTTGCACCTGAACTGGAAGGGGGCCAATATCCTTGTAGGGAGGTTTGCTAGTCCTACTCAAGAGGGTTTAATAAGGCAGGAGGGAGTAATTCAGTGGAGCAGGTGGGGAGGCTGACCAACTGCATACAGTTACGTAGTGCACGCACGTATGTAGAAAATAGAACAGGCAAGTCCAGTGGGTCGAGACAGGAGGGGAAGCATGAGAGGGCCAATAGGCTTAACTGTATTTACCTAATGCAAGGAGCTTCACATGTAAGGTGGATAAGCTGAGAGTATGGATCAGGACACAGGATTATGTTATTGTTGCAATCACGTAAACATAGTGGAGGGAAGAGCAGTGTTCCAGGGTGTAGAAGCTTCAGATGTGACAGAGGGGCTGCAAAAGAGGAATGGGGGGTGGAGTTGGAGTTGAGCTGCTGATCAGGGAGACCATTATGGCAGTCCTCAGGGAGGATATCTGGAAACTGTATGTTTAAAATTTAGGAATAAGAACACATCTATAGGCAGGTTGCAGAAGGATGTAAAACCAAAAGGGTTGTAGTGGAGGAGGATTTTAACTTTCCCAATATTGACTGGGATTGCCTTAGTACAAGGGGCTTTGATGGAGTGGAATTTGTAAAATACATCCAAGGATGGGTTCTTGGATCTTTTTTTTAAGCAGCCCTAGCCACCCTCTTAATACATTGATAGAATCTCTTGTGATTTTGCCTCACCTAGCCTACCAGATCCCTCTCATATCCTCTTTTTACCCTGCTAACTTATCTCTTAATTACACTCCTACACTTCTTGAAGTCATCAAGAGATTCACTAGTTCCCAATTGCTATCTGCAGTGTATGCCTCCCTCTTTTTTTTTAACCAGAGCCACATTATCTCTCATCAGCCAGGGTCCCTGAAACCTTCCAGCCTTTCCCTTCATTCGAACAGGAACATCCAGGCCCTGAACTCTTGACATCACACTTTTAAAAGCCTCCCACTTGGCAGACACTCCTTCCCCTGCAAACAATCTTGCCCAATCAACCTCTGCAAGATGCCCTTAATGGCTCCAAAATTTGCTCTGCCCCAGTTCAGGACCTTAACTTGTGAACCGACCATATCCTCCTCTATTCTAAAACTAATAGGATTATGGTCACTGGACCCAAAGTGCTCGCCGACAGACACTTTTGCCATTTGCCATTCCCCTGAAGTAGGTCCAGTGTCACAGCCTCTCTAGTAGGTCACTATTTATATTGATAAAGGGAACTTTCTTGGACACATTTCACAAATTCCACACCATCCAAGGCTTTTACACTATGGTTGGCCTAGTCAATATTAGGGAAGTTAAAATCTCCCACTAATACTACCCTATTATGTTTACAACTAGCTGCAATCTCTCTACGTATCTGTGCCTCCAATTCCCGCTGACTATTGGGGGGCCAATAATACAATCTCAGAGTGACCCTTCCCTTCTTGTTTCTGTTCCACCCATATGGCCTCACTAGATGATCCCCCAAGATTATCCTAAGGTCCTTTGTTACATCCTCTTTCATCATGAAGGCAACTCCCCCTCCTCCCCTCTCACCTGTACCTCTGTCATGCCTGTTGCATCTGTATCCTGGAACACTGAGCTGCCAGTCCTGCCCTTCCTTCAGCCATGTTTCTGTTATGGCTCTTACATCCCAGTCCCCAGAGCCAATCCATGCCCTGAGTTCATCCACTTTACCTGTTAAGCCTCTTGCATTGAAATAAATGCAGTTTAAACCAACGGTCTTTGGTCTCCCTTTACTGTGCTCCTGTCTATTCTGCTGACTAAATTTCCTCTCATAGGCTACTGTTTTATCCCCTGATTTCTGCTCAGAGTCCTATGCTCCCCCTCCCGCCACTCTAGTTTAAACCCTCTAGAGTAGCACTAGCAAATCTCCCAGCCAGGATATTGGCCCCCCTCCAGTTCAGGTGCAATCCATCTCTCTTGTACATACTAAGTTTTTCCACATAGTGGGTGGTGAATATTTAGAATGACCTGTCAGAGGACATGGTAGAGGCAGATACAATGACAATGTTTAAATGGCATTTGGACAGGTACTTGAATAGGAAAGGAGTAGAGGTTTATGTCGCCTACTGCAAGGTAAATTGGATTAGTGTAGATAGACATAATGGTCAGTGCGGGACAAGGTGGGCCAAAGGGCCTGTTTTTCTGTGCTGTACAGTTCTATGAATCTCTGATTAGCAGCACATTACATAGACAAGGAAGTTTAACTGTCCCTTAATGACCACATCATTTCACCCGATCAGAGAAATTCACTTTATTCCATTCTTTCTCCGGACCCTCGCTGCTACCAACATAACTTGCTTCTCTCCTTTCTCAGTTCCAATGAAGGGTCTTGGACCTGAAACGTTAACTCTGTTTCTCTTCCCCCAGATGCTGCCTGACCTGCTAAGGATTTCCAGCAATTTATATTTTTATGGAGACTTCTTGATCTGCAGTTTTTTTGATAAGCATGCGTTGAATTGCAGTCCCACTAATGCACTCCTGATACATGTAGGACAGGTGTGAAACAAGTCATTAGTGCTGGTCTCAGAGTCAAAGATAAGAATAAAATAAACAACTCCGACAGATATTTTCTCCAAAAGAGGAAATTGTTTCACTTGAATCACAACATAAGGCAGCACTTAAAATGCAGTCACTTGGATTCTACAAAACAGGTTTTATAAATGCTGACAATATTTTGAGAGAGCACCCACTGTTGCTGAACAGATGGTCTGTAAGGAATGTACAGCTATGTTTCAGTTAAGCAATTAGTGTTGGACACCTCACTGGCATATCAGATACCAATGAAGTGGAAGCACTGGAGCTTGAAACTGTGGTCTGTACGGGTCCCCTGGACGTCTTGTCATGCTGGGTGTAAAGCAGAGGACAAGTGAGGGATTAATTCAGCCAGTTTTCCAACTCACTGCTGCACTGCACATTTGGGAAATAAAAAAAGTGATTATTATGCTGGAGTAGAGAGACATGGAGGTACAGGAAAAAAAATTCTTAAGGAATGGAAATTTTGACCTCATCCAACCACCTCCCTGTACAAAAACAAACCCGACAGAGAAAATGGTTCAATTCTACACCGAAAACAATGCGTAACAGACATTTTGCGCAATCTGAGAAACATCAATTGAAAGTTTAATTGCAAGGAATTCATATCTGTTTTCTGGAGACACAAAAGACTGCAGAGGCTGGGATCTGGAGCCAAGAAACAGACTGCTGGAGGAAATCAGTGGGTCAACCAGCATCTGTGGAGGCAAAGATATCATGGATGTCTCAACCCAAAACGTCAACCATCCCTTTGCCTCTACAGATACTGCCTAACACACTGAGTTCCTTCAGCAATATGTTTTTTTGCTGCAAATCTGTTTTCTGTTTACTTAAAGATCATGGTACAGTCAGCAACACCGAAAGTTACAATGGGAAATCAGGAGACACACAAGCTGGATATGCACTTCCAAGAAAAGGTCCACACTGGGCAAACTTGGCTTACGAATAACAAAATCACAATTACATTCCATGCAATGGGGTAAGTTGAATACCTGTGATTGCGAAGGTAGGGCACCACATAGTACATAATATTAACAAGTAATGGAATTACTTTTTCCTTTTCATCACTGTGGAAAACCATGTCCAAAAGGTGAGCCAAAACCTGAAAGAGAGTGGTACAGAAAACTTCAATGTCCACTGATGACTCATCAACTTTTCCAGTGTACTTTCATTATTTATAGCTACAAATACTGACCTACAATATACAAGGCCAACAAATACTGAAAAATTAATTCTGCACCAACATTGCAAAATTGCAACATAAGCATGAGAAAATAAAGTTTCAAGAAAGGTTTTACTACAGTCTGAAGATTTAGGCTGTCATGGGCCAAACTGTGCTGACTGTGCTTCAGAGTAACAAGTATTCTTGGATTAGCTAACCCTTGTATTAAACAGGCCAACTGGGGAGTCAAAGTGGGCTGAGATTCCCCAATGTTTAAATGGGACATTTTTAAGTGAGGTGATTATTTGATCTATTTTTAACTGATTTTAATATTTTTCATCATTGTTTAATGTTTTAACACACAAAAAATGTTTAAGAAAAAGCTGGAGACGCAAGAGACTGCAGATGCTGGAATCTGGAGTAACAGGTTAAGGCCTTTCATCTGGACTTAAAGATAAGAGGGGAGATAGCCAGTATAAAGAGATGAAGGGAAGGGGTGGAGCAAGAGCTGGCAGGTGATAGGTGGAGTCAACTCTCCATTTCCCTCTACAGATGCTGCCTGACCTGCTGAGTTCCTCCAGCAGTTTGTTTGTTGCTTTATAAAAAAGCATCCCAGCTTTGGGAATTTCCAAAGTATCAAGGGCTGTCTGGGTGTTTTGCAGGTAGTGTCTCTACATCCCTGAGGTTTCACTACCTTGAAGGTGGAGACTAAGCTCAGTCCTCACCATCCTGGCCCAAATACAGCTGGATGCAGCTCAAACCCAGCTTGGTTTGGCCCCACATGTTTAGAGATTTATCTGGTGAGAATTTCCCCTGCTTTTAAAACAGCCAAGTGGCAGGCCACTGCTTCCCACGCCACCGCTTCCCACGCCACCGCTTCCCACGCCACCGCTTCCCACGCCACCGCTTCCCACGCCACCGCTTCCCACGCCACCGCTTCCCACGCCACCGCTTCCCACGCCACCGCTTCCCACGCCACCGCTTCCCACGCCACCGCTTCCCACGCCACTGCTTCCCACGCCACTGCACTCAAACAACAGTCCCCCTGTCATAAGGAATCTGAGCTTTATTCACAGTCTGTATCTGCCAGTAATGTTTCTTAAAGTTGTATTGGGGATCTCATGTTGACTGGGTGAGGTTTATCCAGCAATTTATCATAAGAACGAAAAAAGTCTCAAACTACTTATCAGGCTTTAATAAACTGATGAGGGCAGGGTGGTAGATGTTGTCTACAGGGACTCTAATGAGGTCTTTAACAAGGTCCCATGTGGTAGGCTGATCTGTAAAGTTAGGATCCAGAGCGAACTAGCCAATTGGATACAACATTGACTTGGTGGTAGGAGTCAGAGTGTGGTAGTGGAGGGTTGTTTTTCAGATTGGAAGCCTGTGACCAGTGGTGTGTTGCAGGGATCAGTGCTGGGTCATATACATTAACAATCTGAATGAGAATGTGGGTGGCATGATTAGTAAGTTTGTAAATGACACCAACATTGGTGTAGTGGACAGTGAAAAAGGTTGTCTAAGGTTACAACAGGATCTAGATCAACTGCAGAAGTCAACAAAGGAATAGTAGATGAAATATAACTTGGCCAAGTGCAAGGAGTTGCATTTTGGGAAGTTAAACCAGGGTATGACATATACAGTAAATGGCAGGGCCCTGGAGAGTGTTGTAGAACAGAGAGACCTAGGGGTACAAGTACATAGTTCCCTAAAAGTGACTACACAGATAGACAAGGTGGTGAAGGCGGCGTATGGCATGCTTGCCTTCATCAGCTACGGCAACAAGTACAAGAATTGGGCGACGTCATGCTACAGCATACAAGGTGTTGGTGAGACCATACCTGGAGTGTTGTGTGTAGTTCTGGTTGCCCAGCTAAAGAAAAGATGTCATTAAGCTGGAAGGGATGCATGAAAGATACACAATGATGTTACCAGGATTGCAGGGCTTAGGGTGATAGGGTTAACGTGGAAACCAAGGTCTTAAATTTAAACAGTCAGTTACCAGGTCTGAAAGGCACTAGCTGAGGTGTATTTGAAAATCAGATTGTACGATGTGGTAGCAGATAAATAATGACAAACATTCAAGGAAATAGAGAGACACAGCATGGAATCAGGTCCTTTGGTCCATCGAACATACCAACCATCAGCCACCTGTCCACACCAATCCTACATCAATCCTATGTTTTTGTTATTCTCCCCACATTCTCATCAACTCCCCCCAGATTCTACCATTCACTTACACACTAGGGGCAATTTACAGTGCACATCTTTGGGATGTGGGAGAAAACCAGAGCACCCATTGGAAACCCACATGGTCACAGTGAGAACAAGCAAACTCCACACAAAGGATCTGAAGTCAGAATTGAACCTGGGTATCTGGTGCAGCAAGGCAACAGCTCTACTAGCCGTGCCACTGTGCTGCTCCCTAATTAGTTCATACTTCTCAACTGATACGTATTCCCTACTGGAAAAGTATTAGCTGGAAAAATTAAAGATAATATAAGATTACTAGGCTTACAATGTTGTCCAAAAAAATAGGTAAGCTGAAGGTTTGGAAGTGTTAAACATCAGCAAAGAAGTTATTATTTGCTAAATCTCAGGCTAAGAAATTGATTTAAAAAAGGACCAAAATAGAATACAAGAATAAAAACTGATTTTAATAGTTTCTGCAGGTAAAAAAGGGAGAGAAAAAAAGAAAAAAAGTGAAATAAAGAGGGAAAGAAAGCCCCCTTAGAGGCTGAGTTAGGAAAGATTATAATGGGGAATAATAAAATGTGAGAGCAAATATTGAGCAATTTATTAATTCTATTTTTTCACAGCAGAAGACACAATGAACAGTACAGGAAACTATGGGTACTATGACAGTGAGACTCTAACATAATTAATGCTGACAAAGATAAAAATACATGAGAAATTAATCTGACCAAAAGCCACCAAACCCACTGGCAAACCAGTTCATCTGGATTTTCAGAAGGTATTTCATAAAGTACTAAATAGGAGGTAATTACACAATTCTGAGGTTCACTGATTGGCAGTCATACAATAGGCTACATGAATCTGTGGTTGGGCCTCTGCTATTTATAACCTGTAATCTCAGTACAGTCATGTATCATCTACAATCAGGTGAAAGGACCAAGGGTAATATATTCAAGTCCGCAGATGATAAAAACTAGAGAGGAAGGTAAGCTGTGAGAGGTTTAGAGACTGGAGTTGATGCAGCAGCACGACAGACTCAAGCAGCTGTATGGTTTAATACTAATCCTCTTCAAGTTTGAATTTTTTTAAATGATCTATGAAATGTTAAGCAGTGTTTAGGATCAAATTTCAAATAAGTTCATTGTCCAGCAATACACATTATTGAGGGAACTTTTGCTGGACAATACATTCCCTTAATTAATTTTTATACTTCATTTTTTTTAAAAGAAGCTGAATGATCAAGATTATATTCAATGGTGTGTGGACAGCTGGTTCTTGACTGTATTGGAGTAGTTTAACAATACTGGAAACTGCTATGGTTGGGAGCGGCTGAGTCACAAACAGCTTATGAGCAATGATACCCTTCAGAACCACCCATTATCAAACAGAAAGCTACAAACCAGGGCTTTCTGCAATGACTCCATGAGTAGTTGCATTTTGTTTGGTTCTGAGATGTACTGAGGAAGTTGGCCAAATGTTTGATCCTCAACCCACACTGCAACCAGTGGGAGGCATAATTACTGGATTCTGAGGAGAGGGCCAAAGGTTAAAATCCTGATGGCTACTTTGCATGAAAATATCTGAGGACAACATCAGGATCAGACACAATTCCCTCAATGTTGTATCAACAGAGTAAAATAGGCTCACACCAAGAATCTTACAGTGGTCAAGTACCAGAATGTTCCAGTGAAAGTCAGTGTCTTCAGAGGTGGGTGGGCGTACTGGAGGAAAGAGAAGACATAAGCAAGATGCAAAGATTTACATACCTCAGCTAATAAGGTCAGTGCATGCACACTGTAGACAGAAGGTGCTATATTGGATATCTCCATCACTGGGGTCAACATGATATCTGGAAAGGGTAGAGAACAGAACAGGATTAACTGCAAGGTAAAAAGATACTTCATGAAAGCCAATAGTACAATGATTTATTGGAGCATTTCCTCTAAGTAACAATTGAAGATTACAGTTCGTGGTCAATCTAAACTACAAAGATTCATTTTGCCTCCTCCAATTCATCCTTTGACAATATCCCTGACCATCTCCCAGCTGCAATGGAAAGTCTAGGACTACATTACTGTAAATGTAAGAGATATAATGGTCACACTTTATTGTCAATTACAGAGGCCAACGGTGCTGATGAGCTGGAGGAAGACTACTCCCTTTAAGTGAGGAGGTTGTAGATGGGGACAGTTGGAAGTGTGTAAGGTGTTAAACATGTGAGTATTGGCTGCAGTGATGAGAGCGAGAGAGGAGGTGTGGGTGGGTTTGGGGTCTGGATATAACAACAATATAAACAGAAATTTTGGAAGAACTCAAGTAGCATCTGTGGAATGAGAAACCAGACGTTTCAGGTCAAAACCAGCTTTAATGAAGGGTTTTCAATCCAAAACATTAACCGATTTCTCTTTCCACAGATGATGATCGACTAGTTCTTCCGGCATTTGTTATTTTGTTGCAGATTCCAACATCTGCACTTTTACTTGTTATCAATGGTCAGTAATAATAACAGGAAATACTGGAGATACTTGGTAGATCAGGTGGCATTGATGGAGAAAGAAATAGTCAATATTTCAGGTCAGTGATCCTTCATTAGAACTGGAAAAGCGAGGATGCAGAGTGCAGAGGGACTGGGACAGAGAGAACAGAGAGAATAGGGTGGAGACCAAGGTTGGCTCAAAACTTGGCTGGTTCGCAGTACCACAGCCAGGACGTTGCTGGATCCAGTTCTCTCAGTCATGAAATGAATTGAATTGGCAGAAGTCAAGATGGATTACCCACTTGGCATTTCTGGCTGATCACGGTTGCCACCTTGTCTCTGGCACTCACATGCTGGGTCCTGTCATCACTGAAAGTAAGGACCTTCTTGGAGCTTTCTCCACTACCATTCACAACTAAACATGGTAGAACTGCAGGATTCTGATCTGATCCATTGGCTGTGGGATTGCCTAACTCTGCCAATTTCATGCTGCCTTGCAAGTATCTCATTTTGAGATGTGCCAGGCGCTGCTAGCCTGCCTTCCTATAACTCTCACTGAAGTAGGGTTGTAACAGTAGATGGAGGGCCAGCTGTGAGATTACACACTGTGATTGTGGCCATTTCTGCTCTTACAGATGATCCACAGTGCCTCATGGATGCCCACTGTTGAGCATACCCATAGAGTAAACCAACATCCTTTTGGTATTGATGTAGAACACAGAAACAAGCCCTTCGGCCCAACTCATCCTTGCCAACCAAAATGTCTATCTGAGCTGGTCCCATTTTCTTGCATTTGGTCCAAATCCTTTTCTATCCATGTACCTGTCCAAATGCCTTTTAATTGTATTTGCCTCCACAGCTTCCTCTGGCAGCTCATTCCAAATACCCACCACCCTCTGTGTGAAGAAGTTGCTCCTCGGGCCCCTTTGAAATCTTTCCCCTCTCCCCTTAAACCTATGCCCTCTAGTTTTAGACTCCCCTACCCTAGGAGAAAGACCATCCACTTTATATACCTGATCTTATAGAGCTATATATATCATGATTTTATATAGCTCTATAAGATCACTCCTTGGCCTCGCACGTTCCAGGGAAAACAGTCCCAGCCTCTCCTTATCACTCAAGCCTTCCAGTCCCAGTTACATCCTTGCGAATCTCTTCTGCACCCTTTCTGGTTTAATGACATCCTTTCTGCAGCTGGGCAACCAGAACTGTACGCAGTACTCCAGGTGTGGTCTCACCAACGACTTGTCCAGGAGCAACATGATATCCCAACTCCTGTACTCAATGCCCTGACTGAAGAAGGTGAACAAACGTCTTGTTCACCATCCTGTCTACCTGTGTTGCCACTTTCAGGAACTGATGTCCCTATACCCCTTGGCCACTCTGTTCTACGACATTCTCCAGGGACCTGGCATATACAGTTCAAGTCCTAGAGTGACTCACCATTTCTCTACACCAATGTCAAAAAGATCCTGATTGGCACTGTATAAAATTGCACAAATCAACATCTAAGCTGCAAGTGAATCATGCATGATTGGCCAGGGATAAAGCACACGGTCTTTGCATCAGCACCGTTTTAGTGCACATTTTCAATGGTGATTGAGTTCTTACTGCGAGATGTCCCAATAACGTTTCTCCAATCCTTAATAAGGATTAACTGAGCAACCATTCTGAGCAGTTCACATTGGCAGTACAACATAAAGGATTCTGTAATCCCTAGAGAGACGTGCTGTTGCCTGCCTTGTTCACACAGATCCAGGAACCCCCGTAGAAGGTGTGAAACTGTGTCAGACTGCTGATGACCTTTGAAAATCAAACGAACTGCAGTAGCTGGAAACCTGAAATAAAAGCAGAAAATGCTGGAAACACTTGGCAGGTCAGGCAGCATCTGTGGGAAGAGAAACAGAATTAACCTTTATGTTGAAGACCCTTCATCAGAACAGGGAAAGGGAAAAACAAATTAGTTTTAAATTGCAGAGGGTGGAGGAATGGATGAATAAGACAAAGGGAAAATCTCATTTAGGGCAAGGCTAAGGTTGCCATGGAGATAGGCTGTAGATGAAATCATCCAGTTGATATGCAGGCAGTGAGAGATGGAGAGAGAACATGAACCATAAAGTGTGTGAAATGCAGGGCCATGGGAATACCCAGAGGTGAACCATGATGGACCACAGATGACCTTTGTCCATTTGTTCATTTTGTGGCTTAAAGTCACTGCTGTTTTTTCTTTGATTCAAAGGAGATTTCAGATATTTTCCATATTTGTATCTCCAGTCAAAGAAATTCCAGGTTTTGACAATAACTTCACCTTTTAGTATTTTCTTTGGAGATGATAATAAGTACATTTTTTCAGTTATACTGCAATGCCTGCAGCAAGAGCTCAGTTGTCATTGAAGGTCATTGCGAACTTCTGTCACTACCTCCCAAATTAATGACTATTCGCGTCATCCCAGATGACTGTTCCATTCTTGGGTTTCGCATGTGCCTACATAGAGTCGTAGGGTACAGAGACAGGCCCTTCAGCCCATCTCATCCGTGCCAACCAAGGTGCCTACCTCAGCTAGTCCCATTTGCCTGCATTTGGCCCATATCCCTCTAAACCTTTCCTATTCATGCACCTGTCCAACTGTCTTTTAAAGATTGTAATTGTACAACTCCTCTGACAACTTGATCCATACCTGTATACCCACTACCCACTGTGTGAAAAACCTGCTCCTCAGGTCCTCTTTAAATCTTTTCCCTCTTACCTTAAACCTATGCCCTCTAGTTTCAGACTCACCTACCCTGGGAAAACAACTGTGAACATCCACCTTATCTATGCCCCTCATGATTTTAGAAACCTCTAAAAGGTCTCAGCCTCCTCCACACCAGGGAAAACAGTCCCAACCTACTTAGTCTCTCCTTATAATTCAAGGCCCTCAGTCCCAGTAACATCTTTGTGAATCTTTTCTGCACCCTCTCTAGCTTAATCACATCCTTCCTTTAGCATGGCGACCAGAACTGCAACCAAGTGTGGTCTCACCAACGTCTTGTACAGATGAAGGCAACGTGCCATACACCTTCTTCACCACCCTGTCTACCTGTGTCGCCACTTTCAGGGAACTATGTACTTGTACTCCCAGGTCTCTGTTCTACAACACAGCCTGGGTTCTTTTAATATATGCCTTTTAATCATACCTTCAACATCTCTTTCCAGGTTGCTTCCTTCTACAAGGATTTGTGGAGAAGCCTTTACTTCTAGGTTCCTCCTGAGCCAGGTGGTCTGTTCCAGGGAGGAGCCTGCAATGGTCCCAATGGCCTCCACTATCTTATGGGTGACGTCCTAGGAAACCAAAGACACACACAGGCTGCTGATGTCATGCAGGGGAACAGAGATGCAAAATCTATTAATTCAGCAAAATCTATTAATAAAGCATATCTACACAATGTAACTACTCTGACCTGGAGATCTCTTTGGTCCTTTTTGCTTTCCAAGTTGGGATTTTTCATGATGAACTCATTGAGCACTCTAAAGACACGTTAAGAACAAACTTACATTAAAAAGTCTCCCACATGCTCCAAACATGCAAAATGTTAGACACCCATTAATTATTTTCTACAAGGTGGTTATTACTTTATCACCAAACATGGCAGTCAAAGTCCCATCAACAGTAATCGATTGTGGTGATATTGATTTACGGATGAATAATTACCAACAGGTACACACGATGTCTGTATGTACTGATGCTGCCACTGTGCTTTAGATGTTGTAAATCGCACACCACACTTATGACAAATGGCTACATTACCTTTATAAATATAAACATTCAAAAACTTTGGATACAGATTATTAAACAACGTCTAAGTGCATTACCTCCATTAGAAACACCAAGCCCACTGAACTAATTACCGAAGAATCAAAATGGATTTGCAAGGCACACAGAGTCATGGAACTGTACAGTACAGAAACTGACCCTTGAGCCCACCACATCTATGCTGACCATTGTACCTCAACACTATTTCCATTTACTGCATTAGGCCTTCTATGCCTTGGCAATTCAAGTGCTTGTCTAGATGTTTCTTAAATGTTGTGAGAGTATCTGCCTCCACTACCTCTTCACACAGCATGTTCCATACTCCAACCACCTTCTATGTGAAAAAATTCCCCTCAATATCACTATTTCTAAAACATATAAGATTAGATGAGCATTGAGAGCACAAGCAAGCATTTTGCCAACACAAGATTAACAACTTTACAATTCCTCCCTTCATAGTTGAGTAACAGATGACCTGATATTTTGATTTTCCTTTTCTATCACACTTCTGTTATGCGTCAGGTTGCCATAGGATTAAGATGCCAAAGATTGGTGGGCCTCCCTCATATTCTATAATGACAAAAGGAGGTGGCCATTTGGCCCATCAAGTCTTAGAGCAATCCATTCCCCCCACTTCACTGTGACTTATTTTCTCTCACATGTCCACTAACACCCCCCTGGTTCTTCCACCAACCATCTACATCAAGTTTAGTTTACAGTAGCTTTTAAACTAACAACCATTAGGTCTTATGTAGTCAGTATAAAGTGGCCCACTAAAACCAATATAAAAGCAGCTTTAAAGCCCCTGTTGTTGAGACATAAAAATGTATCCCGTGCTGACCACCTTAAAGTTCCCTTCACAAATTTAGTTGTCCTTCTTACCCAAGGATGAGGAATTGTCCAGGTGGGGGGAGATAAAGTTGAACGGAATCCTTCAGCAAAGTCAAAAGTGATGGCCAGCTATCAACTAAAGTCTGTACTGGAATCCTGCAAAAGGGAAAGTAGATCAGCTTTATGGTGTCACTTACCATATAGTCATAGTCATAGAGTTGTACAGAACAGAAATAGGCCCTTCAGCCCACCATGTCCACGTTGACCATTTAGCCCATCTATATTAATCCCATTTGCCTGCATTAGGACTGTATCCTTCTATGCCTTGTCTACTTAAGTGTCTGTCTAAACACCTCTTAAACATAGTGATTGTATCTGATTCCACCACCTCCTCTCGCAGCGCGCTCCAGATATCAATTACTCTATGTGTAAAAAATTTATCCCTCAAGTTCCCTTTAAAATTCCTTCCTCTCACCTTAAACCTATGCCCTCTTGTTTTTGATGCCCATAGCATGGGTAAAAGATTCTGACTATCTACCCTATCTGTGCCTCTCATAATCTTATATACCTCTAACAGGTCACCCCTCAGCCTCCTTCACTCCAGGGAAAACAAGCCCAGCCTATCTAATCTCTCCCCACAAATAGTCCTCCAATCCAGGCAATATCTTGGTGAATTTCCTCTACACTCACATCCTTCCTATAGTGTGGCAACCAGAACTGCACACTATAGGTGGGGCCTAACATGAAAATACTTTTCCTGGGCAGCTTTGGTCAATAAATTACTTTGAACTGGAAAATGGGCTTGAAAATTTTGCTGGAAAAACTTTAATACCATTTTTAAAAACACTATGCATGTTAGTTCTCAAATACAACCATCCAAACTGGAAGACCTCTCAGGAGAGGTGAAAGATGCACACAGCCACTGCAGGCAGATCATAATCAGGTTTCTTACCACTGACATATGTTGTAAAATTTGTTGTTTTGCGGCAGCAGTACAGTGCAAAAATTACAGAAGTTACAAAAATAAATAAATAGTGCAACAGATGGCCTGGTAATGAGATTGCAACTGTCAGCTCCCCAGCTACCCTGTGGTTAAGCCATTTTATTATATGAATGACTGGCATTAACACAAGAGTTAGGGCTGACTGTGAGGTAGAACAAGAGCACAGTGAGGAGCTCATCAGGTACAAGCAATGTGTGGCAAAACTAAAGCCACAGTGATTAGAGTAATATTGCTGTACAGAAAAAAGCCACAATACCTAGCATATTCTTTATATCATCTGTAGGTTCACTTGTCTTCATCATAACTGGGACAATGCTGATTCTATATCCTTCTATAGTATGTTTTTATTCTAATTCACAGAAAAATCTAGATGCATTGCCTTTACTTTGCTCATGAAAATCCATCCCAATTTACTGATGCACTAGAATACTCTTAACTTATTTCATCTTCACATGGCTTTAATCAGATTGGATTGAACTGAAGTCCAGTTATAGGGAACCCAATTTTTATTATACAGACTGGGAGGGAAAATCACCTGGTTAGTATATATACGTAGTGTCACTAAAGCAAATTACCTTTGTACATATGCATAGAAAAACTGCAGCATACAGACTTCCAGTGAGAGCTGTTTCTGGAACATATGGAACATAAGACAGTTATAAGATGCACACTGAATATTAAACAGAATTTTTTTGCATCACATTTAAAAGGTAACCTTCAGTTACCACCATATTTTGATTGGCATCTGCCTTTACCATACCTGCAGTGCCCTCTGGTGCTTCACTGGACACACAGGTACTCTACTGCAGCCAGTTGAAAGCAAGGTTTAAAAGCAGTTAGTCCAAAGAAAATTGGTGCAGGGGAAATTAGTTTCCCACCCTCCCGCTCCCCCCTCCCCCCCCCACCAAAGAATTCTTCCTCCTAGAGAAGAGGACTAGGGCTTCAAGGACATTGTGAGATTGTCAGCAGCAGTAAGAAGTGGAAAGTGACAGTGACTGAATAGGAACTGATTTACCTTGGAAGTGATCGGGGAGGGAGAAGAAGGTTGGTGACCCTAAACACCTTCCTATGTTTACCCAATGATACATTGTTTTGAGCAGAGTTGGCACTGATTAAGACTTAGTGCTTAAACAGCTAAGACCATTCAAAATATAACATGGTAGTCAAAATAATGACCAATGATACATTGTTTTGAGCAGAGTTGGCACTGATTAAGACTTAGTGCTTAAACAGCTAAGACCATTCAAAATATAACATGGTAGTCAAAATAATGACCTAACTTAAAAATTTTAAAACTGGAAGATCATTTATACACAAGTTGTTAGCTCTTGTAACAAGGGCAAAACGAGGATATGAGAAGGATCTGGCAGGCAAGGTGAAGCAAGATCCCCAGAGATTCTACAGGTATATTAAGAGTAAAAGGGTGGGTAGGGAGAGAATATGTCCCCTTAAAGATCAGCATGGCTGTCTGTGTGTGGAACCAAAGGAAATGGGTGAGATTTTTAATGAATATTTCTCTTCAGTTTTTACTGTGGAGAAAACAGTAGAGATGAGGGAAATGAGTGGGGATGTCTTGGACCACATATCAATCAGCAGGGAGGTGGTATTGGAGGCTTTAAGTGCATTAAGGTGGATAAATCCCCAGGGCCTGACTTAGTGTATTCTGGGACCTTGTGGGAAGATAGAGAAGAAATTGCAGAGGCCCTTGAAGAGATTTTTGCTCCATCTCTGGTCACAGGTGAGTTTCTGGAAGACTGGACAGTGGCTAATGTGATACCATGGTTTAAAAAGGGTAGACTAGGACTTTATTCCCTGGAACGTAGGACATTGAGGGGTGACCTGATAGAGGTACACAAGATCATGAGGGGCATAGACAGGTCGAAAACACAGTCTTTTTCCCAGGGTGGCGGTGCTAAAAACGAGGGGGCATAGATTTAAGATCAGAGGCGAGAGATTTAAAAGGGACATTAGGAGTAGTTTCTTCATGCAAAGGGTGGTGCGTATTTGGAATGAGCTGCCAGAAATAGTGGTTGAAGTGAGCACATTAGCAACATTTAAAAGCCATCTCAATAAGTGCATGGATAGGAGGGGTTTAAAAGGGGTTTAGATGGCTAAGGGCCAAACATGGACAAATGGGACTAGCTCACTGGACAACGCAGGCGGCATGGACGAGTTGCGAAGGGCCTGTTTCCATGCTGTATGACTATTTATTTGTCTGATTAGTAATATATAAAATTATAAAAATACAATCAGCATCCTACAACAAGGTTCTTCTTCTTGTTTCACGATAACAAACCATTATTATTTTCATGCGACATGTTTTTAGAGATAAAGTGTGAAGTTACTTAGAACACAAATTAGAGATTAAAAAGATGGATAAAGATATGATCAGAATAAAGCAATGGAGAAGTGACCAAAGGAAAGGTGGTATAAGGAGAAAAGGGGATGGCGGTCAGAGTAAAACAACAGCAGCAATCACTTCTGCCTTCCACCCCATTGCAGACCAGCTGAGTCTTAAGTGAGACAGGAGGCTATTTGGCCCATCGAGTCCATGCTTGCTTCCAGCAGCACAGCATTCCCATCAGTACCATTCCACCTCTCCTACTTCCCTATATTCTCTCAAATAACCTTCAACTTTTTATTTCTGTTGCCAATTACCTACACTATGGGGCAATTACAGTAACCAATTAAGTAAGCTACTAGCACATCCAGAGGAAACCCACACAGTCACTGGAAGAACATGCAAATTCCACACAGACAGCAGTGGAGGTCAGGATTGAACCCAGATCAATGGAGCTATGAGGCAGCAGCATTACCAGCTGCATCACTGTCCTGCACTGACTTTAGTAGGAATGAGCAAGGGCAAGAGGGCCCTTGATCAGATGAAAGAAAAACATAACCAGTGAGGCTTACAATGCAGAGAAACTATGGATGTCGATGCATTTTGTCAATTCCTAATGACTCCACTGCTTATTTTATCCCCTCTCTTGGTCAATACCTTGAGACAGCCTCTGAATAATATTGCACACTATAGCATTAAGACCATACAGTGTGGGTACATTATTCAGAAGTTGCTGGTGTCACTACATGCTTTTGACCATGAGATAGGATAAAATGAGCAGTAGAGAATATCAAGAGTTTGATAAAATACATCAACCAGTGCATTTGGAGTAAGTGCAAATGACATGGATTGTACATCAATGATTTATAGCACTTACAATGTGGCTTTTAGAATTAATATTCCACATACCTTCTCCTTGGTTGAGGCTGGAGGCTGTTTTAAAACTTCCTTCACAGTCTGGATAACTGTCTCGGCTCTCATTATACTAATTGAGCGCACTAGTTCCACCAACAGTAACTGTTCAGAACAGGGTACAGGAATAACCTTCAAAAATTAAAGTTAAAAGTTATTTACCTTTCCATGTGCTCACATAAATCAGCGACAGAAAGTCAGCCAGTTACAACAGTGGTGATGATGGTAACTGCCATCAACCATGAGTGTAATGTGCTCAGGAAACTGGGAGACACTAAGATCTGCAGTGCTTGTGAACTCAGGCACAGATTTATAGGATAATAAAAGTTGAAAATTATTTAATTTTCAAATGCCTTCATATAATACAACGCAGGAGGCCATTCGCCCCACTGTGCCTAGTACATCAGAACTGAAATTAAATCTGTAAAGTTGTGCCCAAAAGTACAGTACAGTGGAAACATTTTCATACCTACATGGCAAATTCCCACCAACTATGCGACTTCCCCTGCACCCTTCTGAGCTACTGGCTGGTATGCATTTGCCATTTGCTCAACAAGGAATTCTCCAGAATCAGTTAAACAACAAACAGATCTTAGACAAGGTTCTTAGTGGTAATAAATTAAACATTGATCTACAAGGGTAATCTTCATGAAGATTTATCTGTTCAGGCTGCCCTAAAATGGGGTTCTTTTCCTTGGGAAGGAGAGTGGGAGAAAATCTGATCATGATATTTACAATCATGAAGGGTATAGACAGAGTAGATTTGGAGAAACTGTTCCCTTTAGTGGAAAAATCAAAAACTAGTGGTCACAGAACGAAGGTGATTGGCAAAAGGACCAAAAGTAACGTTAGGGAGAAATTTTCAGTCACATAGAGTGACTGGGGATCTGGAATGCATGGCCGGCTTCAACCACAATGTTCTCAAGGGAGTTGGATAGATGTCTGAAGGAAAGACTTTGCAGAAAGACAGGGAAAGGTTGGGGGAGTGGGACTAGTTGGGTAACTTTCAGATAAAACCAGGATAGACTGAGGGGTCAAATGGCCACTTATGGTGCTGTGATTGTTCTGTAATTCTGTGAAGCTTTCACACGACCCAGATGACCTTTCATAAGCGTGGGTTACACATCAGCAGTAAACAAACAATCTCAAGTGGTTTTATTGTGTATTTTTCCTCATCATTTCAAGGTTTCTGCACCATTTAAAAATTCACAGGAGCATTTCTCTTCCACACAGATTAATATTTTAATGGAATAACCAATACCTGTGCAGAAATTAGTCATGTAGTGTGTGTTGCTGATGGCAGAGCCCAGCTTAGTGCAGATGGGCAAAAAGGCCAGCACGGATATGGTGGGCCGAAGGGCCCATTTCTGTGATGTATGACCTATGACTCTATCCAACCTGAGACTCATAGGATCTGCCTACGTGTGTTGAGTATGAAAAATATTTTAAGTCTGGGGTTGGGGTTGGTGTTGGCTTGGGCTGGGCTGACTCAGTATTTTACAGATGACCACTGTGTACTCTCACTATGAAGTGGTTTCTCTCAGAAAGAAGCAGTGCCCTCACAGAGGGTGAATCTAGGCTGAGAGATCCAAGGAGAGGCTGTGGGAAGGTCCTGGGACAGAGAGCCTGTGATCCTATTGGAGGAGAGAGAGGAAATAGTAAGAAGCACACCGAAGGTTTCTTTCCCCCATGGGGGTGAAGAATGGCCTGGCGGAGCTGGATGGTGTGGGCTCTGTGCCTGGTACAGAATTCTGGAGAACAGCCTGTTTGAGATTATCTTTAGGGTAAAAGTTGGATTGGGTATGAAAGAAATTCTCAGCTCTTGGTCTTAAATTGGATCCAACTGTCCACAGTTGGGTCAGGTTTTAATTTACAACCGAGCTGATCAACAGCTGACTGGGTAACCACCAATAAAGCTCACGTTAAAGGATACGTAAGACAGACTTAGAGAAAAGTCTTGTAAAATAGTGTTTAACAATCAGGTCACCTCATTCATCGGCACTTCGTTTCCTTCAGGACATTATTATGACTCTATGAAACAGCCATGGGTAAACTCTATAACAAAAACCAACCAGCTATAGTTTGAAAAAGACCTGTGGTTCAACTAGGTGGGAAAACAGCAAAAAGTAGTGACAACCACCTGCTAGACTACCGTCTCAGCCCCCAGAAACACCGCACTCCAACACCTTACCTTGTTTCTGCTGGCACTTGAGTTCTCCCTTCTCTCATTCCAGACAAATGCAATAGCAGCCATGAAGTGTACACCGTGGTTCATAGAGATAGGACCTAGGAGCTCTAAGATCTGTTGTCGGAGACTCTAGACAGTGTAGGAAGGATGCAGAGTTTATTGATAATGCAGGGAAACCATTCACAAAATCATCGCTGAATTAAATGAATGAGCTCATGTTCTGAACTGCTCACGTTACATTCTGCTGTCTATATCAAAGAACGTAGAATGGTACAGCACGGGAAGAGGCCCTTCGGCCCACAATGTTATGCTGAACTAATTAAACTAGTAATTAAGTGCCTCACTAAACTAATCCCTTCTGCCTACACAATGTTTGTATCCTTGCATTCTCCACACATTCATGTGCCGATCTAAGAGCCTCTTAAACTATCGCTATCGTATTTGCCTCCACTAACACCCCTGGCAGTGCATTCCAGACATCCACCACTTTGTGTTAAAAAAAAACTTGCCCCACACATCTCAGAATGGCAGGCCGTGACTAGTGGGGTGCCACAGGGCTCGGTGCTGGGACCGCAGCTGTTTACGATTTATGTTGATGATTTAGATGAAGGCATTGTGAATAACATTAGCAAGTTTGCTGATGATACAAAGTTGGGTGGCAGTGCGACATGTGTAGAGGAAGTTAGGAGAATTCAAGGTGATTTGGATAGGTTGGGTAAGTGGGCAGATACTTGGCAGATGAAGTTTAATGTGGATAAGTGTGAGGTTATCCACTTTGGGAGCAGGAACAGGAAGGCGGATTATTATCTGAATGGTGTGGAGTTAGGTAAGGGGGAAATACAAAGGGATCTAGGAGTCCTTGTTCATCAGTCACTGAAAGTGAATGAGCAAGTGCAGCAGGCAGTGATGAAAGCTAATGGAATGTTGGCCTGTATTACAAGAGGAATTGAGTACAAAAGCAAAGAGATTCTTTTGCATTTGTACAGGGCCCTGGTGAGACCACTCCTGGAGTATTGTGTACAGTTTTGGTCTCCAGGGTTAAGGAAGGATATCCTGGCTATAGAGGGCGTGCAGCGTAGGTTTACGAGGTTAATTCCGGGGATGTCGGGACTGTCTTATGCTGAGAGGTTGGAGAGACTGGGATTGTACACACTGGAATTGAGAAGATTGAGAGGGGATCTGATTGAAACATACAGGATTATTAAGGGATTGGACAAGATAGAGACGGGAAATATGTTCCAGATGTTGGGGAAGTCCAGGACCAGGGGGCATGATTTAAGAATAAGGGCTAGGCCATTTAGGACAGAGGGGAGGAAAAACTTCTTCTCCCAGAGGGTTGTGAATTTGTGGAATGCACTGCCTCAGAGGGCAGTGGAGGCCAATTCTCTGGGCACTCTCAAGAAGGAGCTAGATAGGTTTCTTATAGATAGGGGAATCAAGGGATATGGGGACAAGGCAGGAACAGGATATTGATTGTTGAGGATCAGCCATGATCTCAAAATGGTGGTGCAGACTTGAAGGGCCGAATGGTCTACTTCTGCTCCTATTGTCTATCTCCTTTGAACTTTGCCCCCTCACTTTAAATGCATGCCCTTTAGTATTAGACATTTCAACCAAGATACTGGCTGTCTACTCAAATTCTTGGTTTCTTGGTTTAGGTTCTACTTGTTTTCATAAGGATTCTTCAAGCCAATTGGCGAAGACGAGGGACAACTGCTTGCCCTGCTCTCCTGGATCCCTGTAGAAACTGCCATGATGATTTAGATTTCAACCGTAAGTTCCAGTTGAAGAGTCCATGGTCACGTGGAGAAAATATAAACTCCATGAAAATGCAGCAGATTAGGTGGTGGTTAGTGCGGCCATTCTAGTAAATCTCCTCTGCACTCTTTCAGTCTTACAAATATCCTTCCTACAGTTAGGTGACCAGAACTGCACACAATTATTTTTTCTTGCAGTCATAGTTGTTTGATTGCTGAGTTTACACTGAGACCACAATGATTGTTTATTGACAGAAAATGTTTAGTAACATAAAACCATCTATACTTTCTAAAACTTAATACTTGTGTTCAAAGTTTGAGCAAGTGATTAAATGTTAATGACTAATAATTTAATAATCTTGCCTTAAATGAATCCCGTGAAATATTAAATATGCTAATTTCTCTACACTGGAAAAATTGACATTTCACGTGACAATGCAGGGTCTCGACCTAAAACATTGACCACCCCTTTGCTGCTGACCCACTGAGTTCTTCCAGCAGTTTGTTTTTTCGCTCCCAAGTTTAAAAAGTGGGGAGGGGAGGAGAAAGCATTTAGAATGTATGGTGTTGTTTTTGTTTTATTTATTTGTTTCTTGGGATCTGTGTGACATTGGCCAGTACTTATTGCCCATCCCAAACTGCCCAACTGCATGGCTTGATTGTCCATTTCAGGGGAAAGGGCACTACAGAATTACCTGGATTGGTGGGACTGGAGTTGCAATATACCAGACTGGGTAAGCATGGGAGATATCCGCTCCTGAAGGACAAAGTGTATGGGAGTGAGCAAAGTTTATAAATTCTGTGAAATTTAAAGCTATTTAAAACTTCTTTAGTTCATAAGATCATTTAATTATGTTTGTACTTGCTGCAGATAAACTGACCGACTGTCATTTTGACTGCTTTATAATTTACTCTGATGACTATGCAATGGAAACTTCAGCACCACCCACCTTTGTGGATCCCAGGTTGATGGTAACAGCAGAGGCAACTGTGGTTCTCTCTGTTGAGTCTGCAACTTGTAGGATCCCCCACAATAGGCTCACGGATGACATGATGGTGTACAGGATAAAAAGTATTCCATTTCGTGCTTCAGTCAAGTACTTCTGGTCCACTGTAACCAAGAACTGAAATAGGAAAGCAGACAATTATCCATTTAATAACTTAAAAATCTATTAAATAACAAAAATCTTACAGTGTCAAACTTTGTCATTATATGCTCAGATATTCACAAATATTTTGGAAACTGCCTTCTCAGACTTTGACAGCTCCCCAAGAAGAACTATTGACCGTGAGAGGGTCTCATTAGCGGGACAAGTTTATGCAGACAATTTCCATTATGAATGTGAACATGGGAATTTATAATGGATTTATAAAAGTGTTACAATGTGCAGCTTTAAAGTGGGAACTGACTTATGCCAGTAGTGCTGGTTCACATAAGCAGATTCTAATTTGAGCAAGAAATTGGAATTGGAGTAAACCATTTGATCCCTGAAGCCTTATCGACCATTCGATCCCTGAAGCCTTATCTACCATTCAATAAGATCACATCTTGTCTTCAACTCCATCTTCCTGCCTGTGCCCCATATCCCTCGACTCCCCGATAATCTACAAATCCACCCACCAGTCACCCCTCAGTGCCTCCTTAGCCATCTGAGGTAGGGCATAACAAAAATTCACAAACATCTGAAAGAAGAAATTCCTCATCTTCGTGTTTCATAGGAGACCATTTATTCTGAAATCATCTCCCCTAGTTCTACGTTCCATCACGAAAGAAAATATCCCTCAGCATCTATCCTGTTAATCTCCTCAATATGATCATTATTGATTCTTCTAAACTCCAGCAGGTCCAATCTGTGCAACTTTTCCTCAAAAGAAACACCTTCATTGCAAGAACCAACCTAGTGACTCTTCTCTGAACTGTCTTCAAGGCATGTTTATCAATCCTTAAAACTGTATGGGGTGCCTCAGGTTTGGTCTGACCAACAGTACTATTATAGCAAAACTTCTCTACTTTTATACTCTATCCTGTTGCATTAAAGGCCAACATTTTTACCTTGTTAAAGATTTGCTGTAGCTATGTACTAATGTATACTGTGTACAAGGATCCCGCTCTACAGCTGTATTCTGCAGTTTCTTTATATTTATGCAACACTTTGCTTTTCCACTCTTCCTACTAAAGTGGGTAACACCAAACTTTACCACACTATACCCTATCTGCCAAATGTTTGTCCACTCACCTACACAGCTAAGTCTCTTTGTAGACTTTGCGTGAACTCCTCACTCCTTTCTTTGCCTGCTACCTTTGCATCAGCAGCAAATTCGCTTATAATATGTCTGGTACCTTTATCTAAGTCATTAATATAAAGAGTTAGGCCCCCATTTCTGATCCAAATGGCATCCCAGTAGTACCAGCTTGTCAAACTGAAAATAACCCATTTATCCTGACTCTCTGCATTGTTAGTTAGCTAGTTCTCCATCCATACAAATATATTATCAAAAATGCCATGAACTCTTACGTGCATATGAAATGTTTTGAAATACACATCTATTAGTTCCCCATTCTCCACCATGCTCATTACACCAAAAAACTCCAATAAATTTGTCAAACAAAATACATAAATCACTCATAAAACCGCATCGACTGTTTGATTGACTTACAATTTACTACATGCCTTGCTGCTGCTTCCTTGGTAATGGCTCCAGCATTTTCCTCATGGCAGACGTTTGGAATAATCTATCAGTGGGTGAGCATTTGGGGGAGAGTGACCATTGCTCCATAACCTTTAGAATTGTCATGGACAAGGATAGGAGCAAAGAGGACGGGAAGATATTTAATTGGGGAAAGGCGAATTTTGAGGCTATAAGGCGAGAACTTGGGTGTGTAAATTGGGATGACATTTTTGAAGGGAAATGTACTATGGAGATGTGGTCGATGTTCAGGGATCTTTTGCAGGATGTTAGGGATAAATTTGTCCCGGTGAGGCAGAGAAGGAATGGTAGGGTGAAGGAACCGTGGGTGACGAGAGAGGTGGAACAACTAGTTAGGAAGAAGAGGGCAGCATACATAAAGGTGTAAGCAGCAAAGATCGAACAGGGCTCGTGAAGAATATATAGCAAGGAAGGAACTTAAGGGCTGAGGAGAGCGAGAAGGGGACATGAAAAGGCTTTGACGAGTAGGATTAAGGAGAATCCCAAGGCTTTTTTCTTGTACATAAAGAGCAAAAGGATGGCTAGGGTAAAGGTAGGTCCGATTAAAGACAAAGGTGGGAGGATGTGCCTGGAAGCTGTGGAAGCAGTATTCACCAAGGAGCGAGGTCTTGATGATGCTGAGAACAGTGTAGGTGAGGATAATGTTCTAGAGTATGTAGATATTAAGAGGGAGGATGTGTTGGAGTCGTTAGAAAATATTAGGACAGATAAGTCCCCAGGGCCTGACGGAATATTCCCCAGGCTGCTTCGTGAGGCGAGGGAAGAGATTGCTGAACCGTTGGCTAGGATCTTTGAGTCCTCGTTGTCAATGGGGATGGTACCGGAGGATTGGAGGGTGGCAAATGTGGTCCCCTTATTCAAAAAAGGTAGTAGGGATAGTCCAGGGAATTACAGACCGGTGAGCCTTACATCTGTGGTGGGTAAGCTGTTGGAAAAGATTCTAAGAGATAGGATCTATGAGCATTTGGAGAAACATGGTCTGATTAGGGACAGCCAGCATGGCTTTGTGAAGGGAAGATCTTGCCTCACAAGCCTGATAGGGTTCTTTGAGGAGGTGACCAGGAAGATTAGTGAGAGTAGTGCAGTGGATGTGGTCTACATGGATCTTAGTAAGGCGTTTGACAAAGTTCCGCATGGTAGGCTTCTTCAGAAGGTCAGAGGCCAAGGGATCCGGGGAAGCTTGGCTGTGTGGATTCAAAATTGGCTTGCCTGTAGAAAGCAGAGGGTTGTGGTAGAGGGAGTGCATTTGGATTGGAGGGCTGTGACTAGTGGTGTCCCGCAGGGATCGGTACTGGGAACTCTACTTCTTGTGATATTTATTAACGACTTAGATGAGGGGGTGGAGGGCTGGGTTAGCAAGTTTGCAGATGACACAAAGATCGGTGGTGTGGATAGTGTGGAGGGCTGTCAAAGCTTGCAGAGGGATATTGATAGGATGCAAAGCTGGGCTGACAAGTGGCAGATGGAGTTCAATCCAGAGAAGTGTGAGGTTGTACACTTTGGAAGGACAAACTCCAAGGCGGAGTACAAGGTAAATGGCAGGATTCTGGGCAGTGTAGAGGAGCAGGGGGATCTGGGGGTTCATTTCCACAGATCACTGAAAGTTGCCTCGCAGGTGGATAGGGTAGTTAAGAAAGCTTATGGGATGTTAGCTTTCATAAGTTGGGGGATCGAGCTTAAGAGCCGCGAAGTGATGATGCAGCTTTACAAAACTCTGGTTAGACCACACTTAGAGTACTGTGTCCAGTTCTGTTGGCCTCATTATAGGAAGGATGTGGAGGCATTGGAAAGGGTGCAGAGGAGATTTACCAGGATGCTGCCTGGATTAAAAAGTATGGATTATGAGGAGAGACTAAAGGAGCTAGGGCTGTTTTCATTGGAGAGGAGAAGGATGAGGGGAGACAGGATAGAGGTATACAAAATGTTAAGAGGAATAGATAGAGTGGACAGCCAGCACCTCTTTCCCAGGTCGCCAATGCTCAAAAGTAAGAGGGTATGGCTTTAAGGTAATGGGTGGGAAGTTCAAGGGAGATATCAGAGGGAGGTTTTTCCACCCAGAGAGTGGTTGGTGCATGGAATGCGCTGCCTGGGGTGGTGGTGGAGACTGATACATTGAACAAGTTCAAGAGATTGTTAGATAAGCATATGGAAGAATTTAAGTTAGAGGGATATGTGGGAGGAAGGGGTTAGATAGTCTTAGGAGTGGTTTGAAGGGCGGCACAACACGGTGGGCCAAAGGGCCTGTATTGTGCTGTATTGTTCTATGGTTCTATGGGTAACTGGGCAATAGGTTCCTGTTTGTTTTGTCTCCCGTCCCTCTTGAATACAGCATTACATTTAAGATATTCTAATTTTCTAGAATCGAGGGAACTTTGGAAGATCATAATCAATGCACTTACTCTCTCTGCCACCACATCTTTCAAGACCCTAAGATACAGGCGATCAGGTCCATGGGCCTTTAGAACCATTAGTTTACCCAGTAGCTTTTCCTCCTACAGTAGTGTTTTAAGTTTCTCTCTCCCACCTCACCCCCCCCCCCCCCCCCCACCCCTTTGCTCCTGTATTTACTACTATTATTAGGATGGTTTTAGGGTCTTCAAGCTAAAAATATTTGTTCATAGTTCCTGTCATTTCCTTATTTTCCATTATTTTTCAAGTCTCATCTTCCAAAGGACCAATGTTTATTTAGCTCTTCCTCTACTCACTCACACTTAATGATCTGCTTTTACATTTCTTGCTAACTTACTCTTGATACCATCCTTAGTCAGCTTGGGATGAATGTTCCTTCTCTTTGAGCCTTTATTTCTCAAATCATGTCACCTGAAGATGACAGTTAAATGCAAAGTCACAGCAGATTGCTTAGTTTATTAGATAATTGCCAAAAATAACCCATTACGTTGCGGGGAATGTTTCAGGTCATTGAAGATTCTGAAGTAAAAAGTTCATCGGCATCAACAACATAACTTCACATAATTTTGTTGGCCATAGCGTGAAATTTAAACAAAATCACTGGCCAAATGCAATAAATTCATAAGAATTAAGCCTAGAATTGTTGAGTCCTTGGACAGTGGAATCAAGATAACTGGAGTGTGAAGCTAGCCAAGATTATTTAGTTAACTTGGTTAGCTCCTGCCTATTCATTATTACTAACCAGCTGCCAACTCAGTGCAGGTATTGAGTACAAGAATTGGGACGTCATGTTACAGCTGTACAAGGTGTTGGTGAGGCCGCACTTGGAGTATTGTGTGCAGTTCTGGTCACTCAGTATGGAAAGGATGTGATTAAGCTGGGTGCTGCAAAAAAATTCACAAGGATGCTGCCGGGACTGGACGTATTGAGCTATAAGGAGAAATTGGATAGACTGAATAAGCTGGGGCTGTTTTCCCCGAAGCATAAGAGGATGAGTGGTGACCCTATAGAGGTTTATAAAATCTTGAGGGGCATAGATAAGGTGGATGGTGAGAGCATTTTTCCCAGGGTGGGGATGTCTAAAACTATAGGGCATAGGTTTAAGGTAAGAGGGGAAAGATTTAAAGGGTGCCTGAGAGGCAGATTTTTCCACACAAAGGGTGGTTGGTGTATGGAACGAGCTGCAGGGGAAGTGTAGAGGCAGATACAATTACATTTAAAAGGAAAGGTTCATGGACAGGAAAGGTTTAGAGGAATATTGGCCAAACGCAGGCAAAAGGGATTAGTTCATTTGGTCAGCATGGATGAGTTGGGCTGAAGGGCCTGTTTCTGTGCTGAATAACTCTATGACTCTGCTTGTTTTAAGGTTTCATTCTGTCATTGAACATAACAGGATGAAAGGCTCATCAGCGCTATTTTTCATTGGTTGCTCTTCACAATGAATAACAGATGTCCTTTGCTAAAGCATCCAATGTAAATTTTCAGATGCTATCAGGTTGTTCAACCCCATTGTTTCATATAATTACAGTTAGCATTTGGTTCAAAGTGGCATTGTTGATTTAAGCATGATTGTGTTCATTTCCAGAATCAAAACCATGGAATAAAAATAACATTTTCAACTTCAGTGCACAGATTTCAGCTGCTGAAGTGAATGACATGAAGAACTCAGCAGAGTGGAACACTTCTCTTGGCTATTCCTCGACTTAAAGAAACCCTCACAAAGCATCAGGCCCCGATGGTGTACCTAGCCAGGTACTGAAAACCTGTGTCGACCAACTGGAGTGTTCAAGGACATCTTCAACCGCTCACTGCTGCAGTCAGAGGTTTCCACCTGCTTCAAAAGGGCAGCAATCATACCGGTACCCAAGAAGAGCAGGGTGAGCTGCCTCAACGACTATCGACCAGCAGCACTCACATCTACTGTAATGAAGTGCTTTGAGAGGTTGGATATGGCTAGAATTAATTCCTGCCTGCCCACTGCCGCAACAGGTCTACAGCAGACGCAGTTTCACTGGCTCTCCACTCTGCTTTGGAGCACCTAGACAACAGCAAAGCATACGCAAGGCTGCTGTTTAATTGATTACAGCTCGGCATTCAACACCATCATCCCCTCAGTATTAATCACCAAGCTTCTAAACCTGGGCCTCTGTCCCTCCCTCTACAACTGGATCCTTGACTTCCTCTTCGGGAGACCACAGTCAGCACGGATTAGTGATAACATCTCCTCCTCGCTGTCAACCAACACAAACACACCTCAAGGATGCATATTAGCCCACTGCTTTACTCTCTCTACACTCATGACTGTATGGCCAAGCACAGTTCAAACGCCATCTACAAATTTGCCAAAGTCATTGGTAAAATCTCAGATGGCGACGAGGCAGCGTACAGGAATGAGATACATTGGCTGGTTGAGTGGTGTCACAACAACAACCTTGCACTCAACGTCAGTAAGACCAAGGAATTGATTGTGAGGAAGTCGGGAGAACACACACCAGTCCTCATTGAGGGGTCAGCAGTGGAAAGGGTGAGCAGCTTCAAGCTCCTGGGCATCAACATCTTGGAGAATCTATCCTGGGCCCAACGCAATGATACAATCACAAAGAAGGCACGCCAGCGGCTCTACTTTGTTAGGAGTTTGAAGAGACTTGGTATGTCACTAAAGACTCTTCTAAATTTCTATAGATGTACGGTAAAGAGCATTCTGACTGGTTGCATCGCAGCCTGGTATGGAGGCTCCAATGCACAGGATCAAAAGAGGCTGCAGAGGGTTGTATATTCAGCCAGATCCATCACGGGCACAACCCTCCTCACCATCGAGGACATCTTCAAGAGGCGGTGCCTCAAGAAGGCAGCAGCCATCACTAAGGACCCTCACCATCTGGGACATGCCCGCTTCTCGTTACTACCATGAGTGAGGTGGTACAGGAGCCCGAAGACCCACACTCAATGATTCAGAAACAGCTTCTTCCCCTCCGCCAAATTTCTGAATGGTCCATGAAACCATAAACACTATTTCATTATTCCTTTTGTTTGCACTTTTTATTTATTTTGTAATTTATAATAACTTTGTCTTTGCACTGTACTGCTGCTGCAAAACAACAAATTTCATGTTATAAGACAGTAATAATAAATCTGATTCTGATAAGGGAGGTCTATACTAGGTTAGTCATGTGACCTCTCCCATGCACAGGTGAGACCAGCACGTTGAGGGATTTGCCCGTGAGAAACACCACCAGCTCTGTCCGCACTTTGACAGCGACATGACCAACTATGTCAGGACTTTGGCAGTGTCAACAAGGCTCTGTGGACCTCTCTACTTTCCTGAGTGCAGTGCCATCAACTTTATGAAGATCTACACCTGCTTGATTACAGCACCCTGAATGTTCATTCACTTTTATTAGTTCTATTTGTTTCCCATTCCATCCACCACTGGCACACAGTGGCTGCAGTGTGGACCATCGACAAAATGTATGGTAGTTACTTGCCCAGGCTACTCTGACAGTACCTCCCAAACCTGTCACCTCCATCAACAGAAGGACAAGGGCTGTAGATGCATGGGAACACCACCACCTGCAGGTTCCCCTCCAAGTCACACACCATCCTGACCTTCATCGTCAGTGGGTCTAAATCCTGGAACTCCCAGCCCAACAGCACAGTAGGAGCACCTACACCAGAAGGACTGCAGCAGTTCAAGGCAGGAACTCACCCCCACCTTCTCTAGAGTACTCAGGCATAAGAAATAAGTGCTGCCCTTGCCAACAATACACAGATACTAAAAGCAAGCAACAAAAAAAAAAGCAAAAACTGGGGCCAGTTAAGAAGCCTGCAATCGTTAGGTTGGATGTTCAGTTTATTATCATCTCTCCTACTTCCTGCATCAACTTCATCTGACCAACTTGTGGAGACAGATGCAAAGTATTCATTCATTCTCTCAGATACATCCCCGTTTCACAAAGATCTTCTCTATCGATAATCAACATTACCATTCTGTTAACTTGTCATCTATACATACATGAAAGGTTTTAGAGTTCCCTTTAACATCATCCATTAATACTTTCTCACAATTTCACTTTGCCCTTGCATCCTTTTCCAATCTCCTCCTACATTCTCTCTGCCTAACTAGCCTTCTGCTGTAGTCTGTGCCCAGCACTTGTCATACATTGACCTCCAGTACGTTTGACATCCAGAGTGCTCCAGATGTTTGCCTGCCGTTGCACACAATTTTTGGCCTCCTTCCTTGTCCAGAATTAGATGTGCACTGCAGCCTTCATCGTTGAGTAGAAATCACCACTCTTCTTGATTTTTTTCCCCCCACAATCTAAATTGAGATAATTGCAGCTTCTGCTCCTATTAATTTATTGTTTTTTTATTTCTTTGAAAGTAGGCTATAAATTTGTCGTCCTCATTCTCCTGAATGGGGGGGTGCATGGTGTACATCCAATCAATGTAGCAGCCCCTTTTCCATTCATTAGTTCAATCTTTGAACCCTTTAGTCTGTGCAACTGCCTTGTCCTTCTTGGCAAAATCCTGGAGAATGAGTATGTCATTTCCCATAGTCCTTATGCACAAACAGGGTAGTTAGTGGACCCCAGTAGCTCATAAGCTCAGCCTTCGAGGCGTAAACCTGCACATATTGATCAAGGGAAGACCAGGGCATGCTCATTTTCGTTTCGTTTCGTTTCCCTTTTCTTTGACAGAAGCAAAGTTCTTTGAAATGGGAGGATTCCTGATGTACAGTGGCATGCAAAAGTTTGGGCACCCCTGGTCAAAATTTCTGTTACTGTGAATAGCTAAGCGTGTATAAGATGACCTGATTTCCAAAAGGCATAAAAGTTAAAAATGACACATTTCTTTAACATTTTAAGCAATATTACTTTTTTATTTCCATCTTTTACAGTTTCAAAATAACAAAAAAGGAAAAGGGCCCGAAGCAAAAGTTTGGGCACCCTGAATGGTCAGTACTTAGTAACACCCCCTTTGGCAAGTATCACAGCTTTCTGTAACCAGCTAAGAGTCTTTCAATTCTTGTTTGAGGGATGTTCACCCATTGTTCCTTGCAAAAGCCTTCTAGTTCTGAGAGATTCTTGGGCCATCTTGCATGCACTGCTCTTTTGAGGTCTATCCACATATTTTCGATGATGTTTAGGTCAGCCAACTATGAGGACCATGGAAAAACCTTCAGCTTGTGCCTCTTGAAGTAGTCCATTGTGGATTTTGAGGTGTATTTAGGATCGTTATCCTGTTGTAGAAGCCATCCTCTTTTCATCTTCAGCTTTTTGTTTTACAGATGGTGTGATGTTTGCTTCCAGAATGTTCTGGTATTTAACTGAATTCATTCTTCCCTCTACCAATGAAGTGTTCCCCGTGCCACTGGTTGCAACACAAGCCCAAAGCATGATCAATCCACCCCCATGCTTAACAGTTGGAGAGGTGTTCTTTTCATGAAATTCTGCACCCTTTTTTCTCCAAACATACCTTTGCTCATTGCAGCCAAAAAGTTCTGTTTTAACTTCATCAGTCCACAGGACTTGTTTCCAAAATGCATCAGGCTTGTTTAGATGTTCCTTTGCAAACTTCTGACGCTGAATTTTGTGGTGAGGAAGCAGGAAAGTTTGGATTTCATGAAAAGAACACCTCTCCAACTGTTAAGCACGGGGGTGGATCGATCATGCTTTGGGCTTGTGTTGCAACCAGTGGCACGGGGAATACTTCATTGGTAGAGGGAAGAATGAATTCAATTAAATACCAGCAAATTCTGGAAGCAAACATCACACCGTCTGTAAAAAAAAAGCTGAAGATGAAAAGAGGATGGCTTCTACAACAGGATAACGATCCTAAACACACCTCAAAATCCACAATGGACTACTTCAAGAGGCACAAGCTGAAGGTTTTTCCATGGTCCTCATAGTCGCCTGACCTAAACATCATGGAAAATATGTGGATAGACCTCAAAAGAGCAGTGCATGCAAGACGGCCCAAGAATCTCACAGAACTAGAAACCTTTTGCAAGGAACAATGGGCGAAAATCCCCCAAACAAGAATTGAAAGACTTTTAGCTGGCTACAGAAAGCGTTTACAAGCTGTGATACTTGTCAAAGGGGGTGTTACTAAGTACTGACCATGCAGGGTGCCCAAACTTTTGCTTCGGGCCCTTTTCCTTTTTTGTTATTTTGAAACTGTAAAAGATGGAAATAAAAAAGTAATATTGCTTAAAATATTAAAGAAATGTGTCATCTTTAACTTTTATGCCTTTTGGAAATCAGGTCATCTTATACGCGCTTAGCTATTCACAGTAACAGAAATTTTGACCGGGGTGCCCAAACTTCTGCATGGCACTGTAGATGTTGCCATCCAGCTTCTTAATTGATTAAGCTTCCCAAGTTCCAGTGTGAATCATAAGCTACTGCAGTGGAGCTTTATGCAACATTTTTTTTTACCTCTGCAGTTCTTTGGTCTGGAAATTTTACCCTGTTTGTTGTCACAAAATAGCCAAAACAAGAATCACAGGGAAAATAAAATGTAGCAACACAGCAAAATAAAGTTGGTGATTAGGGATAGAAACACCTTCAGAGGAAGCTGATGTTTCTTATGTTACAGGTTGCCAGAAAGCCAATCAGACTGTAATGGAAGATGGCAGACCCCTGGCTATGAGGATTCATGTTTTCAAAAGTTGTTGAATCAAGATCTCCGAACAATTGTTTAATCAGTGATCTGTTTGATGATGATGATGATGTCATTAAATTGCCAACACAGTTATACTCAATAACATAGGGATTAAAAACTAAAACATGATAACATAAGTAGGTTGCATAAGTCACAAATATAGCCTTATACTGCCAAAGAAAGGGATATAAAGAAGGAGACACAGAGGAAATAGTGTGGGCATAGGAAGAAAAGCTACAGAAGGAAGGAACTTTAAATTGGGAATTCTGTTGTTGGATTCAGAAGTGTTTTGATGAATCCACTGGTTGAAATTCTTAACCAGATTGACATATAATTGAAGCATTCCTCAAAAAAAAAATAGCGTTTGTTGAAGTGAGCATTTCTATACACATCGAAAGTGCACAAAATCTATCTTTTTTTCAACTGTCAGGATGCACTCTCATTCACAGTTTGTAGCTGCAGTAGAACCAGTACATCACTTCAATGAAGGCGCACCCTTTGTAAAGCAATCCTCACCACAATCCCCAAACCAGACTTCTCAATTCAGGGAACTGATGAGGGAAAAAAAAAGAGGTTTCTAAAAATCAAATTTAAGACTTGTGGCATGCAACCTCATGGATTCTTAACTTAAATCCTTCTTACGAACGATGTGTGGGAGAGGGGATGGGCGAAGGATGCTGGGGTGCAGAGGAAAGAGGGACAGTGAGAGAGATTTGTCAGCACAATCTACAGTGCCCACTTTCCCTCTCTGTTGTTCTGCAGGACACCAGCCGGAGACTCGCTATATAATGCAGGCTCTTATGGACTGATTTTCTGCATAGTAACAGCCTCTGCATACCAGACTCCACACTCTGATGAATTCTCACCACAAAAGCACTACATCCCATCAGCTGATAGATAGAGCTATTTGTAATGGACCCAGGCTCCAGTAACTGTCCTCCTGAGCTTGGCTTTCTACTGCCTGTAACTCACCAAATTTCTCAGTTCTGGCACCTCTCCCTGGGCACACCTGGGGAGACAAAAAAGATGAAAGGGACAAAAGCAGGAAAGTCAGGAGAATGAAGAGTGAGTGAACAGGAAAGAAATAAACAGTGTAAAGAGAACAGCAGGAGAATACGAGCCTAGAGTGAAAGGAAAACGTTGAAAGAAATGGATAGCAGTGAAGGAGTGTAGCAAAAGGAAAATAATGTGAACATTCAAGACAAATGTGAGTAAGGCAGGGATGAGTGAGGATTACTGAAATAGGACAAGGACTCCCAGGAAACCTGATTGAATTTTTTGAGGAGGTGACTAAACACATCGATGAAAGGAGAGCAGTAGATGTAGTGTATATGGATTTCAGCAAGGCATTACATAAGGTACCCCATGCAAGGCTTATTGAGAAAGTAAGGAGGCATGGAATCCAAGGGGACATTGCTTTGTGGATCCAGAACTGGCACAGCTTTGTGGGCCAAAGGGCCTGAATTGTGCTGTAGCTTTTCTATGTTTCTATTTCTATGAAACCCAAAACAGAGTTAGAGTGGTGCTCACTCATAACGCTGTCTGATTCAATATTGGTTTGTGCCCCAAAAGCACAGGCAAAAAGTAAAATCGTCCTCCACCAACTCTTAATGAAAGCTTAGATTTGGAGGCAAGTGCTCATCTCTCATCTCCAGAACAGCAGCATTGACTTCTTGTAGATACTGACCTGACATTTCACACAGGATTCTTGCAAACATTCAGAATCAGAAATATACAGCATAGAAAGAGGTCCTTTCAGCGCACCTCATCCATACCGACCGTGATGCCTATCTACAGTAATCCCATTTGCCTGCATTAGGCCCATATCCCTCTACTTGTTTCCTATCCAAGTATCTGTCCAAATGCTACTTAAATGTGGTAATGTATCTGCCTCCACTACATCCTCTGGCAGCTCATTCCAGATAACCACCATCTCCTGTGTAATAAAGTTACCCCTGAGACTTCCTTTAAGTTTCTCCCCTCTCACCTTAGACCTATGCCCTCTAGTTCTAAACACCCTTACCCTTGGAAAAAGATTCTGACCATCTATCCTATCTATGCCCCTCATAGTTTTATAAACCTCTATAAGGTCACCCCTCGGCTTCCTATGTTCCAGTGAGAATAAACCCAGCTTATCCAATTTCTCCTTGTAACGACAGCTCTTCATTCCAGGTGACTCTGACCTTCCCATTTCCTGACCACTTCAATTCTCCACCCCACTCTAAGCTCTGTCTGTGGCCTCCTGCACTGTTACAATGAGGTCCAATGCATACTTGAGGAACAACACCTCCTCTTCTCTCTGGGCATGTTGCAGCCTTCTGGACCAGATATTGAATTCTACACCATCTGTGGTATTGCTGGAGTACCTTTGGAGGGGAGTCCAATTTAACCAGCTACCTATCAGACAGCTGGTTAAGCTGGAGCCCCCTCAGACAGAGTTAATTACTCAGGGGGAAAACAGGTGCAAGAACCAGTGTATATGAACAGCTATATTCAAACTCAGGGCTCACTGGACGACATAAACTGAAACTTAGGAGAACTTATTCAGAAGGAAGTGTTTAATTGTTCACAAAATTAGGGACTAATCGCCAAATTTTCATATGTGATTCCAGCATTTGAAATCGACCCCACCACTGATCAGGCAAGGTACAAAAAGAACCTTGATAAATCACAACCTCATTTGTTTCTTCCTACATTGGAGTTCTGTATATCTTCACAGTCACCCCCTCATCGATTTTCAGCATGTCACAGCACTGAAAAATGTCTTAGGGTTATGTGAAAGAGCTGGCTGTAGAGTGCTGCTGCTGAATTGAAAACAAACAATACTCAATAAATGTCCTTGTAACAACTAGTGAGGTATAAAGTGAGGAATGCCATGGAGTCATAGAAATGTACAGCACAGAAAGGGGTCCTTCAGCCCACCAGTCCACACATCAATCAAGCACCCACTTACACTTACCCTGTTTATTTTTGCCCCATTTTCATCACCTCCCCCCAGGTTCTACTACTTATCTACACTCTAGGGGCAACTTACAGTGGCCAATTAGCCTAACAATTGTGCACATCTTTAGAATTTTGGGAGGAAACTGATGCGGTCACAGGGAGAAGGCATAAACTCCACAAAGACGGCACTGTAGGTCAGGATTGAACCCAGGTCTCTGAAGCTGTGAAGCAGCACTAGCTGCAACATCATGCCACTGTCACTGGGCTGTTATCAGCATGTGTTTAAAGGAAACTGACATGAGTGTAAATTTTTGTGCTGATAGATGGAATCCTCTCATTCTCACAGTAATGTGCCTCAGCCAAAGCTCCAGAACACCACTTTCATTTTCCATTTCCAAGACCAGCACCAAATTTAGGGATGGCCAACTTCAAATAAGGCCTTGTATTCAGGCTGCCAAGTTCAACAGGGGCAGGACAACTTCCATCACGGAGTCTAACCCATGGTCTATTCCAGTTCCATGAATTAAAAACACACCATTCCTGAGCATTCAGATGTTCAAATTAAGTTATCCACAGTAGTGATTCAAAAATCATGGTGTAAACATCTCAGTTAAACAAGGGAAAGGACAAGGAGCCAACATTTAAAGACTCAGCTTGAATTTTGAGTCCCCTTTCCACTAAGTATTCCTTTAATTAGCAAGCTGTCAGCTGTAGCATACAAATGGAAGAATTATGTTATTTGACTGACTGAGATTAGCTTTGAGTCCTAATCAACAGTACAAAGCAGCAGCCAATGGAAGAGGAAACAGCTGAAATCTGTGCAAATGCAGGGACAGCAACAGCTATCAGAAAGAGGTTTAATTTTTGGTCAACTGGCTGCTAAAATAATGTTGTAGTCCCCAGACTGCATAATAAGCCAAATAAAGATGAAAAGAGAGGGATATGTTTTAATCACCAGCATAGTTTATCACTGCAATTCTTTCTGTACATTTCAGGCTGTGTTATGAAATTCCATTAACTTGTTGACTTTTTAAAAAAACTCTTAGATATCTATAGCCCTGTTTAAATTTTGTCTATTCTATGTGATGCCAGAGTTATATTTTTGGTGCTGGCAAAACATCAGTAGTTGAATGTGTAACTCACCTGGTGGTACTGTATGGAAGGGTCTAACAGGCAGTAGTGAATAATTGTGGTCATGCCTTCGAGGAGAGTAAGAACCATATCTGGTGCAATGCTCACTGCCATCCATGTGGGTCTTTGGAAAAGCAGACAAAGCAGATTTAATAGGCTTGCACTTTTAAAACACCTCAGAAAGAACCATGTGTTAAATAAAATACAATCTTCAATCAATGTCTGAATATAGTGAAGTTTGTACTCACTGATTTATTTAACAATTTAGGTTTTATCTACAGCTCTGCTTTCCCTTTTTTTAAAAAAGGAATCAATATAGGAGCAATATTTAAATTTCATTATTAAACCAATGGAATATTTATAAAATTAAGTGGTAAACATTGTAACCTCTCTTTGCCATAACCAAGGGAACTGAAAGTTAATGAAGTGAGCTGGGTTTTAAGGATGAAAGATTGTAGTTGTCGATTGATACAGCCTCAGTCACATCTGCTTCTCCCATCATGTGCCAGTTCTGTATGCAGTTCCCCTTTTCTGCCTGCTCGCTATGTTGAAATCAAGACTTATCGCTAGGAAAATGTTTTTTTGTTTAATCAAGAATCACAAGTTCGTAAATCTATCAGCTTGTTTCGGAGTTGTCCAAATTTGTACAACATACTCTCTGTGTAAGAAACGAGGCTGTTGACAAACACTGGGTTGAATTGTACATGCCTCTGGTCACTGGCTTTATAGAGACCCCCAGCTATGTCCCCCCAGTCCACTCCTGACCTCCACACCAGTGTGGAAATTCGGGACAAGCTGAAGGTCAGATATCAGTGCATTTGACCCCTTGCACCTCCACTGGCCTCACCAGGAGTGCAACACTTACGTGCCGAGCGGAACGGACCGCCACACTCAGCCTCCTGCCTCTTAGTTTTAAATTTGAATAGAGGCAACAATCTTGATTTCAACCACAGAAAAGTGCAGGTAAATGGTTATCCATTTTATTTCGTAGATTGAGAGATACAACATGGAAACAGGCCCTTCGACTCACTGAGTCCATCACTAATTTACACTAATCCTATATTAATCCCATCTTTAATCTCCTCACATTCCCATCAACTCCCTCTAGATTCTACCACTTACCTATGCACTGGGGGTGACTTACAGCAGCCCTGGGTTCAATTCCGGCCGCTGTCTGTAAGGAGTTTGTACGTTCTCCCTGTGTCTGCATGGGTTTCCGCCGGGTGCTCCAGTTTCCTCCCACATTCCAAACTCGTACAGGTTAGGAAGTTGTGGGCATGCTATGTTGACGCCGGAAGCGTAGTGACACTTGCGGGCTCCCCCCAGAACACTCTACGCAAAAGATGCATTTCACTGTGTGTTTCCATGTACATGTGACTAATAAAGAAATCTTATCTTATAATCAATTAACTTACCGACCCACACATTTTTGGGATGTGGGAGGAAATCGGAGCACCCAGGAGGAAACCCACGCCATCACAGGGAGGACGTGCAAACTCCACACAGACAGAACATGAGGTCAGGACTGAACCCTAGTCTCTGGAGCTGTGACACAGCAGCTCTACTCACTGTGCCACGTATTTAACTTTTGTGTACTTAGTTAATTTCCAGTAGGATAAGGTATCCCTGTCTACTACAGACATTTAAAAGCTGTCAGAAAGAACATTGATGAAATGCGGAGGGGGAGCATGGGTGGCAGGCAGGTGGAAGTGGTTGAGGCAGGTACAGTGACGATTTTTGAAAGTCAGTCAGACGTGTACATGGATTGAAAAGATTTACAAGGTTATGGGCCAAATGCTGGCACATGGAACTAGTTTGCATGGGGCATCTTGGTCAGCATGGACCAGTTGGGCTGAAGGGCTTGTGCTGCATAACTATGAATTCTGTCCAGCAACTGAAATTTCAAACTCAATTGGCTCACTGGCAGGAATTAAAGGAGAATGAATGGTGGGTGTTTTAGTACTTGGACAGCCATCTGCAGTGGAGCTCCCATGAACATACAGATTAGGATCAGTAGTAGGCCAATTTGACCTTGAAGCCTGCTCTGGCATTTAGTAAGGTTGTGGCTGACTTGAGTGCAACCTCAACTCCACATTCCCATCTACCACCCTACCCTTTCACCCACTACTTAACATCCATCTACCTCTGCCTTAAAAATAATCAAAGACTTTGCTTCTACAGCTCTTTGAAGAGAGTTCCAAAGACTTACAACCCTCAGAGGAAAAAAAATTGTCTTAAATGCACAACTTTTAGAATAACCTTAGTAAGCTGCAGAATACCCTTAACTATTGAGATCGAATGGACTGTCATCAGACCTCCAGGAATATATTTGAAGAGATGGCAACCCAACTAGCAGAAGGCTACTTACAAGCAAACTCTAACAGTCATGGAGTTGTAGAGTTATACAGCACAGAAACAGACCCTTCGGCCCAACTCGTCCATACCAACCAAGTTGCCTGGCCAAAAACCATTTGCCTGTGTTTGGCCAATATCCCTCGAACCCTTTCCAATCCATGTACTGTCCAAATGTCTTTTAAACATTGTAAATGTAACTGATTTTAGCAACATGATTTTAGTAACTATCCACTATCTAACACACTGGAATTTTTGCATTATCTAGGGAAGATGGTCTTGGTTTAACACATCATCCAAAAGAGAACATCTAACAGTGCAGCACTGCCTGAGTAGTGCATTGAAGAGTCAGCTTCCACTACTACCTTCATCTTACTCTTAATCATCAACAACGAGATGGAAGCTGTCCCAAACTGTATCAAGCAACATTTATCAAGAGATACTGGGATCTGGAGCAACAAAAAAAAAGAACTACTGGAGGAACTCAGTGGGTGGAGCAGCATCTGTGGAGGCAGAGGGATAGTTGACCTTTCGGGTTGAAACCCTGCATCAGGACTAAGAGTGTAGAGTGGAGATAGCCAGTACAAAGAGGTGAGAGGGAGGGGTGAGGCAGGGGCTGGCAGGTGATAGGTGGAACCAGGTGAGGAGGGGATGATGGGCAGATGGAGTCAGGTGGGGGAGGGAGGGGTGGAGGAAGCAACAGAGGCCAGGAGGTGATTGATGGAGACAACAAAGGGCTGCAGATTATGGAAAGGAAGATGGTGAATGGAACCAGATAATGGAGGTATGGTGGGCAGATGGAGGACTAGGTGGGGGAGCCTGAAAGAAACAGAGTGACAGGGATTTGGGATGAGGATTTGGCAAGAAGGGGGTGTGTGAGGACCTGGGTGGATCAGGAGAGAGAATAGGGAGGGGAATTGAAATGGCTAGCAACCAGGGCTTGAGATGGCCACTGTGGACAGAGCAAAGGTGCTCAGCCTAGTCTGCGCTTGATCTCACCAATATTGTGAGCACCAATTGCAATAAACAAGGTTGGAGGAGGTGCATGTGAATGTTTGCCTCACCTGGTTGCTGGTGAGGGAGGTGGTGTTGGGACAGGTGTTACACCTCCTACAGTTGCATCTATCAAGAACTTCGTCATGTGTTCAGGGAGGGTTTGGCCAGCAACACTCAGCTACAGACTTCAATAAAGTTTTGGTCCAAACATGAACAAGAGCTGAATTTCTACAGCAAGAGTAATTGCCCTTGACACGGTGGAAGGATTTGACCAGAAGCAGTTTCAAGGAGCCCCAGCAAAATTAAAGAAAGTGGAAATCAAAGGAAAAGCTCCAAAAACATTGAAGCTGCTGCCACAGTAGGACAGACACTGGTTATCCTGCAATGAATGATGCACCTCTTGATTGCCCATCATTTACAAAGGAAACGCCCAGTGTGATGGAACATATCATGAAACATATAATGATACTTATATAAACCAAAGTAGTTCCCCACCAATCAGATCAAGACAGCCTCCCTGATAGCCACCAAAGCTTCTTTAACAGCACCTCCAAAACCACGCCCTCTACCACCAGAAAGACTGGAGCAGGATGGACAAGCGATGCCACCATCTACAGGTACTCCTCCAAATCATAAACCACCCTGACTTGGAATTATATCACCGATCTTTGTTTTTGGGACAAATCCTGGACCTCTGTAGATGTCATCAGTGGTTCAAGAAGATGGCTAACCATCACCTTTTCATTGACTTTTAGGAATGGGCAATAAATACTGGCCCCCTATCGACTCCCACATCTTGTGAAAGAAAAGTCATGGTCTTCAGCGGTGCAGAGGTTCAGGACTCCAATGTGAATGTGCAAGTCCTGAACTGCTGTGTGGCTGATCACCGTAAATTTCCCAAATGTACTCTGACATTTAGCAGTTGAGTGCAAATTTCCAGACACTGGGAAGTCTGCAGAAACATCAATTCCTTTTGACTCAATGACTGCATTGGAGGAATGATTTAACAGAACTCATTTAAACGCATTTAATTGATTATAAGTGTTATCTCTTTTTTTCAATATCTTTAAAAATGTAATCACGTGTTTAATTTTTACAAGATCTTCAATGCTTTTGAATTACTGACATCCAGTTCAGACCCCTCGGAGCCTTTCAGTGATGGTTGGTGCTATGCAGGCACTCACTGATCTGATGGGAGATTGCTCTGCAGCACATGCTCGAAGTAAGGAAGGATTAAACATAAAAGCAGTTGGTTATCATGGCTGGTTTGTGGCCCAGTGGAAGACTTGGCCACTGATAAACACCCCACCTGCTTGAAGTACAGATTTACACTGAGACCAAATTTGTGGAAGAATTTTCCATCTAGAGTGGCTCATTTCCTCTAAATGAAAACAGTCAGCTGCACAGATATGTTGTAATAGTTACAAAGTGGATGCTATTAAGTTTTCTGCTGGATGCGTAATATGATTTCTAGAACGAATAAGAAATAAGGGTCTCGATGCAGGGTTTTGACCCAAAACATCGACAATTCGATGCTGCTTGACCCGCTGAGTTGCTCCAGATTTCAGCATCTGCAGTCTCTTGTGTCTCCAGGAAATAAAGGTTGCTCTTCAAGTCACATAGGGCGTTACATTTGGCTTTGATAACAGCTGTTCAAATCCAACCCAGATGGATGGATTTGAACATAGAGCTCCCAGAATGCCAGCCATGGATTTGGGGGGGGGGGGGGGGGGGGGGGGTGGGGGGGGCGGTGACAGCACATTCAGGACTTTGAAGAGAAAATGGTTGGAAAAGGGGGATTGGTTAGCAAGGACAAAGAGGTCAATGGTTGTTTTATTTTGCAGAGCAGGTTGATAATGATGAATCTGAAGAGGTAGGGAACACAAACTACAGTATAAGCATTGGTCTGCATTGTGCTGGATCAATGATGATGAAACTACTGTTCTTCTTTGTTATTACTTTGAGAACTGACAAGAAGATCAGGATTTCCACACAGTTTAATGAGGAAATCAAAAGTTCCTGTCAGTGATTCAACACACCACCTCAGGTTGCAACGTTTGCAGGCTTTTCCAGTGGAATCAACGGAAATTACCTGTACAGAGGCGAACATAAGCTGGATATGAACTAGTCCACTATCGAACCCCTCTGAGGATCTTACGCTTATTTATACAATATCTAAGTGAGTTTTTAGTGGCTTACCAAGCACACTAACTGGCTCTAAATAAACACATT